>NC_073745.1:172078148-172795648 GCF_029784135.1 Toxorhynchites rutilus septentrionalis
AAACCAATGAATATTAGGACCGAGGTGTGTGTGTGTGTATATCTTGTTTATTAGGCTTTAACATTTGTTCTACAGTAACTAGCTGCTCTGTCATTCGCCTAAGTTTATCTCTTTTACATTATTCCCTATATTCCCTATACTCCTGTTCACCATCACTTTGAGCGGGCGTTTTTTGCTCTGTTCACTCTTTTTCATTTTTTGAGTATTCGTGATATGGTGGGCCTATCTCTAGTCCCTAACTTAGATCATATTAGTCAAATTACAGTCTCTTATGAAATCACACGTTCTTTTTATGTTCTCAGTGCTATTTTTCAGAATTATTTGGATGTTGTCTCCTAGTCCATGTTCCCGTCTTTCAGTGTCGTACTTTCTACACTCCACAAGGATATGTTCTACTGTTAAAGCTGTTCCACAAGTTTCGCACGTGGGTCCATCTTGGTGTCTCTGGCTCATGATTGAGCTGTGCGTCATCCAGGTGTGGCCTATCCTGAGCCTAGTAAGCAACTTCTGGTCCCTAGGGTTGTCTGCTTCGGTCCATTTTTCTACGCTGCCTTTAATTTTCCTGAGTTTCTGTTCTCTGCAGTGGAACCAGGTTTTGTTCCATTCGTCCTTTATTGCTTCTTTGATCCACCTGATGGCATCTTCCTTAGGTATGGTTCTGTCTTCAAGTGGCTTGGATCGACCTTCGTTGACTAAAAAGTCCGCTTTCTCGTTGCCTTCAATCCCAGTATGGGCAGGAATCTTTTTCCCAAGCTGTTGCTTTGGCCTGCTTCAGCCATGGGTGGTCGCAGTTTCCGCTTTCTAGCCCAGCCAGACAGCTTGCCGAGTCCGTGAATATTATTGAACCTTCTCTGGCAGCCTGGGTTGCCTTATGGAGAGCATATGCCTCAGCGGAGAATATGCTACACTGTTTTGGTAGTCTACCGTTTATGCACACGTTTGTGTTGGGGATCATTGTTTCTTGAAGTGCAATGATGGATGGATAGTGTTCGTTTACTAGTAGCTGTAGCTCGTGTAGTCTGCCTCGGAAGCCAAAGATGTTCCATTGTAGTATTAGTGTTTCGTTTGTGAATTTGTGATAGCTCATTATGGAATATTAAAGGTTTCACTATAACTCCGTTGTGTCACTTTGTGACATTTCGGAATCGGAAAAGTTTCCGCTTTTCTTGTTTTTCCTTGACGGAGGCGAGGAGTCAGAGGATCTTTCCTCTTTCCTCTTTTTTTGTTTTTTGTTCGCTTTGTTATTAGGTTCGCTTGTTCTCATGCCCTTAGGAGCGCTATGGCTGGTTGAAGGTTTTATCAGATCGGCTTCGTTTTGAACAATTTTGTTTATCATGTTGTTCTTCTGCATCTCTGTAATGATTGATTTCAATTCTTCTATCTGTTGCTTCAGTTCTTGGATCTGGGCCTTAAGAGCGTTATTCTCGTTTATGACCTCATTGTTTACCACCAATCTTTGCTGAACTTGGCTTTTGGCTACATCAGCGTAACTTTTTGTTTGTCTTTGTGTGTTTACGTACGTTCTTTTTGCTTCCCCATATGGTATGTTTCTTGATACTTTAATTTTTAGTATATCGTTCTCTCGTTTGTAAAATGGGCAGTTTCTGTCGCCAGGCCCATGATTCCCTTTGCAATTGATGCAATATGGTGGTTCTTCACAAGATGCGTTGATATGGTCTTTCGAGCATTTTTTGCACCTTGCTTCTTCTCTTTGGCATTTCTTCTGTGTATGCCCATATTTGTAGCATTTAAAGCATTGCATTGGTTTCGGGAAATAGTGTCTAGTTTTAAGTCTTAGTAGACCACATTTCAGATGTTCCGGAGGCTCTGATCTATTGATCGTAATGATAAGAAGAGGCGTGTTAACCGTTTCTCTCTTTTCGTTTTTCCTAGTGATTCTGTGTACGTTTAGCACACCTTGGTCTGCTAGCTCAACTTGTATCTCTTTCGTTTCCATTTCCATCATTTCTTCGCTGTAGACCACACATTTTGAAATGTTCAGGTTCTTGTGGTATTCTACTTTTATCTTTTCTCCGTTTACTAAGCTTTTAAGCATTAGTAGCTTTTCCGCGTTTCTGTTGTTCTCTAGAACAATCAGAAAGCTTGTGTCTCTTTTGACGTAGGACTACGTCTAACCGGAAGATATAGGGGGTGAAATGGAAATCTAGGCACTGAACAAGTAGGAAAAAATGCAAGATTTGGAACGCTTATAGCTCGAGCATTTCTCAATAGATCGCAAAGGTTTTTGCATCAATTGATAGGAAATATATCTACGCATCTATCATAACGAATAACATTTAATTTTTCTTGAGATAAATAATTGAATAATTGTGAAATATCAAGCATTGTCAAAATGCACTATGTGCCCATTTTTGATTGGTCCATTTTGTGCTCCTCAAATCGAACCGACCAAAACGGGCAACCAGAGCAGCAGCGAAATAGAATGAACCACGATTGGAAAAGAAAAAGAAAAAAATGAACGAAACATTGGTCGCAGTCTCACACATGCGTAATTCTCGAGCCAGCCAGTCAGCTTAAAAATCCCCGCTCCGCTGCCGTAACGATCATTCTCATTCAAACCGTACACCACATCGGTTCGCATCACAACACATCAACAAACCAACCCAAGCAGCCATGTCTGGACATGACAAAGGAGGAAAAGTGAAGGGAAAGGCAAAATCCGGCTCGAACCGTGTTGATCTGGAGTTCCCCGCAAGGGTAGCTAGGCCGAGCGCGTTAGTACCAGTGCACCAGTCCACCTAGCCGGCGTTATATAGTTTCGGCTGCCGAAGTGATTGAGTTAGCTGGTAAAGCTGCTCGCGACGATAAGAAAACCCGCATTCGGAACAGAACACATTCGGTTCGGTGGACATCAAGACAACAGGCAGTTGCAGCGAGTGGCGAGTGGCAAACGCAATCGCAAAATGGCATCAGGTAGCAGAAGAAAAAAGTTTGTTCTTTATACACACTGCTTTGGTGGCAAATCCAGAACAAGGCGGCATCGAGGGCGTTCGAAATGGTTTTTTTCAAAACCACGAGTACTAAGTTTTCTAAATTTGAACCATTCCATAAAACAAGGCGCTTTTCAGGGCCATTAAACCTTCCAACAAAGAGTTTAGGAAATACAGTTCAATGCTTTCTAAAACAATATCCAAAATAATAATAAAACACAAATTGATTTTTTCATAATTTGTTTGCCAGGATATGATGAGTATGTGAATTTGGCAGTTGTTCTGAGCTTATTGATTTTCACCAATTCTTAAATTGCTTCTAGATTGAAAGTACAGTAATTTACACTTATCTCGACATTTAGCTAATTGGTCGGACCAGTAATGCGACATATTTAGTTGGACATTTTTGTAAACATAGAGTTCGGGGTCCAAATTATGACCCCACATTGAAGGTCGACACTGTACCACTGTCATCGCAAATGTTCAATTACAGGTTAAAATTACCTCCAATCCGATACTGAGTGGTGGTAATGCGACGTGCCATTAAATGTAATTTACTGTAAAATATGTCACAAGCTGGATGGGAAGAAATTTTCCAACTGTGAAAGCTGTGGCGAGTGGCAAATGCAATCGCTAAACAGCAAGGTTTAGCCGAACAAGATGGGGATATCGAGTGATAACAAAACAATAAACTCTTTAGATTGAATATAATTTTGTGATCCTGAAAAGGACCCTTTTTAGCCTGCATGTGAATCCAACGAGCGAACAAATCGTAATGAATGTATTTTTTTGCCATCGCTCCCTTTTAACGCTCATTCGTTCGTCTCGTTGGACTCGCCCCTCTGGCTGAGTCTGCCGATTTGTCTCTATCCTGTGAGTGTGTACCGCTAGAGTATAAAACACGCGGACCCCAAAAAAATATCTTATTTTCTTTCAAACCGTAAACCCGTGTGGTTGTACGGCATCGGCATCGTGGACGTAACAAAGGAGGACAAGTTAAGGGAAAGGCAAAGTCTCACTCGAACCGTGCAAGTCTCCAGTTCCCTGTTGGTCGCATTCACTGATTGCTCGGCAAGGGTAACTAGGCCGAACGGATTGGTGCCGGAGCACCAGTATACCTAACTGCGATTATAGAGTTTCGGCCGTCGGAGTGCTCGAGTTGGCTTGCAAAGCTGCTCACGACAATCAGAAAACCCGCATCAAGAACAGAGCAGCTTCGGTTCGGCGCTCATCAAGGCAACAATTAGTTTCAGTGAGTGGCAAAGTGTTTCTCCGGCACGTCGCATCAAATGTAATTTACTGAACAACATGTCACAAGCTGGATGGGAAGAAATTTTCCAACTGTGAAAGCTGTGGCGAGTGGCAAACGCAATAGCTAAACAGGAAGGTTTAACCGAACAAGATGGGAATATCGAGTGATAACAAAAACACAACACCAAAGGTTCTTTTCAGAACCATCAACATATTCATGAAGAGTAAACAGGAAACTAATCCATTTTTAAGGTAGATAGGTAGGTATTCACGTAGGAGAAGAAAATAAAACAATATATTTAAAATATATATTTAACAAAAGCTGTCCCCTTTGTATAGTCCTACGTCACTCCGGTTATGTCCCCGACATTACCCACCCGTCTTTTTATGTACTTTATTTCTATGATGTCTTTCGTTAGTTTGGATAGCGTTTTTGATATCAAGAAGGGGTTTCTTGTTATCTTTCCATCGGTTTTTTCTGCCGTAAGGCTGAGGTAAGTTTTACCTCCTACTCCGCTCATCGTCGATACAGTTTTTTGTTTTGGTTGGTTTTGTTTATTATTCTCCATGTGATTCCCACGAGTCGCTAGGGAAAGGTGGGGTCCTCCGCGTCAGTGCCCTGCTGTAACACGGTAAGGGCTGCATACTGTGGGGTGCGCCCTGGTGCCCCACAGGCTCCGTTAACGGCTTCTCATTTATATCGCCCCTTCCACCACTCAGCTCTCGGCACGGGTCGCATCACACCTTAACTTTTGGGGCCCGTTTTCCCCCTTCCTTGTCTGCGTACGACCAAAGGTCCCACCGGGGTTGGTTACCCGATCTTTCCTAAGGTTGCTCATACCCCAGCCGGTACCTCGGGGAGGTAAGGATAGGAGTTCCAGGGCGGAAGCTGAAGGGCCAATAATTGGCACTGGATTGCGCTGTACCCTGGCTTTACCAGCCATTAGGACCGAGGTGTGTGTGTGTATATCTTGTTTATTAGGCTTTAACATTTGTTCTACAGTAACTAGCTGCTCTGTCATTCGCCTAAGTTTATCTCTTTTACATTATTCCCTATATTCCCTATACTCCTGTTCACCATCACTTTGAGCGGGCGTTTTTTGCTCTGTTCACTCTTTTTCATTTTTTGAGTATTCGTGATATGGTGGGCCTATCTCTAGTCCCTAACTTAGATCATATTAGTCAAATTACAGTCTCTTATGAAATCACACGTTCTTTTTATGTTCTCAGTGCTATTTTTCAGAATTATTTGGATGTTGTCTCCTAGTCCATGTTCCCGTCTTTCAGTGTCGTACTTTCTACACTCCACAAGGATATGTTCTACTGTTAAAGCTGTTCCACAAGTTTCGCACGTGGGTCCATCTTGGTGTCTCTGGCTCATGATTGAGCTGTGCGTCATCCAGGTGTGGCCTATCCTGAGCCTAGTAAGCAACTTCTGGTCCCTAGGGTTGTCTGCTTCGGTCCATTTTTCTACGCTGCATTTAATTTTCCTGAGTTTCTGTTCTCTGCAGTGGAACCAGGTTTTGTTCCATTCGTCCTTTATTGCTTCTTTGATCCACCTGATGGCATCTTCCTTAGGTATGGTTCTGTCTTCAAGTGGCTTGGATCGACCTTCGTTGGCTAAAAAGTCCGCTTTCTCGTTGCCTTCAATCCCAGTATGGCCGGGAATCCATGTAAATCTTATACCTTTTTCCCAAGCTGTTGCTTTGGCCTGCTTCAGCCATGGGTGGTCGCAGTTTCCGCTTTCCAGCCCAGCCAGACAGCTTGCAGAGTCCGTGAATATTATTGAACCTTCTCTGGCAGCCTGGGTTGCCTTATGGAGAGCATATGCCTCAGCAGAGAATATGCTACACTGTTTTGGTAGTCTACCGTTTATGCACACGTTTGTGTTGGGGATCGTTATACCATACCCCACATCATTTTTTGTTTTCGAACCATCAGTGTATATTAGGCTTCTTCCTGGGTATTTGTATGTGTACATTCTGAAATTCGTTTTTGCGACGTTATTTGGGCATCCTGCCTTAGTATTGGCTTTTATTGTCCAATCAATAATTGGACATTGGTGTACCCATGTTCTTTGTTTGGTTGGTACACTTGTTACGGTTTGAGGTAGATCTTGATTTGTAAGCTGTTTAAAGCTGAAGTTTGCTCTTTCCAATAGAGGGAGGGTTTCCCATTGGTCTGATGTAAGCCTGTCTTTCAGTTGATATGCTTTTGTACAAATGTTTCTAGTGATTTGGTATTTGAGAGGGAGCTCTCCACATTCGGCATAAATTGATAGTACTGGGCTGGTGCAAAAAGCACCTGATGCTATTCTGATTCCTTCGTTGTATACAGATTCTAGAGCTTTAGTAGCTTTATCGCCTGCTCTTGAGTACAGCTCAGCACCATGTAATATTTTGGCTAATATTGTAGCGTTTACTACCTTTATTAGGGTACATCTGTTGCTAGGTTTGAACCTTCCTGCTATTATTTTCATTACTCTTATATAACCTTGTGTTGTTCTCTTAACGTCTTCGAAGTGTTGTCTGAAGGTTAATTTTGAATCTATTGTTACTCCCAGTACTTTCATTTTTCTATCTTGGGGGATTATGCATTCTCCCAGATGGAGCGAGGGGGCCTTTCTATGGTGTCGTCTTCTGCATATATGTACTAGTTTTGATTTCTGGGGATTAATCTTGAATCCCCTTTCATCGGCCCAACATTGTATGTGGTTGATCGCTCTTTGAGTTTTCCTTCTATTCCAGCCTGGCGTTTCACCGTAGTTAATAAGTGTAATGTCATCTGCGTATACCACCAGAGACACGTTATTTGGTACCCTTTCGAAGAGGGACTCCATAGCTATTAAAAATAGCGTTGTTGACATGACTGAACCTTGCGGTATGCCGTTTTGTAGGGTTCTAGATGAGCTCAATGCTCCTTTGCAAAACACTTTAATTTTCCTATCGGTCAGGAAGTCTTTAACGAAGCTCAGAATGCGACCGTCAAAACCCCATACTTTCATTTGCTTTAAGATTGGTAGTCTCCACGTCCTATCGAAAGCTTTGGACAGGTCCAGCGAGACCATGTCTAGGTGGGCATTTTGCCTTGTGGCTGTATTAATTATACTCTCGACGTGTGCTAGGTAGGTGGTTGTACTTTTGCCTCTTCTAAAAGCATGTTGTCTTTCGTTTAACAGGTTTCTGTACTCTAGCTCATCAATGAGTCTTCTGTTGACCATTCTTTCTAATGTTTTGCCCACACAACTAAGGAGGGTTATAGGTCTATATCCATCTGGGTTCATGGTGTTGCTGCCTACTTTGGGAATGGGTATGATAATACCTTCTTTCCATTTTCTTGGTATTTTGCCGGTATGCCATACTTCGTTAAGTGTTTTTAGTAGTATAGCTTTACCCTTAATTGGAAGATTTTGTAGTAGTGGATAGGTTATATTATCTTCACCTGGGGATTTTCCTGTGGCACTGTTCAGTGCCCATAGGAGTTCTTTCATGTCGAAGCTTCTGTTGTAAATTTCATTATTTTCACTTATTTTTATATCCACTGTTTTCTCCTCGTTCTCTTTGAAGTTTCTGAAGGAGGTCTCGTAGACCTCATCTGACGATACTTTAGTGAAGTGCTTGGCAAGTTCTTCTGTTATGATGTTATTGTCATCTGTTATTTTTTGGTCAATATTCATTATTATTCTCTCACATTTGTATTCTCCTTTACATGCTCTAACTTTAGCCCACATGCTGGAGCTGCTTGTGTTTGGGGAGATCCCTGCTAGGTATTCCTCCCAGCTCTTTTTTCTTGCCGCCTTTATTATGGTTCTTGCTTTTGCTCTCTCTATTCTGAACTTTTTCGCGTTTTCCTGGTATTCAGGTGAGGAAGGGTTGGAGTTCTTCAACTTCCTGAGTGCCTTTTTACGGCTTTTTATGGCTTGGTGTACTTTGCTGGTCCACCATGGGACCTCTCTCTTTGGCTTGTAGCCAGATGTTTTCCTCATGCTTTTGCTAGCCGCAGTTGTTATGATATCTGTTAGTCCCAGGGGGTCTATACTTTCTATACCTGTTAAGGCACGTTCGATTTCACTCTCATATTTGTTCCAGTTAGCTGCTTCTGTTACCCATCTTTTCCTTCTTGTGGGAAGTACTGTTGTTTGGCCATGTTTTTGTAGTAAAATAGGGAAGTGGTCGCTTCCTCTTGTGTCTTCGTCAGTTCTCCATAAATAGCTGTTGGGCAAATTATGCGAGGCTATCATCAGGTCTATTGCCGATGGTTTACCAGAGGTTGGGTGCATCCTAGTCGGATTACCTTCGTTTAGTATTTTCCATCGATGTTTATCTGTCTCCTCAAGGAGGAGATTGCCTCTTGTATCGTTTTTGTATGATCCCCAATTTTCGTTGTGGGCATTGAAATCGCCCACTAGTATGTACGGTTGTGGGAGTTGTCTCGCAATGTGTGTTATTTCTGCAATTATGGCCCTTTCATATTCGATGTTTGTATAGTGTGGCGATATATATATGTTTGCGATCGTAAGTTTTAGTGGGAGGTGTATAGTTACTGCTACGACTTGCACCTTATCGATCCCACTTACATCTATCCACTTATGGGGTGCGTCGTGGAGTACTCCCAATGCAACCCCGTTTTTGTTTGGGTGACTGTGATCGTTGTATATTTTCCAGTCATATTGACCACCTAGTACATTTTGCGGTATTTTGGGTACCATTGTTTCTTGAAGTGCAATGATGGATGGATAGTGTTCGTTTACTAGTAGCTGTAGCTCGTGTAGTCTGCCTCGGAAGCCAAAGATGTTCCATTGTAGTATTAGTGTTTCGTTTGTGAATTTGTGATAGCTCATTATGGAATATTAAAGGTTTCACTATAGCTCCGTTGTGTCACTTTGTGACATTTCGGAATCGGAAAAGTTTCCGCTTTTCTTGTTTTTCCTTGACGGAGGCGAGGAGTCAGAGGATCTTTTCTCTTTCCTCTTTTTTTGTTTTTTGTTTGCTTTGTTATTAGGTTCGCTCGTTCTCATGCCCTCATGAGCGCTATGGCTGGTTGAAGGTTTTATCAGATCGGCTTCGTTTTGAACAATTTTGTTTATCATGTTGTTCTTCTGCATCTCTGTAATGATTGATTTCAATTCTTCTATCTGTTGCTTCAGTTCTTGGATCTGGGCCTTAAGAGCGTTATTCTCGTTTATGACCTCATTGTTTACCACCAATCTTTGCTGAACTTGGCTTTTGGCTACATCAGCGTAACTTTTTGTTTGTCTTTGTGTGTTTACGTACGTTCTTTTTGCTTCCCCATATGGTATGTTTCTTGATACTTTAATTTTTAGTATATCGTTCTCTCGTTTGTAAAATGGGCAGTTTCTGTCGCCAGGCCCATGATTCCCTTTGCAATTGATGCAATATGGTGGTTCTTCACAAGATGCGTTGATATGGTCTTTCGAGCATTTTTTGCACCTTGCTTCTTCTCTTTGGCATTTCTTCTGTGTATGCCCATATTTGTAGCATTTAAAGCATTGCATTGGTTTCGGGAAATAGTGTCTAGTTTTAAGTCTTAGTAGACCACATTTCAGATGCTCCGGAGGCTCTGATCTATTGATCGTAATGATAAGAAGAGGCGTGTTAACCGTTTCTCTCTTTTCGTTTTTCCTAGTGATTCTGTGTACGTTTAGCACACCTTGGTCTGCTAGCTCAACTTGTATCTCTTTCGTTTCCATTTCCATCATTTCTTCGCTGTAGACCACACATTTTGAGATGTTCAGGTTCTTGTGGTATTCTACTTTTATCTTTTCTCCGTTTACTAAGCTTTTAAGCATTAGTAGCTTTTCCGCGTTTCTGTTGTTCTCTAGAACAATCAGAAAGCTTGTGTCTCTTTTTATGTACTTTATTTCTAATATGTCTTTCGTTAGTTTGGATAGCGTTTTTGATATCAAGAAAGGGTTTCTTGTTATCTTTCCATCGGTTTTTTCTGCCGTAAGGCTGAGGTAAGTTTTACCTCCTACTCCGCTCATCGTCGATACAGTTTTTTGTTTTGGTTGGTTTTGTTTATTGTTCTCCATGTGATTCCCACGAGTCGCTAGGGAAAGGTGGGGTCCTCCGCGTCAGTGCCCTGCTGTAACACGGTAAGGGCTGCATACTGTGGGGTGCGCCCCGGTGCCCCACAGGCTCCGTTAACGGCTTCTCATTTATATCGCCCCTTCCACCACTCAGCTCTCGGCACGGGTCGCATCACACCTTAACTTTTGGGGCCCGTTTTCCCCCTTCCTTGTCTGCGTACGACCAAAGGTCCCACCGGGGTTGGTTACCCGATCTTTCCTAAGGTTGCTCATACCCCAGCCGGTACCTCGGGGAGGTAAGGATAGGAGTTCCAGGGCGGAAGCTGAAGGGCCAATAATTGGCACTGGATTGCGCTGTACCCTGGCTTTACCAGCCATTAGGACCGAGGTCATATTCCATTATTCCATGCAAGATTATTCTCGGCCGTTGTGTGGCCTGCTTAGAGCACTCTAATTTGTTCAAGGTAATCGCAGCTGGGCAGGTGGAAACACCGCACCCGATAAAGGGCACAAAGTGCCACCGTGTATGTGCACCCAGTCTTATAGTCGCAGCAATACCAGTGACCTACTGCCAAAATTAGGAGTAGCACCCGTGCTGGACAAGAATGAACTTCGAACGTTTTAACCGCAACAATTTTAATATACGCTAGTGGAGCTGGAATTACCGCGGCTGCTGGCACCAGACTTGCCCTCCACTGGATCCTTGTTGAAGGATTTATGCTCAACTCATTCCAATTATGAGACATCATTCAAGAGTCTCATATTGTTATTTCTCGTCACTACCTCCCCGTGTCGGGATTGGGTAATTTACGCGCCTGCTGCCTTCCTTGGATGTGGTAGCCATTTCTCAGGCTCCCTCTCCGGAATCGAACCCTGATTCCCCGTTACCCGTTGCAACCATGGTAGTCCTCTATACTACCATCAATAGTTGATAGGGCAGATATTTGAAAGATCCGTCGTCGGTGCGAGACCGTACGATCAGCGGAATTATCCAGATTTCAACTCAAGCGTCACGGCCCTGTGAAGGGGGACGATTGGTTTGCCTAATAATTGCACAGGTTCCGCGAGGTCCCTGCATTTTGCATGTATTAGCTCTAGATTTTCCACAGTTATCCAAGTAACTAGTTGTATGATCTTGTAAATTATAGCTGTTATACTGAGCCTTATGCGGTTTCACATTAAATCTGTTTGTACTTAGACATGCATGGCTTAACCTTTGAGACAAGCGTATATTACTGGTAGGATCAACCAGAATTCACTATCACTATCTACTGATGGATGCGCGGCACGCCGGCCCGCAAACAATTCGATAGGGGTGTATATTAACTTCGCACAACATCACCACAACGTTCATCCTCGGTAAATTCGTTCCTCGTTCGCATACACGATAGCCATACACTAACCAAAAGATTCCCATACACAATTACTAGCACGCATAAAAGCGTGAGAGGGGGTATTGTGCACATGTCCACGCTCGCTTATCACGAGGTAGCTGCACCACATTGATGTAAACGACCCAACACACACACAGACGAGCGAGCGAGCGAACGCTTTTTTTCCCCTACTGCATACCTACAGCATACGCTGAGGAGGCATAACAAGGGAGAAAAAAAACTCGGAGCGAGAGAGCGGTAACTACCCGTGTGGTGCTACTAGCTGCACTGATGCGATGCGTCTTTCATGGGAGGTATTTCAATGTTCGACACACCGTACTGCACAGGGTTCGCATGGCACACGAGAAAGCCACAATCGCCTTATGCCCCTTCGACGTTCAACGCACGACACGACACCACACACTGGAGTACGTACGTCTCACCCCGTAGTGAGGGTAGGGGTTCGACACACGAAACTCACTGAATTCGATACAAGCTCAAAAGGTTTACCGGGTGCCGACCAGACTCACTGGATTCGATAGACGTTCGACCCTACCGACAGTAACTTGACCCCACCCGTACGGCATCGTATTACCGAACATCCATACAAGCTTCGCAAGTTATGCCTCAAACTTTTCACTCACCAACTTTCCCCACAATAGTGTAAACATGGTCATACCAACGTTGCCTCGGCATGGGTATATACCGCACTGGGGGCATCGTTATAGGAGTGCCTTGGATAGACTTGTACCGCTAGCCGAGACACCATGCTGGGTCGGGAAATGTTCACGCACCGCAATCGGTACCAGTGCCGGGTGTCGGTCATATTCCGATGGGGGGTAACCCTACTATTGAACTCATACTTGTACTTGGGCCGTGCCTAAGGTGTTTTTTTTTTTTTTTTTTTTTTTTTTTTATAGAGGTGAGGAACGCTCTTCCAGCCTTATCTGGGAAGGGATAACCCAGACGTCGAGTGGGGATCGCACCCACAAAAACCAAGCCCTCTACTCGTAGCCTCATTCCCCCCGGGACCACATCTAGGCGACTACTTCAGGGGGCGGCTGTGCTCATGCACTTCACGAGTTTTCAACGCTAACTAGCGTTGATCCTTCCCTTTTTCTCTATACATCTCATTTACGTTTCCGTTGTACTCCGCCACGCACATCCGCAGCACAAGCTTCCTTTTACCCGTCGAGACGTGTACCGATTAGGAATTGCCCTCCAACTTGACGCGCAACCCGTCACAGTCACCCTCGCGGGGTTTCTCACCTGTCGAGACGTGAACCGATTAGGAAGCGCCCTCCATCTTGACGCGCGCCCCGTCACAGCCACCCTCGCAGGATTTCTCTTCCCAACGGAGCGCCGATTAGGCAGTGCCCTCCAACATAACGCGCACTCCGTCACAGCAACTCTCGTGGGGGTACCCACCGATTTGATGATGCTCTCCTAGGCTCTCGCTCCGCCGAAACGACCCTCGCAATGTTCCTCTCTCAATCCACCAACAGGCATTGCCAGCATTTTCTTGACCCTGCTCTCCAGATTCCGCTTATCCGTCGAGACGTGTACCGATTAGGAATTGCCCTCCAGCTTGACGCGCAACCCGTCACAGTCACCCTCGCGGGGTTTCTCACCTGTCGAGACGTGAACCGATTAGGAAGCGCCCTCCAACTTGACGCGCGCCCCGTCACAGCCACCCTCGCAGGATTTCTCTCCCAACGGAGCGCCGATTAGGCAGTGCCCTCCAACATAACGCGCACTCCGTCACAACGACTCTCGTGGGGTACTACACTTTGCAACAGCCCTCGCATTTGTTCCTCTTCTATGGTCAGGGATTATTACTACGCTGGTCGGCCCTCCACTTCCGCTGTAGCTCGGACATGATGTGTATGATTACACTGTTCACAGCGTTCCAGGTGCCCTCGTCGCGACACATTTTCTCTACTATGTTCCCGGCATGAAGGGCAGGCAGCCCCTCGCGTCTTGCGGTGAACCTGGGACACACAAATACCACGTGTTCTGGTGTTTCCTCCACATCTTCACACTCCGGACAGAGTGGCGACGTTGCGTGCCCGAACCGGTGCAAATATTGCCTGAAGCAGCCATGTCCAGACAGGAACTGTGTCAGATGAAAATTCACCTCCCCGTGCTTCCTGTTCAGCCAGGTCGATAGTACCGGTATGAGCCCATACGTCCACCTGCCTTTCTCCGCCGTGTCCCATTCCTGCTGCCACTTCAAGAGTGATTCTACTCTCGCTGTTTTCCGGATACCCCTGATTTCCTTTCGTCTGTAGCACTCTCTGTCTTCCGCCAGAGTGATGCCAATAGGGATCATGCCGGCGATAACGCAGACTGCCTCCAACGAGATCGTCCTATACGCGCTCGCAACTCTCATCGCCATGAGCCGAAACGTACGGTCCAGTTTTCTACGATTCCGGTGGGTTTCGAGAGCCGCCGACCAGGCTGGTGCTCCGTACCGCAGTATGGACGAGGATACAGCAGCCAGGAGACGCCTTTTGCTACTGCAAGGTCCTGCGTTATTCGGCATTATTCTCGCTATCGCGCTAATGGACTTCTCTGCTTTCTCGCAGACGTAGTCGACGTGGTTGTTGAAATTCAGCCGGTCGTCGATCATAACTCCCAAGTATTTCAACCTACGCTTAGAAGTTATCACGTGTTCCCCGACTGTGATTTCCGCTCGCTGCACGGCTTTGCAGTTACTCACCAACAATACTTCCGTTTTATTATGAGCAATCTGCAGTTTCGCTGCTTGCATCCAGTTCTCTACTGAGACGATGGACTCGATTGCAAGCATCTTCACCTCTTCGAGTGTCTCGCCTGCCACTGTGAGAGCGATATCATCCGCGAAGCCCACGATCTCCACGCCTTTGGGAAGCTTCAGATTCAGTACTCCGTTATACATTACGTTCCAGAGCGTTGGGCCCAGGATAGAGCCTTGTGGTACTCCGGCCGTTATATTCAACGTTGTCTGCCCCGTGCTCGTCTCGTAGACTAGGACGCGGTTCTGGAAGTAGCTTCCTAGAATTCTGCACAGGTACCCAGGAACCTTCATACGGTGTAGGGACTCGGCAATGGCTTCCCAGCTAGCGCTGTTGAAAGCATTCCTCACGTCGATCGTTACTATAGCACAATGTCGGTCGCCCCTCCGCTTTTGCTGTGACGCCTTCTCTGCCTTTTCAACCACTGTCCGGATAGCATCAACGGTGGACCTACCTTTCCGGAATCCAAACTGCATCTTTGACAGACCATGGTCACTCTCCGTACATTTCGTCAGTCTGTTGAGGATAATCCTTTCCAAGAGTTTCCCAAGAGTATCCAGCAGGCATATAGGCCTATAGGATGTTGGTACCCCCGGGGGCTTTCCTGGTTTTGGCAGCAACACTAACTTTTGGATCTTCCATTTCTTAGGAAAGTGACCATCATCCAAGCATTTCTGTAGCACTATCCTGAAAATGTCCGGGAACGCCTGAATCGCCGTTTTCAAGGCCGCGTTGGGGATTCCGTCGGGGCCGGGCGCTTTGTTTACCTGCAGTCTCTTCGCCACTGCTACCAGTTCTTCACTGGAAACTTGAGAACGTTCGGTAGCTATTTCGGCGTACGGTGTCGGTGGCCATATCGTAGGATCATGCATCGGAAATAAACCCTCCACAATGACCTTCAGCTTCTCGGGATACGATTCGACGGGCGTCACAGGTCCTCTGATCTTCGCCATCACGACTCGATACGCGTTGCCCCATGGGTTGGCATCTGCATCTCGGCACAGCTCCTTGAAACAGTTCGCTTTGCTCAGTGTAATTCCCCGTTTCAAGGCGGCTCTAGCTGCTCGGTACACCGTATTTCGTTCCTCTCTATCAGCGCTATTTCGTGCTCTCTGAACGCGTCTTCTGGCTTGAAGACAGCTAGCGCGAAGGTTGCGAAGAGAGTCGTTCCACCAGTGAGCTGGGCGTCTTCCATTTTTTGGTACAACTTTCCTCGGCATGGTAGTGTCGCATGCTCTCACCAGTAGATCTGTCAACTTTTCTGCGTTCCAATCTGATGCTCCGCCAGCTAGACGAAGTGCTTCGACGAAAAGGTCATTGTCGAAAGCATTCGTCTTCCACTTCCGCTCACCGCTTGTTGTCCTCCGAACTAGCACGTGGTTTCGTTGACCGATTCTGTACCGGATCGCCTGGTGATCACTGTGCGTATACGACTCGCACACTTTCCACTCCGTACTCGCCAACAGCGACGGACTGCAAAAAGTAACGTCGATGATGGATTCGCGCCCATCTTTCCGGAAAGTGCTAGTGGTACCTTCGTTTAGTAACGTTACTTCCAGCTTTGCTAGAGCTTCCAGTAGACTGTACCCTCTGATGTTGGTGCATCTACTTCCCCACTCCACCGCCCACGCGTTGAAGTCGCCTCCAATGACGATCGGTGTTCTACCGATTAGTTCCTCGGTCATTGCGTCTAGCATCTGGTGGAATTGCTCAGTTGTCCATCTCGGGGGTGCGTAGCAACTACACATGAAGATTCCATTGATTTTGGCGATTACGAAACCTTCATGTGAACCTCCAACCACTTCCTGGATAGGATATCTGCCCATCACCTGTATTGCAGCAATCCCTAAGCTATCCGTCGCCCAGCTGCCATTATCACGTGCCTAAGGTGTTGGTTGTTTCAATAGTTGGTTACTTGTTTCAATAGTTGATTTTTAGGTAAAGATGATGATGTGTGACCAATGTGTGAATGTGTTTTTTTTTTCAATAGTCATGTACACGCCGATGTCGATGTTATACACACTGCGTACTGCGGGTGAGAAATAAAACAAACTGTTGCGTGCTGTATGCTGGGGGGACTTGGACGCTTTCTGGGACTTAGTGTTATTGTCGGCGGGGCAGTGTTTTACACATTGCGTACTGCGGGGGTTGGCTCGCGCAGCGCTGTTGTGTGCTGTATGCTGGGGGGACTTGGACGCTTTCTGGGACTTAGTGTTATTGTCGGCGGGGCAGTGTTTTACACATTGCGTACTGCGGGGGTTGGCTCGCGCAGCGCTGTTGTGTGCTGTATGCTGGGGGGACTTGGACGCTTTCTGGGACTTAGTGTTATTGTCGGCGGGGCAGTGTTTTACACATTGCGTACTGCGGGGGTTGGCTCGCGCAGCGCTGTTGTGTGCTGTGTTGTGCTGGGGGACAACACTTGACAGTTGTTATTCCAGGCCATGGGATGATTTCACACACACGCACGATTGCATACTACCAGGCGCAATGCGATTTAATGAAAAAAAAAGAAGCCGCCAGCGCGGGCAGCACTAAGCTACCACGGTGGGACTTCTCTCTTACGGGACACGACGCACCCGCCCATCACATAGCGCATCGCAAGGGCAATACTGCACAAGCTACTGTGCCGCGCCGATGCTGATGGGGCATTGTTACACGTACTGCGTGCTGGGTCGCGCAGTGAGAAATTGAACAAACTGTTGTGCTGTGCTGTGCTGGGGGGGGGGACTTTTCCAAAACATGCTACTTTGCATTCCAGGACATGGTGCACAGCTTATACCGCTAGCAGAGACACCTCGTTCGATCGGGGCAACTTGGGACACCGTAATCAGTACCAGTGCCGGGTGTGGGTCGGATTCCGATGGGGGGTGATCCGGGAACATATTTCTTGGACTTAGAATATTGTTCGGACTTAGAATTTTTTCGACTTATGACCTCGTTTCTGGGACAGCCGTAGAACCAGATGTAATGCGTGTTGCATAGATTAAGGCGCAGGGGAATTTAATAAAAAAGAGAGAAGCCCCACACATTTAGGGGGGCTTCACATCAGCAAGCAGTGTTGCTGTGTTATCGATTGCCTTCGGACGGCCTTTGCGTGGACGATCCGCGCAGTTCCTGTCGGTATCGAACCTTTTGTACCACATCGTAACCGTTCTACGAGTAACAGTTTGTCCATATGTGGAATTCAATGCCAAGAGGGTGTCCGACACTGAATCACCCATGTCGTAGTGGTGCAAGATGAACATTCTTGTTTCAGTTCTAGATAGTCTTATGGTTTGTATATCATATTGACTAGCATCTATCGGCTCTAGGACAACTCTGAGTTCTTTCGGAGAGTCTAATTGGATCGTCTGCTGTGTATCAAACGACTCTATGTCTACAGAAGGTGCTCCCGTGGCCGAGTGGTTAGCGTCATAACTAACATGCCGGGGGTTCGGGTTCAATTCCTGTTCTGGTCGGGGGAATTTTTCGTCAAAGAAATTTCCTCCGACTTGCACTGTGATCACGCGTATTCTAGAGCTTGCCACTCAGAATGCATTCAAGGCGTGTTATTTGGCATAGAAATCTCAACTAAGTACTAATAAAAATGACGAAAGTAATACTACGTTGAGACGGCGAAGTTCCTCTAGGAACGTTAGTGCCATTGAAGAAGAAGAAGAGTCTACAGAAGGGGACTGGGGTAGTTGCTCTAGCATCACTTTGGATGACGATGCTAGTGGTTCCCATGATACTGATAAGGGTGGCGTTGCTAATGGGTGGTCAGACCATTGCTGCTCACCATTCGATTCCACGTGTAGTGGGTCTTGTGTCATTTCGGATGACGATGGCGATGCTAATGGGTGGTCAGACCATTGCTGCTCGCTCTTCGATTCTTCGTACAGTGGGTCTTGTGTCCTTTCGGATGGCGATGACGGTGCTAATGGGTGGTCAGACCATTGCTGCTCGCTCTTCGATTCTTCATCCTGATTTATATCTATAACCGGAGACGGGGATAGCGATGAGGACGAGGACGAGGACGAGGACGATGATGATGAGGACGATGATGACGATGAGGACGACGATGCCACTGAGTTCACACAACAAGGACACTTCTCAGGGTGATGAAAACGCTTCGATCTTCGCATTGGGTTGGTTTTGCTTTTCATGTGGTTCCCACGAGTCGCTAGGGAAAATATATGGTCGACTGTGGACTACCCTGCCATACCACAGCAAGGGCAACATTACTGTGAGGTTTGCCCCGGTACCCCACAGGGTCCGTTCGCGGCTTCATATTTGTATCGCCCCTTCCACCATTCAACTATCGGCACGGATCGTATACACACCTTAAGCTTTGGGGCCCGAGTGCCCCCTTCTCTGTCTGCATACGACCTAAGGTCCCACCGAGGTTGGTTACTCGATCTTTCCGAAGGTTGCTCGTATCCCAGTCGGTACCACGGGGAGGTAGAGATAGGAGTTGCTGAATCATAGGCTACCATCATAAATGGATCATCATAATGAGTTATATGTTCGCTGTATTCAGCCATTTACCGACCACTGTTTAATATATACATGTGGCCCCGAAAGCAGTGCATAAGTATTGATCCATCCTTTCCAAAACTTTTGCAACACACCAATACCACAAGGTTCGGTTATATCAGTTTCCCTCTTCCTCGTTGCTATGCAGTCGGTTCTAGAGGTTATCCCTAAAAACACCGAGGTACTGGCCTATGCAGACGATCTACTGCTGATGGCAAGAAATCCTTTCCCAGAAATGGCCCGCAGAAGACTGCAGGAAGGAATCTCGGCTGTTAGTAACTGGGCAAATTCCATCGGGTTTAAGTTTTCGGCAGAAAAGTCTAATATAATGCACTGCTGCAAACGTAAAGGTCATAGGAAAAGGTTTAGAACATGTCTAATCAATGGCAGGCCTATTAAGAGAGTCAGCTCAACCCGAATTCTTGGAGTGCTAGTTGACAGTAAACTATCCTTCGGACAACACCTCAGAAATGCTAAAGCTAGTATGAAGTGCCGCCTGCGGCTGGTGAAAGCTCTAGGTGGCCGATGCCGCTTGAGTTCTAGTAAAACCATCTGCAACATAGGCAAAAGCATTATCTTCTCTAAAATTCGTTACGGCATCGAACTTTTCAGCCGTGCCTCTTGGGCTCACTTGAATTACTTAAAGCCGGTCTACCATAATGTGATTAGATATGCATCAGGAGCCCTTCAGACCAGCCCAATAAACGCTCTGCTTGTGGAGGCTGGCGTAGTTCCTTTCGAACACTTCCTCACAAATATCCTAGCCACTAAAGCCATCCGGACGTCCGAGAAATACCCGGATCTTCTATCCATTTACTCCAGAGCCAACATTTGGCTGCAAAATATTAGCCAAGTCACCCTCCCGACTATTGCCCCATTAAGCAGAGTCGGTCAACGCCCATGGCATGCACATCCGCCAAAGATAGACTGGTCAATCAAAAATGCTGTCAGGGCTGGGGAAGCCAGCAGCATTGTTACGGCCTGTTTTAATAACCACCTTCATAACAAGTATCACACCCACCACAAAATCTTCACAGATGGGTTTTTTGATGGAAACGAAAGTAAACGTTTCCATGGAAACGAAAGTGACGATAGTAAACACCCTTGGATACAAAGCATTGAGGAAAAAATTACAGAGAAGGACATCACTTTCTGCTGGGTCCCATGGCACTGCGGAATCCAGGGTAATGAACAGGCTGATCGTCTCGCCAAGGAGGGTAGGCTCTCCCGAACTATGGACCACCTCCCACCCAGCAAATGACACCATCAAATGGGTCATGCAATCCCTCAGATTGAGCTGGGAGAACAGTTGGTATTTTTCCCGCGACCTCTGCTTAAGAAGGATCAAGAATACTACCCTTCCCTGGAAGGATAGTATTCTCCGACCTACTCAAGTATGTTTGACACGTTTACGTATCGGGCATACATTTTTAACACATAAATTCATCATGCGTAGATTGGAACCAAAACTATGTGAGTCGTGCAATGTAAGACTCACGGTGGAACACATATTAATCACATGCCCTAAATTTAATGCTTCAAGAATAAAGTTTCAGGTTGCAGACACCATAAGGACAGCACTATCGGACGACGCCGTCGAGGAAAAAAGGACCATCGATTTCCTAAAGGATTATTAGCATCCCTAGTTGCTTTTACTATAGTAGGCATGAACTAGGATGGTTACCATTAGCAACGTGATTTTTCACTTCAGTTAGTTAGAGCTGAGCACGAAATAAAGATAGACGCTTTTACTTAACACGTGTTCTTTTCAATTGCAACAAATTTTGGCGACGAGGACAAAGTGAAAATCGGAGTCAATAGAAGCATACATCATCTAAAATGGCAAGCGGAGGAGGAGAACCAGCCGGAGAAGCGGTCCAGGACATGCAAACGGCGATTCTGCAAATCACCCAACTCTTGCAGCGGTTTGCAGTTCCCAGGCAGCCAAATCCGGAACACACATTGGAAGCCCTTTCTTCCAACATCAGCAAGTTTTCTTTCAACCCAGAAAATGGCGTCACATTCAAGAAATGGTTCGCACGCTATACCGACCTTTTCGAGAGCGACGCGCAGCATTTGGATGATGCAGCCAAGGTCCGGCTGTTGCTGCGAAAATTGGACACCGCTTCCCACAGTCGGTATTTGAATTACATCCTTCCAAGGCTTCCTAAGGATGTTACGTTCAAGGACACCGTGGAAACGTTAATCAAAATTTTCGGAGAACAAACCTCACTTTTCCGACGCCGGTTCCAGTGTCTCCAACTGGCGAAAAGCGAAGGAGACGACATCATAACCTACGGCGGAAAGGTAAACCGAGCGTGTGAAGATTTCGATTTTGTGAACCTAACAATCGACCAGTTCAAATGTCTGGTTTTCGTGACCGGACTGAAGGCATCCAAGCACGCTGATATTCGGACGAGATTGCTCACCCGGATGGAAAACGAGAGACCGGACGCACCAGTGACTCTTCAAACTCTCATCGACGAGTTCCAGCAGCTCGTTAATCTGAAAGCAGACACCAGCTTGATTGAGCATCCAGCCAACTCGAAAGCAGCAGTACACGCCATCAGTGAGAAGAAGAGACCATCAGAAGTTCCCAAGCTCTCGTTTAAACCGGAAGCCAAATCTCCAAAGACGCCGTGCTGGCAATGCGGCCAGATGCACTTCGTGAAGGATTGCACATACAGCAGCCATCTGTGCAAATCTTGCAACCGTGTGGGACACAAGGAAGGGTACTGCGGATGCTTCACCAAGACTTCAAACACGCCTGCTGGGGATAATTCCAACCAAAAGGGTAAGAAGAACCAGTAGAAGAAGACCAAGTACCATGCCAACATCGTTCACACTGTAAACCACACCGGTAATCTCACCCGTTTCGTCACGACAATGATGAACGGACGTCAAGCCACACTGCAACTCGACAGTGGATCACCAATCACCATCATCAGTGAAGAGACCTGGAGGAAGGTTGGATCACCTGCACTCAAGCCATCGTCCTGTGAAGCACTTTCTGCAACCAAAGATCCTCTGCCGCTGCTGGGGGAATTCACCTGTCTCGTAGGAGTCAACGACGTCATCAAGCCTGGACTATGCCGAGTAACGTCAGTCAAGGGACTCAACCTGTTCGGCTCGGAATGGATGGACCTCTTCGAGATGTGGACGAAACCATTGTCATCGTTCATTAATCAAGTGAATCAATCCAATTCAAATTCCTTTTCTGGAAAGCATTTCCTCATGCGGTTTCCCGAAGTTTTTCAGGACACTCTTGGGCATTGCCAGAAAGCTCAAATCAGTCTTCACCTGAAGCCAGATGCCAGACCGATTTTTCGACCCAAACGCCCGGTTCCATACAACGCCATTCCCTTGGTCGAAACCGAGCTCAATCGTCTGCAGCAGTTGGACATTATCTCACCAGTAGATTACTCCGACTGGGCAGCTCCTATCGTGGCAGTTCGGAAGCCGGGTGGCAAGGTTCGAATTTGTGCCGACTACTCAACTGGGCTGA
Organism: Toxorhynchites rutilus septentrionalis; assembly: GCF_029784135.1. Classification (NCBI taxonomy): domain Eukaryota; kingdom Metazoa; phylum Arthropoda; class Insecta; order Diptera; family Culicidae; genus Toxorhynchites; species Toxorhynchites rutilus. Next base: position 172,100,570 of record NC_073745.1, read on the forward strand.
ACTCGATGCTGGAGGCGCACAATTTTCCACTTCCCACACCGGACGACATCTTCTCGAAGTTGGCTGGAAGCAAAGCGTTCAGCATAATCGATCTGTCGGACGCTTACCTACAGGTTGAAGTCGACGATGCATCGAAGCGACTCCTCACCATCAACACCCACCGGGGCCTATTCAACTTCAACAGGCTGGCTCCTGGTGTAAAGTCAGCACCCGGTGCTTTCCAACAGCTTATGCACACCATGATTGCTGGGATTTCCGGTGTTGAGGTGTTCCTGGATGACTTCATCATCTTCAGCAAAAACGAGGAGCAACACTATCAGACGTTGTGCACCCTGTTCAGTTGCCTCCAAGAATATGGGTTCCATCTGAAGCTGGAAAAGTGTCATTTCTATCAGCGGGAAATCAAATATCTGGGGCACATCGTCGACGCAAATGGCCTACGCCCGGATCCGGAGAAAACAGCAGCAATTTCCACGATGCCACGTCCAACCGATATTTCCACACTGCGATCGTTCTTGGGCGCAGTGAATTTTTACGGAAAATTCATCCGTGAAATGCATCAACTCCGAAGACCGCTGGATCAACTTCTGAAAAAAGATGCAAAATTCGTTTGGAGTGCCGAATGCCAACAAGCCTTCACCGACATCAAGCAAGTTCTTCAGTCGGACCTATTACTTACCCACTATGACCCAGCGTTGGAGATCATCGTGGCGGGTGATGCATCCAACACCGGCATTGGAGCGGTCATCATGCATCGTTTCCCGGACGGTCGTATCAAGGCAGTCGCTCATGCGTCCAAGACTCTGTCGTCGGCTGAACAAAACTACGGACAAATCGAAAGGAGGCGCTCGCTCTGGTCTTTGCTGTCACCAAGTTCCACCGCATGCTGTTGGGACGAAGGTTCAAGCTACAGACTGACCACCAGCCACTGGTGAAAGTCTTTGGATCGAAGAAAGGAGTTCCCATCCACACGGCAAATCGGTTGAAGCGTTGGGCACTTACACTGCTTGGGTACGATTTCGATATCGAGTTCGTATCTACCAACAATTTCGGCTATGCGGATGTACTATCGAGGCTCATCAGCAGCCACGAGCTACCAGAGGAAGAATTTGTGGTGGCAAGTGTCAACATCGAGCCCGATCAGCAGTGCATTCTGGACAGCACCATCGAACACCTACCAGTCACATTCGATATGGTGCAGAAAGCTACGTCAGCAGACCCAATGTTGCAGCGACTCATCCAGTACATCAACTCCGGCTGGCCCAAGAACGGAAAATCGAATCAGAATGTAGCATTGCAGACGTTTTTCCATCGGCGTGAATCATTATACGTTGTACAAGGTTGCGTGATGATGATGGAACGGTTGGTGATTCCGGAGTGTTTCCGGAAGAAACTATTGAAGCAGCTACATCGAGGTCATCCCGGAATCGAACGAGTCAAAGCCATCGCTCGGAGCATCATCTACTGGCCGAAGATCGATGACGACATCACTGAGTACATTCGAAGCTGTACCAGCTGTGCGAATGCGAAAAAATCTCCACCACAAGCAGAGCCACATCCGTGGCAGACCGCAGAAGGTCCATGGGAACGTATTCATTTGGACTATGCCGGACCGATCGACGGGTTCAGCTATCTGGTCATCGTCGATTCCTTTTCCAAGTGGCCAGAGATGTTCCAGACGAAATCAACGACAGCTTCTTCGACGATCGGGTTCCTCACTGCGAGCTTTGCCAGATTTGGCGTACCGAAGGTAATTGTTTCTGATAATGGAACCCAGTTCACTGGATTCGAATTTCGTTCCTTCTGCGAAAAGCTGGGCATCATCCATTTCCGCACCGCACCGTTCCACCCCCAATCGAATGGTCAAGCGGAAAGATTCGTCGACACGCTTAAGAGGTCACTGCGCAAAATCCAAGAGGGGGAAGGATTACGAGCATCTGCAGCACTACAAACCTTTCTGCAGGTGTATCGAGCAACTCCGTCCAATCTGCTCGAGGGCAAATCCCCTTCGGAAGTGCTGAACGGCAGAAAAATGCGGACAACATTGGATTTGCTGAAGCCTTCGAACATACTTCCACAACCACCGGTAGCAGCCAAGCCTTGCCAAGCACGGAAACTTGCAGCCGGATCACTGGTATTCGCGAAGGTGCACAAAAACAACACCACCTGGAAGTGGCAATCTGGAGTCATCATTGAGGCGATTGGGAATGTACATTACAATGTACTTCTTGATGCACCATCCGGACGGAAGCGGCAAATTCGTTCTCACATCGATCAACTTCGGACCAACGACACTGGAAAACAAAAAAAAACAGAAATTGAACTACCGCTGAGCATTCTTTTGGGCGATTTCGGAATGACAACAAATGCGGAGTTTCCCGACGAAAATTCTTCTTTTGTTTCAGCACAAGAATTTCCTGACCTTCCGGACGATCCGGAACTTCCAGACGATCCTGAACTGCCGGACGATGAACCGGAGCCTATTCAACCTGGACCATTTTCTGCAGTACATGGTTCTACGCTGGCACGATCAAAGCCAAAACGAAACATCAACCCTCCACAACGTTTTCAAGACTATGTTCTTTCTTAGGGGGGAGATATTAGCATCCCTAGTTGCTTTTACTATAGTAGGCATGAACTAGGATGGTTACCATTAGCAACGTGATTTTTCACTTCAGTTAGTTAGAGTTGAGCACGAAATAAAGATAGACGCTTTTACTTAACACGTGTTCTTTTCAATTGCAACAAGGATACAGGTTTATTCGATCAGATCTAATGTCTAATTACTAAATTTACCTATACTGATAAAATTTCGTTTGTTTTCTCTTCTAATTTCGTCAAAAGATGAGCAGGTTTTTTATGCCCCTTTTAGAAGCGAGCTCCTCAAGCACACTAAAAGGGGCTTTTTCCCTGCTCCAATTGTTTGGTTGTGTTTTTGGCCCCAGAGCCGTGTAGGGTGCGGCGATACGACATACATCCATAGCGGTTACTAGGACTGGGTCGAGCGAGAATAACGAATTTTGCAATAGTTTTCTTAGTTTTCTTTCCAGTTAAATTTCCCGCCCTCAAGGGCAAGAGACGAATGAACTCTCTGAGTTTAAAGTCTCTTTAATTCAATACCGTTACCGTTTCTTACCAGGTATACTATTAGATAGCAGACATTTTAAAATACTAAATATTTTATTTTATTTCAGCTATGAATACACCCGTTCGAATGATGTGGCTTTTTTGCTTCCATCAACTGGTGAATGAGTAAAATGAATTCCCCCATCACCACAGTGCTTATTTCCGCTTCTATTACAGCAGTCAACAGCATCGGCTTTCCCGTAGCAGTATCCTTCAAGCCATGGTGACTGTTCCAGGGGACAACATCAACAGCAGCAGCATCTGGACCTGACCATCGATAGTGTTTCGAGCAACTTTCCATATCGGAGATCTCGTGCTTCGCGCACATTGAAGAAACCTCCTCAGCCACATATGTGTGTCAAGGAGAAAAAGGAGCTGAATTCGAATCGTCAATCCGAATGCACCGACTGCATTATATATCTTGTTTATATGCATTTTGTGTTTTTTTGAATAAAATTATTAAAATCGATCAATGTTTTTCCTTTTCATGTTTCATAACAAACCAATACAAACAAGAGACGATCAGTGTTGGAAGCAGCGTTACATGCAGGTCGACGCCTTGCACATGTTGGCAAAAAAGTGGCGTCAAGATGTTCGATGAATGCATATGAAAGGTCGATAAATCGATTGCAAGCCCACAATCCAATCGACGAAAAAAACATCGACCTAACAACGACCGTAACGCTGTTACCTATTCACGATGACGACGATTAGGTATCGAGATCTGGATACGGCATTAGTTTGTATGAGGCAAACTATTCTCTATCATATTAGTCGGCCCGAATCAGTTTATATTTGCTAAAATTTGTATGAAATTTTTTTCTTGGCATAAATTTTTCTACTTAAAGTACGTTGTCATGACCCTAATTTGAATTATTATCTATAGACGTTCAGATATTCTCAAAAAAACTTGTCATTATAATATAAAATTATCTCAAAACATATTTTTTATGACGTTTTTTCACCACTTGCAGGCAATGGTGATTTTCACTTACATAGAGTACTAATTTGATTAAGGAAAAAGACGGATGGGTAATGTCGGGACATAACCGGAGTGACGTAGGACTATACAAAACGGACAGCTTTTGTTAAATATATATTTTAAATATATTGTTTTATTTTCTTCTCCTACGTGAATACCTACCTATCTACCTGAAAAATGGATTAGTTTACTGTTTACTCTTTATGAATATGTTGATGGTTCTGAAAAGAACCTTTGGTGTTGTGTTTTTGTTATCACTCGATATTCCCATCTTGTTCGGTCAAACCTTCCTGTTTAGCTATTGCGTTTGCCACTCGCCACAGCTTTCACAGTTGGAAAATTTCTTCCCATCCAGCTTGTGACATATTGTTCAGTAAATTACATTTAATGTGACGTGCCGGAGAAATACTTTGCCACTCACTGAAACTAATTGTTGCCTTGATGAGCGCCGAACCGAAGCTGCTCTGTTCTTGATGCGGGTTTTCTGATTGTCGTGAGCAGCTTTGCAAGCCAACTCGAGCACTCCGACGGCCGAAACTCTATAATCGCTGTTAGGTATACTGGTGCTCCGGCACCAATCCGTTCGGCCTAGTTACCCTTGCGGAGCAATCAGTGAATGCGACCAACAGGGAACTGGAGACCTGCACGGTTCGAGTGAGACTTTGCCTTTCCCTTAACTTGTCCTCCTTTGTTACGTCCACGATGCCGATGCCGTACAACCACACGGGTTTACGGTTTGAAAGAAAATAAGATATTTTTTTGGGGTCCGCGTGTTTTATACTCTAGCGGTACACACTCACAGGATAGAGACAAATCGGCAGACTCAGCCAGAGGGGCGAGTCCAACGAGACGAACGAATGAGCGTTAAAAGGGAGCGATGGCAAAAAAATACATTCATTACGATTTGTTCGCTCGTTGGATTCACATGCAGGCTAAAAAGGGTCCTTTTCAGGATCACAAAATTATCTTCAATCTAAAGAGTTTATTGTTTTGTTGTCACTGGATATCCCCATCTTGTTCGGCTAAACCTTCCTGTTTAGCGATTTGTTGCCACTCGCCACAGCTTTCACAATTGGAAAATTTCTTCCCATCCAGATTTGTGACATGTTGTACAGTAAATTACATTCAATGCGACGTGCCGAAGCGCCACTCAGTGTCGCATTGGAGGCGATTTTAACCTGTAATTGAACATTTGTGATGACAGTGGTACAGTGTCGACTTTCAATGTGGGGTCATAATTTGGATCTCTATGTTTACAAAAATGTCCAACTAAATAAGTCGCATTACATGTCCATCCAATTAGCTAAATGTCGAACTAATTGTAAATTACTGTACTTTCAATCTGGAAACAATTTAAGAATTGGTGAAAATTGAATAATCTGGACAGTCCCCAACTATCAATAAGCTCAGAACAACTGCCAAATTCACATACTCATCAGATCATGGCAAACAAATTATGAAAAAATCTATTTGTGTTTTATTATTATTTTGGATAATGTTTTAGAAAGCATTGAACTGTATTTCGTAAACTCTTTTTTGAAAGGTTTAATGGCCCTGAAAAGCGCCTTGTTTTATGGAATGGTTCCAATTTAGAAAACTTAGTACTCGTGGTTTTGAAAAAAACCATTTCGAACGCCTGATGCCGTTTTGCGATTGCGTTTGCCACTCGCCACTCGCTGCAACTGCCTGTTGTCTTGATGTCCACCGAACCGAATGTGTTCTGTTCCGAATACGGGTTTTCTTATCGTCGCGAGCAGCTTTGCCAGCTAACTCGATCACTTCGGCGGCCGAAACTATATAACGCCGGCTAGGTGGACTGGTGCACTGGTACTAACGCGCTCGGCCTAGCTACCCTTGCGGGGAACTCCAGATCAACACGGTTCGAGCGGGATTTTGCCTTTCCCTTCACTTTTCCTCCTTTACCATGTCCAGACATGGCTGCTTGGGTTGGTTGATGTGTTGATGTGTTGTGATGCGAACCGATGTGGTGTACGGTTTGAATGAGAATGATCGTTACGGCAGAGGAGCGGGGATTTTTAAGCTGACTGGCTGGCTCGAGAATTACGCATGTGTGAGACTGCGACCAATGTTTCGTTAATTTTTTTCTTTTTCCTTTCCAATCGTGCTTCATTCTATTTCGCTGCTGCTCTGGTTGCCCGTTTTGGTCGGTACGATTTGAGGAGCACAAAATGGACCAATCAAAAATGGGCACATAGTGCATTTTGACAATGCTTGATATTTCACAATTATTCAATTATTTATCTCAAGAAAAATGAAATGTTATTCGTTATGATAGATGCGTAGATATATTTCCTATCAATTGATGCAAAAACCTTTGCGATCTATTGAGAAATGCTCGAGTTATAAGCGTTCCAAATCTTGCATTTTTTCCTACTTGTTCAGTGCCTAGATTTCCATTTCACCCCCTATATCTTCCGGTTAGACGTAGTCCTACGTCAAAAACCATTCCGAACGCCCTCGATGCCGCCTTGTTCTGGATTTGCCACCAAAGCAGTTTGTATAAAGAACAAACTTTTTTCTTCTGCTACCTGATGCCGTTTTGCGATTGCGTTTGCCACTCGCCACTCGCTGCAACTGCCTGTTGTCTTGATGTCCACCGAACCGAATGTGTTCTGTTCTGAATGCGGGTTTTCTTATCGTCGCGAGCAGCTTTGCCTGCTAACTCGATCACTTCGGGGGCCGAAACTATATAACGCCGGCTAGGTGGACTGGAGCTCTGGTATTATCGCGCTCGGCCTAGCTACCCTTGCGGGGAACTCCAGATCAACACGGTTCGAACGGGATTTTGCCTTTCCCTTCACTTTTCCTCCTTTACCATGTCCAGACATGGCTGCTTGGGTTGGTTTGTTGATGTGTTGTGATGCGAACCGATGTGGTGTACGGTTTGAATGAGAATGATCGGTACGGCAGCGGAGCGGGGATTTTTAAGCTGACTGGCTGGCTCGAGAATTACGCATGTGTGAGACTGCGACCAATGTTTCGTTCATTTTTTTCTTTTTCCTTTCCAATCGTGCTTCATTCTATTTCGCTGCTGCTCTGGTTGCCCGTTTTGGTCGGTACGATTTGAGGAGCACAGAATGGACCAATCAAAAATGAGCACATAGTGCATTTGGACAATGCTTGATATTTCACAATTATTCAATTATTTATCTCAAGAAAAATGAAATGTTATTCATTATGATAGATGCGTAGATATATTTCCTATCAATTGATGCAAAAACCTTTGCGATCTATTGAGAAATGCTCGAGTTATAAGCGTTCCAAATCTTGCATTTTTTCCTACTTGTTCAGTGCCTAGATTTCCATTTCACCCCCTATATCTTCCGGTTAGACGTAGTCCTACGTCAAAATCATGTTCATTCATAATTTTCATTTTAAAAGTGTATTCATTCCTTCTGCAAATCCATATTGTCATGCCTATTCCCCAATATCGCCAACGCGGATAGTTCGTTAGTCGAAAATACTGAATAATTAAACAAACCAAATGGCATCACTGGTGGTTCTTTTTTCCACTCCGCTAAACTGTCATCTCAAACAAAAAGACGGGTGGGTAATGTCGGGGACATAACCGGAGTGACGTAGGACTATACAAAACGGACAGCTTTTGTTAAATATATATTTTAAATATATTGTTTTATTTTCTTCTCCTACGTGAATACCTACCTATCTACCTTTAAAATGGATTAGTTTACTGTTTACTCTTCATGAATATGTTGATGTTTCTGAAAAGAACCTTTGGTGTTGAGTTTTTGTTATCACTCGATATTCCCATCTTGTTCGGTTAAACCTTCCTGTTTAGCTATTGCGTTTGCCACTCGCCACAGCTTTCACAGTTGGAAAATTTCTTCCCATCCAGCTTGTGACATGTTGTTCAGTAAATTACATTTGATGCGACGTGCCGGAGAAACACTTTGCCACTCACTGAAACTAATTGTTGCCTTGATGAGCGCCGAACCGAAGCTGCTCTGTTCTTGATGCGGGTTTTCTGATTGTCGTGAGCAGCTTTGCAAGCCAACTCGAGCACTCCGACGGCCGAAACTCTATAATCGCTGTTAGGTATACTGGTGCTCCGGCACCAATCCGTTCGGCCTAGTTACCTAGTTACCCTTGCAGTGAATGCGACCAACAGGGAACTGGAGACTTGCACGGTTCGAGTGAGACTTTGCCTTTCCCTTAACTTGTCCTCCTTTGTTACGTCCACGATGCCGATGCCGTACAACCACACGGGTTTACGGTTTGAAAGAAAATAAGATATTTTTTTGGGGTCCGCGTGTTTTATACTCTAGCGGTACACACTGACAGGATAGAGACAAATCGGCAGACTCAGCCAGAGGGGCGAGTCCAACGAGACGAACGAATGAGCGTTAAAAGGGAGCGATGGCAAAAAAATACATTCATTACGATTTGTTCGCTCGTTGGATTCACATGCAGGCTAAAAAGGGTCCTTTTCAGGATCACAAAATTATCTTCAATCAAAAGAGTTTATTGTTTTGTTATCACTCGATATCCCCATCTTGTTCGGCTAAACCTTCCTGTTTAGCGATTTGTTGCCACTCGCCACAGCTTTCACAGTTGGAAAATTCCAACAACATGTCCCATCCAGCTTTGTGACATGTTGTACAGTAAATTACATTCAATGCGACGTGCCGAAGCGCCACTCAGTGTCGCATTGGAGGCGATTTGAACCTGTAATTGAACATTTGCGACTTTCAACTTTCAATCTGGAAACAATTTAAGAATTGGTGAAAATTGAATAATCAGGAAAGTCCCCAACTATCAATAAGCTCAGAACAACTGCCAAATTCACATACTCATCAGATCCTGGCAAACAAATTATGAAAAAATCAATTTGTGTTTTATTATTATTTTGGATAATGTTTTAGAAAGCATTGAACTGTATTTCCTAAACTCTTTTTTGGAAGGTTTAATGGCCCTGAAAAGCGCCTTGTTTTATGGAATGGTTCCAATTTAGAAAACTTAGTACTCGTGGTTTTGAAAAAAACCATTTCGAACGCCCTCGATGCCGCCTTGTTCTGGATATTCCACCAAAGCAGTTTGTATAAAGAACAAACTTTTTTCTACTGCTACCTGATGCCGTTTTGCGATTGCGTTTGCCACTCGCCACTCGCTGCAACTGCCTGTTGTCTTGATGTCCACCGAACCGAATGTGTTCTGTTCTGAATGCGGGTTTTCTTATCGTCGCGAGCAGCTTTACCAGCCAACTCGATCACTTCGGCGGCCGAAACTATATAACGCCGGCTAGGTGGACTGATGCACTGGTACTAACGCGCTCGGCCTAGCTACCCTTGCGGAGAACTCCAGATCAACACGGTTCGAGCGGGATTTTGCCTTTCCCTTCACTTTTCCTCCTTTACCATGTCCAGACATGGCTGTGCTTGGGTTGGTTTGTTGATGTGTTATGATGCGAACCGATGTGGTGTACGGTTTGAATGAGAATGATCGTTACGGCAGCGGAGCGGGGATTTTTAAGCTGACTGGTTGGCTCGAGAACTACGCATGTGTGAGACTGCGACCAATATTTCGTTCATTTTTTTCTTTTTCCTTTCCAATCGTGCTTCATTCTATTTCGCTGCTGCTCTGGTTGCCCGTTTTGATCGGTACGATTTGAGGAGCACAAAAAGGACCAGTCAAAAATGGGCACATAGATCATTTTGACAATGCTTGATATTTCACAATTATTCAATTATTCATCTCAAGAAAAATGAAATGTTATTCGTTATGATAGATGCGTAGATATATTTCCTATCAATTTATGCCAAAACCATTGCGATCTATTGAGAAATGCTCGAGTTATAAGCGTTCCAAATCTTGCATTTTTTCCTACTTGTTCAGTGCCTAGATTTCCATTTCACCCCCTATATCTTCCGGTTAGACGTAGTCCTACGTCAAAAGGAACAGCGAAAACACTTAAACGCGTTACTTTAACAGGAGATGCTTCGTCCGGGGACGAGTCAGCTAACTCCACCAAGCCCCCCTCTAAAAAGACGGGTGGGTAATGTCGGGGACATAATCGGAGTGACGTAGGACTATACAAAGGGGACAGCTTTTGTTAAATATATATTTTAAATATATTGTTTTATTTTCTTCTCCTACGTGAATACCTACCTATCTACCTGAAAAATGGATTAGTTTACTGTTTACTCTTTATGAATATGTTGATGGTTCTGAAAAGAACCTTTGGTGTTTTTGTTATCACTCAATATTCCCATCTTGTTCGGTTAAACCTTCCTGTTTAGCTATTGCGTTTGCCACTCGCCACAGCTTTCACAGTTGGAAAATTTCTTCCCATCCAGCTTGTGACATGTTGTTCAGTAAATTACATTTGATGCGACGTGCCGGAGAAACACTTTGCCACTCACTGAAACTAATTGTTGCCTTGATGAGCGCCGAACCGAAGCTGCTCTGTTCTTGATGCGGGTTTTCTGATTGTCGTGAGCAGCTTTGCAAGCCAACTCGAGCACTCCGACGGCCGAAACTCTATAATCGCTGTTAGGTATACTGGTGCTCCGGCACCAATCCGTTCGGCCTAGTTACCCTTGCGGAGCAATCAGTGAATGCGACCAACAGGGAACTGGAGACTTGCACGGTTCGAGTGAGACTTTGCCTTTCCCTTAACTTGTCCTCCTTTGTTACGTCCACGATGCCGATGCCGTACAACCACACGGGTTTACGGTTTGAAAGAAAATAAGATATTTTTTGGGGTCCGCGTGTTTTATACTCTAGCGGTACACACTCACAGGATAGAGACAAATCAGCAGACTCAGCCAGAGGGGCGAGTCCAACGAGACGAATTAATGAGCGTTAAAAGGGAGCGATGGCAAAAAAATATATTCATTACGATTTGTTCGCTCGTTGGATTCACATGCAGGTTAAAAAGGGTCCTTTTCAGGATCACAAAATTATCTTCAATCTAAAGAGTTTATTGTTTTGTTATCACTCGATATCCCCATCTTGTTCGGCTAAACCTTGCTGTTTAGCGATTGCATTTGCCACTCGCCACAGCTTTCACAGTTGGAAAATTTCTTCCCATCCAGCTTGTGACATATTTTACAGTAAATTACATTCAATGGCACGTCGCATTACCACCACTCAGTATCGGATTGGAGGTAATTTTAACCTGTAATTGAACATTTGCGATGACAGTGGTACAGTGTCGACCTTCAATGTGGGGTCATAATTTGGACCCCGAACTCTATGTTTACAAAAATATCCAACTAAATATGTCGCATTACTGGTCCGTCCAATTAGCTAAATGTCGAGATAAGTGTAAATTACTGTACTTTCAATCTAGAAGCAATTTAAGAATTGGTGAAAATCAATAAGCTCAGAACAACTGCCAAATTCACATACTCATCATATCCTGGCAAACAAATTATGAAAAAAAATCATTCCATGTCTAAAGTTTGTGGTAGCCAGACGTGATTGTTGCGACTCCGGATATTCGATTGGTCTCGTTAGCTGCTCTGTTCTTGATGCGGGTTTTCTGATTATCGTGAGCAGCTTTGCTAGCCAACTCGAGCACTCCGACGGCCGAAACTCTATAATCGCTGTTAGGTATACTGGTGCTCCGGCACCAATCCGTTCGGCCTAGTTACTCTTGCGGAGCAATCAGTGAATGCGGCCAACAGGGAACTGGAGACCTGCACGGTTCGAGTGAGACTTTGCCTTTCCCTTAACTTGTCCTCCTTTGTTAAGTCCACGATGCCGATGCCGTACAACCACACGGGTTTACGGTTTGAAAGAAAATAGGATATTTTTTTGGGGTCCGCGTGTTTTTTACTCTAGCGGTACACACTCACAGGATAGAGACAAATCGGCAGACTCAGCCGGAGGGGCGAGTCCAACGAGACGAACGAATGAGCGTTAAAAGGGAGCGATGGCAAAAAAATACATTCATTACGATTTGTTCGCTCGTTGGATTCACATGCAGGCTAAAAAGGGTCCATTTCAGGATCACAAAATTATCTTCAATCTAAAGAGTTTATTGTTTTGTTATCAATCGATATCCCCATCTTGTTCGGCTAAACCTTTCTGTTTAGCGATTGCATTTGCCATTCGCCACAGCTATCACAGTTGGAAAATTTCTTCCCATCCAGCTTGTGACATATTTTACAGTAAATTACATTCAATGGCACGTCGCATTACCACCACTCAGTATCGGATTGGAGGTAATTTTAACCTGTAATTGAACATTTGCGATGACAGTGGTACAGTGTCGACTTTCAATGTGGGGTCATAATTTGGATCTCTATGTTTACAAAAATGTCCAACTAAATAAGTCGCATTACATGTCCGTCCAATTAGCTAAATGTCGAACTAATAGTAAATTACTGTACTTTCAATCTGGAAACAATTTAAGAATTGGTGAAAATTGAATAATCAGGAAAGTCCCCAACTATCAATAAGCTCAGAACAACTGCCAAATTCACATACTCATCAGATCCCGGCAAACAAATTATGAAAAAATCAATTTGTGTTTTATTATTATTTTGGATAATGTTTTAGAAAGCATTGAACTGTATTTCCTAAACTCTTTTTTGGAAGGTTTAATGGCCCTGAAAAGCGCCTTGTTTTATGGAATGGTTCCAATTTAGAAAACTTAGTACTCGTGCTTTTGAAAAAAAACCATTTCGGACGCCCTCGATGCCGCCTTGTTCTGGATTTGCCACCAAAGCAGTTTGTATAAAGAACAAACTTTTTTTTCTATTACCTGATGCCATTTTGCGATTGCGTTTGCCACTCGCCACTCGCTGCAACTGCCTGTTATCTTGATGTCCACCGAACCGAATGTGTTCTGTTCCGAATGCGGGTTTTCTTATCGTCGCGAGCAGCTTTGCCAGCTAACTCGATCACTTCGGCGGCCGAAACTATATAACGCCGGCTAGGTGGACTGGTGCACTGGTACTAACGCGCTCGGCCTAGCTACCCTTGCGGGGAACTCTAGATCAACACGGTTCGAGCGTGATTTTGCCTTTCCCTTCACTTTTCCTCCTCTACCATGTCCAGACATGGCTGCTTGGGTTGGTTTGTTGATGTGTTGTGATGCGAACCGATGTGGTGTACGGTTTGAATGAGAATGATCGTTACGGCAGCGGAGCGGGGATTTTTAAGCTGACTGGTTGGCTCGAGAATTACGCATGTGTGAGACTGCGACCAATGTTTCGTTCATTTTTTCTTTTTCCTTTCCAATCGTGCTTCATTCTATTTCGCTGCTGCTCTGGTTGCCCGTTTTGGTCGGTACGATTTGAGGAGCACAAAATGGACCTATCAAAAATGGGCACATAGTGCATTTTGACAATGCTTGATATTTCACAATTATTCAATTATTTATCTCAAGAAAAATGAAATGTTATTCGTTATGATAGGTGCGTAGATATATTTCCTATCAATTGATGCAAAAACTTTTGCGATCTATTGAAAAATGCTCGAGTTATAAGCGTTCCAAATCTTGCTTTTTTTCCTACTTGTTCAGTGCCTAGATTTCCATTTCACCCCCTATATCTTCCGGTTAGACGTAGTCCTACGTCAAAAGTCTGCCACTCACTCCTCTCCATCCCCTAGCACTTCCGCCTTCCTTCGATCCCACCTCCCCTCCCTGTTGTCTCCGTGTTCCTTCGATCCCACCTCCCCTCCCTGTTGTCTCCGATCCCACCCAATCCACGTCATCTCCTTCTCATGTTATCACCTCTCCACGTGTCAAGGTCTATCCGGAAGATGCACTTGGAACTGATCCATGGGTTGTTTTCCTCAGGCCTAAGCCAAACGGGAAAGCGCTTAATGTTATTCAGATCATGAAAGATCTGACAAGATTCTCCTCCGTGAAAGAAATTTCAAAAGTTAGACCGACCAAACTGCGTGTTGTCGTGGATAATCGGAAAGAAGCAAACGATATTGTCGTCGACCAGAGATTTACCCTAGAGTATCGTGTCTACGTGCCTTCCCATGACGTAGAAATCTCGGGAGTGATAACCGAAACGGGTCTGACGAGCGAATCAATTATAGAAGGAGATGGTAGATTTAAAAAACAGGAAGTGGGTTATATCTATGGTATAACCGCAAAGGTGACGTAGGACTATCGTTGATTTAGAGATCATTTGTTTGAAGTTGAATCTGAATTCATTCTGAATGAATGAATATTTGGGGGACTTCGAAAACGAGAGCGTTACGTTGGAGGCACATGGTTTTATGCATCCAATATGGTATACGGAAATATCCTACTGATGGGGAAGAATAATCTTCAGAAGCTATCCTGTTAATTGCGATTGATTGAAAAATCACAAAACCAAATGTATTTGGTCACAGTGTTACATGGATAGAAAACATTCAAATAAACTCTTTCACATGAATGTAATTTTAAATTCCCAGAGGAACTGGCAGATTATTTTCAGTAACGATTAGATATTTCCACATTTTCCTCGATACTGGAAGCCCACCAGTAACTCGATAACCATCTGTTAATAGCACTTGATTGAAACATATTTGGTCACAGTGTTACATGGATAGAAATATTCAAATAAACTGTTTCACATGAATGTATTTTTAAATTCCCAGAGGAACTGGCAGATTATTTTCCGGATCTTTCTCGATGCTGAATGGCATCCAAACGGAAAAAATTCTGCGCGTGTATGTGTGTGTGTGTGTGTAGCGGCTGCTTCGAGATCTTCCCGGGGAACCGTTTGTGGCATCACTCTCCTCCTGATGGATTCCCTTCTGGCCTAAGGTGCACAAACAGGCTCTTGGTGACACCGTTCATCTGCGCTTTCATGATAAATGAAGAGCTTCACCACAACAGCGACAACATGCTCCAATCGCTGTTCAATTAGAACTGAGTGGATTTCCGAGCGGCGCTCGCTTATATACCGATTGGTGATTTCAATAGCCTGTTTTGAAAGCAATTTTAAGACTATTGAAACAAGTTTTTGGATCAGAAAGTAACAAGTATAGAACGCGTAGACATTTTATCTTTCGAATGAAGTGTTTATCATACCATTTCGTTCAGTTGTTTAGGAGCTATTAACGCTCAAAATCTCGGTCTCCGGCGTAACGCTTTCGTTCTCGAAACTTTGATTTTACACCCCGGTATAGAAATGAAAGACGTAGTCCTACGTCAAAACTACCTTTGATGAAAATCAAAATCTTAGAATGCCGACAACTCGGCAAAGTCTCCCAGGAAGGGGAAAACTCTAAATTTACGCCGTCCGACTCGTTTCGAGTAACTTTTGCTGGTTCCGCTCTCCCTGACTACGTTATGGTGGATAAATTGAGGCTGCCAGTGCGACTCTTCGTGCCAAAGCCCATGAGTTGTCAAAAATGCAAGTCAGTTGGTCACACTTCAGCTTATTTGTGCCAACAAGGAGCGCTGTGCCACTTGCGAAGAGCAACATGTGGGTAAATCTTGCAGTGCGACTGAGCAAAAGTGTCCATATTGCAGAGGAATTCCACATGTGCTCTCGGCTTGTGAAACTTACAAGAGTCACTGGGAGAAACAGAAACGCTCTTTAAAGGAACGCTCGAAGCGTACTTTTGCGGAAATTTTAAAGGGCGCTTCTCCACCAGCCGAACAACAACAAGAACAACCAATCCCCACACAAAAATGTCTTCTCCACGTTGCCAGTTGACGAAGTAGAAGCGGACACAGCTGAAGAGGGCACACCGTTCATTTTCCAAGGGAATCCCCGGCGCAAAAATGTGTCCACTCCCAAACTTCAACGACAAGTTCCATCGGTGATACCCCCTGTTAGCATGCCTAAAATATCGAGTGCAGCGGACAAGCAAAATCAGGTTCCTCCTGGCTTCCGTGGGAATAGTTCACCTTCGAACGACCCAGCACTCGAGGGGACATCAAAAACCCCAACTGTCCCTGTTTCGCCGTCAAGCTCAACTTCCCAATCGGGATTTATAAAGTTGTCTGACCTTTTGGATCAAATCTTCACGTGTTTTAATGTTTCCGACTCCATCAGAACCCTTGTCATCTCAATGCTTCCAGTATTAAATACAATTTTACAGCAATTGATGCAAACATGGCCCCTCCTTGCAATGATTATCTCTCTTGATGTCTAGTTTAAATAGAGAGGTCGGAGATATCACTGTTTTACAGTGGAATTGTCGTAGTCTTATCCCTAAATTGGATGCATTCAAATTTTTAATTCATAACTTCAATTGTGATGTTTTTGCTCTGTCCGAAACTTGGCTTTCTTCGCGAGATGATCTCTCTTTCCACGATTTTAATATTATACGCTTGGACCGTGATGACAGATACGGAGGGGCGCTACTGGGGATCAATAAGTGCCACTCATTTTTGACGTAGGACTACGTCTTTCATTTCTATACCGGGGTGTAAAATCAAAGTTTCGAAAACGAAAGCGTTACGCCGGAGACCGAGATTTTGAGCGTTAATAGCTCCTAAACAACTGAACGAAATGGTATGATAAACACTTCATTCGAAAGATAAAATGTCTACGCGTTATATACTTGTTACTTTTTGATCCAAAAACTTATTTCAATAGTCTTAAAATTGCTTTCAAAACAGGCTATTGAAATCACCAATCGGTATATAAGCGAGCGGCGCTCGGAAATCCACTCAGTTCTAATTGAACAGCGATTGGAGCATGTTGTCGCTGTTGCGGTGAAGCTCTTTATTTATCATGAAAGCGCGGATGAACGGTGTCACCAAGAGCCTGTTTGTGCACCCTAGGTCAGAAGGGAATCTATCAGGAGGAGAGTGATGCCACAAACGGTTCCCTGGGAAGACATCGCTACACACACATACACGCGCGGCTATTAACAGGTGGTTATCGAGTTGGGATTAAACACTGGTGGGCTTCCAGTATCGAGGAAAATGTGGAAATATCTAATTGTAACTGAAAATAATCTGCCAGTTCCTTTGGGAATTTTCTAAATATATTCATGTGAAAGAGTTTAATTGAATGTTTTCTATCCATGTAACACTGTGACTAAATATGTTTCAATCAAGTGCTATTAACAGGTGGTTATCGAGTTGGCATTAACCACTGGTGGGCTTCCAGTATCGAGGAAAATGTGGAAATATCTAATCGTTACTGAAAATAATCTGCCAGTTCCTTTGGGAATTTTCAAAATATATTCATGTGAAAGAGTTTAATTGAATGTTTTCTATCCATGTTACACTGTGACCAAATATGTTTCAATCAAGTGCTATTAACAGGTGGTTATCGAGTTGGCATTAACCACTGGCGGGTTTCCAGTATCGAGGAAAATGTGGAAATAACTAATCGTTACTGAAAATAATCTGCCAGTTCCTTTGGGAATTTTCAAAATATATTCATGTGAAAGAGTTTAATTGAATGTTTTCTATCCATGTAACACTGTGACTAAATATGTTTCAATCAAGTGCTATTAACAGGTGGTTATCGAGTTGGCATTAACCACTGGTGGGCTTCCAGTATCGAGGAAAATGTGGAAATATCTAATCGTTACTGAAAATAATCTGTCAGTTCCTCTGGGAATTTAAAAATACATTCATGGGAAAAAGTTTATTTGAATGTTTTCTATCCATGTAACACTGTGACTAAATATGTTTCAAGCAAGTGCTATTAACAGATGGTTATCGAATTAGCATTAACCACAGGTGGGCTTCCAGTATGGAGGAAAATGTGGAAATATCTAATCGTTACTGAAAATAATCTGTCAGTTTCTCTGGGAATTTAAAAATACATTCATGGGAAAAAGTTTATTTGAATGTTTTCTATCCATGTAACACTGTGACTAAATATGTTTCAAGCAAGTGCTATTAACAGGTGGTTATCGAATTAGCATTAACCACTGGTGTATCGAGTATAGTGTGGAAATATCTAATCGTTACTGAAAATAATCTGCCAGTTCCTTTGGGAATTTTCAAAATATATTCATGTGAAAGAGTTTAATTGAATGTTTTCTATCCATGTAACACTGTGACCAAATATGTTTCAAGCAAGTGCTATTAACAGATGGTTATCGAATTAGCATTAACCACAGGTGGGCTTCCAGTATCGAGGAAAATGTGGAAATATCTAATCGTTACTGAAAATAATCTGTCAGTTCCTCTGGGAATTTAAAAATACATTCATGGGAAAAAGTTTATTTGAATGTTTTCTATGGTGGTTATCGAGTTAGTATTAACCACTGGTGGGCTTCCAGTAACGAGGAAAATGTGGAAATAACTAATCGTTACTGAAAATAATCTGCCAGTTCCTCTGGGAATTTTCAAAATATATTCATGTGAAAGAGTTTAATTGAATGTTTTCTATCCATTTAATACTGTGACCAAATATGTTTCAATCAAGTGCTATTAACCAGTGGTTATCGAGTTGGCATTAACCACTGGTGGGCTTCCAGTATCGAGGAAAATGTGGAAATATCTAATCGTTACTGAAAATAATCTGCCAGTTCCTTTGGGAATTTTCAAAATATATTCATGTGAAAGAGTTTAATTGAATGTTTTCTATCCATGTAACACTGTGACTAAATATGTTTCAATCAAGTGCTATTAACAGGTGGTTATCGAATTAGCAATAACCACAGGTGGGCTTCCAGTATCGAGGAAAATGTGGAAATATCTAATCGTTACTGAAAATAATCTGTCAGTTCCTCTGGGAATTTAAAAATACATTCATGGGAAAAAGTTTATTTGAATGTTTTCTATGGTGGTTATCGAGTTAGTATTAACCACTGGTGGGCTTCCAGTAACGAGGAAAATGTGGAAATAACTAATCGTTACTGAAAATAATCTGCCAGTTCCTCTGGGAATTTTCAAAATATATTCATGTGAAAGAGTTTAATTGAATGTTTTCTATCCATTTAATACTGTGACCAAATATGTTTCAATCAAGTGCTATTAACAGGTGGTTATCGAGTTGGCATTAACCACTGGTGGGCTTCCAGTATCGAGGAAAATGTGGAAATATCTAATCGTTACTGAAAATAATCTGCCACTTCCTTTGGGAATTTTCAAAATATATTCATGTGAAAGAGTTTAATTGAATGTTTTCTATCCATGTAACACTGTGACCAAATATGTTTCAAGCAAGTGCTATTAACAGATGGTTATCGAATTAGCATTAACCACAGGTGGGCTTCCAGTATCGAGGAAAATGTGGAAATATCTAATCGTTACTGAAAATAATCTGCCAGTTCCTTTGGGAATTTTCAAAATATATTCATGTGAAAGAGTTTAATTGAATGTTTTCTATCCATGTAACACTGTGACCAAATATGTTTCAAGCAAGTGCTATTAACAGATGGTTATCGAATTAGCATTAACCACAGGTGGGCTTCCAGTATCGAGGAAAATGTGGAAATATCTAATCGTTACTGAAAATAATCTGTCAGTTCCTCTGGGAATTTAAAAATACATTCATGTGAAAGAGTTTATTTGAATGTTTTCTATCCATGTAACACTGTGACTAAATATGTTTCAATCAAGTGCTAGTAACAGGTGGTTATCGAATTAGCATTAACCACTGGTGGGCTTCCAGTATCGAGGAAAATGTGGAAATATCTAATCGTTACTGAAAATAATCTGCCAGTTCCTTTGGGAATTTTCAAAATATATTCATGTGAAAGAGTTTAATTGAATGTTTTCGATCCATGTAACACTGTGACCAAATATGTTTCAAGCAAGTGCTATTAACAGATGGTTATCGAATTAGCATTAACCACAGGTGGGCTTCCAGTATCGAGGAAAATGTGGAAATATCTAATCGTTACTGAAAATAATCTGTCAGTTCCTCTGGGAATTTAAAAATACATTCATGGGAAAAAGTTTATTTGAATGTTTTCTATGGTGGTTATCGAGTTAGTATTAACCACTGGTGGGCTTCCAGTAACGAGGAAAATGTGGAAATATCTAATCGTTACTGAAAATAATCTGCCAGTTCCTTTGGGAATTTTCAAAATATATTCATGTGAAAGAGTTTAATTGAATGTTTTCTATCCATGTAACACTGTGACCAAATATGTTTCAAGCAAGTGCTATTAACAGATGGTTATCGAATTAGCATTAACCACAGGTGGGCTTCCAGTATCGAGGAAAATGTGGAAATATCTAATCGTTACTGAAAATAATCTGCCAGTTCCTTTGGGAATTTTCAAAATATATTTATGTGAAAGAGTTTAATTGAATGTTTTCTATCCATGTAACACTGTGACCAAATATGTTTCAAGCAAGTGCTATTAACAGATGGTTATCGAATTAGCATTAACCACAGGTGGGCTTCCAGTATCGAGGAAAATGTGGAAATATCTAATCGTTACTGAAAATAATCTGTCAGTTCCTCTGGGAATTTAAAAATACATTCATGTGAAAGAGTTTATTTGAATGTTTTCTATCCATGTAACACTGTGACTAAATATGTTTCAATCAAGTGCTATTAACAGGTGGTTATCGAATTAGCATTAACCACAGGTGGGCTTCCAGTATCGAGGAAAATGTGGAAATATCTAATCGTTACTGAAAATAATCTGCCAGTTCCTTTGGGAATTTTCAAAATATATTCATGTGAAAGAGTTTAATTGAATGTTTTCTATCCATGTAACACTGTGACCAAATATGTTTCAAGCAAGTGCTATTAACAGATGGTTATCGAATTAGCATTAACCACAGGTGGGCTTCCAGTATCGAGGAAAATGTGGAAATATCTAATCGTTACTGAAAATAATCTGTCAGTTCCTCTGGGAATTTAAAAATACATTCATGGGAAAAAGTTTATTTGAATGTTTTCTATCCACGTAACACTGTGACTAAATATGTTTCAAGCAAGTGTTATTAACAGATGGTTATCGAATTAGCATTAATCACAGGTGGGCTTCCAGTATCGAGGAAAATGTGGAAATATCTAATCGTTACTGAAAATAATCAGTCAGTTCCTCTGGGAATTTAAAAATACATTCATGTGAAAGAGTTTATTTGAATGTTTTCTATCCATGTAAAAGTGACCAAATACATTTGGTTTTGTGGTTTTTCAATCAATCGCAATTAACAGGATAGCTTCAGAAGATTATTCTTCCCCATCAGTAGGATATTTCCGTTTCCTTCCCCATCAGTAGGATTTTTAGTATCCAATATTGTATGCGCCCGCAATCGATTATTGCTCAGTCGCCGAAAGTTCCGAGCTCAGAGAATTCATTCCCCTCTAGTTTGCCTTCCAAATTGCCATCGTAAACCACACCTTCTCTCGGTTCAATCACACACAAAAAGCATACTTAAGCGATATTCTGGTGGTGAGACACATTCATTTTTCGTGAGGACATCGACAAGACAACATCGTTGCCTAACGTGCTGGAGGAGGTGGACGGCGAAGGATCGACACATACACGCGCAGAACTCTTTCCGTTAGGATGCCATTCAGCATCGAGAAAGTTCCGGAAAGATCTAATCATTGCTGGAAAATAATCTGCCAGTTCCTTTGGGAATTTTCAAAATATATTCATGTGAAAGAGTTTAATTGAATGTTTTCTATCCATGTAACACTGTGACCAAATATATTTCAATCAAGTGCTATTAACAGGTGGTTATCGAGTTGGCATTAACCACTGGTGGGCTTCCAGTATCGAGGAAAATGTGGAAATAACTAATCGTTACTGAAAATAATCTGCCAGTTCCTCTGGGAATTTTCAAAATATATTCATGTGAATGAGTTTAATTGAATGTTTTCTATCCATGTAACACTGTGACCAAATACATTAGGTTTTGTGATTTTTTAATCAATCGCAATCAACAGGATAGCTTCTGAAGATTATTCTTCCCCATCAGTAGGATATTTCCGTATCCAATATTGGATGCATAAAACCTTGTGCCTCTAACGTAACGCTCTCGTTTTCGAAGTTCTCCAAATATTCATTCATTCAGAATGAATTCAGATTCAACTTCATACAAATGATCTCTAAATCAACGATAGTCCTACGTCACCCTTGCGGTTATACACATAGATATAACCCACTTCCTGTTTTTCGAATTGACCTTTCACCTATTGGAGGGATCGAAGCTGTTGCTTGTCATGCAAACATTAAAGGCAAAGACCTCTGTATTGTCAGCTTGTATTGGCCTCCAAGAGCTGCGGTTAGCCGCAAACAACTTGATGACATGTGCTCACTCCTTCCTGAGCCACGATTGATCTTGGGAGACTTCAACTCTCACGTAACTGCCTGGGGGGAACAGTACGACGACAATCGTTCATCGTTGATCTATGACCTTTGTAACAGCTTCAATATGACCGTTTTGAATACTGGGGAAACAACACGTGTACCTAAACCTCCTGCTAACCCAAGTGCTCTTGACCTCTCGCTTTGCTCGAATTCACTATCGTTAGATTGCAAGTGGAATGTAATCCAGGACCCCAACGGTAGTGATCATTTGCCAATCAAAATTTCCATCACCACTGGGTCGAGTTCTTCTGAATCTATAAACATGGCATATGACCTCACAAGACACATTGACTGGAAAAAATATGCGGACGCGATTACTCTAGCCATCAATTCCAGAGATGGTTTACCTCCATTGGAGGAGTATAACTTCCTTTCTCGTTTGATATATGACAGCGCGGTTCGCGCTCAAACGAAACCCATCCCAGGTTCCACTATTCGTCGAAGGCCTCCCAATCCATGGTGGGATAGCCAATGTTCCAAGCTTTATCAGGATAAATCAAATGCATTTAAAGCTTTTCGAAAACGTGGAACCCCTGAAAATTTTCAAACGTATTTAGCCCTTGAGAATCAGTTCAAAAATTTGATCAAAGGGGAAAAACGTGCTAATTGGCGAAATTTCGTGAGAGGTTTGTCACGAGAAACGTCAATGAAAAAATTATGGAAAGTGGCTCGAAACATGAGAAATCACTCTTCAACGAATGAAAGCGAGGAATATTCACATCGATGGATTTTGAATTTTGCACGGAAGGTTTGTCCCGATTCCGTTCCCGTACAAAAAATTGTTCGAGATATTTCACAAGATAGGTGCGATCTTGATTCCGAGTTTTCGATGGTAGAATTCTCTCTTGCTCTCCTATCATGTAACAATTCTGCTCCGGGATCGGATAGAATTAAGTTCAACTTGCTGAAAAACCTCCCTGATGTGGCGAAACATCGCTTGTTGAATTTATTCAATCGGTTCCTGGAGCATAATATTGTTCCAGATTATTGGAGACAAGTACGAGTTATAGCTATTCAAAAACCCGGAAAACCCGCGTCCGACTTCAATTCGTACCGCCCAATAGCAATGCTGTCTTGTATACGGAAATTGTTGGAGAAAATGATCTTGTTTCGCCTTGATCGATGGGTTGAAACGAATGGCCTACTCTCAGATACACAATATGGGTTCCGCAGGGGCAAGGGGACGAATGATTGTCTTGCGTTGCTTTCTTCAGAAATTCAAATGGCTTACGCCGAAAAAAAACAAATGGCTTCAGTATTCTTGGACATAAAGGGGGCCTTTGATTCAGTTTCAATAGAGGTTTTATCAGACAAATTACACTCTCGGGGTCTGCCGCCTCTATTGAATAATATGTTATATAACTTTCTTTGTGAGAAACATTTGAACTTTTCTCACGGAGATTCGGCAGTAAGTCGGTTCTCTTACATGGGCCTCCCCCAGGGCTCATGTTTGAGCCCCCTTTTGTACAACTTCTATGTAAGCGACATCGACAATTGCCTTACACAAAATTGCAGCCTAAGACAAGTTGCAGATGATGGAGTGGTGTCTGTCGTAGGATCTAACGAATCCGACCTGCAAGGACCCTTACAAGATACTTTGAACAATTTTTCAACCTGGGCCATTGGGCTAGGGATCGAATTCTCCACGGAGAAAACAGAGATGGTGGTTTTTTCTAGGAAGCATAGACCAGCAAAACCAAAGCTTCAACTTTTGGGTAAACCGATCACTCATGCTATGTCATTCAAGTATCTTGGGGTCTGGTTCGACTCCAAATGTACTTGGGGGGTCCATATTAGGTATCTGAGTAAAAAATGCCAACAAAGAACAAACTTTCTCCGTACAATTACCGGCACCTGGTGGGGAGCCCATCCCGAAGATCTTATAATGTTGTATCGAACAACTATTCTCTCAGTGATGGAGTATGGCAGTTTCTGTTTTCAATCAGCTGCCAAAACACACCTCATTAAACTCGAGCGAATTCAGTATCTTTGTCTTCGTATCGCGTTGGGATGTATGCCCTCAACGCATACCATGAGTCTCGAGGTTTTGGCAGGCCTACTCCCACTAAAAGATCGCTTCAATTTATTATCTCTTCGGTTCCTCATCCGGTGTAAGGTTATGAACCCATTGGTGATCGGAAATTTTGAGCAGCTGATCGAGCTAAATTTTCACTCCGGATTCATGAGTTCATATCATGAATTCATATCCATGCAGGTTGATCCTTCTTCGTATATTCCCAACCGTGTTTGTTTCCCTGACTACATCAATTCCTCTGTGCATTTTGATCTGTCCATGAAGCAAGATATCCATGGATATTCAGATTACCAACGATCGAGGATCGCTCCAACGATCTTCGATGAAAAGTATGGGGGTATCAATTGTGATAATATGTACTTCACTGATGGGTCCACTATAAACGAGTCCACAGGATTTGGAGTGTTCAACGAATTTTTTAGCACCTCACACAGTCTTCAGAATCCTTGCTCAGTGTATATTGCTGAATTGGCAGCAATTCATTGGGCGCTGGACAGCGTCGCCTCACGACCTGTTGAACACTATTACATTGTAACGGATAGTCTTAGCTCTGTCGAAGCTCCGTTCAGTGAGGCCGGAAAAGCACTCGCCGTACTTCCTTGAGAGAATACGAGAAATTTTGAGTGCTTTATCCAGACGCTGTTATGTCATTACCTTTGTCTGGGTCCCTTCACATTGCTCAATTCCGGGTAATGAGAGGGCTGACTCATTGGCAAAGGTAGGTGCGATTGAGGGCGACATTTATCAGCGTCAAATCGCCTTCAATGAATTTTATTCTTTAGTCCGTAAAAATACCATCGCTAATTGGCAACGCAAATGGAATGAAGATGAATTAGGCCGGTGGTTTCACTCAATTTCCCCTAAGGTTAGCCTCAAACCGTGGTTCAAAAGTCTGGACTTGAGTCGGGACTTTATTCGCACCTTCTCCCGACTCATGTCCAATCACTGTTCGTTAGATGCGCTACTCTTTCGTTTCAATCTTGCCAGTAGCAATCTCTGTGTTTGTGGCCAAGGTTACCACGACATCGAGCACGTTGTTTGGTCGTGCGAGGTGTATTTTGTTGCCAGATCGAATTTAGAAAACTCCCTTCAGACTCGAGGTAGACAGCCCAATGTACCGGTGAGAGATGTGTTGGCTCGGTTAGACCTCGATTACATGTCCCTAATATATGTTTTCCTTAAAACTATCGATCTTCGTGTGTGATTGTCCGTACAACCTTATCCTCTCCTTTTTTTTCCTTCGCAAGCGACTGTTTCCCTTCTGACTAACTATAGAATAAGCTGAAATGTATATACATAATAGATATAATAATAGATTTAAGAATTGAGTATGATGAGCGTGAGTGTGAATGCGAGTGTGAACATTGTACAATATCCTTATATCCCCTCCTTTTCCAAAAGAAACTATGTCACCCTTCTAATCTCGAGTCGACCGCGAGTAATCGGTTTCCTACTTTATTAACCCTAGATTTAAGGAAACATGTTGATATATACTAATAAAAGTATAGCTAAGAGTTCGGCTCCTTTAAACCTATGTAACAGAGCCTGTAAAAATAAATGACTTAAATAAAAAAAAAAAACAGGAAGTGGGTTATATCTATGGTTTAACCGCAAGGGTGACGTAGGACTATCGTTGATTTAGAGATCATTTGTTTGAAGTTGAATCTGAATTAATTCTGAATGAATGGATATTTGGGCGACTTCGAAAACGAGAGCGTTACGTTGGAGGCACAAGGTTTTATGCATCCAATATTGGATACGGAAATATCCTACTGATGGGGAAGAATAATCTTCAGAACCTATCCTGTTAATTGCGATTGATTGAAAAACCACTAAACCAAATGTATTTGATCACAGTGTTACATGGAAAGAAAACAATCAAATAAACTCTTTAACATGAATATATTTTGAAAATTCCCAAAGGAACTGACAGATTATTTTCAGTAACGATTAGATATTTCCACATTTTCCTCGATACTGGAAGCCCACCAGTGGTTAATGCCAACTCGATAACCACCTGTTAATAGCACTTGATTGAAACATATTTGGTCACAGTGTTACATGGATAGAATACATTCAATTAAACTCTTTCACATGAATATATTTTGAAAATTCCCAGAGGAACTAGCAGATTATTTTCAGTAACGATTAGATATTTCCACATTTTCCTCGATACTGGAAGCCCACCAGTGGTTAATACCAACTCGATAACCACCTGTTAATAGCACTTGATTGAAACATATTTGGTCACAGTGTAACATTGATAGAAAACATTCAATTAAACTCTTTCACATGAATATATTTTGAAATACCCAAAGGAACTGGTAGATTATTTTCCAGCAATGATTAGATCTTTCCGGAACTTTCTCGATGCTGAATGGCATCCTAACGGAAAGAATTCTGCGCGTGTATGTGCCGATCCTTCGCCGTCCACCTCCTCCAGCACGTTAGGCAACGATGTTGTCTTGTCGATGTCCTCACGAAAAATGAATGTGTCTCACCACCAGAATATCGCTTAAGTATGCTTTTTGTGTGTGATTGAATCGAGAGAAGGTGTGGTTTACGATGTGCTCCCTTGGCCGAGTGGTTAGCGTCATAACTAACATGCCGGGTGTTCGGGTTCGATTCCCGTTCTGGTCGGGGGAATTTTTCGTCAAAGAAATTTCCTCCGACTTGCACTGTGATCACGCGTATTCTAGAGCTTGCCACTCAGAATGCATTCAAGGCTTGATATTTGGCATAGAAATCTCAACTAAGTATAAATAAAAAAAAAACAGGAAGTGGGTTATATCTATGGTATAACCGCAAGGGTGACGTAGGACTATCGTTGATTTAGAGATCATTTGTTTGAAGTTGAATCTAAATCCATCCTGAATGAATGAATAAATAAATATTTGGGTGACTTCAAAAACGAGAGTGTTACTTTGAAGACTCAAGGTTTTATGCATCCAATATTGGATACCAAAAACCTTGTTCTGAAGAATAATCTTCAGAAGCTTTCCTGTTAACTGCACTTGATTGACAAATCACAAAACCAAATGTATGTGGTCGCAGTATTATATGGATAGAAAACATTAAAATAAACTCGCTTGAATGTAATTTCCAATTCTAAGGGGAACTGGCAGATTATTTTTCAGCAACGATCATTTCTTTCCAGGTTTCCTCTCGATAACCAGCAAACGAAAAGAGTTGCGCGCGTGTATGTGTGTGTGTGTGGCGGCTGCTTCTATGTCTTCCCGAGGAACCGTATTTCGATGCTGATACTCTCTTGGTCACTTTCTCTTCTCCTTCTGATCGATCGGCTTTTCTGCGCTCCCTCACAGTTAAAACAAACTGATTGCATTTCAGGTCAGGTCAAGCCAGGTAATGAATACCTCGATCCCTCGCCGTTCAGCTCGTTCAGTAACGATGTTGTCTTGTCGATGTCCTCAGGCGTCATGCACAAATTACGTAACGCAAAAATCCGGATTTTGAACCTCCCCCCCCCTTTCGTAACGCAATTTCCTATCTCTAATAAACAGCTAATTACACTTGATTGAAAAATTACGAAATCAAATGTATTTGGTCGCTGTGTTCGCCATATAATTAGAAAACATTAAAATAAACTCTTTCGCATGGATGTATTCTTCAATTCCCAGGGAACTGGCAGATTATTTTTCAGCAACGATTAGATCTTTCCGGAATTTTCTCGATGCTGTATGGCATCCAAACGAAAATTCTCGTTTCAGTTTAGCCTGCAAAAAACTTTTCTGAACTCTAATCCATCAAATTTGGAGCCCTGAAAAGGGCCGTTGATTATATGCTAAGCTAATATAGCACCCTCTCCTTGGATTCGACGGGCCAGCTGAATGTCCTTGGGCATGATGTGACGCGTTTTACGTGGATAGCACACAAATTTGTATCTTCGAATAAGCCTCCTGCAGCGTCATAACCGCGGAACTTTGGAAGCGCAAGTCGGTTTTGAAGTCCTGAGCAATTCCACGATCCAAAAGCTGCAAAGGTAGCTTGCGGATCAGCAATTCGGTCGACTTCCGATAGCGATGAATTTCACGCAAAGTTCCCGGTCGATAGCGATGTGGCTTCTTCACCTATCCTGCGGCTGGTGCGCTTATCCGAGCTGCTTTCGTGTGACTTACCACTGAAAGACTAACTAGCTATCTGCTTGGTCCCAAACAAACGAGTCGTCACGGTGCGAGAGTAGAGTAAGAAATGAACGAAAGCAAAGGAAGCGTCATTTTATAACCTGTTTTCGAAGCTATCATTAAGTTATTGAAACAATTTTCCGACTCAATAAATAGCAATCATATAACTCTTGGACATTTTATCTTTTGTATGAAATGATTATCACTGTTCCGTTGATCCGAAGCAGAATGAATCACGCTTGAAGAAGGAATGGATTTTATCTTGGAATTTACTCAGCAAAAATAATGCCCTTTCCCAACACTTAAAAACGACAAACGGTAAACAGTTTCATCAAAGTGATTTCTTCGATATGGGGATATATTCACTACATCATGTCATGTATTTCATATTCTTCATAATGAAATCCATATCCATGGCACCTATCGGTATTGAATTATCATCGACACCACGATTTTCGCTAAATGCTCCTTTCAGTTCGGCCTGTAAAAAACTTTTCTGAACTCTAATCCATCAAATTTGGAGCCCTGAAAAGGGCTGTTGATTATATGCTAAGCTAATATAGCACGCTCTCCTCGGATACGATGGGCAAGCTGGATGTCCTTGGGCATGATGTGACGCGTTTTGCATGGATAGCACACAAATTGGTATCTTCGAATAAGCCTCCTGCAGCGTCATAACC
Source organism: Toxorhynchites rutilus septentrionalis (assembly GCF_029784135.1). NCBI lineage: Eukaryota > Metazoa > Arthropoda > Insecta > Diptera > Culicidae > Toxorhynchites > Toxorhynchites rutilus. The sequence continues at coordinate 172,129,736 of NC_073745.1, forward strand.
GCGGAACTTTGGAAGCGCAAGTCGGTTTTGAAGTCCTGAGCAATTCCACGAACCAAATGCTGCAAAGGTAGCTTGCGGATCAGCAATTCGGTCGACTTCTGATAGCAACGAATTTCATGCGAAGTTCCCGGTCGATAGCGATGTGGCTTCTTCACGCTTCCTGCGGCTGGTGCGCTTATCCGAGCTGCTTTCGTGGTGCCTTACCGCCGAAGGACTAACGAGCTGTCTGCTTAGTCCCGATGAAACAAGTCCTCACGGTGCGAAAGTAGAGTAAGAAATGAACGAAAGCAAGGGAAGTGTCATTTTATAAAACATAAAAGAATCGAATGTAATGTAATGTAATGTAATGTAAACCCAACCCTCTTTATTATATAAGCTTACTGTATACTCACGAATATAATAAGGGTGGGATTTAGATTCTATACTTTTATGGTTTATAAAATGACGCTTCCTTTGCTTTCGTTCATTTCTTACTCTACTCTCGCACCGTGACGACTCGTTTGTTTGGGACCAAGCAGATAGCTAGTTAGTCTTTCAGTGGTAAGGCACACGAAAGCAGCTCGGATAAGCGCACCAGCCGCAGGATAGGTGAAGAAGCCACATCGCTATCGACCGGGAACTTTGCGTGAAATTCATCGCTATCAGAAGTCGACCGAATTGCTGATCCGCAAGCTACCTTTGCAGCATTTGGTTCGTGGAATTGCTCAGGACTTCAAAACCGACTTGCGCTTCCAAAGTTCCGCGGTTATGACGCTGCAGGAGGCTTATTCGAAGATACCAATTTGTGTGCTATCCATGCAAAACGCGTCACATCATGCCCAAGGACATCCAGCTTGCCCATCGTATCCGAGGAGAGCGTGCTATATTAGCTTAGCATATAATCAACGGCCCTTTTCAGGGCTCCAAATTTGATGGATTAGAGTACAGAAAAGTTTTTTACAGGCCGAACTGAAAGGAGCATTTAGCGAAAATCGTGGTTTCGATAATAATTCGTTACCGATAGGTGCCATGGATATGGATTTCTTATTGAAGAATATGAAATACATGACATGATGTAGTGAATATATCCGAAGAAATCACTTTGGTGAAACTGCATTATAAAATTATTTGTGTACGAATGCCGCAATCGATAGTCGACTCTAATTTGCGCTGGGTAATTTCCTCGGAGGACTCGATTCCTCCTTTGAACATTAATAATCTCTTTCTGGCAAAACGATGTGGTATGAATCACATTATTTGAATGATAGAATGAAGAAGTTTTCTGCCACTTTCCTTCAACCTCCAAACGTATCTTTCTGCCGTTTGTCGTTTTCGCGTTCGCTAATCCTTTCTCACAACACCCATTTCTCGTTTGAGAAATTGTTGAGTAAACATTGTTTGCCAGTGCGCGTAGAGCGGGAATTCCTAAAGATTCATTGCACCTCTAATAAATTACCAAAAGACGTGGTCTTACGTTGATCACACTTGATTGAAAAAATCCAAAACGAAATGTATTTGGTCGCAGCATTATATGAGTAGAAAGCAAATAATCGCTCGAAAATGGCTTGATTTTCGCGATGTGAAACATTTTCCGTTTTTCATGTTATGCATCCAATATTGGATACGAAAATTTCCACTGATGGGGAAAAAAAATATTCAGAAGCTTTCCTGTTAATTGCGATTGATTGAAAAATAACAAAACCAAATGTATTTGGTTGCAGTGTTATATGGATAGAAAACATTAAAATAAACTCTTTCGCATGAATGTATTTTTCAATTCCCAGGGGAACAGATTATTTTTCAGCAACGATGATAGCAACGAGAATTCCGCGCGTGTATGTGTGTGTGTGGCGGCTGCTCCGATGTTTCAAGCGGAACCGTGGCATCACTCTCCTCCTGATGGATTCCCTTTTGGCCTTAGGTGCACAAACAGGCTCTTGGTGACACCGTTCATCAGCGTTTTCATGATAAACGAAATTAGCTCCACAACAACAGCGACAACATGCTCCAATCGCTGTTCAATCATAACTGAGTGGGTTTACGAGCGGCGTTCGCTTATATACCGATTGGTGATTTCAATAGCCTGTTTTGAAAGCAATTTTAAGACTATTGAAACAAGTTTTTGGATGAAAAAGTAACAAGTATATGACGCGTAGACATTTTATCTTTCAAATGAAGTATTTATCATACCATTTCGTTCAGTTGTTTAAGAGCTATTAACGCTCAAAATCTCGGTCTCCAGCGTAACGCTTTCGTTCTCGAAACTTTGGTTTTACACCCCGGTATAGAAATGAGAGACGTAGTCCTACGTCAAAATGACGCAAGTAATACTACGTTGAGACGGCGAAGTTCCTCTAGGAACGTTAGTGCCATTGAAGAAGAAGAAGAAGAAGAAGTGGTTTACGATGGCAATTTGGAAGGCAAACTAGAGGGGAATGAACTCTCTGAGCTCGGAACTTTCGGCGACTGAGTAATAATCGATTGCGGGCGCATACAATATTGGATACGGAAATATCCTACTGATGGGGAAGAATAATCTTCTGAAGCTATCCTGTTAATTGCGATTGATTGAAAAACCACAAAACCAAATGTATTTGATCACAGTGTTACATGGAAAGAAAACATTCTAATAAACTCTTTTACATGAATATATTTTGAAAATTCCCAAAGGAACTGGCAGATTACTTTCAGTAACGATTAGATATTTCCACATTTTCCTCGATACTGGAAGCCCACCAGTGGTTAATGCCAACTCGATAACCACCTGTTAATAGCACTTGATTGAAACATATTTGGTCACAGTGTTACATGGATAGAAAACATTCAATTAAATTCTTTCACATGAATATATTTTGAAAATTCCCAAAGGAACTGGCAGATTATTTTCAGTAACGATTAGATATTTCCACATTTTCCTCGATACTGGAAGCCCACCAGTGGTAAATGCCAACTCGATAACCACCTGTTAATAGCACTTGATTGAAACATATTTGGTCACAGTGTTACATGGATAGAAAACATTCAATTAAACTCTTTCACATGAATATATTTTGAAAATTCCCAAAGGAACTGGCAGATTATTTTCAGTAACGATTAGTTATTTCCACATTTTCCTCGATACTGGAAGCCCACCAGTGGTTAATACCAACTCGATAACCACCTGTTAATAGCACTTGATTGAAACATATTTGGTCACAGTGTTACATGGATAGAAAACATTCAATTAAACTCTTTCACATGAATATATTTTGAAAATTCCCAGAGGAACTGGCAGATTATTTTCAGTAACGATTAGTTATTTCCACATTTTCCTCGATACTGGAAGCCCACCAGTGGTTAATGCCAACTCGATAACCACCTGTTAATAGCACTTGATTGAAACATATTTGGTCACAGTGTTACATGGATAGAAAACATTCAATTAAACTCTTTCACATGAATATATTTTGAAAATTCCCAAAGGAACTGGCAGATTATTTTCAGTAACGATTAGTTATTTCCACATTTTCCTCGATACTGGAAGCCCACCAGTGGTTAATACCAACTCAATAACCACCTGTTAATAGCACTTGATTGAAACATATTTGGTCACAGTGTTACATGGATAGAAAACATTCAATTAAACTCTTTCACATGAATATATTTTGAAAATTCCCAAAGGAACTGGCAGATTATTTTCAGTAACGATTAGATATTTCCACATTTTCCTCGATACTGGAAGCCCACCAGTGGTTAATGCCAACTCGATAACCACCTGTTAATAGCACTTGATTGAAATATATTTGGTCACAGTGTTACATGGATAGAAAACATTCAATTAAACTCTTTCACATGAATATATTTTGAAAATTCCCAAAGGAACTGGCAGATTATATTCCAGCAATGATTAGATCTTTCCGGAACTTTCTCGATGCTGAATGGCATCCTAACGGAAAGAGTTCTGCGCGTGTTTGTGTCGATCCTTCGCCGTCCACCTCCTCCAGCACGTTAGGCAACGATGTTGTCTTGTCGATGTCCTCACGAAAAATGAATGTGTCTCACCACCAGAATATCGCTTAAGTATGCTTTTTGTGTGTGATTGAATCGAGAGAAGGTGTGGTTTACGATGGCAATTTGGAAGGCAAACTAGAGGGGAATGAACTCTCTGAGCTCGGAACTTTCGGCGACTGAGCAATAATCGATTGCGGGCGCATACAATATTGGATAAGGAAATATACTACTGATGGGGAAGAATAATCTTCTGAAGCTATCCTGTTAATTGCGATTGATTGAAAAACCACAAAACCAAATGTATTTGATCACAGTGTTACATGGAAAGAAAACATTCAAATAAACTCTTTAACATGAATATATTTTGAAAATTCCCAAAGGAACTGGCAGATTATTTTTAGTAACGATTAGATATTTCCACATTTTCCTCGATGCTGGAAGCCCACCAGTGGTTAATGCCAACTCGATAACCACCTGTTAATAGCACTTGATTGAAACATATTTGGTCACAGTGTTACATGGATAGAAAACATTCAATTAAATTCTTTCACATGAATATATTTTGAAAATTCCCAAAGGAACTGGCAGATTATTTTCAGTAACGATTAGATATTTCCACATTTTCCTCGATACTGGAAGCCCACCAGTGGTAAATGCCAACTCGATAACCACCTGTTAATAGCACTTGATTGAAACATATTTGGTCACAGTGTTACATGGATAGAAAACATTCAATTAAACTCTTTCACATGAATATATTTTGAAAATTCCCAAAGGAACTGGCAGATTATTTTCAGTAACGATTAGTTATTTCCACATTTTCCTCGATACTGGAAGCCCACCAGTGGTTAATACCAACTCGATAACCACCTGTTAATAGCACTTGATTGAAACATATTTGGTCACAGTGTTACATGGATAGAAAACATTCAATTAAACTCTTTCACATGAATATATTTTGAAAATTCCCAGAGGAACTGGCAGATTATTTTCAGTAACGATTAGTTATTTCCACATTTTCCTCGATACTGGAAGCCCACCAGTGGTTAATGCCAACTCGATAACCACCTGTTAATAGCACTTGATTGAAACATATTTGGTCACAGTGTTACATGGATAGAAAACATTCAATTAAATTCTTTCACATGAATATATTTTGAAAATTCCCAAAGGAACTGGCAGATTATTTTCAGTAACGATTAGTTATTTCCACATTTTCCTCGATACTGGAAGCCCACCAGTGGTTAATACCAACTCGATAACCACCTGTTAATAGCACTTGATTGAAACATATTTGGTCACAGTGTTACATGGATAGAAAACATTCAATTAAACTCTTTCACATGAATATATTTTGAAAATTCCCAAAGGAACTGGCAGATTATTTTCAGTAACGATTAGTTATTTCCACATTTTCCTCGATACTGGAAGCCCACCAGTGGTTAATACCAACTCGATAACCACCTGTTAATAGCACTTGATTGAAACATATTTGGTCACAGTGTTACATGGATAGAAAACATTCAATTAAACTCTTTCACATGAATATATTTTGAAAATTCCCAAAGGAACTGGCAGATTATTTTCAGTAACGATTAGTTATTTCCACATTTTCCTCGATACTGGAAGCCCACCAGTGGTTAATACCAACTCGATAACCACCTGTTAATAGCACTTGATTGAAACATATTTGGTCACAGTGTTACATGGATAGAAAACATTCAATTAAACTCTTTCACATGAATATATTTTGAAAATTCCCAAAGGAACTGGCAGATTATTTTCAGTAACGATTAGATATTTCCACATTTTCCTCGATACTGGAAGCCCACCAGTGGTTAATGCCAACTCGATAACCACCTGTTAATAGCACTTGATTGAAATATATTTGGTCACAGTGTTACATGGATAGAAAACATTCAATTAAACTCTTTCACATGAATATATTTTGAAAATTCCCAAAGGAACTGGCAGATTATATTCCAGCAATGATTAGATCTTTCCGGAACTTTCTCGATGCTGAATGGCATCCTAACGGAAAGAGTTCTGCGCGTGTTTGTGTCGATCCTTCGCCGTCCACCTCCTCCAGCACGTTAGGCAACGATGTTGTCTTGTCGATGTCCTCACGAAAAATGAATGTGTCTCACCACCAGAATATCGCTTAAGTATGCTTTTTGTGTGTGATTGAATCGAGAGAAGGTGTGGTTTACGATGGCAATTTGGAAGGCAAACTAGAGGGGAATGAACTCTCTGAGCTCGGAACTTTCGGCGACTGAGCAATAATCGATTGCGGGCGCATACAATATTGGATAAGGAAATATACTACTGATGGGGAAGAATAATCTTCTGAAGCTATCCTGTTAATTGCGATTGATTGAAAAACCACAAAACCAAATGTATTTGATCACAGTGTTACATGGAAAGAAAACATTCAAATAAACTCTTTAACATGAATATATTTTGAAAATTCCCAAAGGAACTGGCAGATTATTTTTAGTAACGATTAGATATTTCCACATTTTCCTCGATGCTGGAAGCCCACCAGTGGTTAATGCCAACTCGATAACCACCTGTTAATAGCACTTGATTGAAACATATTTGGTCACAGTGTTACATGGATAGAAAACATTCAATTAAACTCTTTCACATGAATATATTTTGAAAATTCCCAGAGGAACTGGCAGATTATTTTCAGTAACGGTTAGTTATTTCCACATTTTCCTCGATACTGGAAGCCCACCAGTGGTTAATACCAACTCGATAACCACCTGTTAATAGCACTTGATTGAAACATATTTGGTCACAGTGTTACATGGATAGAAAACATTCAATTAAACTCTTTCACATGAATATATTTTGAAAATTCCCAGAGGAACTGGCAGATTATTTTCAGTAACGATTAGTTATTTCCACATTTTCCTCGATAGTGGAAGCCCACCAGTGGTTAATGCCAACTCGATAACCACCTGTTAATAGCACTTGATTGAAACATATTTGGTCACAGTGTAACATGGATAGAAAACATTCAATTAAACTCTTTCACATGAATATATTTTGAAAATTCCCAAAGGAACTGGCAGATTATTTTCAGTAACGATTAGATATTTCCACATTTTCCTCGATACTGGAAGCCCACCAGTGGTTAATACCAACTCGATAACCACCTGTTAATAGCACTTGATTGAAATATATTTGGTCACAGTGTTACATGGATAGAAAACATTCAATTAAACTGTTTCACATGAATATATTTTGAAAATTCCCAAAGGAACTGGCAGATTATTTTCCAGCAATGATTAGATCTTTTCGGAACTTTCTCGATGCTGAATGGCATCCTAACGGAAAGAGTTCTGCGCGTGTATGTGTCGATCCTTCGCCGTCCACCTCCTCCAGCACGTTAGGCAACGATGTTGTCTTGTCGATGTCCTCACGAAAAATGAATGTGTCTCACCACCAGAATATCGCTTAAGTATGCTTTTTGTGTGTGATTGAATCGAGAGATGGTGTGGTTTACGATGGCAATTTGGAAGGCAAACTAGAGGGGAATGAACTCTCTGAGCTCGAAACTTTCGGCGACTGAGCAATAATCGATTGCGGGCGCATACAATATTGGATACGGAAATATCCTACTGATGGGGAAGAATAATCTTCTGAAGCTATCCTGTTAATTGCGATTGATTGAAAAACCACAAAACCAAATGTATTTGGTCACAGTGTTACATGGATAGAAAACATTCAATTAAACTCTTTCACATGAATATATTTTGAAAATTCCCAGAGGAACTGGCAGATTATTTTCAGTAACGATTAGATATTTCCACATTTTCCTCGATACTGGAAGCCCACCAGTGGTTAATACCAACTCGATAACCACCTGTTAATAGCCGCGCGTGTATGTGTGTGTAGCGATGTCTTCCCAGGGAACCGTTTGTGGCATCACTCTCCTCCTGATAGATTCCCTTCTGGCCTAGGGTGCACAAACAGGCTCTTGGTGACACCGTTCATCCGCGCTTTCATGATAAATAAAGAGCTTCACCGCAACAGCGACAACATGCTCCAATCGCTGTTCAATTAGAACTGAGTGGATTTCCGAGCGCCGCTCGCTTATATACCGATTGGTGATTTCAATAGCCTGTTTTGAAAGCAATTTTAAGACTATTGAAACAAGTTTTTGGATCAAAAAGTAACAAGTATATAACGCGTAGACATTTTATCTTTCGAATGAAGTGTTTATCATACCATTTCGTTCAGTTGTTTAGGAGCTATTAACGCTCAAAATCTCGGTCTCCGGCGTAACGCTTTCGTTTTCGAAACTTTGATTTTACACCCCGGTATAGAAATGAAAGACGTAGTCCTACGTCAAAAAAATTATGAAAAAATCAATTTGTGTTTTATTATTATTTTGGATATTGTTTTAGAAAGCATTGAACTGTATTTCCTAAACTCTTTTTTGGAAGGTTTAATGGCCCTGAAAAGCGCCTTGTTTTATGGAATGGTTCCAATTTAGAAAACTTAGTACTCGTGGTTTTGAAAAAAACCATTTCGAACGCCCTCGATGCCGCCTTGTTCTGGATTTGCCACCAAAGCAGTGTGTATAAAGGACAAACTTTTTTCTTCTGCTACCTGATGCCGTTTTGCGATTGCGTTTGCCACTCGCCACTCGCTGCAACTGCCTGTTGTCTTGATGTCCACAGAACCGAATGTGTTCTGTTCCGAATGCGGGTTTTCTTATCGTCGCGAGCAGCTTTACCAGCTAACTCGATCACTTCGGCGGCCGAAACTATATAACGCCGGCTAGGTGGACTGGTGCACTGGTACTAACGCGCTCGGCCTAGCTACCCTTGCGGGGAACTCCAGATCAACACGGTTCGAGCGGGATTTTGCCTTTCCCTTCACTTTTCCTCCTTTACCATGTCCAGACATGGCTGCTTGGGTTGGTTTGTTGATGTGTTGTGATGCGAACCGATGTAGTGTACGGTTTGAATGAGAATGATCGTTACGGCAGCGGAGCGGGGATTTTTAAGCTGACTGGCAGGCTCGAGAATTACGCATGTGTGAGACTGCGACCAATGTTTCGTTCATTTTATTTCTTTTTCCTTTCCAATCGTGCTTTATTCTATTTCGCTGCTGCTCTGGTTGCCCGTTTTTGTCGGTACGATTTGGGGAGCACAAAATGGACCAATCAAAAATGGGCACATAGTGCATTTTGACAATGCTTAATATTTCACAATTATTCAATTATTTATCTCAAGAAAAATGAAATGTTATTCGTTATGATAGATGCGTAGATATATTTCCTATCAATTGATGCAAAAACCTTTGCGATCTATTGAGAAATGCTCGAGTTATAAGCGTTTCAAATCTTGCATTTTTTCCTACTTGTTCAGTGCCTAGATTTCCATTTCACCCCCTATATCTTCCGGTTAGTCCTACGTCAAAACAAATGGATCATACAACTGGTGAGTATGAAATATATTTCGGCTTTTTAATTATTAATTATTTTATCTTATCTTATCAGCTATGAATACATTCGACTCGTTTGCTTCCATCAATTGGTAAGTGAGAAAGATGATTTCTCCCATCACCACAGTGCGGATTTCCACTTCTATCACAGCAGCCAACAACATCCGTTTTCCTGTAGCAGTAACCTCCAACCCCTGTTGGCAATGCCGGGGGACAGCATTAACAGCAGCAGCAGCAGAATTTGACCATGGTATGGTATTGCGAAGAACTTTCCCCATTAGAGGTTCCGTGCTTCGCGCACATTCAAAAATCCTCTTCAGACACGAAAACTCAACGACAAGGAGGTATTTATCAACTTGCTCAGCTGAATTACCACCCGCAGGAACCCGAATGCACTGATTCCGTTGTATAGTAGAATGAAAATAGGCGAGGTAAGCGAACGTAATCGCATGATATTTTAATGTTCGCATTTTTATACGGATCATACAACTGGTGAGTAGGGAATTCATTTCTGCTTTTCACTTACTAATCATTTTATTTTGTTTCAGCTATGAATACATCCGACTCAATCAATCGGCGAATGAGAAAGATGATTTCCCTCATCACCACATTGCTTATTTCCACTTCTGTCACACCAGCCAACAGCATCAGCTTTCCCGCAGCAGTATCCTTTAAGTCCAGGGTGCTATTCCGGGGAACAGCATCAACAGCAACAGCAGCAGGACCTGGCCATCGATAGTATTTCGAGCAATTTTCCCCATCGGAGATCCCGTGCTTCACGCACATTGAAGAATCCTCCTCAGCCACATATCTGTGTCATCAAGGGCAAGGAGGTATTCATCAATGTACTCAGTCGGATTTGAATCGTCAATCCAGACAACCCGGATGCACCGATTCCATTATATACCTTATTTTTATTATACATGGATTTTTATTATTTTTTTTCAATAAAATGATTAAAATCGATCAATGTATTTCCTTTTCAGCAGGTCGACGCCTTGCACATGTTGGCGAAAAAGTGGCGTCAAGTTGTTCGATGAATGCATATGAAAGGTCGATAACTCGATTGCAAGGTGGCAGCATTTGAGGTCGATTGTTGACATTTCATCGACCCGATCTTGGTAGGCAAAACGGAATGTGGGAGGTGGCAGCATTTGAGGTCGATTGTTGACATTTCATCGACCCGATCTTGGCAGGCAAATTGATTGTGGGTAAGTACTGGTTGCCTCCCATACTACTTCTCATACGGAGTCTTGTCGATCGATCGTGACGGAAGACGGTTCTGCAAATAAGCAGCCGTTACTACGGCTTCACCCCAATATCGCTTGTCCAGGTCTGCATCAAAAAGCATCGTCGTCGCCATTTCCTGTAGCGACCAATTCTTCCGCTCGGCTACACTGTTTTGCTGCAGTGTGTACGCTGTGGAATATTGTGCCTGAATTCCCTCCTGCGAGAAGAAATTCCGCAACCCTTTGTTGGCATACTCGCCTCCACCATCCGAGCGAATTATACGTGGTTTTCGATTAAATAAATTTTCTACGTATCGAACATACTCCTTTATCTTCTCCGATGCATCCGACTTCTTCGCGAGCAAATAGACGACTGTGAAACGACTGAAGTCGTCGATCATCGTCATCAAAAAACGCTTCCCTCCGGGCGTCGTCATCCTCATTGGTCCACACAAGTCGGTGTGTACCAGATCCAGTACCTGCTTCGACTTCTTCTCTGCTGCCTTTGGTATCGGATTCCGAGCGAGTTTCCCTTCCAGACACGGCTCACAACATTCTCGGATACCACAATCGACAACATTCATACCTATATATATATAGTTTCTCGTCACGAATTCTTCCAATTACTGCAGGATCCCTATGCCCGAAACGTCGGTGCCATTGATGCTGGCAATCACTGTTATGTGTCTTACTCTCAGCTTTTCTCGACAACTCCGCTAACTTCAATTTGTACAGGTAGCCAGAACTGGAATTGTGTCTGATGATGATTTTATATTATAATGGCAAAATTTTGTAAATGTTGTGTGTTGTGAAATATATAGCCAAATGGTTAAGAGAGCGTCGTGTTTTAAGTAATCGAATAACTTAAGAATCTCCATTCAAATTTTAGAATTACAAAACTGCTTTCTTTAAATTTTCACAATTGACGATTTTTTCATGTTAAACATGATTAGCGAATGGGAGCACCTTGTTACGTAGATCTTGGGCTCACCGAGGAAGTTTAATAGTTTGGCAATGACAGCTAGATTTGCGACACATCTTGACTCGCGGGTCATATCCTCTTGACCGGGGCCTGGTTCTGATGCAACAAGCTCCTAGCTTTGTTGACGGTTTTGACCGAGAGTCGAGAACGAATTTTCATACAAGGCCATTCTCGCGATGTTTATTTTTATCGCTGCAACTGTGTGCATCTGTTATACGAGTGTTTGATACTTGTTGAATGGCAATGCACGGAAGATGACTGTCGTTAAATACTCAGGCAATGCGTGAATTGATATAAAGAAACAAATTGCGACATATGACCAATTAGTGTATTGTTCTCGCAAAGGCTAGAAAGAATCGTTGCTTATCGGAATGATTCTACAAAACCACGCAAACCACTGAACCTTTTCAGGGTCCCCGAAACCTTTTACTAAAGAGTTATTTATGAAACTTCGATGTATTCACAAATAATATCCGAAATGATAAAACCAAAAAATTAGAAAAAAAAGATTGCGTAGTCCTACGTCCTAAGCGATCGTGTCTCGGATACAACCCCTCGATTTTTTTTCTTTTCGATGGTTCGAGAAGAGCCGCCGAGCGCTGGGGATGGTTCTGGTTCGCCTATGAATTCCGCACTTGGTGGAACCCAGCTGCCCAGGGCTGCGTCCTTCCTGTGTCTCTCTTTGTCCTGCGAGGTATACGACTGTGGGGCCCACTTGTCTGTCTCGCTTTCATAGATACTTCCCTCACTGTCGTGCGAGGAATACGGGGATGAAACTTGCTTGTCCGTCTCGCTTCTAATGGTTCGTCATACTGAGTAGCGATTGTTACGGAAGCAACGGAGTAGGAAGAGCAGAGCTGTTACAAGGTAAGAAACCTTTTTTTCAGCTTTCGGCGAATACCAAGACGCGATGGTTGGAAATACAGTAATTAAATTTAATGCGTCATGCCGAGCCACCACTCAGTGTCGCATTGGAGGAGATTTTGACCTGTAATTGGGCATTTTCGATGAGAGTGGCACAATTTCTGTGGGCGGACAGAGTTTTCACAGAGCGCAAGTGGATAACACGTATTTGCTTTGGAAGGATGAATTAAAACACTTCACGGTACTTCACGGAAGAACAGATTTACTTTCAATGTGTGTCGATACAAAAATGGTTGCTGTTTGATTTCATATTTACATTGATATTAGGTTGTCAAAAAAGTCCTGCGGTATTTTTTTTTAAATTTTCATTTGTTCATAAAATTAGTTACAATCATCTGTTTTAAGTCAAATATGCGCCGTTTTGTTCGATGACTTGTGCCAACTTCATAATACCCCTGTTATCGAAGCTCGTTTCCTTATTGGCAAAAAACTCGGATAGCCAATTTTCACAGGCCTCTTTTGTGGCTAAATTTTGACTACCTAGCTCGTTCGCCATGGACAAAACCAGGTGGTAGTCACTTGGTGCAAGGTCGGGACTATTCGGCGGATGCAAAAGAACCTCCCATCCGAGCTCCCGGAGCTTCTGGCGCGTCACCAAAGAAGTGTGTGGCCTGGCGTTGTCCTGATGGAAGACAATGCGGCCTCTGATTATCAAAGATTGCCTCTTCTTCATGAGTGCTACCTTCAAGCGGTCCAGTTGTTGGCAGTACAGGTCCGAATTGAGCGTTTGGCCATAGGGAAGCAGCTCATAATAGATTATTCCTTGACAATCCCACCAAACACACAGCGGAACCTTCCTGGCCGTTAATGAGGGCTTGGCCACCGTCTGAGCCGCTTCAGCGGGCGTCGACCACGACCGTTTGCGCTTCACGTTGTCGTAAGTGACCCACTTTTCATCGCCAGTCACCATCCGCTTCAGAAACGGGTCGATTTTGTTGCGATTCAGCGGCGATTCACATGCGTCGATACGGTCAAAGATGTTTTTTTTTTGCGTCAACGTGTGTGGCACCCATACATCGAGCTTTATTTGTGAATCCAAGCTTCTTCAAATGGTTAATAACGGTTTGATGACTTATCCCCAGCTCTTGGCCGATGCTACGGCTGCTACTATGCCGGTCTTTCTCGGCTAATTCAGCGATTTTGTCGCAATTTTCGACGACAGGCCTTCCGGAGCGTGGCGCATCTTCGAAGACCTCTACACCAGAACGAAAACGTTGAAACCATCGTTGTGCGGTGGAAATGGAAACTGTATCGGGTCCATAAACTGCACAAATTTTATTGGCAGCTTGAGATGCATTTTTGCCTTCGTCATAGTAGTACTGTAAAATATGTCGGATTTTCTCTTTATTTTGCTCCATATTTGCGACACTATAACTCACGAACGACTTAACCAAACAAAACACCACTGTCAAGGAATATATTATAGCGCGCAAAAATACCTTTCCAACAAGCTATAGTATGACTCGATACAATGAATACAACTAGAACTACGCGCTTACAACGACACCTCGCGGAAATACCGCAGGACTTTTTTGACAGCCTAATATATACAGTTCTGCCGGAAGGCCATTTGTTATTCAATAAACTTGGTGAGGGGTAATACATTGAATATCCCTTCACTTCTCCTCAATGCAGCCAGACCGTTTTAATCCTCGCCAAAACCTACGGTCGATTTCACCAATCCCAACTGTTCTGCAAAATGTTGGTGCTTTACGAAATCTTTTTGCCTTTCAGAAGTGGCATCAAGTTCCACGTTCCGTTCTGTTTTTGCGACTGCATTTCGCTATCCATTGCTGCCTTCCACGAAACTCGATCTGAACTGGACACTGCTTGCTGAAACGTCATCGGATCCTCGGTTTTCTGCGTTACAACACCTACCACATAATCCGACAAACGATTCGGTAACACGCCGCGAGTACGACGGCTTTGACGATTAACGCTTTCAGATTCTACACTCACTTTATCTTCTTCGTTTTCATTGAACGATTCTTCGTCTTCACCTGTTCCAGAAAATTCCCCTTCTTCTGCTTGCTCTCTCGAAATAACCTCTGGAAGAGGCCACTCAATATCCCTACAAGGCACTTCTTCATTATATGTCGCTTGTAAATCCGATCTGCTAGATGATTCGTTGCCCATCTCCAAAAACTTTGCGTCGCGGTTTATTGTGATCTTGTTAGTCAACGTATCAACAAAACGGTAACCCTTATGCACGTCAGAGTACCCGATGAACCGCAACTTGCTCGCCTTACTGTCAAACTTTCCTCGTTGAACGTCGGGGATATGAACATAAGCAGGACAACCATAGACTTTCAAATGACTAAGTACTGCTTGCCTCCCATACTACTTCTCATACGAGTCTTGTCGATCGATCGTGACGTGATCAAGAAGCATTGTCGTCGCCATTTCCTGTAGCGACCAATTCTTCCGCTCGGCTACACTGTTTTGCTGCAGTGTGTACGCTGTGGAATATTGTGCCTGAATTCCCTCCTGCGAGAAGAAATCCCGAAACTCTTTGTTGGTATACTCGCCTCCACCATCCGAGCGAATTATACGTGGTTTTCGATTAAATAAATTTTCTACGTACCGAACATACTCCTTTATCTTCTCCGATGCATCCGACTTCTTCGCGAGCAAATAGACGACTGTGAAACGACAGAAGTCGTCGATCATTGGTCCACACAAGTCGGTGTGTACCAGATCCAGTACCTGTTCGACTTCTTCTCTGCTGCCTTTGGTATCGGATTCTGAGCGAGTTTCCCTTCCAGACACGGCTCACAACATTCTCGAATACCACAATCGACAACATTCATACCTATACCGAGTTTCTCGTCACGAATTCTTCCAATTACTGCAGGATCCCTATGCCCGAAACGTCGGTGCCATTGATGCTGGCAATTACTGTTATGTGTCTTACTCTCAGCTTTTCTCGATGACTCCGCTAACTTCAATTTGTACAGGCAGTCAGACCGTTCACCTACGACCGCCACCGTACCAGCAGCGTCACGGATTTCACAACCATCCTCCTTGAAAACGGCAGTAAAACCTTTCGCAGTTAACTTATCCACGGATATAAGACCGCTTGTCAACGACGGCACATACAGGACATCAACAAGTTTCACGTCGATCACTTCATCATCTCCGTTAATTCCGAGCACTGTACCTTCACCATATCCGGCAGTTTTCGCCACCTTGCCATCGGCCAAAAAAAACACTTGGACCGACTTTCTTCGTGAGCTTCGAGAAAAAATTTTCATCGCAAGTCATGTGACAGCTTGCACCACTATCAATAAACCATGAGCTGTCCGCCTCATTTCTCGCCATGAAACACACACCACTGAAGTTATTTTTGACTTGCTTCGCATTTGGTTTCAAATCGGAACTCTTCCGCTCTCCGCCATCTTTGTTCTGCTTTGCTAGCAACCGACAATCTCGCTGAAAATGACCCGCTTTACCACAATGGAAACACTTCCGATCTTTTACGGCACTGATCTGCTTTCCCTGCTTCGTTGCACTTTTCATCGCGTTGACGTCACCTCTCGAACCACTCTTTTCCTTTCTTCGCTCATACTCGTCGAACAGCTTCGACTTTACCAACTGCATGGTTAAATCGGCATCCGGCCGGCCTTCCAGAGCCGTCACCAGAGCACTATAAGAGTCGGGTAAACTTCTGAGGATCATCGCAATTTTAAGCGATTCTTGCAGCTCTTGCCCCGCGATCGTCAGCCTATCGAAAAGTTCTTCGATTCCCAGAAGATGAAAAAAAAATCCATTTTGACGTAGGACTACGTCCAACCGGAAGATATAGGGGGTGAAATGGAAATCTAGGCACTGAACAAGTAGGAAAAAAAGCAAGATTTGGAACGCTTATAACTCGAGCATTTCTCAATAGATCGCAAAGGTTTTTGCATCAATTGATAGGAAATATATCTACGCATCCATCATAACGAATAACATTTCATTTTTCTTGAGATAAATAATTGAATAATTGTGAAATATCAAGCATCGTCAAAATGCACTATATGCCTATTTTTGATTAGTCCATTTTGTGCCCCTCAAATCGTACCGACCAAAACGGGCAACCAGAGCAGCAGCAAAATAGAATGAAGCACGATTGGAAAGGAAAAAGAAAAAAAAGTCACAGGAGGGTTGTGTCCGAGACACGACCGCATAGTTGACGTAGGATTCCATTAGGCTATCTGTTGATTTTGGATATGTTTGAACATCGTTAAACTCTTTGATAATGATTTGGTGACCAAACGACCCGTTCTCGAGCGGGAACACACTTTGGTTTTTATTTATGAAAATTGAAATTAATCGTTTCATATATCAAGTAATTTTCAACACAACTTCTACCATATATTTTACACTTACACTTGTGATAAATTTTTCACAATACACGATCAGTCATTGATATGCAATTCCACGAAGCAACATTTCGGTGGGAGCAAAAGCTCCCCCTACTATCATGTATTTGCAAAGCCGATTTCCCCCAGGCAGCTTGGTTTTGATGTCTCTGTTAGCGACCCACCACACGTGTCATAAATTTCGACCAATCAGATGTGGTTATTTCCGTTAGGATAGGGGTTGAAATTTTTCAATAGTTCGATAGTTAGTTTCATGACATATATTATTATCAACAATGTTTTATTGTTTTGGAGTGGCGAAATCGATTGACGCAAAAATTTCATCAATCCATCATGAAATGACTGAGCAATATGCGTTTGAAATTGGACAATTTTCACGATGTGCTCGATTATCGATTTTCAATTTATACCCCAACATGTTCCCGAAAGACGTAATCCTGCGTCAAAAAAAGACGGGTGGGTAATGTCAGGGACATAACCGGAGTGACGTAGGACTATACAAAGGGGACAGCTTTTGTTAAATATATATTTTAAATATATTGTTTTATTTTCTTCTCCTACGTGAATACCTACCTATCTACCTGAAAAATGGATTAGTTTACTGTTTACTCTTTATGAATATGTTGAGGGTTGAAAAGAACCTTTGGTGTTGTGTTTTTGTTATCACTCGATATTCCCATCTTGTTCGGTTAAACCTTCCTGTTTAGCTATTACGTTTGCCACTCGCCACAGCTTTCACAGTTGGAAAATTTCTTCCTATCCAGCTTGTGACATATTGTTCAGTAAATTACATTTAATGCGACGTGCCGGAGAAGCAGTTTGCCACTCACTGAAACTAATTGTTGCCTTGATGAGCGCCGAACCGAAGCTGCTCTGTTCTTGATGCGGGTTTTCTGATTGTCGTGAGCAGCTTTGCAAGCAAACTCGAGCACTCCGACGGCCGAAACTCTATAATCGCTGTTAGGTATACTGGTGCTCCGGCACCAATCCGTTCGGCCTAGTTACCCTTGCGGAGCAATCAGTGAATGCGACCAACAGAGAACTGGAGACCTGCACGGTTCGAGTGAGACTTTGCCTTTTCCTTAACTTGTCCTCCTTTGTTACGTCCACGGTGCCGATGCCGTACAACCACAAGGGGTTTACGGTTTGAAAGAAAATAAGATATTTTTTTGGGGTCCGCGTGTTTTATACTCTAGCGGTACACACTCACAGGATAGAGACAAATCGGCAGACTCAGCCAGAGGGGCGAGTCCAACGAGACGAACGAATGAGCGTTAAAAGGGAGCGATGGCAAAAAAAAAATACATTCATTACGATTTGTTCGCTCGTTGGATTCACATGCAGGCTGAAAAGGGTCCTTTTCAGGATCACAAAATTATCTTCAATCTAAAGAGTTTATTGTTTTGTTGTCACTCGATATCCCCATCTTGTTCGGCTAAACCTTTCTGTTTAGCGATTGCATTTGCCACTCGCCTCATCTTTCACAGTTGGAAAATTTCTTCCCATCCAGCTTGTGACATATTTTACAGTAAATTACATTCAATGCAACGTACCGAAGCGCCACTCAGTGTCGCATTGGAGGCGATTTGAACCTGTAATTGAACATTTGCGATGACAGTGGTACAGTGTCGACTTTCAATGTGCGGTCATAATTTGGATCTCTATGTTCACAAAAATGTCCAACTAAATAAGTCGCATTACATGTCCGTCCAATTAGCTAAATGTCGAACTAATTGTAAATTACTGTACTTTCAATCTGGAAACAATTTAAGAGTTGGTGAAAATTGAATAATCTTGAAAGTCCCCAACTATCAATAAGCTCAGAACTACTGCCAAATTCACATACTCATCAGATCCTGGCAAACAAATTATGAAAACATCAATTTGTGTTTTATTATTATTTTGGATAATGTTTTAGAACGCATTGAACTTTATTTCCTAAACTCTTTTTTTGGAAGGTTTAATGGCCCTGAAAAGCGCCTTGTTTTATGGAATGGTTCCAATTTAGAAAACTTAGTACTCGTGGTTTTGAAAAAAAAAACCATTTCGAACGCCCTCGAAGCCGCCTTGTTCTGGATTTGCCACCAAAGCAGATTGTAAAAAGAACAAACTTTTTTCTTCTGCTACCTGCTGCCGTTTTGCGATTGCGTTTGCCACTCGCCACTCGCTGCAACTGCCTGTTGTTGTCTTGATGTGTTCTGTTCTGAATGCGGTTTTTCTTATCGTCGCGAGCAGCTTTACCAGCCAACTCGATCACTTCGGCGGCCGAAACTATATAACGGCGGCGACTGGTGCACTGGTATTAACGCGCTCGACCTAGCTACCCTTGCGGGGAACTCCATATCAACACGGTTCGAGCGGGACTTTGCCTTTCCCTTCACTTTTCCTCCTTTACCATGTCCAGACATGGGTGCTTGGGTTGGTTTGTTGATGTGTTGTGATGCGAACCGATGTGGTGTACGGTTTGAATGAGAATGATCGTTACGGCAGCGGAGCGGGGATTTTTAAGCTGACTGGCTGCCTCGAGAATTACGCATGTGTGAGACTGCGACCAATGTTTCGTTCATTTTTTTCTTTTTCCTTTCCAATCGTGCTTCATTCTATTTCGCTGCTGCTCTGGTTGCCCGTTTTGGTCGGTACGATTTGAGGAGCACAAAATGGACCAATCAAAAATGGGCACATAGTGCATTTGGACAATGCTTGATATTTCACAATTATTCAATTATTTATCTCAAGAAAAATGAAATGTTATTCGTTATGATAGATGCGTAGATATATTTCCTATCAATTGATGCAAAAACCTTTGCGATCTATTGAGAAATGCTCGAGTTATAAGCGTTCCAAATCTTGCATTTTTTCGTACTTGTTCAGTGCCTAGATTTCCATTTCACCCCCTATATCTTCCGGTTAGACGTAGTCCTACGTCAAAATAAAAACATTTAAATTTCATCAATTCAAAACTGCCTTCGGGCCTGCTAGTTCGATGGGAGATTAATCTGCCTCCCTAAATGAATATTGCTCATGGCGTCGCTTGGTGCCGCCGAAAGCAGACTCGTTTGCTGAGGAGTGCTGAGCGACAATGAAAATGTCTTTCTAAAGGTAGGTCGAGAAAGAGTTTTCTTCGCAAGGGCCCTTCTCAGTGCTAGAAACGAATGAACGTAAAGTTTAAAGTCTCTATAATTCAAAAGAAGAAAAATATTGCTACCAGATGTCACGAACTTCGAAATTTTTTGCTACTATGGTGCTACTCACCCGTGTAGTTGGCGCAAAGGCACAGCAAAAATATTATTTTTATTTTATAGAATTCCTTCATGCATTTGTCTGATACGGGCTGTGTATCGTTCGTTCTTGTTTTTGAAGGGACTTTAACCCAAAGGTCATTCGTCCCTAATGGGCTGTGTATGACTGGAGCGTTCCATTATATACATGCATGCATATGTCCTTCGCTTCTTTTGCCAAATCCAGTAAAAGGTGGTTGATGAAACTTATGTTTTTGACGTGATACGTTCCATGTTAGTTGTTAGTAGAAAATGTAAAAATAAACAGTGTTTTTGATCGGTTTTATATAGTTTTTGTGGTAAGTGAAAAACAGTAAAATAAACTCTTTTGTTTCAAAACAAATTGATAGTCCTGAGGACTGGAATGGTTTAATGGGTTGTACGGAATCTGCTGCGTTTCAGTCGGATGTAGCAGTTTAGTTTTGGGAGCGGTAGCTTTTACGGATTCGCTGATGCTTTCCTTGACTTTGGCGCCATCGGCTTCTGTGCGTCGATTTGCGAGGGTTTGATTGGCACCACCACGACGAGCTAAACGACGGATAGCGGGTGTGATACGATGCGATGCAATGCACTTCGCTCATCTGACTCCTTTGCCGCATCCAATTGTTGATGTTAAGAGGAGCGCACCAGCAATGCACACTAGATTTAATTCGATGTTCTCCGCTGCTTCCTCTTCTTTGCTCCCTTCTCCGCATGGCATCCATCGTTGGTTGCCGATGGCTTCCTCTCCTTTGCCGCACCGTATGGTGTTGGTTGATTTGTTGAGCACTGCACACTAGAAGCCCAGATGTTTGCCGATCTGAGCGTTGAACGAGAATGAGAAATCCAAAAATGCTACCGTCCTTTTATATCAGTTGGTATGTGAGAAATAGGCGCCCCCCACTCGCTCGCCATGCAAATATTTGACTTATCGGGGAACGAAAGAAGCGAATCAGGCGAAAAAGAAATGACGTCAATTTCGACCAATCAGTACCGTTTGGATAGGGGTTGAGATTTTTCAATTGTTCGATAGTTAATTACATGATATAAATTATTTTATTCAAGGTGAAAAATTGTTATAGAGTGCCGCAATGTTTTGACGTAGGACTACGTCTAACCGGAAGATATAGGGGGTGAAATGGAATTCTAGGCACTGAACAAGTAGGAAAAAATGCAAGATTTGTAACGCTTATTACTCGAGCATTTCTCAATAGATCGCAAAGGTTTTTGCATCAATTGATAGGAAATATATCTACGCATCTATCATAACGAATAACATTTCATTTTTCTTGAGATAAATAATTAAATAATTGTGAAATATCAAGCATTGTCAAAATGCACTATGTGCCCATTTTTGATTGGTCCATTTTGTGCTCCTCAAATCGTACCGACCAAAACGGGCAACCAGAGCAGCAGCGAAATAGAATGAAGCACGATTGGAAAGGAAAAAAAAAATGAACGAAACATTGGTCGCAGTCTCACACATGCGTAATTCTCGAGCCAGCCAGTCAGCTTAAAAATCCCCGCTCCGCTGCCGCAACGATCATTCTCATTCAAACCGTACACCACATCGGTTCGCATCACAACACATCAACAAACCAACCCAAGCAGCCATGTCTGGACATGGTAAAGGAGGAAAAGTGAAGGGAAAGGCAAAATCCCGCTCGAACCGTGTTGATCTGGAGTTCCCCGCAAGGGTAGCTAGGCCGAGCGCGTTAGTACCAGTGCACCAGTCCACCTAGCCGGCGTTATATAGTTTCGGCCGCCGAAGTGATCGAGTTAGCTGGCAAAGCTGCTCGCGACGATAAGAAAACCCGCATTCGGAACAGAACACATTCGGTTCGGTGGACATCAAGACAACAGGCAGTTGCAGCGAGTGGCGAGTGGCAAACGCAATCGCAAAACGGCATCAGGTAGCAGAAGAAAAAAGTTTGTTCTTTATACAAACTGCTTTGGTGGCAAATCCAGAACAAGGCGGCATCGAGGGCGTTCGAAATGGTTTTTTTTCAAAACCACGAGTACAAAGTTTTCTAAATTGGAACCATTCCATAAAACAAGGCGCTTTTCAGGGCCATTAAACCTTCCAAAAAAGAGTTTAGGGAATACAGTTCAATGCTTTCTAAAACATTATCCAAAATAATAATAAAACACAAATTGATTTTTTCTTAATTTGTTTGCCAGGATCTGACGAGTATGTGAATTTGGCAGTTGTTCTGAGCTTATTGATAGTTGGGGACTTTCCTGATTATTCAATTTTCACCAATTCTTAAATTGTTTCCAGATTGAAAGTACAGTAATTTACAATTAGTTCGACATTTAGCTAATTGGACGGACATGTAATGCGACTTATTTAGTTGGACATTTGTGTACATATAGATCCAAATTATGACCCCACATTGAAAGTCGACACTGTCCACTGTCATCGCAAATGTTCCATTACAGGTTAAAATCGCCTCCAATGCGACACTGAGTGGCGCTTCGGCACGTCGCATTGAATGTAATTTACTGTACAACATGTCACAAAGCTGGATGGGAAGAAATTTTCCAACTGTGAAAGCTGTGGCGAGTGGCAACAAATCGCTTAACAGGAAGGTTTAGCCGAACAAGATGGGGATATCGAGTGATAACAAAACAATAAACTCTTTAGATTGAAGATAATTTTGTGATCCTGAAAAGGACCCTTTTTAGCCTGCATGTGAATCCAACGAGCGAACAAATCGTAATAAATGTATTTTTTGCAATCGCTCCCTTTTAACGCTCATTCGTTCGTCTCGTTGGACTCGCCCCTCTGGCTGAGTCTGCCGATTTGTCTCTATCCTGTGAGTGTGTACCGCTAGAGTATAAAACACGCGGACCCCAAAAAAATATCTTATTTTCTTTCAAACCGTAAACCCGTGTGATTGTACGGCATCGGCATCGTGGACGTAACAAAGGAGGACAAGTTAAGGAAAGGCAAAGTCTCACTCGAACCGTGCAGGTCTCCAGTTCCCTGTTGGTCGCATTCACTGATTGCTCCGCAAGGGTAACTAGGCCGAACGGATTGGTGCCGGAGCACCAGTATACCTAACAGCGATTATAGAGTTTCGGTCGTCGGAGTGCTCGAGTTGGCTTGCAAAGCTGCTCACGACAATCAGAAAACCCGCATCAAGAACAGAGCAGCTTCGGTTCGGCGCTCATCAAGGCAACAATTAGTTTCAGTGAGTGGCAAAGTGTTTCTCCGGCACGTCGCATTAAATGTAATTTACTGAACAATATGTCACAAGCTGGATGGGAATAAATTTTCCAACTGTGAAAGCTGTGGCGAGTGGCAAACGCAATAGCTAAACAGGAAGGTTTAACCGAACAAGATGGGAATATCGAGTGATAACAAAAACACAACACCAAAGGTTCTTTTCAGAACCATCAACATATTCATAAAGAGTAAACAGTAAACTAATCCATTTTTCAGGTAGATAGGTAGGTATTCACGTAGGAGAAGGAAATAAAACAATATATTTAAAATATATATTTAACAAAAGCTGTCCCCTTTGTATAGTCCTACGTCACTCCGGTTATGTCCCCGACATTACCCACCCGACTTTTTGATGTAAAAATCTCATCAATCCGTCATTAAATGACTGAGCAATAAGCGTTTGAAATTGGACATTTTTCACGATGCGATCGATATTCGTTTTTCAATTTGTACCCCAATATGTTCCCGAAAGACGTAATCCAACGTCAAAAAATGAACGAAACATTGGTCGCAGTCTCACACATGCGTAATTCTCGAGCCAGCCAGTCAGCTTAAAAATCCCCGCTCCGCTGCCGTAACGATCATTCTTTGTGTGGACACCGACTGGACAACATCGTTGCTGGACGAGCTGGACGGCGAGGGATCGAGTGCCTTTCTCAAGGCAAGAGGGCGGAGGTAGCGCTGGAGTAAAATAGAGTAGAGTTTTCAAAGGGCCTTTCTCAAGGCTAGAGACGGATGAACTGCAAAGGTTTAAAGTCTCTATAATACAATACCTTCCTTCCTTCCGTAACGATCATTCTCATTCAAACCGTACACCACATCGGTTCGCATCACAACACATCAACAAACCAACCCAAGCAGCCATGTCTGGACATGATAAAGGAGGAAAAGTGAAGGGAAAGGCAAAATCCCGCTCGAACCGTGTTGATCTGGAGTTCCCCGCAAGGGTAGCTAGGCCGAGGGCGTTAGTACCAGTGCACCAGTTCACCTAGCCGGCGTTATATAGTTTCGGCCGCCGAAGTGATCGAGTTAGCTGGCAAAGCTGCTCGCGACGATAAGAAAACCCGCATTCGGAACAGAACACATTCGGTTCGGTGGACATCAAGACAACAGGCAGTTGCAGCGAGTGGCGAGTGGCAAACGCAATCGCAAAACGGCAGCTGGTAGCAGAAGAAAAAAGTTTTTTCTTTATACAAACTGTTTTGGTGGCAAATCCAGAACATGGTGGCATCGAGGGCGTTCGAAATGGTTTTTTTCAAAACCACGAGTACTAAGTTTTCTAAATTGGAATCATTCCATAAAACAAGGCGCTTTTCAGGGCCATTAAACCTTCCAAAAAAGAGTTTAGGAAATACAGTTCAATGCTTTGTAAAACAGTATCCAAAATAATAATAAAACACAAATTGATTTTTTCATAATTTGTTTGCCAGTATATTATGAGTATGTGAATTTGGCAGTTGTTCTGAGCTTATTGATAGTTGGGGACTTTCCTGATTATTCAATTTTCACCAATTCTTAAATTGTTTCCAGATTGAAAGTACAGTAATTTACAATTAGTTCGACATTTAGCTAATTGGACGGACATGTAATGCGACTTATTTAGTTGGACATTTTTGTGAACATAGAGATCCAAATTATGACCCCACATTGAAAGTCGACACTGTACCACTGTCATCGCAAATGTTCAATTACAGGTTAAAATCGCCTCCAATGCGACACTGAGTGGCGCTTCGGCACGTCGCATTGAATGTAATTTACTGTACAACATGTCACAAAGCTGGATGGGAAGAAATTTTCCAACTGTGAAAGCTGTGGCGAGTGGCAACAAATCGCTAAACAGGAAGGTTTAGCCGAACAAGATGGGGATATCGAGTGATAACAAAACAATAAACTCTTCAGATTGAAGATAGGGTGCACCCGTGGCCGAGTGGTTAGCGTCTCACATTACCATGCTGGGTGTTCGGGTTCGATTCCCGTTCTGGCCGGAGGATTTTGACATAGGACTACATCTTTCATTTCTATACCGGGGTGTAAAATCAAAGTTTCGAAAACGAAAGCGTTACGCCGGAGACCGAGATTTTGAGCGTTAATAGCTCCTAAACAACTGAACGAAATGGTATGATAAACACTTCATTCGAAAGATAAAATGTCTACGCGTTATATACTTGTTACTTTTTGATCCAAAAACTTGTTTCAATAGTCTTAAAATTGCTTTCAAAACAGGCTATTGAAATCACCAATCGGTATATAAGCGAGCGACGCTCGCTCGCTGGATTTCCACTCAGTTCTAATTGAACAGCGATTGGAGCATGTTGTCGCTGTTGCGGTGAAGCTCTTTATTTATCATGAAAGCGCGGATGAACGGTGTCACCAAGAGCCTGTTTGTGCACCCTAGGCCAGAAGGGAATCTATCAGGAGGAGAGTGATGCCACAAACGGTTCCCTGAGAAGACATCGCTACACACACATACACGCGCGGCTATTAACAGGTGGTTATCGAGTTGACATTAACCACTGGTGGGCTTCCAGTATCGAGGAAAATGTGGAAATATCTAATCGTTACTGAAAATAATCTGCCAGTTCCTTTGGGAATTTTCAAAATATATTCATGTGAAAGAGTTTAATTGAATGTTTTCTATCCATGTAACACTGTGACCAAATATGTTTCAATCAAGTGCTATTAACAGGTGGTTATCGAGTTGGCATTAACCACTGGTGGGCTTCCAGTATCGAGGAAAATGTGGAAATATCTAATCGTTACTGAAAATAATCTGCCAGTTCCTTTGGGAATTTTCAAAATATATTCATGTGAAAGAGTTTAATTGAATGTTTTCTATCCATGTTACACTGTGACCAAATATGTTTCAATCAAGTGCTATTAACAGGTGGTTATCGAGTTGGCATTAACCAATGGTGGGCTTCCAGTATCGAGGAAAATGTGGAAATATCTAATCGTTACTGAAAATAATCTGCCAGTTCCTTTGGGAATTTTCAAAATATATTCATGTGAAAGAGTTTAATTGAATGTTTTCTATCCATGTAACACTGTGACCAAATACATTTGGTTTTGTGGTTTTTCAATCAATCGCAATTAACAGGATAGCTTCAGAAGATTATTCTTCCCCATCAGTAGGATATTTCCGTATCCAATATTGTATGCGCCCGCAATCGATTATTGCTCAGTCGCCGAAAGTTCCGAACTCAGAGAGTTCATTCCACTCTAGTTTGCCTTCCAAATTGCAATCGTAAACCACACCTTCTCTCGATTCAATCACACACAAAAAGCATACTTAAGCGATATTCTGGTGGTGAGACACATTCATTTTTCGTGAGGACATCGACAAGACAACATCGTTGCCTAACGTGCTGGAGGAGGTGGACGGCGAAGGATCGACACATACACGCGCAGAACTCTTTCCGGTAGGATGCCATTCAGCATCGAGAAAGTTCCGGAAAGATCTAATCATTGCTGGAAAATAATCTGCCAGTTCCTTTGGGAATTTTCAAAATATATTCATGTGAAAGAGTTTAATTGAATGTTTTCTATCCATGTAACACTGTGACCAAATATGTTTCAATCAAGTGCTATTAACAGGTGGTTATCGAGTTGGCATTAACCACTGGTGGGCTTCCAGTATCGAGGAAAATGTGGAAATATCTAATCGTTACTGAAAAGTAATCTGCCAGTTCCTTTGGGAATTTTCAAAATATATTCATGTGAAAGAGTTTAATTGAATGTTTTCTATCCATGTTACACTGTGACCAAATATGTTTCAATCAAGTGCTATTAACAGGTGGTTATCGAGTTGGCATTAACCAATGGTGGGCTTCCAGTATCGAGGAAAATGTGGAAATAACTAATCGTTACTGAAAATAATCTGCCAGCTCCTCTGGAAATTTTCAAAATATATTCATGTGAAAGAGTTTAATTGAATGTTTTCTATCCATGTTACACTGTGACCAAATATGTTTCAATCAAGTGCTATTAACAGGTGGTTATCGAGTTGGCATTAACCACTGGTGGGCTCCAGTATCGAGGAAAATGTGGAAATATCTTATCGTTACTGAAAATAATCTGCCAGTTCCTTTGGGAATTTTCAAAATATATTCATGTGAAAGAGTTTAATTGAATGTTTTCTATCCATGTAACACTGTGACCAAATACATTTGGTTTTGTGGTTTTTCAATCAATCGCAATTAACAGGATAGCTTCAGAAGATTATTCTTCCCCATCAGTAGGATATTTCCGTATCCAATATTGTATGCGCCCGCAATCGATTATTGCTCAGTCGCCGAAAGTTCCGAGCTCAGAGAATTCATTCCCCTCTAGTTTGCCTTCCAAATTGCCATCGTAAACCACACCATCTCTCGATTCAATCACACACAAAAAGCATACTTAAGCGATATTCTGGTGGTGAGACACATTCATTTTTCGTGAGGACATCGACAAGACAACATCGTTGCCTAACGTGCTGGAGGAGGTGGACGGCGAAGGATCGACACATACACGCGCCGAACTCTTTCCGTTAGGATGCCATTCAGCATCGAGAAAGTTCCGGAAAGATCTAATCATTGCTGGAAAATAATCTGCCAGTTCCTTTGGGAATTTTCAAAATATATTCATGTGAAAGAGTTTAATTGAATGTTTTCTATCCATGTTACACTGTGACCAAATATGTTTCAATCAAGTGCTATTAACAGGTGGTTATCGAGTTGGCATTAACCAATGGTGGGCTTCCAGTATCGAGGAAAATGTGGAAATAACTAATCGTTACTGAAAATAATCTGCCAGTTCCTCTGGAAATTTTCAAAATATATTCATGTGAAAGAGTTTAATTGAATGTTTTCTATCCATGTTACACTGTGACCAAATATGTTTCAATCAAGTGCTATTAACAGGTGGTTATCGAGTTGGCATTAACCACTGGTGGGCTCCAGTATCGAGGAAAATGTGGAAATATCTTATCGTTACTGAAAATAATCTGCCAGTTCCTTTGGGAATTTTCAAAATATATTCATGTGAAAGAGTTTAATTGAATGTTTTCTATCCATGTAACACTGTGACCAAATACATTTGGTTTTGTGGTTTTTCAATCAATCGCAATTAACAGGATAGCTTCAGAAGATTATTCTTCCCCATCAATAGGATATTTCCGTATCCAATATTGTATGCGCCCGCAATCGATTATTGCTCAGTCGCCGAAAGTTCCGAGCTCAGAGAGTTCATTCCCCTCTAGTTTGCCTTCCAAATTGCCATCGTAAACCACACCTTCTCTCGATTCAATCACACACAAAAAGCATACTTAAGCGATATTCTGGTGGTGAGACACATTCATTTTTCGTGAGGACATCGACAAGACAACATCGTTGCCTAACGTGCTGGAGGAGGTGGACGGCGAAGGATCGACACATACACACGCAGAACTCTTTCCGTTAGGATGCCATTCAGCATCGAGAAAGTTCCGGAAAGATCTAATCATTGCTGGAAAATAATCTGCCAGTTCCTTTGGGAATTTTCAAAATATATTCATGTGAAAGAGTTTAATTGAATGTTTTCTATCCATGTAACACTGTGACCAAATATGTTTCAACCAAGTGCTATTAACAGGTGGTTATCGAGTTGGCGTTAACCACTGGTGGGCTTCCAGTATCGAGGAAAATGTGGAAATATCTAATCGTTACTGAAAATAATCTGCCAGTTCCTTTGGGAATTTTCAAAATATATTCATGTGAAAGAATTTAATTGAATGTTTTCTATCCATGTAACACTGTGACCAAATATGTTTCAATCAAGTGCTATTAACAGGTGGTTATCGAGTTGGCATTAACCACTGGTGGGCTTCCAGTATCGAGGAAAATGTGGAAATATCTAATCGTTACTGAAAATAATCTGCCAGTTCCTTTGGGAATTTTCAAAATATATTCATGTGAAAGAGTTTAATTGAATGTTTTCTATCCATGTAACACTGTGACCAAATACATTTGGTTTTGTGGTTTTTCAATCAATCGCAATCAACAGGATAGCTTCTGAAGATTATTCTTCCCCATCAGTAGGATATTTCCGTATCCAATATTGGATGCATAAAACCTTGTGCCTCCAACGTAACGCTCTCGTTTTCGAAGTCTCCAAATATTCATTCATTCAGAATGAATTCAGATTCAACTTCATACAAATGATCTCTATATCAACGAGAGTCCTACGTCACCCTTGCGGTTATACCATAGATATAACCCACTTCCTGTTTTTCGTCAAAGAAATTTCCTCCGACTTGCACTGTGGTCACGCGTATTCTAGAGCTTGCCCCTCGGAATACATTCAAGGCATGTTATTTGGCTTAAGAGATCTCAACTAAGTATTAATGAATGACGCTAGTTAATGCATATGTTGAGACGGCAAAAGTTCCACAAGGAACGTTAACGCCATTCAAGAAGAAGAAGATTGAAGATAATTTTGTGATCCTGAAAAGGACCCTTTTTAGCCTGCATGTGAATCTAACGAGCGAACAAATCGTAATGAATGTATTTTTTTGTCATCGCTCCCTTTTAACGCTCATTCGTTCGTCTCGTTGGATTCGCCCCTCTGGCTGAGTCTGCCGATTTGTCTCTATCCTGTGAGTGTGTACCGCTAGAGTATAAAACACGCGGACCCCAAAAAAATATCTTATTTTCTTTCAAACCGTAAACCCGTGTGGTTGTACGGCATCGGTATCGTGGACGTAACAAAGGAGGACAAGTTAAGGGAAAGGCAAAGTCCCACTCGAACCGTGCAGGTGTGCCGTTCCCCGTAGGTGTATCCGCCAATTGCTCAGCAAGGGTAGCTAGGCCGAGCGCGTTAGTACCAGTGCACCAGTCCACCTAGCCGGCGTTATATAGTTTCGGCCGCCAAAGTGATCGAGTTGGCTGGTAAAGCTGCTCGCGATGATAAGAAAAACCGCATTCAGAACAGTACACATCAAGACAACAACATGCATTTGCAGCGAGTGGCGAGTGGCAAACGCAATCGCAAAACGTCATCAGGTAGCAGAAGAAAAAAGTTTGTTCTTTATACAAACTGCTTTGGTGGCAAATCCAGAACAAGGCGGCATCGAGGGCGTTCGAAATGGTTTTTTTTCAAAACCACGAGTACTAAGTTTTCTAAATTGGAACCATTCCATAAAACAAGGCGCTTTTCAGGGCCATTAAACCTTCCAAAAAAGAGTTTAGGAAATAAAGTTCAATGCTTTCTAAAATAATATCCAAAATAATAATAAAACACAAATTGATTTTTTCATAATTTGTTTGCCAGGATATGATGAGTATGTGAATTTGGCAGTTGTTCTGAGCTTATTGATTTTCACCAACTCTTAAATTGCTTCTAGATTGAAAGTACAGTAATTTACACTTATCTCGACATTTAGCTAATTGGACGGACCTGTAATGCGACATATTTAGTTGGACATTTTTGTAAACATAGAGTTCGGGGTCCAAATTATGACCCCACATTGAAGGTCGACACTGTACCACTGTCATCGCAAATGTTCAAATACAGGTTAAAATTACCTCCAATCCGATACTGAGTGGTGGTAATGCGACGTGCCATTGAATGTAATTTACTGTAAAATATGTCACAAGCTGGATGGGAAGAAATTTTCCAACTGTGAAAGCTGTGGCGAGTGGCAAATGTAATCGCTAAACAGAAAGGTTTAGCCGAACAAGATGGGGATATCGAGTGATAACAAAACAATAAACTCTTTAGATTGAAGATAATTTTGTGATCCTGAAAAGAGCCCTTTTTAGCCTGCATGTTAACCCAACGAGCGAACAAATCGTAATGAATGTATTTTTTTGCCATCGCTCCCTTTTAACGCTCATTCGTTCGTCTCGTTGGACTCGCCCCTCTGGCTGAGTCTGCCGATTTGTCTCTATCCTGTGAGTGTGTACCGCTAGAGTATGAAACACGCGGACCCCAAAAAAATATCTTATTTTCTTTCAAACCGTAAACCAGTGTGGTTGTACGGCATCGGCATCGTGGACGTAACAAAGGAGAACAAGTTAAGGGAAAGGCAAAGTCTCACTCGAACCGTGCAGGTCTCCAGTTCCCTGTTGGTCGCATTCACTGATTGCTCCGCAAGAGTAACTAGGCCGAACGGATTGGTGCCGGAGCACCAGTATACCTAACAGCGATTATAGAGTTTCGGCCGCCGGAGTGCTCGAGTTGGCTTGCAAAGCTGCTCACGACAATCAGAAAACCCGCATCAAGAACAGAGCAGCTTCGGTTCGGCGCTCATCAAGGCAACAATTAGTTTCAGTGAGTTGCAAAGTGTTTCTCCGGCACGTCGCATTAAATGTAATTTACTGGACAACATGTCACAAGCTGGATGGGAAGAAATTTTCCAACTGTGAAAGCTGTGGCGAGTGGCAAACGCAATAGCTAAACAGGAAGGTTCAACTGAACAAGATGGGAATATCGAGTGATAACAAAAACACAACACCAAAGGTTCTTTTCAGAACCATCAACATATTCATAAAGAGTAAACAGTTACTAATCCATTTTCAGGTAGATAGGTAGGTATTCACGTAGGAGAAGAAAATAAAACAATTTATTTCAAATATATATTTCACAAAAGCTGTCCCCTTTGTATAGTCCTACATCACTCCGGTTATGTCCCCGACATTACCCACCCGTCTTTTTCTTCAACAACGAAACGCGAGAAGTCATCGTTGATTTTTCGTGATACGCACGCAAAAACTCCCAAAATTCTCTCGCGTCGTTTGCATTTTTTACTAGGCTAAACTGACTGTCCTCTAAATATACACAGTCCGATAGTCGACCGAGCCTTTTGCTCATCTTTCTTCCACTGCATCGTCACCGGCATCGGTTTGGCATACGCGATAACATACCAGATTTCTTCTCGCATCAACAACACTTCCATGCGGAATTTCCAGCTCGACCAGTTCTGGTTGTTCAATTTTGCAAACGGAAGTTTGCCAAAATCCGACATTTTTTTACAACACAAAAGATGCTCGCGTTTTGCACACAACTGAACCACAAAATAACTTTTCCCAATACTTTCACCTTCCAGAACTTTCTCTGAGCCCATAACCTGTGGGCGGACAGAGTTTTCACAGATCGCAAGTGGATAACACGTATTTGCTTTGGAAGGATGAATTAAAACATGCGATACTTCACGGATGAACAGATTTACTTTTAATGTGTGTCGATACAAAAATGGTTGCTGTTTGATTTACATTTACATTTTACATTTTACATTTTCATTTTTATTGTAGTATTTACATTTACATTTTTATTGTAGTAGCATGACGCGATAATGTTCTGGTAAGTAATTTCACTTCATTAAAATTTCAAATTCACTTTATTCAATTTCGTCTTAAATAATTCAAAGGCTGACCTTCTTCGGTTGTTAGAGAGAGGTTAAAAAGAAGGATGCGTCGTCTCGAAGACCTTTCTATAATGAGTCAACGGAAGCGTTATGGTCTCCATGATGCTCAGTATGGTCTCCGTCAGACTTGTCATTTGACATGTACATCGATTTCGATGAACTAGGGATTTCTATTCGAAGCGATAAAAACTGACGTACAGATGCTGTAGTTACATCCTTCGTACATCAAACACTGGGAACACGTCGGAATGATCTCATTTTCAGGAAATCAGAAAAATCCGCCGGGCGGTAGAGAGTGTACCCCAGTTCCGGTTGATCTGTAACTTCCGACTGCGCAGGGCTACGTCTGTATTTTTTGTCCCATGCTGCCCTGAGAGAAATACGGGGGTTTAACCTTCTTGTCTGTCTCGCTTTTGGTATGTTTATTTATGTCTCTCGCGGTCCTGCGAGGAATACGGGAGTAAAACCCGTCTCACTTGTTTCCGTTAGATGTCGAGGGTTTTCTGCCAGTTCCGGTTCTCCGAAGACTTCCGCACTGGCAGGCCCCCGGCTATCCAATGTGATATTATCGGTGGTGAATTAGGGTTTGTTTTGTCGTTTAGATTGTTTACAGTGTACATTTTTATCTACGATACTTTTGTTGTATATTACACAGTATTACACTTTTTGAAGTAAGAACATTCCTATCTTATCGATATTCATTCAGATACCATGTATCATTTAAAAATATCTCGCGTAGAACGGCATCCCTGTTGACTCATCTGTCTCATCTCAGATTCATAGTTTTCATACAGTATCAGCATGAAAGTATTTTGAGGAATTCAAGATCTAGGTAATGCCTAGCAAACTGTGTTGCCAAGCAGGCGGATATTATTCTCAGGTTTTAGGATTAATGGTTTTTACTAAATTTATCTTCTAATAATCGAACTGGTCATCTGAATATTCTTAAAGAAAAACACGTCATTTTATTTCAATTTGAAAGTGGAACAATATTTAATTTTGTTAAAAAACATAAACAAAACAGTATAATTTGAACAATCGCAAATCATTCATCCAAATACGTTAATTTTAATAATTAGTCCAAAGTTTATGAACACCTTTTTCCACTAAAAGCTATAGAGAAAACATAATTGTGAGGTACAATAATGAATCAGGATAATTTATTAATCATGAATATTGGTTTCTCTGTGTATATGTTTTCGGGATGAATTGAGCATTTAGTTAAACTTTTATGTGTCTTTGGACTGTCAATGCTACCTACAATTATCCCTCCAAGGATTGTCAGTGATCCAAAAATCGTCTGTGGTATCAACTGCCCGAAAATAATCGTTGCACCTATAAACGGCGCTCCTAAAAGCCAAATCTGCAATAATGAACACAAAATAAAAACATATACATATATATTATTTCGTTCAACATTGTTCAACAGAAAGTAACTTACTCTTGCCCATACCGTGGACGAATACGACAGACCAATTTTTTTTTCAACGGGAACAAGTTCGGTTGTACATGTTATTAATACTGATAAGCAACATGAAATGCTCGCTTTCGACACCATTGCTGTCAGCATTAGCAGAGCCACTCGCTCATTTCCTTCTTCTGTAATGTGAATTGAAAATTGATGATTGAAAACTGAATTAGAATGAAAAAATTATGATGTTTTCGAAACAGACTATTGAACAATTGCAAAATTTCAACTATTATTCAAACGAAACTATCTCGATCTGATTGCTCCATTTGCACGAGTAATCTGTGCTCCCCGTTGCTCTATCAAAAACGAGCAAGTAACGTAGCGTCGAGGCACCGTGCTTCATTTTCAACCCTTTCGCTACCAACTCACCCCATGTTGCCCTAACCCTTTCAATACGGTAGTGTGCTCCGCCGGAGTGCTACCACTGTACGGAGTACTGCGCCGAAAAGTATGCACATCGCGCTAGTTTCATTTTTCTTTTTTTTTTTAAAAGAGGTGAGTAACGCTCTACCAGCCTTACCTGGGAAGGGTTAACCCAGACGTCGAGTGGGGATCGCACCCACAAAAACCAAGCCCTCTACTCGTTGCCTTATTCTCCCTGGGACCACATCTAGGCGACTACTTCAGGGGGCGGCTGTGCTCATACACTTCTCGAGTTTTCAACGCTAACTAGCGTTGTCCTTCCCTTTTTCTCAATATTTTGACGTAGGATTACGTCTTTCGGGAACATATTAGGGTACAAATTGAAAAACGAATATCGATCGCATCGTGAAAAATGTCCAATTTCGAACGCTTATTGCTCAGTCATTTAATGACGGATTGATGAGATTTTTACATCAAAACATTGCGGCACTCTATAACAATTTTTCACCTTGAATAAAATAATTTATATCATGTAATTAACTATCGAACAATTGAAAAATCTCAACCTCTATCCAAACGGTACTGATTGGTCGAAATTTACGTCATTTCTTTTTCGCCTGCTTCGCTTCTTTCGTTCCCCGATAAGTCAAATATTTGCATGGCGAGCGAGTGGGGGGCGCCTATTTCTCACATACCAACTGATATAAAAGGACGGTAGCATTTTTCGATTTCTCATTCTCGTTCAACGCTCAGATCGGCAAACATCTGGGCTTCTAGTGTGCAGTGCTCTACAAATCAACCAACACCATACGGTGCGGCAAAGGAGAGGAAGCCATCGGCAACCAACGATGGATGCCATGCGGAGAAGGGAGCAAAGAAGAGGAAGCAGCGGAGAACATCGAATTAAATCTAGTTTGCATTGCTGGTGCGCTCCTCTTAACATCAACAATTGGATGCGGCAAAGGAGTCAGATGAGCGAAGTGCATTGCATCGCATCGTATCACACCCGCTATCCGTCGTTTAGCTCGTCGTGGTGGTGCCAATCAAACCCTCGCAAATCGACGCACAGAAGCCGATGGCGCCAAAGTCAAGGAAAGCATCAGCGAATCCGTAAAAGCTACCGCTCCCAAAACTAAACTGCTACATCCGACTGAAACGCAGCAGATTCCGTACAACCCATTAAACCATTCCAGTCCTCAGGACTATCAATTTGTTTTGAAACAAAAGAGTTTATTTTACTGTTTTTCACTTACCACAAAAACTATATAAAACCGATCAAAAACACTGTTTATTTTTACATTTTCTACTAACAACTAACATGGAACGTATCACGTCAAAAACATAAGTTTCATCAACCACCTTTTACTGGATTTGGCAAAAGAAGCGAAGGACATATGCATGCATGTATATAATGGAACGCTCCAGTCATACACAGCCCATTAGGGACGAATGACCTTTGGGTTAAAGTCCCTTCAAAAACAAGAACGAACGATACACAGCCCGTATCAGACAAATGCATGAAGGAATTCTATAAAATAAAAATAATATTTTTGCTGTGCCTTTGCGCCAACTACACGGGTGAGTAGCACCATAGTAGCAAAAAATTTCGAAGTTCGTGACATCTGGTAGCAATATTTTTCTTCTTTTGAATTATAGAGACTTTAAACTTTACGTTCATTCGTTTCTAGCACTGAGAAGGGCCCTTGCGAAGAAAACTCTTTCTCGACCTACCTTTAGAAAGACATTTTCATTGTCGCTCAGCACTCCTCAGCAAACGAGTCTGCTTTCGGCGGCACCAAGCGACGCCATGAGCAATATTCATTTAGGGAGGCAGATTAATCTCCCATCGAACTAGCAGGCCCGAAGGCAGTTTTGAATTGATAAAATTTAAATGTTTTTATTTTTTTGACGCAGGATTACGTCTTTCGGGAACATGTTGGGGTATAAATTGAAAATCGAAAATCGAGCACATCGTGAAAATTGTCCAATTTCAAACGCATATTGCTCAGTCATTTCATGATGGATTGATGAAATTTTTGCGTCAATCGATTTCGCCACTCCAAAACAATAAAACATTGTTGATAATAATATCTGTCATGAAACTAACTATCGAACTATTGAAAAATTTCAACCCCTATCCTAACGGAAATAACCACATCTGATTGGTCGAAATTTATGACACGTGTGGTGGGTCGCTAACAGAGACATCAAAACCAAGCTGCCTGGGGGAAATCGGCTTTGCAAATACATGATAGTAGGGGGAGCTTTTGCTCCCACCGAAATGTTGCTTCGTGGAATTGCATTTCAATGACTGATCGTGTATTGTGAAAAATTTATCACAAGTGTAAGTGTAAAATATATGGTAGAAGTTGTGTTGAAAATTACTTGATATATGAAACGATTAATTTCAATTTTCATAAATAAAAACCAAAGTGTGTTCCCGCTCGAGAACGGGTCGTTTGGTCACCAAATCATTATTAAAGAGTTTAACGATGTAATTCTTCTAACATATCCAAAATCAACAGATAGCCTAATGGAATCCTACGTCAACTATGCGGTCGTGTCTCGGACACAACCCTCCTGTGACTTTTTTTTCTTTCTATTCGTTATTAATTCCACTGCGCTGATGTCCTCTTCGCAGGCAACCATTTACCCGTCGAGACGTGAACCGATTAGGAATTGCCCTCCAACTTGACGCGCAACCCGTCACAGCCACCCTCGCGGGGTCTCTCACCTGTCGAGACGTGAACCGATTAGGAAGCGCCCTCCAACTTGACGCGCGCCCCGTCACAGTCACCCTCGCAGGATTTCTCTTCCCAACGGAGCGCCGATTAGGCAGTGCCCTCCAACCTGACGCGCACTCCGTCACAGCTACTCTCGTGGGGTATTCACCATTTTGATCGTGGCTTCATCCTTGATGCTCGTTCCTTCGAAATGTTCGCGGTGTTCCTCCATTCAGGCCACGATCAGGCGTTGTCAGGCAGGCCTTTTGCTGTTCTCCGCGGCAGTATCCGTTTACCTGTCGAGACGTGCACCGATTAGGAAGCGCCCTCCAACTTGACGCGCGCCCCGTCACAGTCACCCTCGCAGAATTTGTCTTCCCATCGGAGCACCGATTAGGTAGTGCCCTCCAACAAGACGCGCACTCCATCACAGCAGCTCTCGTGGGGTATACACCAGTTTGAAGACGCCCTCCTTGACACTCACTCCGTCGCAGTTATTAAATCGGCATCCGTTTACCTGTCGAGACGTGCACCGATTAGGAAGCGCCCTCCAACTTGACGCGCGCCCCATCACAGTCACCCTCGCAGGATTTCTCTTCCCAGCGGAGAGCCGATTAGGTGGTGCCCTCCAACACAACGCGCACCCCGTCACAGCTACTCTCGTGAGGTACCATCTCTTGCAACAGCCGTCGCCGTTGTTCACCTTTCACCGTCGGACGTTGTCAGCATTTTGGTCAGCCCTCAACCTTCGCTGCAGCTCCGACATGATTTGTGTGATTGCACTGCTCACGGCATTCCAGATCATCTCGTCGCGACACATCTCCTCCACAATATTCCCGACATAAAGTGCAGGCAGCCCCTCGCGCCTTTCGGTGAACCTGGGACAGACAAAAACGACGTGCTCCGGTGTTTCCTCCATATCTCCACACTCCGGACAGAGGGGTGAAACTGCGTGCCCGAACCGGTGTAGATATTGCCTGAAACAGCCATGCCCAGACAGAAACTGCGTCAAGTAAAAGTTAACTTCACCGTGTTTCCTGTTCAACCAGGTCGAAAGTACCGGTATCAGCCTGTACGTCCATCTACCATTTTCTGCCGTATCCCATTCATACTGCCATTTGTCCAACGACTCCGCTCTCATCAATTTCCGGATACCTTTGCTTTCCCGTCGCTTGTAGCACTCGCTATCTTCCGCCAGAGTGATGCAGATGGGAATCATTCCGGCGATTACACACACAGCTTCTGTCGAAATGGTCCTATAAGCACTTACGACTCGCATGGCCATGAGTCGGAATGTGCTGTTCAGTTTCGGTGGGTTTCCAGAGCCGCCAACCAGGCAGGGCCACCATACCTCAGTATCGACGAAGATACACTTGCCAAGAGACACCTCTTGCTGCTGCTTGGGCCAAAGCTATTTGGCATGATCCTCGCCACCACGTTGATGGCCTTTGACGCCTTCCCACATGCATAGTCGACGTGCTGGTTGAAGTTCAGCCGGTCGTCGAGAGGTACTTCACCGCCCGCTTCGAAACGATGGTATGTCTTCCGACCGATACCTCTGCCCGCAGCACTGCCTTACGATTGCTCACTAACAGCACCTCGGTTTTGTGATGTGCCATCTGGAGCTTTACGCTGTCCATCCAACTACCGATCATGTCTACAGCCTCAGTCGCCAACATTTCCACCTCTTGAAGCGTCTCGCCGATTACCGTTGTTACGATGTCGTCCGCGAAGCCCACGATCTCCACACCTCTGGGTAGCTTCAGCCTTAGAACACCGTCGTACATCGTGTTCCAAAGCGTGGGACCTAGGATGGAACCTTGTGGAACTCCCGCCGAGATATTCTTCACTATCTGTCCCCTGTCTGTGTTGTATACCAGGATCCGATTCTGGAAATAACTCCTCAGTATCCTGTACAGGTAGCCAGGGACCTTCAATCTGTGTAGCACCTCGGCGATGGCCTCCCAGCTGGCACTATTGAAGGCGTTCTTCACGTCAATCAAAATCACCGCGCAGTAACGGTCGCCTCTTCGTTTTTGTTTAAGCGAGACCTGAGCTATCTCGATAACTGTCCGAATAGCGTCCACTGTCGACTTTCCTTTCCGGAACCCGAACTGCATTTTCGACAATCCGTGGTCATCCTCCGTGCATTTCACCAGTCTGTTGAGAATAACCCTTTCCAAGAGCTTTCCCAAAGTATCCAACAAACAAATAGGCCTATACGACGCTGGATCTCCAGGTGGCTTTCCTGGTTTCGGGAGCAGCACCAACTTTTGTATCTTCCATTCCGCAGGGAA
Source organism: Toxorhynchites rutilus septentrionalis (assembly GCF_029784135.1). Lineage (NCBI taxonomy): Eukaryota > Metazoa > Arthropoda > Insecta > Diptera > Culicidae > Toxorhynchites > Toxorhynchites rutilus. The sequence goes on from NC_073745.1 coordinate 172,169,389, forward strand.
GAGACCGTCATCCAGGCATTTCTGCAGCACCACCCTGAACATGTCGGGGAAAGCAAGGATCGCCGATTTCAGGGCCACATTGGGGATTCCGTCGGGGCCGGGTGCTTTTTTCAACTTTAGACCTTTTGCCACCGCGATGAGTTCTTCGTTGGTGACTTGTGCGTTCTCTGCTTCGTCCTCACCGTACAGTGTGGGTGGCCACGTCGGTGGGTCGTGCTGCCGAAAGAGTCCATTCACAATTACCTCGAGTTTTTCCGGACATAATTCCATGGGAGTCGTTGAACTACGGAATTTCGCCATCACGATTCGATATGCTTCACTCCAAGGATTTGCGTCGACGTCTCGACACAGCTCCCTATAGCAGTTCGATTTGCTCCTATGTATCTCTCGTTTCAAGGCGGCGCTGGTCGCTCGGAAATACGCGCGGTGCTCCTCTCTCTCTACATCGGTTCGTGCCCTCTGGACTCTTCTTCTGGCTCGTAGACAGTTAGCGCGGAGGATGCTGAGTGTCTCGTTCCACCAGTAGGCTGGACGTCGTTCATTCGTCGGGTTCAGTCTTCTCGGCATCGCTGTATCGCATGCCCTCACCAATGTTCCTGTCAGCCCGTCGGCGCTCAGATTAAGAGTTCTGCTGTCTATGCGTAGTGCTTCGACGAAAGGCTCCTTGTCAAACACCTTTGTCCTCCACTTCCGCTCAAAGGTTCTTGTATTCCGTACCGCTGCGGGATTCCGTTGGCCGACACTATACAGGATTGCCTGGTGGTCGCTGTGTGTGTATCCCTCCGACACTGTCCACTTCGTGTTAGCCGCCAGTGATGGATTGCAGAAAGTTACATCGATGATGGATTCGCGGCCGTCCCTTCGAAAGGTGCTGCTAGTGCCTTCGTTCAGAAGTGTGACGTCTAGTTTTGCGAAGGCTTCTAGTAGGCTGTACCCCCTGACGTTGGTGCATCTGCTTCCCCACTCCTCAGCCCAGGCGTTGAAGTCTCCTCCGATGATGACTGGGTTGCGGCCGCTGACTTTATCCGTGAGTACGTCCAACATCTCGTGAAACTGCTCCGCTGACCATCTTGGGGGTGCATAGCAACTACACATGAAGATTCCGTTGATTTTGACGATCACGAAACCTTCCTGTGAGCTTTCCACCACCGACGGTTGCAACGTCGCATTTAGTTTCAGTTGTTGACTGCCACCTCAATTGCTGTGCTATGTCGCAATGATTGAGGTTGAGCTGGGTAACCTCCATTACTGCGAACCTGCAATCGCCTTTTTGTACGCCGGACATTTGAAGTTACCTGTGACGTGGTCGTTTCCGTCCTCCTCCTTGCACAACATGCACCTCGGTTGCTTTGTGCAGTCTCTAGCAACGTGACCTTCCGTCCCGCACTTCCTGCACAATTTCGATCTTCAGGATCACCGCAGTTTTTCGCCTGGTGACCGAAGCCCATGCATTGAAAGCATCTCTCCATTTGCTTGGCCATACGAGGGGTAGCTTTCATCGGGCACACGAACCACCCCACTTTTATTTTACCCTTCTCCACCAGTTTATTCGCAGCTTGTTTCGAGAGCCGTATCGGGGCCGTTTGTGTCCCACCGTATGCCTTTCTCAGCCGGATTGTCATTGGCACATCGCCAAGGTCACATTGTGACTGTAACGCAGTTCTCAATTCCTCAACAGTCGTGATCTCGTCCAGATACCGGCACTCGATGGTTGATTCCTGAGAGAGAGCTCTCACCTTCGCCTCCTCCCCTAGTGACTTCTCAATGAGTTGTTTGAAAGCAGAGCTCTTAACCGCTGGATCTTTTTTAAGCTCGAAGAGCATCTCGCCTTTCTGCGTGCGCCTAGTTTTCACGACGTTCTCGCCCAGTGTCTGCAACTCCGGATCGTCTCTCACTTTCCGAAGGATAGCTGCATACGATACTCCTGCTGACACTTCAACGATCAAAGCATCGCCCTTGATTCGCTCCACTCGAGGCCCGAGTTTCTTCTTTTCCTGCTCAACGTTTTTCTTCTTCTCCTTCTGTTTTTTGGGTTTTTCTGCCTGGTTATCGACAGTAAGCCATTAACTGCTTTCACCTCCTTTCGCGTTACTCAGATCGTTCTTGGCCTTTTTCAGCTCTTCTTCTTCTCCTGGGGTGTCCCTCCTTCTCTTGTCCGATCGTGTGTTCATAGGACCCTTCGGCGTCTCAAGTATCTCGACGGGTTTCTCATTCACCTCGAGCAGAGCCTTTTCAGCACCCTCTGCTCTCATCTGCAGCTCCTTATGCTCGCGTTCAGCAACCATGACGACTGATCTGATGCTCGTCACCAGATGTTTTATTTTTAAGTGGACATTGGTTTTGTCCTTTACGAACTCGTAAAGTTCGTTGACCTTTTTCCTAACGTCCGTGATGCTGAGCCTCCCAAGTTGCCCTTCTTGGGATGCGCTTGAGGTCAGCGTAAACAACTGGCTCTGTACGGAGCCAAGATCTCCTTGGAATGCTTGGGCAGCAAACACTTCTTGTGGTTTTGTGTTGCTTGTACTCGTTGTGGCTACTCGAGTGACAGGTGACCTCAGCATTCGTCCGCTTCTCGCGAACACATTCTCCTCTCCATCGTTTGTTGGTGTGTTATTGCAACTATTCATATTTTTCTGGGTCCCAACTTCGGGCCGCTATCTGCGCTCGTTGTACATAGTCGCTACCAGTGATCCCATGGTTATCTATGCAAGTAGTGAGGCCATGCAGGGGTTGACACGGTCCTTCATGGGGACCGTGTTCAGAGCCAGATCAGCGCAAGTCAGGAATGTTACATCTGACGCCTAGTACCTAGTGCCTGGGCCTAGACGAGCATCGAACGTACCCGAAGACTTGCCAAGTTATTACCGGGACGGGGGCAACCGCACTATTAGCCCAAACGCCATTTCAGGACGGTGTCACCCTTCCTTACTCAGGGAACAGGATAGTACGACTGTCAGCCTTTAGCGTCGTGTTGAAATCGTTTCCGTATCGTGTCCGTTTTCTATGTCGTAACCAGTATGTCGTAATCAGGATCTTACTGGCGTCAATCCTGATGTGCTTGGCACTCCTTTCGTGGCTCCTGTACACGGTATTTCCCCCGTGCAATCTCCAATAGGCTTTAGGCTCGCGTTGTCACCCGATTAGTCGCCTCATACGACAGGGACAGGGACCAAGACCCGAAGTGCTATTCTAGGCCGGCAACTCCACGGCCCACGACATCGCGCTAGTGTGATCGATGTGCAGTATCATTCTCATGTCGTCTAAAGACGACGCTCGTACAGCTCTTTTTTTTTCCAAAATATATATTTTTATCAAGGCTCATATGGCGTTAGCCTCACGGGGCCGGGAGTTCAATACTTTGACAATTTTTCTTATTATCTATGTTAGTAATATGTAACCGAGTACTCGCGGTTGGCTCGAGGTTAGTATTACAAGTGTTTTCGTAATTCGGATGTTGCTGTCTCCAATGCTCTGTACGTGTGCCCGACACGGGATACTTCCTATTGGGATGCAGCTGACCCTTAATCAGCAACGCCCCCCTAGTCTGTACCCCATATCTAGCGTGGTGCGTCTTTCTCGACTCGAGGAATCCAGGATAGAATGGTCACTAACCGGCGCAATCATCAGTTCATGTAGAGTTGTCATGAGCGGTACAACCTTTGGCTCTTGTTGAATGAGTGTGTGTATGTATTGCCGCGACTAAGTAAAAGTTTATCGATCGGATAGGAGGGATATAAAACGGGGACACAACGAAGGAAACATCATCGGCGTTGACATCGGCGTTTCTGAGCAACAGGTATAGATGAAGCAGAAGATCAGGATCACGGCTACCTAAGATATCCCGGACGGGGATCTCCGATTGTCTGCCTTGTGCTCTCAGTGCTCTAGAGAGCTGAGAGCGAGCAGTATGGAACCGGATACACGACCAGACAACATGCTCGATGTCGTGGTAGCCAGAAGTTCATCGCGCGGATGTTTTTTATAGACGACGCTCGTAGCGAAAGGGTTAAACCCCATCAATGTGAAAGGACTTGGCGAGTAACACAGTTATTTATGAAAAATGGAAATCCGAGTTAGCGGCCGTTACAAAATGGCAAACTACATATTTTCTCAAAACTTCATCAATATGGGTATCAAATGAAAGGGCTTGACTTGTAGAGCACAGTTATTTATGATTAATCCAACTCCAAGATGGCCAATTATTTTTTTCATGCAACTCTCGCATGTGGGTGATCCGACATGTTCAAAAATTATATAGAGCAAGAGAAATCAGGTTTAGTGATTATAAAAAATTAGTGGGTTATATCTATGATATAACCGCAAGGTTCACGTGGAACTACCTTAGCTGAGCAATCATTCGTTTGTATTGATTAAATTCTTGATTGAATGAAACAGTTTCCAAATTCAATTGAGTTCAATATATTTGCTCTGTGAGTGAAAAAAATGAACAAATGCCGTGTAAAGTCAATTCATTTATTGTGATTGATTGTTCTTCGTTACAAGTAAATTTAATGACGGACCTTTTACGTTTGGTATGATGACTAGAACAAAATATATGTACGGAAGAATTATCAAACGTTTGATGAACCAGCCTAAGGCTGAAAATCTTTCCAATAAAGACAACAACAAAAATTATCAAACGATTATTTTATTTTACATTTCCCTCTGAAGTTTACATCCCAAAAGTGTACATACTTCTCGAATCTCGAATTTGCTTGAAACTGGGAAGTTCATTCGCTTCTAGTGGCTGCACGATTTTCCCAGGTTCCTAAGTTTAGAAGATCATGTTAGGACAGACATATTCCACTCTGCACAAAGGCAAGCGAGGACAAAAAGACTCGCAGTTTGCATTTATTTGCAGAGCCGATTTCCCCAGAAACCTCGGTTTTGAAGTCTGTGTTAGGGAAACACATTTCAATCGGAACAAAAATACCCCTGATTTGTATGAATTCGCAATGCCGATTTCCCCACGTTTCATGGATTTGAAGTCTGTGTTAGGGAAACACATTCCAGTCGGAACAAAAATACCCCCAACTTGCATGAATTTGAAATACCGATTTCTCCAGGCACCTTGGTTTAGAAATCTCTATTAGGGAAAACATTTCGGTGGGAACAAAAGCTCCCCCTACTTTCGTGTGTTCTTTTTCTTCTTTTTGGCTTTAAGAGGGTTTAAACTTTTCAGTTCACTCGCCTCTAGGCTCTTTCGTGTGCTTGCAATGCCGATTTCGCTGCTTGGTTTTAAAGTCTGTGTTAGGGAACATTTTTCGATGAGAACAAAAGTCCCCCTACTTTCATGTATTTGCAATGCCGATTTCCCCAAGGCTGCTTGGTTTTGATGGCTGTGTTAGGGAAACCGTAAATCGGGCCAATCAAAACGATACAGTTAGGGCGTTTAGATAACGCCTAATATTTTACAGTTATTCAATTGTTTATCTAATGAAAAACAACATTTTGTTAGTTGCGATAGATGCGTAGAAATATTCCCTATCAAGTGATGCAAACATCTCTCCTATCCAGTACGAAATGTTCGAGCTATAAGCATTCGAAATCTTTCATTTTTTCCTGCATGTTCTGTGTTTAGGTTTTCATTTTACCCTCCATATATTCCGGTTAGACGTAGTCCCACGTCAAAAAGCTCTGTAATGAATTGATGTCGCAGCTAGTAAAGCGATTTGTTGATCTGAACTCAGACGAATTAGTGGCCCAATCAATACCACTAGATCCTTGCTTCGAGCAGCAAGGTGCAGCAAGGTTTTGGGAATAACGGAAAGTAAAACAATGCACACCAGTCGTTGATAAGAACGTTAAAAATGTCATCCATCCCCACCTGCGAAACCACCACGAATCGTTGGTGATGAAGCGCGGTAATCTGTATGGAAGGAGTTTAATGCATTGGTTGGCAATTTTCAAGCCTCACATGATCCAGAAGCTGCTGCAATAGTTAAGGTAGATGAATATTTAGCGGAGCCACATTTGCTGAGAATAAGCGACCCTTTGCTTTGGGGAAAAGACAGGAAATCTATCTATCCGCGGCTCTACGAAATTGTTTTGAAAAATACTATGTGTTCCATGTGTACTAAGTCTTCAATGAAAGACGTAGTAGACTTTCGTCAGATAACATTCAAAAGATAATGGGCCCTATTATAGAAATCGAGGCGATAAGAATTTTGCTCGTTAGCTCTATTTTACTATTATAGAAATCGAGCAATTCGATAGCACCGAGCGAATGATAGCTATCGATGCAAGTGTCAAAACTTTTCGAGTTGTTTGGTCTCTTGTTGCATATCTTCAGAGAATTATTTTGTTTTGGTTTGCGTCGCTGATATTTTCTTTTGGGAAACATTTCAGAAACGCTTAAATATATGCAATTTTTGACGTAGGACTACGTCTAACCGGAAGATATAGGGGGTGAAATGGAAATCTAAGCACTGAACAAGTAGGAAAAAATGCAAGATTTGGAACGCTTATAACTCGAGCATTTCTCAATAGATCGCAAGGTTTTTACATCAATTGATAGGAAATATATCTACGCGTATTGTGAAATATCAAGCATTGTTCAAATGCACTATGTGCCCATTTTTGATTGGTCCATTTTGTGCTCCTCAAATCGTATCGACCAAAACGAACAACCAGAGCAGCAGCGAAATACAATGACGCACGATTGGAAAGGAAAAAGAAAAAAATGAACGAAACATTGGTCGCAGTCTCACATATGCGTAATTCTCGAGCCAGCCAGTCAGCTTAAAAATCCCCGCTCCGCTGCCGTAACGATCATTCTCATCCAAACCGTACACCACATCGGTTCGCATCACAACACATCAACAAACCAACCCAAGCAGCCATGTCTGGATATGGTAAAGGAGGAAAAGTGAAGGGAAAGGCAAAATCCCACTCGAACCGTGTTGATCTGAAGTTCCCCGCAAGGGTAGCTAGGCCGAGCGCGTTAGTACCAGTGCACCAGTCCACCTAGCCGGCGTTATATAGTTTCGGCCGCCGAAGTGATCGAGTTAGCTGTCAAAGCTGCTCGCGACGATAAGAAAACCCGCATTCGGAACAGAACACATTCGGTTCGGTGGACATCAAGACAACAGGCAGTTGCAAAACGGCAGCAGGTAGCAGAAGAAAAAAGTTTGTTCTTTATACAAACTGCTTTGGTGGCAAATCCAGAACAAGGCGGCATCGAGGGCGTTCGAAACGGTTTTTTTCAAAACCACGAGTACTAAGTTTTCTGAATTGGAACCATTCCATAAAACACGGCGCTTATCAGGGCCATAAAACCATTCAAAAAAGAGTTTATGAAATACAGTTCAATGCTTCTAAAATAATATCCAAAATAATAATAAAACACAAATTGATTTTTTCATAATTTGTTTGCCAGGATCTGATGAGTATGTGAATTTGGCAGTTGTTCTGAGCTTATTAATAGTTGAGGACTTTCCTGAAAATTAAATTTTCACCAATTCTTAAATTGTTTCTAGATTGAAAGTACAGTAATTTACAATTAGTTCGACATTGAATTAATAGGACGGACATGTAATGCGACATATTTAGTTGGAGATTTTTGTAAACATAGAGATCCAAATTATGACCCCACATTGAAAGTCGACACTGTAACACTGTCATCGCAAATGTTCAATAACAGGTTAAAATCGCCTCCAATGCGACACTGAGTGGTGCTTCGACACGTCGCATTGAATGTAATTTACTGTACAACATGTCACAAAGCTGGATGGGAAGAAATTTTCCACTGTGGAAGCTGTAGCGAGTGGCAACAAATCGCTAAACAGAAAGGTTTAGCCGAACAAGATGGGGATATCGAGTGATAAATGAGTGAGTGCATGTGAATCCAACGAGCGAACAAATCGTAATGAATGTATTTTTCTTTCTTTCTTTCTTTGTTTTTAAGAGGCTTTAAACTTTGAAGTTCATTCGCCTCTAGCCCAGTGGAGAGCCACAATAAAACCAGCCCAGAGGGGACTGTCGAAAGGGAAACCAAAAACGCAAAAACACAACACCAAAGGTTCTTTTCAGAACCACCAACATGTTCATAAAGAGTAAACAGTACACTAATCCATTTTTCAGGTAGATAGGTAGGTATTGACGTAGGAGAAGAAAATAAAACAATATATTTAAAATATATATTTAACAAGAGCTGTCCCCTTTGTATAGTCCTACGTCACTCCAGTTATGTCCCCGACATTACCCACCCGTCTTTTTCTTTTTCCTTTCCAATCGTGCTTCATTCTATTTCGCTGCTGCTCTGGTTGCCCGTTTTGGTCGGTACGATTTGAGGAGCACAAAATAGACCAATCAAAAATGGGAACATAGTGCATTTTAACAATGCTTGATATTTCACAATTATTCAATTATTTATCTCAAGAAAAATGAAATGTTATTCGTTATGATAGATGCGTAGATATATTTCCTATCAATTGATGCAAAAACCTTTGCGATCTATTGAGAAATGCTCGAGTTATAAGCGTTCCAAATCTTGCATTTTTTCTTACTTGTTCAGTGCCTAGATTTCCATTTCACCCCCTATATCTTCCGGTTAGACGTAGTCCTACGTCAAAAGAACATACCCTGTTGTTTTGTAAGTATTTCAAGTTTTTCCCAAGTGCGGCTAAACGAATGTTTATCACTGTATGAACACTGTAAACAATATTCTGAAATGCCTTAAGTTGCCGTACGCTGACGACCTAAAACTGTATTTGGTGATACGGAAACCAGGCGAGGCTAGTTTCTACATGATCAATTGGAAGCTTTCGCCGAGTGGTGCCAACTGAACCGCATGGTACTCAATGTTTTCAAATGCTCCGTAATATCATTCGGCAAACATCGTGCATTGATTCATCATAACTATGTACTATCGGGCACTAGCTTGCAACGGGAACCAACTGTTAAGGATTTGGGAATACTCATTGACTCTAAGCTCACATTCAAAAGCTTCCTCTCGTCTCGGTTCATATTTCGCTTCGCTAAAACTTTCAAAAATGTATATTGCTTAAAAGCTTTATATTGCTCATTGGTGCGGCCTCTTTTAGAATACTCGGCTGTAGTGTGGTGTCCATACTACCAAAACGAGACGAATCGTATCGAAGCTATTCAACGGAAGTTTATTCGTTTCGCTCTGAGGCATCTTCCGCGGAATGACACCAACAATTTGCCCAGATATGAAAGCCGTTGTATGTTTATACATCTGGAGCTACTGGAGGCGAGACGCAACATTGCGATTACAAGCTTCATCGGTGATCTTATTCGGGGAAACATCGACTGCACTTCGCTGTTAGGTTGCTGTTGCGGCAAAACGACGACCGAAGACCCCTCACCCAATGTGAGCCAAAATATTTGAGCCAAAAATGTTACCCCTCATTGTAGTAGATTGATATTTACTAATTGGAAGAACCATTTTGAAAACTATATCGATTGAAAGCTGAGTTATAAATCGCTTATAAATTAAATCTCTCATAAATATATATTGTTGGCCACTAGTAAGGAGACTAAATTGTAAGTTGAGAATATGAATCATACAATGAAATTAATAAAATGAAGTTTACAGCTTCAAGCTGACTCAAAATCAGAAAAGGAGTTTGCTGAGAGAACTTTCCGAAAGGTGTCGCCAACAGTTGCCTTAACACAAACACTCGCTGTCGTAATTTACGCTCACAGATTTTCCTGTATATTCGTCCCTCACGAACCAACTACGGCTTAACGAACCCATGCGAAGGATGTGCCGAATCTTCAACAGATGCTACGATGTGTTTGACTTCAATGTTTCGCGTTACAAAAATAAGTGTAGTTATCGTAGTGTTTTTAATTAATGTGTATAGTGCAAGTATATGTTTTGTCATTGGGGTGAATATTTTGTGAAATGTGAGCATTTGCTCATCTTTTGGATGTTATGCTACCATACGCCGAGTGGAAGATGCCCCTGAAATGGCAGTTCAAGCAGGATAACGATACGAAGCTCGTTATTATCACAGGATCGTTTTCATCATCGTCTGCATTATTATTTTTATTATCTTGAAATCGATTATTTTATTGTATTCGTGGTTTTCAATTGTAAGATTAAAATTTTAAAAAAATATAGGAGGTTGTGTCCAAGATACGACCGCATTGTTGACGTAGAACTACGCTGTTATTTTATATAAGTTGCTTGTATATACCTTCGGATATTATTCTAAAATTCTGTGAAATTTTCGAAACAACTGCTTAGTAGAATCATCTCTGAAATAGTGTTTTCATTGTAGAATCAGTTGACGATAATTGATTGATGATTCATTCTTGCCCTCGTAAAACAATACACTAGCTGATCGTATGTCGCAATTTATATCATGTCAATGCATTGAAAATTTACCTCGAGTGCTATTCCAGTGGCCTTTTTCGCAATTGACATAGACTCGGCAACAGTCGATTATATACATGTTACACCAGCACCATTATTCCACATCTCATAACTACATCAATATATCTTTGGCGCCGCAAGGAAACAACAACAATTACAAGACAACACTTGCAAGTATCAAATATCATGCTATGTTATTTAGTATTGCCTCAAAGGAATCACACCTCTAGGCATCGTTCGTACAACGTAAACTAAGCGCCAAACAAGCGTTCGCCATAGCATGCAACAGAGCCATACATTGGTGGCTTGAAACTACTAGGAATATGAACACTTCTCATCATTTTGTGCTATTCTCAAAAAAAAAAAACGCTTCTGTTAATATTACTGGGCTCAAAAAAAGTTGCATTACTTTCTCATGCTCGAGAGAAGCGCAGCTGTAACCCTTAGTTGAGGAAGCGAAACCTAATCACATACAAAATTCCAGAACGAAATTTACTTTGTTGGTGGCTAATCAAGCGAAATAAACTCTTTAATAAACAACCTCGAAAATAGTAGCAATGTTTCATTAGCGCAAATGGAATCCTAGTTGAAGGCAGTTTTGCGACTGGCACGCGCACCTAAATAACTTATAACATTCCTGTAAGACATTCAAGATGCTTGGAATTCCCCAAAAATTTTTTCGGAGCTTCGCCATTCGTCAGTTTAATGCATTGATACATTCTCAAAGGCACAAACGAAGCCCTTATGATGACGGAAAAGAAACAATATTAACTGCTTGAGCTTGAGCTTGGGTAGACTGTACAATTCGTAGTTGCTCTCCGTGATTGACCTGAACCAACCAAAAAAGAACACACAGAATGACGCTTGGGACTAGCAAATCATTCTCGTTGTGCAATTTCCGGTGATTCGAGCTTTAAATGGTCAATAACGACGCCGGCCACGTCCTTACGATAATAAAGTCACCAGGGGAAGGGAAGGAATGTTAGTATGATAATCGCCGCCCGAAGGCCAGAAGGGTCGCCTCTATAGCGTGGTTCCCTAGCGATTATCATGGAAGGGACAGTTGTTAGTAGGGTGAGGTGAGTATCAGGATTCACTGAGGTAAGTGATGTGATTATGTTAACGCGAACCTGTAAAAACAATTGGACTGGTTATATTTTATTATTTATCACACGTATTTTTCATAGAAATCCAATCGCGACGGGGGAGAGTTGAGTGTGGGAAACCTGACAAGGTAACCGAGGGAACTTCTGTCAAATTATTATGATATATATCGTTATTCATTACGTGTATTATTTATCGAGCTCCAATTGCGACGGCGGAGAGTTACCTTTGGGAAACCTGAGAAGGTAACCAAGGGAACTTCTCTAAAACCAATTTGACCGCCGATATATTCCATTGTTCAACGAGCGTACCCTATCAATTTCCAATAGCGACTTCGGAAAGTTATGTTTAAGAAACCTGAGAAGGTAACCGAGAATATTTTTTATCAAACTTAAATCGCGAAAAAAGAAGAAATTAAAGAATTAAATAAATAAAAAACTGTAGAATTATAGGAGTAATCATTTAAAGGATTAAAGTTTTAACATTTTCTAACAGCCCACGACGAGACAGTTAAACTTCTATTTTAGTGAGAACGAGAACGCTTCAACCACAATTATATTACGCGACGCGCAAACTATTACTACTTAAAACAGACCACACTTTTCGAACGAAAAGTTACATTCATACGGATATACATTTACACACAACTAAGCTACGAGAAAAAAGAGAGTTCTGGAATAAATTTGAAAAATAATAAAAAACTCATCCAATAAACACACAAAAATATACCCTCCGCCCCATCTACTAGAATTAATTTATTTGATAATAAAGAACGATCTCACCAATATATAATCCGAGTGTAGATTTTCTATTCATCAATGCAAAATCTTGCACAGAATAATCCACATCGCCGTGGAACAAGATTGAATGCATACAAGCTTGCATAAATATATGCATCTACAAGTATCAAACTGTGATCATGCTGCCAAATGGTCATACAAAATCACTACCACTGGCACACACACACTTCGCGTTTGACTAGCTGATGGATTATAGCGAAACACACACAAACGCGTGGAAAAGAAAATGGAATAGATGAACACAGAAGCAGAACAAGCCGTGCTATCACCACTACACTCTCTAACAGCACAAAATGGAGCACCAGGAAGCAATACTTTCTTCAGCCTTGTCGAACTCATGGAATGAAAATTACACACTTCCCATTGAATCCGGAGTTAGACCTGAATTCACTGCGGCAAACGAACGTGTTCCTTTAAACTTTCACACTTTTGACGTAGGACTACGTCTAACCGGAAGATACAGGGGGTGAAATGAAAATCTAGGCACTGAATAAGTAAGAAAAAAAAATGCAAGATTTGGAACGCTTATAACTCGAGCATTTCTCAGTAGATTGCACTAGAGGCGAATGAACTGCAAAGTTTAAAGCCTCTTAAAAACAAAGAAAGAAGAAAGTAGATTGCAATGGTGTTTGCATCAATTGATAGGAAATATATCTACGCATCTATCATAACGAATAACATTTCATTTTTCTTGAGATAAACAATTGAATAATTTTGAAATATGAAGCATTGTCCAAATGCACTATGTGCCCATTTTTGATTGGTTCATTTTGTGCTCCTCAAATCGTACCAACCAAAACGGGCAACCAGAGCAGCAGCGAAATACAATGAAGCACGATTGGAAAGGCAAAAGAAAAAAATGAACGAAGCATTGGTCGCAGTCTCACACATGCGTAATTCTAGAGCCAGCCAGTCAGCTTAAAAATCCCCGCTCCGCTGCCGTAACGATCATTCTTTGTGTGGACACCGACTGAACAACATCGTTGCTGGACGAGCTGGACGGCGAGGGATCGAGTACCTTTCTCAAGGCAAGAGGGCGGAGGTGGTAGCGGTGGAGTAAAGTAGAGTAGAGTTTTCAAAGGGCCTTTCTATACACAACTATATACTATACACAAAGGGCCAAGGCTAGAGACGAATGAACTGCAAAAGTTTAAAGTCTCTATAATACAATACCTTTCTTCCTTCCGTAACGATCATTCTCATCCAAACCGTACACCACATCGTTTCGCATCACATCACATCAACAAACCAACACAAGCAGCCATGTCTGGACATGACAAAGGAGGAAAAGTGAAGGGAAAAGCAAAATCCCGCTCGAACCGTGTTAGACTGCAGTTCCCCGTAGGTGTATCCGCCAATTGCTCCGCAAGGGTAGCTAGGCCGAGCGCGTTAGTACCAGTGCACCAGTCCACCTAGTCGGCGTTATATTGTTTCGGCCACCGAAGTGCTCGAGTTGGCTTGCAAAGCTGCTCACGACAATAAGAAAACCCGCCTACAGAACAGAGCACATTCGGTTCGGTGGCAACAACTAGTTTCAGCGAGTGGCAAACACAATCGCAAAACGGCAGCAGGTAGAAGAAGAAAAAAGTTTGTTTATACAGACTGCTTTGGTGGCACAACCGTAAACCGTAAAACACGGCGCTTTTCAGGGTCATTAAACCTTTCAAAAAAGAGTTATTAAAAGTTTTTCACAATACCAATGCATTCTAATGTGACATAATATGACATATAATATAAACTAATTTTTTTTTATACTTGTTCTTGAACTTATTGGTGGTTGGGGTCTTTTAAAATGATCATTCAGTTTTCACAAACCCATGCATGGTTTCCGAATTAAAAGTGGCTTCAAATTACAACACATTGTATGCAGGATGGCATTAACGAATTTTCTCGGTAGCAAGAACTACTTTCTTTGGTTGGTAACTGATGTTGAAAATTGACTGACATTACATCTGCATTGTATAGAAAAAATAACTAAGGAGCAACATGATGAGCTATGTATTTCCTGCTGATCTGTTCTTATTTTAAAGGACTTTAATCCGAAGGTCATCCGTCCCTGTATTTACTGTTGGTTTTTCAGAACGCTTATAGCTCGTTTATTTCTCGACAGATCGTAGAGTTCGTCTTCAGAACCTCAGTTCTTTTTCATTTTTATTTACTTTGTTTGCGGAGACTACAAATCTTACAATTCATTGGTCTCCGAAACCACAGTTTAAGGTACGGTAATGTGCTCAATAGTGAAATATATGATAGTGAATGAGCTGATGACCACCTATGCATTCCCTATCACAGCCATCATTTTGATTGTACGATATGTGCATACGCCGAAAGATGCCCGGCGTTGAACATTTAATAAGTACAAAGCCTTCAGAAAAAAATCAAGAATCAACTAAAAGATAGTGAGAAAAAATTGAGAAAGTTTCTAAAAAAACGCAAAAACAAAACACCAAAGGTTCTTTTCAGAACCCCCAACATGTTCATAAAGAGTAAACAGTAAACTAATCCATTTTTCAGGTAGATAGGTATTCACGTAGGAGAAGAAAATAAAACAATATATTTAAAATATATATTTAGCAAAAGCTGTCCCCTTTGTATAGTCCTACGTCACTTCAGTTATGTCCCCGACATTACCCACCCGTCTTTTTTTAGCACCAAAGACCACTTTCTACGACCGAAATTCAGAAAACAGAGAGGAGCGTAAATGCGCACGTCTATCGCGAACCGATGCTCCTGTCACTCGGAAAAGAAACAATATTAACTGCTTGGGAAAAGACTGAATTATGCCACACAGCTTGTACTCTACTGTAACACCCATCGATGCGAATTCGCTGATGAGTTTGTCAAGAGCGACGTCCTTCACCACAAGCGGAGGGAGCTTGATTATAATTGCTGCCTGAGTAACTACGTTTACATTTTCGACCGACGCGCCGAAATCGCCTACTTCGCTGTTGTTCGATGCGGTGTCACAATCGCGAAGGCTCGGTTTAGTGAGAGCGCTTTTCACTGTACCAAAATCGCGTGCATCATTAGATGACGGTTGCCTCGAAATTTCATTGCCCCTGGCAATGCGTTTGTTTTGACGTAGGACTACGTCTAACCGGAAGATATAGGGGGTGAAATGGAAATCTAGGCACTGAACAAGTAGGAAAAAATGCAAGATTTGGAACGCTTATAACTCGAGCATTTCTCAATAGATCGCAAAGGTTTTTGCATCAATTGATAGGAAATATATCTACGCATCTATCATAACGAATAACATTTCATTTTTCTTGAGATAAATAATTGAATAATTGTCAAATATCAAGCATTGTCAAAATGCACTATGTGCCCATTTTTGATTGGTTCATTTTGTGCTCCTCAAATCGTACCGACCAAAACGGGCAACCAGAGCAGCAGCGAAATAGAATGAAGCACGATTGGAAAGGAAAAAGAAAAAATGAACGAAACATTGGTCGCAGTCTCACACATGCGTAATTCTCGAGCCAGCCAGTCAGCTTAAAAATCCCCGCTCCGCTGCCGTAACGATCATTCTTTGTGTGGACACCGACTGGACAACATCGTTGCTGGACGAGCTGGACGGCGAGGGATCGAGTGCCTTTCTCAAGGCAAGAGGGCGGAGGTGGTAGCGCTGGAGTAGAGTAGAGTAGAGTTTTCAAAGGGCCTTTCTCAAGGCTAGAGACGAATGAACTGCAAAAGTTTAAAGTCTCTATAATACAATACCTTCCTTCCTTCCGTAACGATCATTCTCATTCAAACCGTACACCACATCGGTTCGCATCACAACACATCAACAAACCAACCCAAGCAGCTATGTCTGGACATGGTAAAGGAGGAAAAGTGAAGGGAAAGGCAAAATCCCGCTCGAACCGTGTTGATCTGGAGTTCCCCGCAAGGGTAGCTAGGCCGAGCGCGTTAGTACCAGTGCACCAGTCCACCTAGCCGGCGTTATATAGTTTCGGCCGCCGAAGTGATCGAGTTAGCTGGCAAAGCTGCTCGCGACGATAAGAAAACCCGCATTCGGAACAGAACACATTCGGTTCGGTGGACATCAAGACAACAGGCAGTTGCAGCGAGTGGCGAGTGGCAAACGCAATCGCAAAACGGCATCAGGTAGCAGAAGAAAAAAGTTTGTTCTTTATACAGATTGCTTTGGTGGCAAATCCAGAACAAGGCGGCATCGAGGGCGTTCGAAATGGTTTTTTTTTCAAAACCACGAGTACTAAGTTTTCTAAATTGGAACCATTCCATAAAACAAGGCGCTTTTCAGGGCCATTAAACCTTCCAAAAAAGAGTTTAGGAAATACAGTTCAATGCTTTCTAAAACATTATCCAAAATAATAATAAAACACAAATTGATTTTTTCATAATTTGTTTGCCAGGATATAATGAGTATGTGAATTTGGCAGTTGTTCTGAGCTTATTGATTTTCACCAATTCTTAAATTGCGCTAGAGTATAAAACACGCGGACCCCAAAAAAATATCTTATTTTCTTTCAAACCGTAAACCCGTGTGGTTGTACGGCATCGGCATCGTGGACGTAACAAAGGAGGACAAGTTAAGGGAAAGGCAAAGTCTCACTCGAACCGTGCAGGTCTCCAGTTCCCTGTTGGCCGCATTCACTGATTGCTCTGCAAGGGTAACTAGGCCGAACGGATTGGTGCCGGAGCACCAGTATACCTAACAGCGATTATAGAGTTTCGGCCGTCGGAGTGCTCGAGTTGGCTTGCAAAGCTGCTCACGACAATCAGAAAACACGCATCAAGAACAGAGCAGCTTCGGTTCGGCAAGGCAACAATTAGTTTCAGTGAGTGGCAAAGTCGCATTAAATGTAATTTACTGAACAATATGTCACAAGCTGGATGGGAAGAAATTTTCCAACTGTGAAAGCTATGGCGAGTGGCAAACGCAATAGCTAAACAGGAAGGTTTAACCGAACAAGATGGGAATATCGAGTGATAACAAAAACACAACACCAAAGGTTCTTTTCAGAACCATCAACATATTCATAAAGAGTAAACAGTAAACTAATCCATTTTTCAGGTAGATAGGTAGGTATTCACGTAGGAGAAGAAAATAAAACAATATATTTAAAATATATATTTAACAAAAGCTGTCCCCTTTGTATAGTCCTACGTCACTCCGGTTATGTCCCCGACAATACCCACCCGTCTTTTTTGCAGGGCTCGAGCCTGCCTTCCTCTTCTTCTTGCTCATCACACACTACGAGAAGCGTCCAATTTATGACGCGAGAAGAAAAACACGATTCGAATAACGAATAACGAACAGAAAAAGCAAACGACGATATCCAAGTTGGATTACCACTGGTGGGGTCCAATCATAGATGGAAGCGCAGCGAAAGCAAAGTGAACTGGATTGCTCAACAGTCCGATGCTGAATGAAAGTTTGCCTCAGCGAGATCCACTGTTTATACTCTAGGCAAGTATTCCTCTTCATTCTTCTACTTTTCCATTGTTCACGGAGACTTCAAATCCTACGATTTCCCCTTCGTTAGTCGTCGATAAGTTGCTCGTTGTTGACAGCTCTGTTCGGGAAAGCATTTAAACAAAATAACAAACTAGGTTGCTAGGGGTCTAAAGTTGGTAGTCGGTACAAATAAACATAGGGTTGCTTAGACTGGATGACTACACTTCAACACCCCCTCTCAAACAGTTAATCCTAGGTTTGACCGTAGAGCCTTGAAACGGGTAGACTCAAACGGCTTGGTAAATATATCCGCTATCTGATCTTCGGTCTTGATAGGTTCGATTTTCAGGGATCTAGACGCCACGTGATCACGGAGGAAGTGATGCTTGACGTCGATATGCTTGGTGCGCTTCATCTCCAAATTCTTCGCCATGCAGATGCAGCCCCTGTTATCTTCGTAGATGGTAACCGGTGCGCTAGCTTCTTGCAGATCCTCCAGAACTTCGTTCGCTTTAGTCGCCATCAGACTCAGAGCTACATATTCTGCATCGCTGGATGATGTTGTTACTGTCTGCTGCTTCTTGCTACACCAGGAGACGAGACATCCGAACACCTTGAACAGGTAACCGCTGACAGATTTCCTATCGGTGCCATCGGAGACCCAATCCGCATCTGCGTACCCGACCAATGGTACGCTCAATTCCTCTCGCCGGAATAGTAGCGTCATACCTATGGTTCCTTGAATGTACCGGATAACGTGCTTCAGTGCTTGCCAGTGTTGAGTCGTAGGGTTTTGCTGGAAACGACCCAGATATCCAACCGGAAAACATACGTCAGGTCGAATACACAGCATGAGATACATCAGAGATCCCAATAGCTCGCGATATGGTTCGTCAGTGCGTTGGCCTGTCGGTTCCAGTGAGAGGCCTTTCTCCACCCATCCATCCCGAAGCGTTTCATCAGCCGTTCTGCGACAGCTTCATTACACCAGCCTCATTGTTGTAGTCGATTTTTATGCCTAAGAAATGGCGCAGGTCACCACAATCGGACATCTCGAACAGCCTGGCCAGATCACGCTTCAATTGCGCAATCGTTGATAGATTCCGGCCCACCACCAGAAGGTCATTCACGTATAGAATCACGATCAGCTCATCATTGGGAACCAGCTTCGTGTAGAGGCAATAGTCGTGCTTGGACCGAATGAAGCCCATTTTCAGCAGCTCTTCGTTGAAACGCTCGTTCCAACATCTCGGGGATTGCTTTAGGCCATACAACGACTTGACCAATCGACAAACTTGACCAGGCTTCGCTTGAACTCCATCCGGAACGGCCATGTATACACAGGGATCGCAGAACTCAATGGCCTTTGGTTTCACGTTGATGCCATTTACCATGTTGTGCTGCACCAGTTTTGCCATCGCCTTTTCATTGAGATGGCCAAGTCGACGATGCCACAATCCGCTCACCTCAGCATCGCACATGTTTGCTGCCGGTGGATCCACGTTGATTTCCAGCTCGTACAGACTGCCCTTCAAATGGGCCGTGGCAATCACTTGGTTCTCCTTCCGTAACACTGCTTGACGACCATCAAACAGCACCGAAATTCCAGCAATTGGCAGTCGTTTAACGGACATCAGGTTATCCCGTAGGTCGGGGATATAGAGCACCTCGTTGATATTTACCCGAACACCTTTGTTGATGCAGCCATCGATCACGCCCTTCGTTCTCGCCACGAGTGTTTCGCCGTCCTTGGCAACTTGAATAACAATCGGCTCAGCCAGTCTTGAAGACGACGAAAATACCCTGGCATCATTAATCAAATGGTCTCTTGATCCAGAGTCTAACTTGAAGGTGACCTTTTCGCTCTGCCGCCGGCCAGATTTTTCACGGTTGACCATAAAGCTCACAGAACCGCTTCCTTAAGCTACGTTGGCCTCACCGTTGTTCCTCTGGCGGCAATCTTTCTGCATGTGTCCCTTCCGGCCGTATTTGTGGCTCTTGTTTTTGAACGTTTTCGGTTTAACTTTACCTTTTTCGCCGATGAACGCCGAAGTAAACTCCACCACATCATTGTGCCGGTCACACTGCTTCACCTCCTCTGCCAGAAGCCGTTGCTTGACGGTATCAAATTTCAAATCTTCATCGCCTAGGTTTTCGAGCGCCGTGATTAACGAATCAAAAACTTCCGGAAGAGTCCCAAACAGCGTCACGATCAAATCCGCTTCAGCTAACTCTCCGCCTGCCTGTTTGAGCTGCCGAATCAGGTCTTCGAAAACCACACGATGACCACGCATGGAATCGCCTTCCTTCATTCTCAACCGTCCAATCTGCAAAATTAGCAAAGTAATTTTCGAGAGCTTGTCACATTTTTTTCGCAGAAGTTTTATCTCGAACGATTTCCAGGCAGTCATCGCCAAGGAAACCGATCAACAATGACTTCGCTTTTCTGTCCGTCTCGTCAAATTTCGTCTTCGCCGCGGCCTCCGCAGTGTCCGCTGGGGGATCATCTGTCAACGTCTTGACCACTCCTTGCGCGTCCAGAAACATCCGTACCCGGAAACTCCAGTTGTGAAATCCAGGACCTCCGCTGAACTGGGGTATTTCGTGCACCGAATCCTTGCTTGAAGTACCCATAACCTCTTGAGTGGTAACGATTTGGAAGATTTCAGGAAGCTTGAAATAAAGACGACTAGTCTTGAGGAGTGAAACTAGTGAAGTGAACATTTAAACAAAATAACAAACTAGGTTGCTAGAGGTCTTAGGATGGTAGTCGGTACAAATAAACATAGGTTGCTTAGACTGGATGACTACACTTCAACAAATCCTAATGATCTTTCCACAAGGACTTAATTTTTTCTCACAGAGCTCTATCGTACTGCTGGCTCCTATGAATTTGGTAAACCATCTCTATCCAATGTAAAGACAATCTCATATATTTTAAGATACAAGAAAAAAATCTTTGTACAGCGCAATGCTCTAAATATACCGACAAAATTTAGACATATGAAAAACAAAATTCAAATAAATATTAGAGCAGTCATGGGTTTCTAAATTCAAAATAAATTAAAAATGCCCAAAGGCCAAAAATTCACGCAACCCTCTTAAGAAATCAAGAAAAAAATACGCTACATGTGGAAAAAACAACACATACGAACGCATTTAAATAAAAATTAGAGTAAAATTGGGTCTCAAAGTAATTTTTTTTCCAAATTTCGAAATGCCTGAAAATATATATAATTTTTTGCACCGCGAAAAAGACTCTAAAATTTCTGAAAAAAAAACATATAATGGGTGTTAAATAAAAAATGAGAATTTTTCCAATCACCTATAAAAAAATTATTTATTTTTTTTCATCGATTTCAGTATATTTTATTAATAACATAATGTATTTTCTTCAAGAAAATGTCAGTGAATGTTTGAGTAAGGGCCGTGGTCTGCTGTTCGACGCAACTATGTCGCGATGCTCTCACAAGAACGTTGTACGGCACTTACGTCCATTTTCCGGATACAATTCCGGATTCTTCTAGTCAGTTGCTTCGTGTCCTTGGCCCTCCAATTGTTTTTATACACTAGGGCACTGAGTGAGCCAAAGAAATTCTCTATTGGGCGACACTAGGGCAAGTTTGTTGGGTTACGATCTTTCGGCACGAACGGTATCTTTTTCTCCTCAAGATACGCCAGCGTCTTCTTGGCGTAATGGGAAGACGCCTTGTCCGGCCAGAAGATGTACTTCCCATCCGCGTGATGCTCGTTCAGGAACCGCAGCAGGATTTTATCGAGGCACTCTTCTCGATTGATTTGTTGGTTGATTGCCAGACCGCTCGGCTTAAACCAAGGCTTTTAAATGCCCCGGTCGGAAATGGCGATGTACAACATAACCTTTTTTCCAAACTTATGCTTGAACTTGTATTTCACTTCAGGCGGTGTGGATGACTTGTCGCTGGAGTAGTAATTATCGCTTCCTGGAATATGTGTTTTGGACAGCGGAAAATAGCTTTCGTCGTCCAGAACGAAAGACGTCCCGCGGTATTTTTTGGTCATCCACCGACACTGTGATTTAACCGTCTCAATCTGCTCCTCCGTGTACTCCGGCGACCTCATCTTCTTCCTGCAGACGATTCCTTCCATCTTGAGGGTCCGATGGATCAATACGTGGGAGCAGCCATATTTCCGACCGGCGTCACGCAGGCTGGTTGCGTCCTTGTTGTCAAACAGCTTCTTTAACGATGTCTTCCTCTGCTTCGTCATTATCGTCACCGGACGACCACTTCCGACCTTCCGCTCTACGCTCAGGGAACCCAGGATACGATATACCGTACTGACAGGTACATTTTCTTCCTTAAAATGTGCCACCGTGAACTTTTTTCCTTGCTGGAAATGCGTTTCGTAGAACCGTACAATGCGTTCGCGGAGCACGTGCTGTTTCGACGCCATCTTTGCTTTGACTAAATTCAAACTAGCAAAACCAAACACACCTACTGTTTTTAGGGAGCCTAAAGAGCAATTTTCTTGGAGAAAGAAAATTTTACGCTCTTTATTTGAGTTACTGAAAGGTATTGAAAAAATTCTCATTTTTTATTTAACACCCGTTACCTAAAATAGTTGTAGGTAGAAATTTGAATACAAACTAGAGTAGTACTGAATCTCAAAATAATAAAAAATAATTTTAAATTTAAATAAAAATTAATTTTAAATTTTCTTTAGTAAAAAAATTAAAATTGCGCGAAAATTTTGATCGATACACCTTCGTAAGATAAGTAAGTTACAAAAATAAGTGTAGTTATCGTAGCGTTCTTAATTAATATGTATAGTGCAAGTATATGTTTTGTCATTGGGGTGAATATTTTGTGAAATAGAGCGTTTGCCCGTCTTTTGGATGTTATGCTACCACACGCCGAGTGGAAGATGCCCCTGAAATGGCAGTTCAAGCAGGATAACGATACGAAGCACACCATCAAGACCGTCAAAAAGTGGTTCCAGGATAACAAAGTCGACGTCATGGAGTGAGAATTTTCTTGTTTCTATTTTTTGACGTAGGACTACGTCTAATCGGAAGATATAGGGGGTGAAATGAAAATCTAGGCACTGAACAAGTAGGCAAAAATGCAAGATTTGGAACGCATTTCTCAAAGGATCGCAAAGGTTTTTGCATCAATTGATAGGAAATATATCTACGCATCTATCATAACGAATAACATTTCATTTTTCTTGATATAAATTGAATAATTGTGAAATATCAAGCATTGTCTAAATGCACTATGTGCCCATTTTTGATTGGTTCATTTTGTGCTCCTCAAATCGTTCCGACCAAAACGGGCAACCAAAACAGCAGCGAAATACAATGCAACCAGAGCAGCAGCGAAATACAGCGAAATACAATTGGAAAGGAAAAAAATATGAACGAAACATTGGTCGCAGTCTCACACATGCGTAATTCTCGAGCCAGCCAGTCAGCTTAAGAATCCCCGCTCTGCTGCCGTAACGATCATTCTCATCCAAACCGTACACCACATCGTTTAGCATCACAACACATCAACAAACCAACACAAGCAGCCTTGTCGGGACATGGTAAAGGAGGAAAAGTGAAGGGAATGGCAAAATCCCACTCGAACCGTGTTGGTGTGCAGTTCGCCGTAGGTGTATGCGCCAACTGCTCCACAAGGGTAGCTAGGCCGAGCGTGTTAGTACCAGTGCACCAGTCCACCTAGCCGGCGTTATATAGTTTCGGCCGCCGAAGTGATTGAGTTGGCTGGCAAAGCTGCTCACGACGATAAGAAAACCCGCATTCAGAACAGACCATATTCGGTGGCGAGTGGCAAACGCAACCGCAAAACGGCAGCAGGTAGCAGAAGAATAAAGACGGGTGGGTAATGTCGGGGACATAACCGGAGTGACGTAGGACTATACAAAGGGGTCAGCTTTTGCTATAAATATATTTCAAATATATTGTTTTATTTTCTTCTCCTTCGTGAATTACTACCTATCTACCAGAAAATTTGATTAGTTTACTGTTTACTCTTTATGAACATGTTGGGGGTTCTGAAAAGAACCTTTGGTGTTGTGTTTTGACGTAGGACTACGTCTTTCATTTCTATACCGGGGTGTAAAATCAAAGTTTCGAAAACGAAAGCGTTACGCCGGAGACCGAGATTTTGAGCGTTAATAGCTCCTAAACAACTGAACGAAATGATATGATAAACACTTCATTCGATAGATAAAATGTCTACGCGTTCTATACTTGTTACTTTCTGATCCAAAAACTTGTTTCAATAGTCTTAAAATTGCTTTCAAAACAGGCTATTGAAATCACCAATCGGTATATAAGCGAGCGCCGCTCGGAAATCCACTCAGTTCTAATTGAACAGCGATTGGAGCATGTTGTCGCTGTTGTGGTGAAGCTCTTCGTTTATCATGAAAGCGCGAATGAACGGTGTCACCAAGAGCCTGTTTGTGCACCTTAGGCCAGAAGGGAATCCATCAGGAGGAGAGTGATGCCACAAACTCTTCCCCGGGAAGATCTCGAAGCAGCCGCTACACACACACACACATACACGCGCGGAATTCTTTCCGTTTGGATGCCATTCAGCATCGAGAAAGATCCGGAAAATAATTTGCCAGTTCCTCTGGGAATTTTCAAAATATATTCATGTGAAAGAGTTTAATTGAATGTTTTCTATCCATGTTACACTGTGACCAAATATGTTTCAATCAAGTGCTATTAACAGGTGGTTATCGAGTTGGCATTAACCACTGGTGGGCTTCCAGTATCGAGGAAAATGTGGAAATATCTAATCGTTACTGAAAATAATCTGCCAGTTCCTTTGGGAATTTTCAAAATATATTCATGTGAAAGAGTTTAATTGAATGTTTCCTATCCATGTAACATTGTGATCAAATACATTTGGTTTTGTGGTTTTTCAATCAATCGCAATTAACAGGATAGCTTCAGAAGATTATTCTTCCCCATCAGTAGGATATTTCCGTATCCAATATTGTATGCGCCCGCAATCGATTATTGCTCAGTCGCCGAAAGTTCCGAGCTCAGAGAGTTCATTCCCCTCTAGTTTGCCTTCCAAATTGCCATCGTAAACCACACCTTCTCTCGATTCAATCACACACAAAAAGCATACTTAAGCGATATTCTGGTGGTGAGACACATTCATTTTTCGTGAGGACATCGACAAGACAACATCGTTGCCTAACGTGCTGGAGGAGGTGGACGGCGAAGGATCGACACATACACGCGCAGAACTCTTTCCGTTAGGATGCCATTCAGCATCGAGAAAGTTCCGGAAAGATCTAATCATTGCTGGAAAATAATCTGCCAATTCCTTTGGGAATTTTCAAAATATATTCATGTGAAAGGGTTTAATTGAATGTTTTCTATCCATGTAACACTGTGACCAAATATGTTTCAATCAAGTGCTATTAACAGGTGGTTATCGAGTTGGCATTAACCACTGGTGGGCTTCCAGTATCGAGGAAAATGTGGAAATATCTAATCGTTACTGAAAATAATCTGCCAGTTCCTTTGGGAATTTTCAAAATATATTCATGTGAAAGAGTTTAATTGAATGTTTTCTATCCATGTTACACTGTGACCAAATATGTTTCAATCAAGTGCTATTAACAGGTGGTTATCGAGTTGGCATTAACCACTGGTGGGCTTCCAGTATCGAGGAAAATGTGGAAATATCTAATCGTTACTGAAAATAATCTGCCAGTTCCTTTGGGAATTTTCAAAATATATTCATGTGAAAGAGTTTAATTGAATGTTTTCTATCCATGTAACACTGTGACCAAATACATTTGGTTTTGTGGTTTTTCAATCAATCGCAATTAACAGGATAGCTTCAGAAGATTATTCTTCCCCATCAGTAGGATATTTCCGTATCCAATATTGTATGCGCCCGCAATCGATTATTGCTCAGTCGCCGAAAGTTCCGAGCTCAGAGAGTTCATTCCCCTCTAGTTTGCCTTCCAAATTGCCATCGTAAACCACACCTTCTCTCGATTCAATCACACACAAAAAGCATACTTAAGCGATATTCTGGTGGTGAGACACATTCATTTTTCGTGAGGACATCTACAAGACAACATCGTTGCCTAACGTGCTGGAGGAGGTGGACGGCGAAGGAGAACACATACACGCGCAGAACTCTTTTCGTTAGGATGCCATTCAGCATCGAGAAAGTTCCGGAAAGATCTAATCATTGCTGGAAAATAATCTGCCAGTTCCTTAGGGAATTTTCAAAATATATTCATGTGAAAGAGTTTAATTGAATGTTTTCTATCCATGTAACACTGTGACCAAATATGTTTCAATCAAGTGCTATTAACAGGTGGTTATCAAGTTGGCATTAACCACTGGTGGGCTTCCAGTATCGAGGAAAATGTGGAAATAACTAATCGTTACTGAAAATAATCTGCCAGTTCCTCTGGGAATTTTCAAAATATATTCATGTGAAAGAGTTTAATTGAATGTTTTCTATCCATAAAATATCCATATAATACATTTGGGTTTGTGATTTGTCAATCAAGTACAGTTAGCAGGTTAGCTTCTGAAGATTATTCTTCAGAACAAGGTTTTTCGTATCCTATATTGGATGCATAAAACCCTGTGCCTCCAACGTAACGCTCTCGTTTTCGAAGTCTCCCAAATATTCATTTATTCATTCATTCAGAATGGATTTAGATTCAACTTCAAACAAATGATCTCTAAATCAACGATACTGCAACGTCACCCTTGCGGTTATACCATAGATATAACCCACTTCCTGTTTTTGCGTTTTTTTACAAACTTGATTCTTGATTTTTTGACGTGGGACTACGTCTAACCGGAATATATGGGGGGTAAAATGAAAACCTAAACACAGAACATGCAGGAAAAAAGAAAGATTTCGAATGCTTATAACTCGGACATTTCTTGCTGGATCAGAAAGATGTTTGTATCAATTGATAGGGAAAATTGCTACGCATCTATCGTAGTTAATAAAATGTTATTTTTCATTAGATAATCAATTGAATAACTGTAAAATGTTAAGCTTTACTTAAACGCCCTAAATGCCTCGTTTTGATTGGCCCAATTTACGGTTTCCCCAACACAGCCATCATAACCAAGTAACCTTAGGTAAATCAGCATTGCAATTACATGAAAGTAGAGGAATTTTTGTTCTCACCAAAATGTGTTCCCTAACACAGACTTCAAAACTAAGCAGTGTTGGAGAAATCGGCCTTGCAAATACATGAAAGTAGGGGGAGCTTTTGTTTCTACCGAAATGTGTTCCCTAACAGAGATTTCAAAAGAAAGGTGCCTGGAGGAAATCGGCATTGCATTCATGCAAGTTGGTGGGATTTTTGTTCCGACTGAAATGTGTTTCCCTAACACAGACTTCAAACCCATGGAGTGTGGGGAAATTGGCATTTCAAATACAAGTAAGTCGAGGACAGCGTTTATGTTCCGACTGAAATGTGTTCCCCTAACACTGACTTTAGAACCAAGGTGTCTGGGAAAATTAGCATTGCAAATCCACGCAGGTCGGGAGTATTTTTGTTCCGACTGAAATGTGTTCCCCAAATCCAGACTTTAAAACCAAGGGGAAATCGGCTTTGCAAAAAAAATGCAAAGTGCGGGTACTTTTGTATTCGCTTGCTTGTGTGCAGATCAGAATCTGTTTCCCTAACACGGTCTTCTAAACATAGACACCTGGGAAAATCGTGCAGATACTAGAGGCGAATGAACTTTCAAGTTTGAAACCTCTATAGTATAAAAAAGTAGAAGTTGAAGTTGTTGATTCATGCAAGCCGGGAGTACTTCTACATCTGCATGTTTTTTTTGCACTCCGAAAAGTACTTTCCTAACACGGATTACAAAAGTGGGTACGGTTATTCAATATTGCATTGAAGGATATGCCTTCATATCTTCTGCTCACTGAATTTCTACACATACCATTTGATGATTAGGCAAAATGTTGTTTCATCCAATCAAAAATTTAATCAATACAAACCAATGATTGCTAGGCTAATGTAGTTCCACGTCAACCTTGCGGTTATATCATACATATAACCCACCCATTTTTCTGAAGGCTTTGTACTTTTTAAATGCGTATGCACATATCGGACAATCAAAATGATGGCTGTGATAGGGAATGCATAGGTGGTGATCAGCTCATTCACTATCATATATTTCACTATTGAGCATATTAACTTAAACTGTGAATTGTAAGATTTGTAGTCTCCGCAAACAAAATAAATAAAAATGAAAAAGAACTGAGGTTTTGGAGACGAACTCTACGATCAGTCGAGAAATAAACGAGCTATAAGCGTTCTGAAAAACCAACAGTAAATACAGGGACGAATGACCTTCGGATTAAAGACCTTTAAAATAAGAACAGAGCAGCAGGAAATACATAGCTCATCATGTTGCTCCTTAGTTATGTTTCTATACAATGCAGATGTAACGTCAGTCAATTTTCAACATCAGTTATCAACCAAAGAAAGCAGTTCTTGCTACCGAGAAATTTCGTTAATGCCATCCTGCATATAATGTGTTGTAATTTGAAGCCACTTTTAATTCGGAAACCATGTATGGGTTTGTGAAAACTGAATGATCAATTTAAAAGACCTCAGCCAACAATAAACTCAAGAACAAGCATAAAAAAAATAAATCGGTTTATATTATATGTCATATTATGTCACTTTAGAATGCATTGTGAAATGTATTGTGAAAAACTTTTAATAACTCTTCTTTGAAAGGTTTAATGCCCCTGAAAAGCGCCGTGTTTTACGGTGGCTGGTTTTGCCACCAAAGCAGTCTGTATAAACAAACTTTTTCCTTCTTCTACCTGCTGCCGTTTTGCGATTGCGTTTGCCACTCGCTGAAACTAGTTGCCACCGAACCGAATGTACTCTGTTCTGTAGGCGGGTTTTCTTATTGTCGTGAGCAGCTTTGTAAGCCAACTCGGCGGCCGAAATTCTATAACCGCTATAAGGTATACTGGTGCTCCGGCACCAATCCGTTGATGCGATGTGATGTGAAACGATGCCATACAACCACACTGATTTACGGTTTGAAAGAGCATGATATATTTTTCAGCGGGTCCGCGCGTTTTGTACTTTGGCGGTACACGCTCACAGGATAGAGACAAATCGGCAGACTCAGCCAAAGGGGTGAGTCCAACGAGACGAACGAATGAGCGTTAAAAAGCAGTGATGGCAAAAAAATACATTCATTACGATTTGTTCGCTCGTTGGATTCACATGCAGTTGTTTCTAACAAGGTACCGAAGACTAGTGGAATAATGGAAAAGCCGTCAAAAAGTTCGGCACGGCGCAGAAGAATATCTCGGAAACCGACAAGTTTCCGAAGGTACCAAAGCGGTGAAGAAGTATACCAGCTCCAAATAAAGAGCGTTTTCCGACTGCTGATTCGGAAGCAAACACTAGAAATGGTCCTTTTCAGGACCACAAAATCATCTTTAATCTAAAAAGTTTATTGTTTGGTTATCACTCGATATACCCATCTTGTTCGGCTAAACCTTCCTGTTTAGCGATTACGTTTGCCACTCGCCACAGGATTCACAGTTGGAAAATTTCTTCCCATCCAGCTTGGGACATGTTGGGTTATAACTTGGACCCCGAACTCCATGTTTACACAAATGTCCAACTAAATATGTCGCATTACAGGTCCGTCCAATTAGCTAAATGTCGAACTCAATGTAAATTCATATACTTTCAATCTGGAGGCTATTTAAAAATTGGTGAAAATTGAATAATCGAGTCTCCAACCATCAATAAGCTCAGCACAACTGCCAAATTCTCAAACTCATCATATTCTGGCAAACAAATTATGAAAGAATCAATTTGTGTTTTATTATTATTTTGGATAATATTTTAGAATGCATTGAACTGTATTTCGTAAACTCTTTTTTGAAAGGATTAATGGCCCTGATAAGCGCCGTGTTTTGACGTAGGACTACGTCTAACCGGAAGATATAGGGGGTGAAATGGAAATCCAGGCACTGAACAAGTAGGAACAAATGCAAGATTTGGAACGCTTATAACTCGAGCATTTCTCAATAGATCGCAAAGGTTTTTGCATCAATTGATAGGAAATATATCTACGCATCTATCATAACGAATAACATTTCATTTTTCTTGAGATAAATAATTGAATAATTGTGAAATATCAAGCATTGTCAAAATGCACTATGTGCCCATTTTTGATTGGTCCATTTTGTGCTCCTCAAATCGTACCGTCCAAAACGGGCAACCAGAACAGCAGCGAAATAGAATGAAGCACGGTTGGAAAGGAAAAAGAAAAAAATGATCGAAACATTGGTCGCAGTCTAACACATGCGTAATTCTCGAGCCAGCCAGTCAGCTTAAAAATCCCCGCTCCGCTGCCGTAACGATCATTCTCATTCAAACCGTACACCACATCGGTTCGCATCACAACACATCGACAAACCAACCCAAGCAGCCATGTCTGGACATGGTAAAGGAGGAAAAGTGAAGGGAAAGGCAAAATCCCGCTCGAACCGTGTTGATCTGGAGTTCCCCGCAAGGGTAGCTAGGCAGAGCGCGTTAGTACCAGTGCACCAGTCCACCTAGCCGGCGTTATATAGTTTCGGCCGCCGAAGTGATCGAGTTGGCTGGTAGAGCTGCTCGCGACGATAAGAAAAACCGCATTCAGAACAGAACACATCAAGACAACAACAGGCAGTTGCAGCGAGTGGCAAACGCAATCGCAAAACGGCATCAGGTAGCAGAAGAAAAAAGTTTGTTCTTTATACAAACTGCTTTGGTGGCAAATCCAGAACAAGGCGGCATCGAGGGCGTTCGATATGGTTTTTTTCAAAACCACGAGTACTAAGTTTTCTAAATTGGAACCATTCCATAAAACAAGGCGCTTTTCAGGGCCATTAAACCTTCCAAAAAAGAGTTTAGGAGATACAGCACAATGCTTTCTAAAACATTATCCAAAATAATAATAAAACACAAATTGATTTTTTCATAATTTGTTTACCAGGATCTGATGAGTATGTGAATTTGGCAGTTGTTCTGAGCTTATTGATAGTTGGGGACTTTCCTGATTATTCAATTTTCACCAATTCTTAAATTGTTTCCAGATTGAAAGTACAGTAATTTACAATTAGTTCGACATTTAGCTAATTGGACGGACATGTAATGCGACTTATTTAGTTGGACATTTTTGTAAACATAGAGATCCAAATTATGACCCCAAATTGAAAGTCGACACTGTACCACTGTCATCGTAAATATTCAATTACAGGTTGAAATCGCCTCCAATGCGACACTGAGTGGCGCTTCGGCACGTCGCATTGAATGTAATTTACTGTAAAATATGTCACAAGCTGGATGGGAAGAAATTTTCCAACTGTGAAAGCTGTGGCGAGTGGCAAATGCAATCGCTAAACAGAAAGGTTTAGCCGAACAAGATGGGGATATCGAGTGATAACAAAACAATAAACTCTTTAGATTGAAGATAATTTTGTGACCCTGAAAAGGACCCTTTTTAGCCTGCATGTGAATCCAACGAGCGAACAAATCGTAATGAATGTATTTTTTTGCCATCGCTCCCTTTTAACGCTCATTCGTTCGTCTCGTTGGACTCGCCCCTCTGGCTGAGTCTGCCGATTTGTCTCTATCCTGTGAGTGTGTACCGCTAGAGTATAAAACACGCGGACCCCAAAAAAACAGGAAGTGGGTTATATCTATGGTATAACCGCAGGGGTGACGTAGGACTATCGTTGATTTAGAGATCATTTGTATGAAGTTGAATCTGAATTCATTCTGAATGAATGAATATTTGGAGAACTTCGAAAACGAGAGCGTTACGTTGGAGGCACAAGGTTTTATGCATCCAATATTGGATACGGAAATATCCTACTGATGGGGAAGAATAATCTTCAGAAGCTATCCTGTTGATTGCGATTGATTGAAAAATCACAAAACCTAATGTATTTGGTCACAGTGTTACATGGATAGAAAACATTAAAATAAACTCTTTCACATGAATATATTTTGAAAATTCCCAAAGGAACTGGCAGATTATTTTCCAGCAATGATTAGATCTTTCCGGAACTTTCTCGATGCTGAATGGCATCCTAACGGAAAGAGTTCTGCGCGTGTATGTGTCGATCCTTCGCCGTCCACCTCCTCCAGCACGTTAGGCAACGATGTTGTCTTGTCGATGTCCTCACGAAAAATGAATGTGTCTCACCACCAGAATATCGCTTAAGTATGCTTTTTGTGTGTGATTGAATCGAGAGAAGGTGTGGTTTACGATGGCAATTTGGAAGGCAAACTAGAGGGGAATGAACTCTCTGAGCTCGGAACTTTCGGCGACTGAGCAATAATCGATTGCGGGCGCATACAATATTGGATACGGAAATATCCTACTGATGGGGAAGAATAATCTTCTGAAGCTATCCTGTTAATTGCGATTGATTGAAAAACCACAAAACCAAATGTATTTGGTCACAGTGTTACATGGATAGAAAACATTCAATTAAACTCTTTCACATGAATATATTTTGAAAATTCCCAAAGGAACTGGCAGATTATTTTCAGTAACGATTAGATATTTCCACATTTTCCTCGATACTGGAAGCCCACCAGTGGTTAATGCCAACTCGATAACCACCTGTTAATAGCACTTGATTGAAACATATTTGGTCACAGTGTAACATGGATAGAAAACATTCAATTAAACTCTTTCACATGAATATATTTTGAAAATTCCCAGAGGAACTGGCAGATTATTTTCAGTAACGATTAGATATTTCCACATTTTCCTCGATACTGGAAGCCCACCAGTGGTTAATGCCAACTCGATAACCACCTGTTAATAGCACTTGATTGAAACATATTTGGTCACAGTGTAACATGGATAGAAAACATTCAATTAAACTCTTTCACATGAATATATTTTGAAAATTCCCAGAGGAACTGGCAGATTATTTTCAGTAACGATTAGATATTTCCACATTTTCCTCGATACTGGAAGCCCACCAGTGGTTAATGCCAACTCGATAACCACCTGTTAATAGCACTTGATTGAAACATATTTGGTCACAGTGTAACATGGATAGAAAACATTCAATTAAACTCTTTCACATGAATATATTTTGAAAATTCCCAGAGGAACTGGCAGATTATTTTCAGTAACGATTAGATATTTCCACATTTTCCTCGATACTGGAAGCCCACCAGTGGTTAATGCCAACTCGATAACCACCTGTTAATAGCCGCGCGTGTATGTGTGTGTAGCGATGTCTTCCCAGGGAACCGTTTGTGGCATCACTCTCCTCCTGATAGATTCCCTTCTGGCCTAGGGTGCACAAACAGGCTCTTGGTGACACCGTTCATCCGCGCTTTCATGATAAATAAAGAGCTTCACCGCAACAGCGACAACATGCTCCAATCGCTGTTCAATTAGAACTGAGTGGATTTCCGAGCGGCGCTCGCTTATATACCGATTGGTGATTTCAATAGCCTGTTTTGAAAGCAATTTTAAGACTATTGAAACAAGTTTTTGGATCAAAAAGTAACAAGTATATAACGCGTAGACATTTTATCTTTCGAATGAAGTGTTTATCATACCATTTCGTTCAGTTGTTTAGGAGCTATTAACACTGAAAATCTCGGTCTCCGGCGTAACGCTTTCGTTTTCGAAACTTTGATTTTACACCCCGGTATAGAAATGAAAGACGTAGTCCTACGTCAAAATATCTTATTTTCTTTCAAACCGTAAACCCCTTGAGGTTGTACGGCATCGGCATCGTGGACGTAACAAAGGAGGACAAGTTAAGGGAAAGGCAAAGTCTCACTCGAACCGTGCAGGTCTCCAGTTCCCTGTTGGTCGCATTCACTGATTGCTCCGCAAGGGTAACTAGGCCGAACGGATTGGTGCCGGAGCACCAGTATACCTAACAGCGATTATAGAGTTTCGGCCGTCGGAGTGCTCGAGTTGGCTTGCAAAGCTGCTCACGACAATCAGAAAACCCGCATCAAGAACAGAGCAGCTTCGGTTCGGCGCTCATCAAGGCAACAATTAGTTTCAGTGAGTGGCAAAGTGTTTCTCCGGCACGTCGCATTAAATGTAATTTACTGAACAACATGTCACAAGCTGGATGGGAAGAAATTTTCCAACTGTGAAAGCTGTGGCGAGTGGCAAACGCAATAGCTAAACACGAAGAGTTTAACCGAACAAGATGGGAATATCGAGTGATAACAAAAACACAACACCAAAGGTTCTTTTCAGAACCATCAACATATTCATAAAGAGTAAACAGTAAACTAATCCATTTTTCAGGTAGATAGGTAGGTATTCACGTATTCAAAATAAAACAATGTATTTAAAATATATATTTAACAAAAGCTGTCCCCTTTGTATAGTCCTACGTCACTCCGGTTATGTCCCCGACATTACCCACCCGTCTTTTTTGAAAGGTTTAATGACCCTGATAAGCGCCGTGTTTTATGGAATGGTTCCAATTTAGAAAACTTAGTACTCGTGGTTTTGAAAAAAACCATTTCGAACGCCCTCGATGTCGCCTTGTTCTGGATTTGCCACCAAAGCAGATTGTATAAAGAACAAAATTTTTTCTTCTGCTACATGCTGCCGTTTTGCGATTGCGTTTGCCACTCGCCACTCGCTGCAACTGCCTGTTGTCTTGATGTCCACCGAACTGAATGTGTTCTGTTCCGAATGCGGGTTTTCTTATCGTCGCGAGCCAGCTAACTCGATCACTTCGGCGGCTGAAACTATATAACGCCGGCTAGGTGGACTGATGCACTGGTACTAACGCGCTCGGCCTAGCTACCCTTGCGGGGAACTCCAGACCAACACGGTTCGAGCGGGATTTTGCCTTTCCCTTCACTTTTCCTCCTTTACCATGTCCAGACATGGCTGCTTGGGTTGGTTTGTTGATGTGTTGTGATGCGAACCGATGTGGTGTACGGTTTGAATGAGAATGATCGTTACGGAAGGAAGGAAGGTATTGTATTTAGAGACTTTAAACTTTTGCAGTTCATTCGTCTCTAGCCTTGGGAAAGGCCCTTTGAAAACTCTACTCTATTCTACTCCAGCGCTACCACCTCCGCCCTCTTGCCTTGAGAAAGGCACTCGATCCCTCGCCGTCCAGCCCGTCCAGCAACGATGTTGTCCAGTCGGTGTCCACACAAAGAATGATCGTTACGGCAGCGGAGCGGGGATTTTTAAGCTGACTGGCTGGCTCGAGAATTACGCATGTGTGTGATTGCGACCAATGTTTCGTTCATTTTTTTCTTTTTCCTTTCCAATCGTGCTTCATTCTATTTCGCTGCTGCTCTGGTTGCCCGTTTTGGTCGGTACGATTTGAGGAGCACAAAATGAACCAATCAAAAATGGGCACATAGTGCATTTGGACAATGCTTGATATTTCACAATTATTCAATTATTTATCTCAAGAAAAATGAAATGTTATTCATTATGATAGATGCGTAGATATATTTCCTATCAATTGATGCAAAAAACCTTTGCGATCTATTGAGAAATGCTCGAGTTATAAGCGTTCCAAATCTTGCATTTTTTCCTACTTGTTCAGTGCCTAGATTTCCATTTCACCCCCTATATCTTCCGGTTAGACGTAGTCCTACGTCAAAACCCAGTTTTTTTTAGATATTCAGTTAAAATTTATTTTGATTTTAGTTCAACTGTTACATTTTATGTAGGTTTGCATCTGACCAATAACGCATATTTCGCTTGTCGCTATTTAGCCAGAAATGTGCTTCGCTGCAGATGTCATGAAAATCATCATATTCTTCAAGATTCGTCAGAGTCCAATCGAAGAAGCTTCGGCGCTTCTTATGGTCAAGTGGCTTTAGTTCTTAAGTACTCCCGTGGTCGAGTGGTTAGCGTCCCTCATTATCATGCCGGTGGTTCGGGTTCGATTCCCGTTCTGGCCGGGGGATTTTTGACGTAGGATTACGTCTTTCAGGAATATATTGGGGTACAAATTGAAAATCGAAAATCGAGCACATCGTGAAAATTGTCCAATTTCAAACGCTTATTGCTCAGTCGTTTCATGATGGATTGATGAGATTTTTGCGTCAATCAATTTCGGCACTCCATAACAATTTTTTACATTGAATCAAATAATATATGTCATGAAACTAACTATCGAATAATTGGAAAATCTCAACCCCTATCCTAACGGAAATACCCTCTTTTGATTGGTCGAAATTGACGACATATGCGGCGGCTCATGTACTTACAATTATTGATCAGATATTTCCTGATGGATTTACGAAAAATTTGCATCAATCGATCTGAACATAACAATTCATCACAATTGATAAAATAATATATCATATGAAACTAACTAGCAAACAATCAAAAAATCTCCAAACGGAAATACCTCGATCTGATTGGTCGAAATTGAAGATACGGAGAAATCGGCACATCAAAGCAGAGGGAACTTTTGTTCCTACCGATGTGTATTCCCTAACAGAGACATCAAAACCAAGCTCCCTGGAGGAAATCGGCATTATAAATACATGAAAGTAGGGGGAGCTTTTGTTCCCACCGAAATGTATTCCCTAACAGAGATTTCAAATCCAAGGTGTCTGGGGGAAATCAGCATGTAAATACCCTCGTGGTCGATAGTTTAACTAGCGACGCGCACAAATGGATAGTGATCATTGTAACTAGCGTGGGCATTGCTGATTGCATAAGTGCTGGAGAATTAGTAGGGAGCGATGAATGAGTGTTTTTTTTATATTTTCGTTCAAATAAGAATCTTTCGATGGATTAATTGAAGAATGATATTTCAATGAACTGAATAGAACTTATGTTTGATAGAATATAAATAAAATTTTAATTTGAAACTTTTATGTTGATTGCTTCGTGAAATTTCATATCAATGACTGATATCAATGTCCAATTGAATTTCGCATTGGGGCATGTGGCATCGTGTTCCGTTGGGTTTAAAGCAAAAATGGAAATGGGTTGAGTAAACACTCAGAATATAAAAATTTTAAATCAAATTACCTTTTTCATTTCAAATATATTTTCTCTTCAATAAAATAACACTTTTTTTTGGTGAGAAAACTTGATAATTGTGTTGGATCACGATAATTATCTTATATTACATTGATGAGTTTTTTTTCTTTATTTCATCCATACATAACACAGGAGCCAGCTAATCCAGGGCCACAGGGCGGCTTTCATCATATCTCATTCCACTTAGGCATGTTCTATCGTGATACGCACCATCAAATGACTAATCACCATCTTTCTATCATTATCACTCGATTATGGACATTGGTGGAGTGAACCAAGAATACCTAACAACCAGACAAAACGGCCCTTTTCAGGGCCACTAAATCACTATCGAAGAGTTTAACAATGTAATTCTTCAAACATATTCAAAATCAGCATGTAACAGATAATCTAACGGAATCCTACGTCAACTATGCTGTCGTGTCTCAAACAACGTAGGACTATCGTTGATTTAGAGATCATTTGTTTGAAATTGAATCTAAATCCATTCTGAATGAATGAATAAATGAATATTTGGGGGATTTCGAAAACGAGAGCGTTACGTTGGAAGCTCAAGGTTTTATGCATCCAGTATTGGATACAAAAAATATTGTTCTGAAGAATAATCTTCAGAAGCTTTCCTGCTAACTGCACTTGATTGACAAATCACAAAACCAAATGTATGTAGTCGCATTATTATATGGATAGAAAACATTAAAATAAACTCGCATGAATGTATTTTTCAATTACTAGGGGAACTGGCAGATTATTTTTCAGCAACGATTAGATCTTTCCGGAATTTTCTCGATGCTGAAACATCCCGTCTCGTGCTGCTTCAATAGTGGTAGTAAGTGCTTCTGTAGGCACTCCTTAAGGTAAACCTGCCCGTTTACCGTGCCGGTCATCACGAAGGGGGCGCTCCGCTTTCCGCAAGAGCAGATCGCTTGCCACACCATGTACTTTTTGGCAAACTTGGATAGTTTCTGCTCGCGAATCTCCTTCGGAACGCTGAATTTGTCCTCTGCGGAGAAGAACAACAGGACCGGCAGCTGACGAAAGTCCGCTTTGACGTAGGTTTCGTCGTCCATTACCAGGCAATGCGGCTTCGTCAGCATTTCGGTGTACAGCTTCCGGGCTCGCGTCTTCCCTACCATGTTTTGCCTTTCGTCGCGGTTAGGAGCCTTCTGAACCTTGTATGTAAGCAGGCCCTCCCGCTGCTTGGTCCGCTGGACCAATGAACTTGACAAATTCAGCTTATTGGCGACATCCCGGACCGAACTTCTCGGATCACGTCTAAACTGCTTAACTACGCGCTTGTGATCTTTTTCTCTGACGGAGCATCCATTTTTGCCGTTCTTCACCTTCCGGTCGATGGTTAGGTTCCCGAAGTATCGTTTTAGTACTCTGCTGACCGTGGATTGGACGATTCCCAGCATCTTACCGATGTCCCGATGTGACAACTCCGGATTCTCGGAATGAGTGCACAGGATTAATTCACGACGCACTTTTTCGTTCGACGACGTTTTTCCAAATTTACGAAAAATTGACAGTGAAGCATGGCCAACGTGATCTATACACTCTTATCTGATTATAAGCGAAAGCTGAAGATATAATTCCTAAAAATTAAATTTCTACAGCGTTTTTTCCGTGATGCAATTTGATGTGACACACCCTTTATGTACACGATCGTTTCTCGGAGACGGGATGTTTCGTTTGGATGCCGAAAAGAATTCCGCGGCTGCTTCGATGTCTTCCCGGGGAACCGTTTTTGGATGCTGATACTCTCTTGGTCACCTTCTCTTCTCCTTCTGATCGATCGGCTTTTCTGCGCTCCCTCACAGTTAAAACAAACTGATTGCATTTCAGGTCCGGTCAGGCCAGGTAATGAATCCCTCGATCCCTCGCCGTCCAGCTCGTCCAGCACGTTCAGCTCGTTCAGTAACGATGTTGTCTTGTCGATGTCCTCACGATAAATGAATGCGTTTCACCACCAGAATATCGCTTAAGTATGCTTTTTGTGCGTGATTGAATGGAGAGAAGGTGTGGTTTACGATGGCAATTTGGAAGGCAAACCAGAGGGGAATGAACTCTCTGAGTATGAAAATTTAGGCGACTGAGCAATAATCGCTTGAAAATTATATAATTTTCGCGATACGAAACATTTTCCGTTGCGCGCGCATACAATATTGTATACGAAAATATCCTACTGATGGGGAAGAATAATCTTCAGAAGCCTTCCAGCTAATTACACTTGATTGATTACAAAATTACAAAATCAAATGTATTTGGTCGCTGTGTTATATGGTTAGAAAATATTAAAATAAACTCTTTCGCATGATTGTATTTTTCAATTCCCAGGGAACTGGCAGATTAATTTTCAGCAACGATTAGATTTTCCCAGATTTTCCTCAATACTCGAAGCCCCCCAGTGGTTAATGCTAACTCGATAACCACCTATTAATAGCACTTGATTGAAAAATATTTGGTCGCTGTGTTGCATGAATGTATTTTTCAATTCCCAGGGAACTGGCAGATTATTTTTCAGCAACGATTAGATCTTTCCGGAATTTTCTTGATGCTGAATGGCATCCAAACGAAAATACTCCTTTCAGGTTGGCCTGTAAAACACTTTTCTGAACTCTAATCCATCAAATTTGGAGCCCTGAAAAGGGCCGTTGATTATATGCTAAGCTCATATAGCACGCTCATAACCGCGGAACTTTGGAAGCGCAAGTCGGTTTTGAAGTCCTGAGCAATTCCAAGAACCAAATGCTGCAAAGGTAGATGCGGATCAGCAATTCGGTCGACTTCTGATAGCGACGAATTTCACGCAAAATTCCCGGTCGATAGCGATGTGGCTTTTTAACACACTTCCTGCGACTGGTGTGCTTATCCGAGCTGCTTTCGTGGTCCCCTACCACCGAAAGACTTGGTCCCGATGAAACGAGCCCTCACGGTGCGAGAGTAGGGTAAGAAATGAACGAAAGCAAAGGAAGCATCATATTATAAACCATAAAAGTATAAAATGTAAACCCCACCCTCTTTATTATATTCGTAGCTTAGCCTGAAAGAGAAACGAATAACATCGAAGTAAGTATACAGTAATGTATTTGAATCCGGACACTTTGCGTTACATTTAATATCATACCGCAGCCCCAACAAATTTGATGGATTAAAGTTTAGAAAAGTTTTTTGCAGGTCGAACTGAAATGGGTATTTAGCGAAAATTGTGTTGTCGATGATAATTCGATACCGATAGGGGCCATGGATATGGATTTGATAGTGAAGAATATGAAATACATGACATGCTGTAGTGAATATTTCCTCATATCGAAGAAATCCCTTTGATGAAACTGCGTTATAAAATTATTTGTGTACGAATGCCGCAATCGATAGTCGACTCTATTTTACGCTGGGTAATTTCCTCGGAGGACTCGATTCCTCCTTTGAGAATTAATAATATCTTTCTGGCAAAACGAAGTGGTATGAATCACATTATTCGAAAAAAAATTAGTGGGATATATCTATGATATAACCACAAGGTTCACGTGGAACTACCTTAGCTGAGCAATCATTCGTTTGTATTGATTAAATTCTTGATTGAATGAAACAGTTTCCAAATTCAATTGAGTTCAATATATTTGCTCTGTGAGTGAAAAAAATGAACAAATGCCGTGTAAAGTCAATTCATTTATTGTGATTGATTGTTCTTCGTTACAAGTAAATTTAATGACGGACCTTTTACGTTTGGTATGATGACTAGAACAAAATATATGTACGGAAGAATTATCAAACGTTTGATGAACCAGCCTAAGGCTGAAAATCTTTCCAATAAAGACCAAAAAAAATTATCAAACGATTATTTTATTTTACATTTCCCTCTGAAGTTTACATCCCAAAAGTGTACATACTTCTCGAATCTCGAATTTGCTTGAAACTGGGAAGTTCATTCGCTTCTAGTGGCTGCACGATTTTCCCAGGTTCCTAAGTTTAGAAGATCATGTTAGGACAGACATATTCCACTCTGCACAAAGGCAAGCGAGGACAAAAGTACTCGCAGTTTGCATTGCAGAGCCGATTTCCCTCGGTTTTGAAGTCTGTGTTAGGGAAACACATTTCAATCGGAACAAAAATACCCCCGATTTGTATGAATTCGCAATGCCGATTTCCCCACGCTTCATGGATTTGA
This sequence comes from Toxorhynchites rutilus septentrionalis, assembly GCF_029784135.1. Classification (NCBI taxonomy): domain Eukaryota; kingdom Metazoa; phylum Arthropoda; class Insecta; order Diptera; family Culicidae; genus Toxorhynchites; species Toxorhynchites rutilus. The sequence continues at coordinate 172,210,300 of NC_073745.1, forward strand.
AGTCTGTGTTAGGGAAACACATTCCAGTCGGAACAAAAATACCCACGACTTGCATGAATTTGAAATACCGATTTCTCCAGGCACCTTGGTTTAGAAATCTCTATTTGGGAACAAAAGCTCCCCCTACTTTCGTGTGTTCTTTTTCTTCTTTTTGGCTTTAAGAGGGTTTAAACTTTTCAGTTCACTCGTCTCTAGGCTCTTTCGTGTGCTTGCAATGCCGATTTCGCTGCTTGGTTTTAAAGTCTGTGTTAGGGAACATTTTTCGATGAGAACAAAAGTCCCCCTACTTTCATGTATTTGCAATGCCGATTTCCCCAAGGCTGCTTGGTTTTGATGGCTGTGTTAGGGAAACCGTAAATCGGGCCAATCAAAACGATGCAGTTAGGGCGTTTAGATAACGCCTAATATTTTACAGTTATTCAATTGTTTATCTAATGAAAAACAACACTTTGTTAGTTGCGATAGATGCGTAGAAATATTCCCTATCAAGTGATGCAAACATCTCTCCTATCCAGTACGAAATGTTCGAGCTATAAGCATTCGAAATCTTTCATTTTTTCCTGCATGTTCTGTGTTTAGGTTTTCATTTTACCCTCCATATATTCCGGTTAGACGTAGTCCCACGTCAAAATAAAATGAAGATGTTTTCTGCCAATTTCCTCAACCTCCAAACATCTCTTTCTCCCGTTTGTCGGTTTGACGTAGGACTACGTCTTTCATTTCTATACCGGGGTGTAAAATCAAAGTTTCGAAAACGAAAGCGTTACGCCGGAGACCGAGATTTTGAGCGTTAATAGCTCCTAAACAACTGATCGAACCGGTATGATAAACTCTTCATTCGAAAGATAAAATGTCTACGCGTTATATACTTGTTACTTTTGACGTAGGACTACGTCTTTCATTTCTATACCGGGGTGTAAAATCAAAGTTTCGAAAACGAAAGCGTTACGCCGGAGACCGAGATTTTGAGCGTTAATAGCTCCTAAACAACTGAACGAAATGGTATGATAAACACTTCATTCGAAAGATAAAATGTCTACGCGTTATATACTTGTTACTTTTTGATCCAAAAACTTGTTTCAATAGTCTTAAAATTGCTTTCAAAACAGGCTATTGAAATCACCAATCGGTATATAAGCGAGCGGCGCTCGGAAATCCACTCAGTTCTAATTGAACAGCGATTGGAGCATGTTGTCGCTGTTGCGGTGAAGCTCTTTATTTATCATGAAAGCGCGGATGAACGGTGTCACCAAGAGCCTGTTTGTGCACCCTAGGCCAGAAGGGAATCTATCAGGAGGAGAGTGATGCCACAAACGGTTCCCTGGGAAGACATTGCTACACACACATACACGCGCGGCTATTAACAGGTGGTTATCGAGTTGGCATTAACCACTGGTGGGCTTCCAGTATCGAGGAAAATGTGGAAATATCTAATCGTTACTGAGAATAATCTGCCAGTTCCTCTGGGAATTTTCAAAATATATTCATGTGAAAGAGTTTAATTGAATGTTTTCTATCCATGTTACACTGTGACCAAATATGTTTCAATCAAGTGCTATTAACAGGTTGTTATCGAGTTGGCATTAACCACTGGTGGGCTTCCAGTATCGAGGAAAATGTGGAAATATCTAATCGTTACTTAAAATAATCTGCCAGTTCCTTTGGGAATTTTCAAAATATATTCATGTGAAAGAGTTTTATTGAATGTTTTGTATCCATGTAACACTGTGACCAAATACATTTGGTTTTGTGGCTTTTCAATCAATCGCAATTAACAGGATAGCTTCAGAAGATTATTCTTCCCCATCAGTAGGATATTTCCGTATCCAATATTGTATGCGCCCGCAATCGATTATTGCTCAGTCGCCGAAAGTTCCGAGCTCAGAGAGTTCATTCCCCTCTAGTTTGCCTTCCAAATTGCCATCGTAAACCACACCTTCTCTCGGTTCAATCACACACAAAAAGCATACTTAAGCGATATACTGGTGGTGAGACACATTCATTTTTCGTGAGGACATCGACAAGACAACATCGTTGCCTAACGTGCTGGAGGAGGTGGACGGCGAAGGATCGACACATACACGCGCAGAACTCTTTCCGTTAGGATGCCATTCAGCATCGAGAAAGTTCCGGAAAGATCTAATCATTGCTGGAAAATAATCTGCCAGTTCCTTTGGGAATTTTCAAAATATATTCATGTGAAAGAGTTTAATTGAATGTTTTCTATCCATGTAACACTGTGACCAAATATGTTTCAATCAAGTGCTATTAACAGGTGGTTATCGAGTTGGCATTAACCACTGGTGGGCTTCCAGTATCGAGGAAAATGTGGAAATATCTAATCGTTACTGAAAATAATCTGCCAGTTCCTTTGGGAATTTTCAAAATATATTCATGTGAAAGAGTTTAATTGAATGTTTTCTATCCATGTTACATTGTGACCAAATATGTTTCAATCAAGTGCTATTAACAGGTGGTTATCGAGTTGGCATTAACCAATGGTGGGCTTCCAGTATCGAGGAAAATGTGGAAATAACTAATCGTTACTGAAAATAATCTGCCAGTTCCTCTGGGAATTTTCAAAATATATTCATGTGAAAGAGTTTAATTGAATGTTTTCTATCCATGTTACACTGTGACCAAATATGTTTCAATCAAGTGCTATTAACAGGTGGTTATCGAGTTGGCATTAACCACTGGTGGGCTTCCAGTATCGAGGAAAATGTGGAAATATCTAATCGTTACTGAAAATAATCTGCCAGTTCCTTTGGGAATTTTCAAAATATATTCATGTGAAAGAGTTCAATTGAATGTTTCTGTTTCTATCCATGTAACACTGTGACCAAATACATTTGGTTTTGTGGTTTTTCAATCAATCGCAATTAACAGGATAGCTTCAGAAGATTATTCTTCCACATCAGTAGGATATTTCCGTATCCAATATTGTATGCGCCCGCAATCGATTATTGCTCAGTCGCCGAAAGTTCCGAGCTCAGAGAGTTCATTCCCCTCTAGTTTGCCTTCCAAATTGCCATCGTAAACCACACCTTCTCTCGATTCAATCACACACAAAAAGCATACTTAAGCGATATTCTGGTGGTGAGATACATTCATTTTTCGTGAGGACATCGACAAGACAACATCGTTGCCTAACGTGCTGGAGGAGGTGGACGGCGAAGGATCGACACATACACGCGCAGAACTCTTTCCGTTAGGATGCCATTCAGCATCGAGAAAGTTCCGGAAAGATCTAATCATTGCTGGAAAATAATCTGCCAGTTCCTTTGGGAATTTTCAAAATATATTCATGTGAAAGAGTTTAATTGAATGTTTTCTATCCATGTTACACTGTGAACAAATATGTTTCAACCAAGTGCTATTAACAGGTGGTTATCGAGTTGGCATTAACCACTGGTGGGCTTCCAGTATCGAGGAAAATGTGGAAATATCTAATCGTTACTGAAAATAATCTGCCAGTTCCTCTGGGAATTTTCAAAATATATTCATGTGAAAGAGTTTAATTGAATGTTTTCTATCCATGTTACACTGTGACCAAATATGTTTCAATCAAGTGCTATTAACAGGTGGTTATCGAGTTGGCATTAACCACTGGTGGGCTTCCAGTATCGAGGAAAATGTGGAAATATCTAATCGTTACTGAAAATAATCTGCCAGTTCCTTTGGGAATTTTCAAAATATATTCATGTGAAAGAATTTAATTGAATGTTTTCTATCCATGTAACACTGTGACCAAATATGTTTCAATCAAGTGCTATTAACAGGTGGTTATCGAGTTGGCATTAACCACTGGTGGGCTTCTTCCAGTATCGAGGAAAATGTGGAAATAACTAATCGTTACTGAAAATAATCTGCCAGTTCCTCTGGGAATTTTCAAAATATATTCATGTGAAAGAGTTTAATTGAATGTTTTCTATCCATGTTACACTGTGACCAAATATGTTTCAATCAAGTGCTATTAACAGGTGGTTATCGAGTTGGCATTAACCACTGGTGGGCTTCCAGTATCGAGGAAAATGTGGAAATATCTAATCGTTACTGAAAATAATCTGCCAGTTCCTTTGGGAATTTTCAAAATATATTCATGTGAAAGAGTTTAATTGAATGTTTTCTATCCATGTAACACTGTGACCAAATACATTTGGTTTTGTGGTTTTTCAATCAATCGCAATTAACAGGATAGCTTCAGAAGATTATTCTTCCCCATCAGTAGGATATTTCCGTATCCAATATTGTATGCGCCCGCAATCGATTATTGCTCAGTCGCCGAAAGTTCCGAGCTCAGAGAGTTCATTCCCCTCTAGTTTGCCTTCCAAATTGCCATTGTAAACCACACCTTCTCTCGATTCAATCACACACAAAAAGCATACTTAAGCGATATTCTGGTGGTGAGACACATTCATTTTTCGTGAGGACATCGACAAGACAACATCGTTGCCTAACGTGCTGGAGGAGGTGGACGGCGAAGGATCGACACATACACGCGCAGAACTCTTTTCGTTAGGATGCCATTCAGCATCGAGAAAGTTCCGGAAAGATCTAATCATTGCTGGAAAATAATCTGCCAGTTCCTTTGGGAATTTTCAAAATATATTCATGTGAAAGAGTTTAATTGAATGTTTTCTATCCATGTAACACTGTGACCAAATATGTTTCAATCAAGTGCTATTAACAGGTGGTTATCGAGTTGGCATTAACCACTGGTGGGCTTCCAGTATCGAGGAAAATGTGGAAATATCTAATCGTTACTGAAAATAATCTGCCAGTTCCTCTGGGAATTTTCAAAATATATTCATGTGAAAGAGTTTAATTGAATGTTTTCTATCCATGTTACACTGTGACCAAATATGTTTCAATCAAGTGCTATTAACAGGTGGTTATCGAGTTGGCATTAACCACTGGTGGGCTTCCAGTATCGAGGAAAATGTGGAAATATCTAATCGTTACTGAAAATAATCTGCCAGTTCCTTTGGGAATTTTCAAAATATATTCATGTGAAAGAATTTAATTGAATGTTTTCTATCCATGTAACACTGTGACCAAATATGTTTCAATCAAGTGCTATTAACAGGTGGTTATCGAGTTGGCATTAACCACTGGTGGGCTTCTTCCAGTATCGAGGAAAATGTGGAAATAACTAATCGTTACTGAAAATAATCTGCCAGTTCCTCTGGGAATTTTCAAAATATATTCATGTGAAAGAGTTTAATTGAATGTTTTCTATCCATGTTACACTGTGACCAAATATGTTTCAATCAAGTGCTATTAACAGGTGGTTATCGAGTTGGCATTAACCACTGGTGGGCTTCCAGTATCGAGGAAAATGTGGAAATATCTAATCGTTACTGAAAATAATCTGCCAGTTCCTCTGGGAATTTTCAAAATATATTCATGTGAAAGAGTTTAATTGAATGTTTTCTATCCATGTTACACTGTGACCAAATATGTTTCAATCAAGTGCTATTAACAGGTGGTTATCGAGTTGGCATTAACCACTGGTGGGCTTCCAGTATCGAGGAAAATGTGGAAATATCTAATCGTTACTGAAAATAATCTGCCAGTTCCTTTGGGAATTTTCAAAATATATTCATGTGAAAGAATTTAATTGAATGTTTTCTATCCATGTAACACTGTGACCAAATATGTTTCAATCAAGTGCTATTAACAGGTGGTTATCGAGTTGGCATTAACCACTGGTGGGCTTCTTCCAGTATCGAGGAAAATGTGGAAATAACTAATCGTTACTGAAAATAATCTGCCAGTTCCTCTGGGAATTTTCAAAATATATTCATGTGAAAGAGTTTAATTGAATGTTTTCTATCCATGTTACACTGTGACCAAATATGTTTCAATCAAGTGCTATTAACAGGTGGTTATCGAGTTGGCATTAACCACTGGTGGGCTTCCAGTATCGAGGAAAATGTGGGAATATCTAATCGTTACTGAAAATAATCTGCCAGTTCCTTTGGGAATTTTCAAAATATATTCATGTGAAAGAGTTTAATTGAATGTTTTCTATCCTTGTAACACTGTGACCAAATACATTTGGTTTTGTGGTTTTTCAATCAATCGCAATTAACAGGATAGCTTCAGAAGATTATTCTTCCCCATCAGTAGGATATTTCCGTATCCAATATTGTATGCGCCCGCAATCGATTATTGCTCAGTCGCCGAAAGTTCCGAGCTCAGAGAGTTCATTCCCCTCTAGTTTGCCTTCCAAATTGCCATTGTAAACCACACCTTCTCTCGATTCAATCACACACAAAAAGCATACTTAAGCGATATTCTGGTGGTGAGACACATTCATTTTTCGTGAGGACATCGACAAGACAACATCGTTGCCTAACGTGCTGGAGGAGGTGGACGGCGAAGGATCGACACATACACGCGCAGAACTCTTTTCGTTAGGATGCAATTCAGCATCGAGAAAGTTCCGGAAAGATCTAATCATTGCTGGAAAATAATCTGCCAGTTCCTTTGGGAATTTTCAAAATATATTCATGTGAAAGAGTTTAATTGAATGTTTTCTATCCATGTTACACTGTGACCAAATATGTTTCAATCAAGTGCTATTAACAGGTGGTTATCGAGTTGGTATTAACCACTGGTGGGCTTCCAGTATCGAGGAAAATGTGGAAATAACTAATCGTTACTGAAAATAATCTGCCAGTTCCTCTGGGAATTTTCAAAATATATTCATGTGAAAGAGTTTAATTGAATGTTTTCTATCCATGTAACACTGTGACCAAATATGTTTCAATCAAGTATTATTAACAGGTGGTTATCGAGTTGGCATTAACCACTGGTGGGCTTCCAGTATCGAGGAAAATGTGGAAATATCTAATCGTTACTGAAAATAATCTGCCAGTTCCTCTGGGAATTTTCAAAATATATTCATGTGAAAGAATTTAATTGAATGTTTTCTATCCATGTAACACTGTGACCAAATATGTTTCAATCAAGTGCTATTAACAGGTGGTTATCGAGTTGGAATTAACCACTGGTGGGCTTCCAGTATCGAGGAAAATGTGGAAATAACTAATCGTTACTGAAAATAATCTGCCAGTTCCTCTGGGAATTTTCAAAATATATTCATGTGAAAGAGTTTAATTGAATGTTTTCTATCCATGTAACACTGTGACCAAATACATTTGGTTTTGTGGTTTTTCAATCAATCGCAATCAACAGGATAGCTTCTGAAGATTATTCTTCCCCATCAGTAGGATATTTCCTTATCCAATATTGGATGCATAAAACCTTGTGCCTCCAACGTAACGCTCTCGTTTTCGAAGTTCTCCAAATATTCATTCATTCAGAATGAATTCAGATTCAACTTCATACAAATGATCTCTATATCAACGAGAGTCCTACGTCACCCTTGCGGTTATACCATAGATATAACCCACTTCCTGTTTTTCATCCAAAAACTTGTTTCAATTGTTTTAAAATTGCTTTCAAAACAGGCTATATAAACGAGCGCCACTTGGAAGTCCACTCAATTATAATTGAACAGCGATTGGAGCATGTTGTCGCTATTGTGGTGAAGCTCTTCGTTTATCATGAAAGCGCGGATGAACGGTGTCACCAAGAACCTGTTTGTGCACCTTAGGCCAGAAGAGAATCCATCAGGAGGAGAGTGATGCCACAAACGGTTCCCCGGGAAGAGATCGGAGCAGCCCGCACACACACACATACATGTGCGGAACTCTTCGTTTGGATGCCATTCAGCATCGAGAAAATTCCGGAAAGATCCAATCGTTACTGTAAAATACATTCATGCAAAAAAGTTCATTTTAATGTTTTCTATCCATGTAACACTGCGACTAAATATTTTTCAATCAAGTGCTATTAACAGGTGGTTATCGAGTTAGAATTAACCACTGGTGGGCTTCGAGTATCGAGGAAAATCAGGAAAGAACTAATCGTTGCTGAAAAATACTCTACCAGTTCCCCTGGGAATTGAAAAATACATTGATGCGAAAGAGTTTATCTAATGTTTTCTATCCATATAACACTGCAACCAAATACATTTGGTTTTGTGGTTTTTCAATCAATCGCAATTAACAGGAAAGCTTCTGAAATTATTCTTCCCCATTAGTAGAAATTTTTTCTATCCGATATTGTATGCGCACGCAACGGAAAATGTTTCGCATCGTGAAAATTATATAATTTTCAATCGATTAATACTCAGTTGCCGAAAGTTTCAAACTCAAAGAGTTCATTCCCCTCTAGTTTGCCTTCTGAATTGCCATCGTAAACCACACCTTCTCTCCATTCAATCACGCACAAAAAGCATACTTAAGCGATATTCTGGTGGTGAAACGCATTTATTTTTCGTGAGGACATCGATAAGGCAACATCGTAATTGAACGAGCTGGATGAGCTGGATGGCGAGGGATCGAGGGATCGAGGGATTCATTACCTGGCCTGACCTGGAAGACATGCAGTTTGTTTGGAACTGTGAGGGAGGGCAGAAAAGCCGATCGATCAGAAGGATAAGAGAAGGTGACCAAGAGAGTATCAGCGTCGAGAAACTGTTCCCCGGGAAGACATCGAAGCAGCCGCCACACACATACACGCGCGGAATTATTTTCGTTTGGATGCCATTATATAACACATATAACACAGCGACCAAATACATTTGACTTTGTAATTTTTCAATCAAGTGTAATTAGCAGGAGAGCTTCTGATAATTATTCTCCCCCATAAGTAGAAAATGTTCGTATCCAATATTGTATGCGCACGCAACGGAAAATGTTTCGCATCGTGAAAATTATATAATTTTCAATCGGTTATTGCTCAGTCGTCGAAAGTTTCAAACTCAGAGAGTTCATTCCCCTCTAGTTTGCCTTTCAAATTGCTATCGTAAACCACGCCTTCTCTCGATTCAATCACGCACAAAAAGCATACTTAAGCGATATTCTGGTGGTGAAACGCATTCATTTTTCGTGAGGACATCGACAAGACAACATCGTTACTGAACGAGTTGAATGTGCTGGACGAGCTGGACGGCGAGGGGACGAAGGATTCATTACCTGGCCTGACCTGATCTGAAACGCAATCAGTTTGTTTTAACTGTGAGGGAGCGCAGAAAAGCCGATCGATCAGAAGGAGAAGAGAAGGTAACCAAGAGAGTATCAGCATCGGAAAACGGTTCCCCGGGAAGACATCGAAACAGCCGCCACACACACATACACGCGCGGAATTATTTTCGTTTGCTGGTTATCGAGAAGAAACCTGGAAAGATCCAATCGTTGCTGAAAAATAATCTGCCAGTTCCCCTGGGAACTGAATGTTACATTCATGCGAAAGAGTTTATTTTAATGTTTTCTAAAACACAGCGACCAAATACATTTGATTTTGTAATTTTTCAATCAAGTGTAATTAGCAGGAAAGTTTCTGAACTTTTTCTTTGTTTTCTTTGATTATTCTTCCCCATCAGTAGGATACTTTCGTATCCAATATTGTATGCGCGTAACGGAAAATGTTTCGCATCGTGAAAATTATATAATTTTCAATCGATTATTGCTCAGTCGTCGAAAGTTTCAAACTCAGAGAGTTCATTCCCCTCTAGTTTGCCTTTCAAATTGCCATCGTAGACCACACCTTCTCTCGATTCAATCACGGACAAAAAGCATACTTAAGCGATGTTCTGGTGGTGAACGTATTCATTTTTCGTGAGGACATCGACAAGACAACATTGTAATTGAACGTGCTGGTAGAGGCGAATGAACTGCAAAGTTTAAAGCCTCTTAAAAACAAAGAAAGAAAGAAAGAAACGTGCTGGACGAGCTGGACGGCGAGGGATCGAGGGATTCATTACCTGGCCTGACCTGACCTGAAAGACATGCAGTTTGTTTGGAACTGTGAGTGAGGGCTGAAATGCCGATCCATCAGAAGGAGAAGAGAAGACGACCGAGAGAATACCAGCATCGAAAATTGGTTCCGCTTGAGGTATCGAAGCTACTGCCACACGCATACACGCGTGCAACTCTTTACATTCGCTGGTTATCGAGAAGAATCCGGAATGAAGTGATCGTTGCTGTAAAATAATCTGCCAGTCCCACTTGAACTTGAAACTTACATTCAAGCGGAAGAGTTTATTGTAATGTTTTCTATCCATTTAATACTGCGACCAAATACAATTAATTGTGTGATTTTTCAATCAAGTACAATCAACAGGTGGTTATCGAGTTAGCATTAACCACTGGTGGAATTCGAGAAGAATCGAGGAGAATCCGGAAAGATGTCATTGCTGCAAAATAATCAGCTGGTTCCCCTTGGAATTGAAAATTACATGCAAGCGAACGAATTTATTTTAATGTTTTCTATACATATAATACTGCGACCAAATACATTTAGTTCTGTGATTTTTCAATCAAGTGTAATTAGCAGGAAAGCTTCTGAAGATTATTCTTCCCCATCAGTAGGATATTTTCGTATCCAATATTGGATGCATAAAACCTTGTACCTCCAACGTAACGCTCTCGTTTTCGAAGTCCCCCAAATATTCATTTATTCATTCATTCAGAATGAATTCAGATTCAACTTCAAACAAATGATCACTAAATCAACGATAGTCCTACGTCACCATTGCGTCACCACTTCCTGTTTTTGCGTTCGCTAATCCTTTCTCATAACACCCATTTCTCGTTTGAGAAATTGTTGAGTACAATTGAACATCGTTTGCCAGTGCGCGTAGAGCGGGAATTCTTTAAGATTCATTGCACCTCTAATAAATTGCCGAAAGACGTGGTCTTACTTTGATCGCACTTGATTGAAAAATCCAAAACTAAATGTTTCTTCTTCCTTTCTTTGTTTTGACGTAGGATTACGTCTTTCGGGAACATATTGGGGTACAAATTGAAAATCGAGAATCGAGCACATCGCGAAAATTGTCCAATTTCAAACGCTTATTTCTCAGTCATTTCATAACGGGTTGATGAAATTTTTGCGTCAATCGATTTCGGCACTCCATAACATTTTTTTATATTGAATAAAATAATATATATCATTAAACTAACTATCAAACAATTGAAAAATCTTAACCCCTATCCTTACGGAAATACCTACTTCTGATTGGTCGAAATTGACGACACATGCGGCAGTTCCCTAACAGAGACGTCAAATCTAGGGGAAAATCTAATCAAAACTAAATCAAAACTAGAGGAAATCAGCATTGCAAATACATGAAAGTAGGGGGAGCTTTTGCTCCCGCCGAGTTGTGTTCCCAAACAGAGACATCAAAATCAAGCTGCCTGATGGAAATCGGCATTTCAAATACATGAAAGTCGGGGGCATTTTTATATTGCAAATAAGAAGAGTGATACGAATAATTCTAGCAAATAAAATTTAAATTTGGAACTTTAATGTTGGTTGCTTCGTGAAACTCCATATCAATGTCCAATCGTGTATTGTGAAAAATTTAGCACAAGGGTAGGTGTAAAATTGTATACGATAGCCGTTGTGTTAACCCTTTCCCGTACAACATAGAGTCTCACTACATATAGTACATATAGTATTAGGTATTGTTAGTCCAATTAAAATTCGCATTGGGTTGAATAAACAATCAGAAAGTAAAAATTATAAAAGAAAATTACCTTTCCCATTTCAAATATATTTTCGCTATATTAAAGTAACATGTTTTGACGTAGAACTACGTCTTTCATTAAGGGCACCAAATCGGAAAACAGGTCACGTTTTCATGAAATAAAGTTACATATTAACTTTATTTCATGAAAATTATATTATATATTAATATTAATTATATATTAATATTAATAACTATTTTTGCAGCGAACTGATATTGTTACATACCAAACTAATCGGAAATTCCCTAAGATTTGTTTGATATGCTATACATTACAATCCCATAATCTGTATTAGGTTTAAATTGATGAAATTTGGAAGCATTCCCATTTCCTCATACATTTGTTCTATCCATTTGTGTGCTTTCCCGAACAGAGCTCTCAATAACGAGCAACTTATTGACGAGCAACGAAGGGGTAACCATAGGGTGTAAAGTCTCCGTGAACAAAGGAAAAGAAGAAGAAGGAAGTGGAATATTTGCCTAGAGTATGAACGGTTGATCTCGCTGAGGCAAACTTTCATTATTCACGAGGAAATCGAATGAATAACATCGTTGCTGGGCGAGCTGGACGGCAAGGGATTGACTACTTTTCTCAAGGCAATGGTGGAGGAGGAGTAATATGATGGATAAAGTAAAGTTTTCCAAGAGCCTTTTCGAAGGTTAGAGACGAATGAACTGAAGAAGTTCAAAGTCTATCTAATTCAACAAGCAAGGAAAAAAGGTAAACTTTAAGTCTCGTTCTGTATTCAAAGCAGTTGATATCGCTTGTTCTTCCTTGGTTTGCGTCATCACATGTCTTCGTTTCGGATTGAGCTGCGGACGCGACCAAATTACTCACTCGCTGATGTCTCTGACATTGCAATCATTGCATCCAGGCCATTGCATTAAGGTTCTGGACTACACAATTGTGTGAGGAATAATCAAACTAGGCTATCGTCAGCTCACCAAGAAAATAAATGTATATGATTTGGTTTCGCTTGCCAGTAGCAAAACTTTCTGCACGAAGGATGACAGGACTGCGCTTATCTCGAGCATGTATTGTTCTGCCAGCACACGAATGAATCATCAAACAATTATCGTCAAATGATTCTGCAATAAAATAAACATTTCAGGGCGACCAAACTGGTAGAATGGTTATTTCAAAATTTTCGTAGCATTATAAAATAATATCCGCAGTTATAAACAAGCGACTTGAATTAAACTACAGCGTAGTTTTACGTCAACAATGCGGTTGTGTCTAGAACACAACCTCCTACAACTTTTTACAGATAAGAAAAATTGATAATTGTGTTCGGTATTAATAGTTATCTCATATTACATTGGTGAATTTTTTTTCTTTATTTTATCAATACATATCACAAGAGGCATCTCGTCTAGGATTATAGAGGGCGGTTCTCATCATATCTCGTTCCACTTCGGTATCCTTTATCTGATACGCATCATCCAACGACTGTTTATCATGCTTCTGTCATCATCACCCGTTAAACACTGGTGGAATGAACAAACAATACCCAACAACCAAACGAAACGGCCCTTCTCAGGTCCACCTAATCATTATCAAAGAGTTTAACGATGTAATTATCCAAAATCAACAGATAACCTAACGGAATCCTACGTCAATTATGCGGTCGTGTCTCGGACACAACCCTCCTGTGACTTTTTAAGAGGCTTTAAACTTTGAAGTTCATTCGCCTCTAACGAAATGTATTTGGCCGCAGCATTATATGAGTAGGAAGCAAATAATTGCTCGAAAATTATATGATTTTCGCGATGTGAAAAATTTTCCGTTTTTTATGTTATGCATTCAATATTGGATACGAAAATTATCTGGAGATGCAGAAAAATAATATTATATTCAGAAGCTTACCTGTCAATTGCGATTGATTGAAAAATCACAAAACCAAATGTATTTGATTGCAGTGTTGTATGGATAGAAAACATTAAAATAAACTCTTTCGCATGAATGTATTTTTCAATTCCCAGGGGAACTGGTAGATTAATTTTCAGCAACGATGATAGCTACGAGGGTTCCCCGCGTGTATGTTTGTGTGGTGGCTGATCCGATATTTCAAGCGGAACCGTGGCATCACTCTCCTCCTGATGGATTCCCTTCTGGCCTAAGGTGCACAAACAAGCTCTTGGTGACACCGTTCATCAGCGCTTTCATGATAAACGAAGTTAGCTTCATCACAACAGCGACAACACGCTCCAATCGCTGTTCAATTATAACTGAGTGGGTTTACGAGCGGCGCTCGCTTATATACCGATTGGTGATTTTAATAGCCTGCTTTGATGCTTTGAATGCAATTTTGAGGCTATTGAAACAAGTTTTTGAATGAAAAAGTAACAAGTATATAACGCGTAGACATTTTATCTTTCGAATGAAGTGTTTATCATACCATTTCGTTCAGTTGTTTAGGAGCTATTAACGCTCATCTCGGTCTCCGGCATAACGCTTTCGTTTTCGAAACTTAGATTTTACACCCCGGTATAGAAATGAAAGACGTAGTCCTACGTCAAAATAAGAGAGCAAGCTCCCACCTCTCGCTGACAAATTTCGGGAAACTCTATAGAATTACTATGGAACTCGCTTTCTCGGATAAACCGCACGTGGACAGAGCTGCGATTTGTCGTGAGAATCAAGTGATGGCACTCACACAAAGATAATCAACAAATTTTGTACTACGATTATCTTTGGTGACCATCTCAAAGCCAGTTCAATGGTGTGAGAAGAGTATTATCACAACACTAACACATGGTGAGCTTCTACTTGACAGTAGAAATCCGAGCCATTTGGTGAGTGTCCTGTTGCTGAAATGTCAGAATGGTGCGACACTCAAAAGTCTAGCTGATGGTTTGGTGTTTGGCGATATTCACAACATTCGCCTCTTTGTGTTCGTTCTTTACGGTCAGGGATGCCAGATGTGAATATACAGTTTCATTTTAAATACAATTTGTATAGAATATTGTATTTTCAGGCATGTATTTTCTTTTCATCTTTTCAGATGGCCTTAATGTTTTAGTAGCTCTTCGCCGACTCTACGTAGTATTACACGTGTCATTTGTATTAGTGCTTGGTTTGTGGAATGACACGCCTTGATTATCCCCTCTATTGCGGATCCCGATCGGGTTTGAACTTAGCAAAATGATGCATTTTGAAACCCGTTCGACTTCGATTTTTTTTACCAAATTAGTTTCTCATCATTGCAACGATGCTAAATTTGTAGACATGTTCGCAATTTTACTGATGTTTGATGTCCTGCCTATCCTGTTGCAGACTTATATTTTCAGTTGCAGGCTACAGGGATATGGTATTTCTACTCTTTATGACTCGATTCCCTGCGCTAATAACCCCTTTTTTCATACATTGCTTTGCTATTCTCGCGGTTACAAAAATATATGTCGAAGACTTTAAAAAAAAACATCGGCATCTCTGGAGGTGATGACATTTACTTTGACAAAGGTCAACACGAAAACAACAAGTCACCAAGTATTTTTGTATACATTATACATCAAATATTTTTGTGTACAATGGCTCTCTGGGTTGACCGCTACCGACCGCGCCAGCTATCCAAACTGGGCTACCACAAAACGCAAGTTACGCATCTGATCAATATTTGCTCCCAGGGAGACTTCCCGCATGTTCTACTCGTTGGGAACTCGTTGGGAACAAGTCATCGAACAAAACGGCGGACATTTGACTTAAAACAGATAAATTGTAACTAATTTTATGAACAAATGAAAAAAAATTAGTGGGTTATATCTATGATATAACCGCAAGGATCACGTGGAACTACCTTAGCTTAGCAATCATTCATTTGTATTGATTAAATTCTTGATTGAATGAAACAGTTTCCAAATTCAATTGAGTTCAATATATTTGCTCTGTGAGTGAAACAAATGAACAAATGCCGTGTAAAGTCAATTCATTTATTGTGATTGATTGTTCTTCGTTACAAGTAAATTTAATGACGGACCTTTTACGTTTGGTATGATGACTAGAACAAAATATATGTACGGAAAAATTATCAAACGTTTGATGAACCAGCCTAAGGCTGAAAATCTTTCCAATAAAGACAAAAAAAAATTATCAAACGATTATTTTATTTTACATTTCCCTCTGAAGCTTACATCCCAAAAGTGTACATACTTCTCGAATCTCGAATTTGCTTGAAACTGGGAAGTTCATTCGCTTCTAGTGGCTGCACGATTTTCCCAGGTTCCTAAGTTTAGAAGATCATGTTAGGACAGACATATTCCACTCTGCACAAAGGCAAGCGAGGACAAAAGTACTCGCAGTTTGCATTTATTTGCAGAGCCGATTTCCCCAGAAACCTCGGTTTTGAAGTCTGTGTTAGGGAAACACATTTCAATCGGAACAAAAATACCCCCGATTTGTATGAATTCGCAATGCCGATTTCCCCACGCTTCATGGATTTGAAGTCAGTGTTAGGGAAACACATTCCAGTCGGAACAAAAATACCCACGACTTGCATGAATTTGAAATACCGATTTCTCCATGCACCTTGGTTTAGAAATCTCTATTAGGGAACACATTTCGGTGGGAACAAAAGCTCCCCCTACTTTCGTGTGTTCTTTTTCTTCTTTTTGGCTTTAAGAGGGTTTAAACTTTTCAGTTCACTCGCCTCTAGGCTCTTTCGTGTGCTTGCAATGCCGATTTCGCTGCTTGGTTTTAAAGTCTGTGTTAGGGAACATTTTTCGATGAGAACAAAAGTCCCCCTACTTTCATGTATTTGCAATGCCGATTTCCCCAAGGCTGCTTGGTTTTGATGGCTGTGTTAGGGAAACCGTAAATCGGGCCAATCAAAACGATGCAGTTAGGGCGTTTAGATAACGCCTAATATTTTACAGTTATTCAATTGTTTATCTAATGAAAAACAACATTTTGTTAGTTGCGATAGATGCGTAGAAACATTCCCTATCAAGTGATGCAAACATCTCTCCTATCCAATACGAAATGTTCGAGCTATAAGCATTCGAAATCTTTCATTTTTTCCTGCATGTTCTGTGTTTAGGTTTTCATTTTACCCTCCATATATTCCGGTTAGACGTAGTCCCACGTCAAAATTCAAAAAAAATACCGCCGGACTTTTTTGACAGCCTAATATAACAGGGTGGTCGTGTCGAATTTGATCAAGCAAATTGATCCCAGTGGGTAGAGGGAATATGAGACTCGTCTTGTCCGAAGTGGATTAGCTGACCAAAGATACCCAGGATGCGCTGAGAAGAACCATTGAAAAGTATTTGTCTACGTGCAGATTGATTTTGTGCGCCAATTCTACTTCGCGAGTTATCCCCGCGGTTAGGAGTCGTTGCTTGAGTAAGAGTGCCGGCTCTATTTTAGGAGGATATTCTTAAAATTTTGTATGTAAGATTGTCATTTGTTTGTTTCTTGAATGTAACAACACTATTTGCATTTCAGCACATTCCTTCGGAGCTAACGAAAAGAATTACGCTATCCTTGCAAGCTTGCAAGGTACAACTGTAACCGTTCACGGTCAACTAAGAGGTGCCGTAAATCGACAGGCAAATATTCCTTCGAGAAACCCAATCAGATTGTCCTCGAACAAAGTCCACAGAAGCTGGAAGTGGTGAGGAAACAGCTATACGAACTGCTATCCCAAGGCGTTCTATCGAATGTTATAATCTGTGGATTGGTACCGAATCTGGTTAAAAATTGCGACGAGTCTGAAGACGCAAACGTTGAATTTTGTCGGGTACTATGAACACCGGATGCAGCAAGGAAGCAAACATATATTCCATCTGGAATTGTTCGTGGCGCAGTTAATGGCACGGTATAAGAAGTTTCTCAATAAAGCCTCAATGCAAGTGGATGATTTTTGAGCGATTCTTTGAGATCGCAATTTTCTTTCGTTTTATGAAAAAATAAAATGTTTGTGTTCATCACACGTTTATTAACTAAACTTCAATAGTTCTGGTAATGATTAATTCAAAATAAAAAAAAACACGCATTGTCGGTTTTCAATCGGATCGTTTTCATGATCCGAAAAATAATTATGAAATGGTAAATTTATCAATATACTTAAATACCATTTCATTCAAAAACCATTATGCTGCACCATGTTCATTTGAAAATTATATTCAATGTAACTTTTAAAATTGACACCATAATATATTTTATTTTATATGTCTGTTCATGTTAACTACAAGAAATAAATATTCACTCGATTAATCGAATACTGAAAGACAATTGTTCAAATGAATCGAATATTGGCCCCACGATTAATCGAATAAACGAAAAATTTAGACATCTCTAACAACAACAACAGCTTCTACTTCAACAAACGAATCTAAACAACCGTCGCGATTGTCAAAAATGATTGGAACTGTCTGATCACTCACATTTCTACTACCATCATACGCCACAACCACCGCTCTCGTAACGTAAAGTTGTAAACAGAGTGAGAGGAATTGAGTGACTATGGTCAGCTTTTTTGTGACATTGACGGTGATGGATTGCATCTCTGATCGTGGATCGTCTGCTCGCGGATTATCGGGGTTCTACTGTATTTGCTTTTAATTTATTTCTCTCAATCCTTAGAAAATTGTACTTTTGTTTATGTTAGATCGTTAATTTGAATGGCATTATAATTAGTCATATTGTCATTTGTTTTCTAAACTAGTGTCTAGTGTTAAAATATAATAATCCATTTCCTTGTTGGGAATAAGATTGTCATTTGGACTATTCCGTCGATGCAAAAAGCAGAGTTTATGCCCAATCCAAGTGATACGCTGAATACCATAATGTGAAACAATTAAAATTCAAAATAATATCAGTGTTTGGCTCTGATATAATCTTGGCTTATCGCTTAGTAAAATATTGTCGTTTTCTATTGAATAAATTAAACCTTTATACTCACCAATTGTTGGAATTATCCAAGCAAGATATGTTGATAAACCACCAACAATGTTCAATAAACCGGTCCAAAACCATTTTTTCTCTGTACTCATAATTAGAAAAAACCCTACAAAGGTTCCCAACATCTCGGATGCACCTATAACATAAATTTGAAACGAATTCCACTAATTCGTTTTCATATCAAACAAACCTGCAATTACTGTATTGACTCGTAAATGATCTGTTCCAAATGCTCTAATATTCAGAAGCATTCCGTAGTATACCACTATGAAAATTGACCATGCTAAATGTACACAAACAAGATTTTTTGTAGCTAGTTTTTCCTTCCATATACTCCACCATGGATCAGGATTTGGTTTCGATATGAAAGTTTCAGATATGCTTTTCAACTGTATGTCAAAATCATTAGAGATGTAATTGGTGCTCCCATTGATTTCTGCGCATTCCATTAATATTGCCTTAGCCTCTTCAACACGATTTCTATGAAGCAGCCATCGTGGAGAATCTGGTATCCACCTGTGAAGTACAATTATTAATAGAATTGGAAGAATATCTATTCAATTGTTATTATTACCTATGTAGAATGATTAATAAGAATGTTGGCAAAGAAATCGCTAAATAGAGGTGTGACCAATTGCTCCAGAAGCTGGCAATTCCTGGTAAAATCATAACTCCAACTGACCAAAATTGTTCGAAAAAGCATATTGATGCTGTTCTGTATTTATCGGCCGCAATGTCACTTACTTCAATGATATTATAAAAAATTATACAGTCCATTCAATCATGTTGCAGTTTCACTTACTTATCATACCTCCAGCAGTATACATCAAGCCACAGCAAATTGCACTTAGACATCTAAAAAGCATATGCAACTCAAAAACATTCACTAATCCGGTTATACAGCCACATACAATTTGCGTATACATCCCTTAAAAAAGCGAAAGCATATATGATTATGTATTTTTGATTATGTTTAAATATAGCAGAACGTAAAAGAGAAATCTCAGTCCCAGAAAGTATCAGAATAATTTTCTTAAATTACTGATATTTGATATTTATATTACGTTAATCCAAATTCAATGTTTATTTAGATTTAGAACGGGTATTTGTTACATTCGAGTAGACATCATTCGGGTATTTGCTACATTCAGGTGAATGTACAGGGTTTTCCAACTTTAAATTCCGTAAGTAAATTGAAATAAAACACACTAAGAATTCGAATTTCGATGAAACTTTTATTTCAAATTAAAGTGTGGTTTATGCCATTATGTGTGAAATACAACATCATTCAAATGTCCACCTAGGGCTTCTTCGCACACCTTTATTCGGAACAGGTAATTTTCGATGACTTTTCGGCACATATGGGGCGGTATCTCTTTCATAACTTCACGAATGTTGTCTTTCAAATGTTCAAGAGTTTGCGGAGAGTTGGCATAGACACGGTCTTTCGCATAACCCCACAAAAAAAGTCTAGCGGGTTCAAATCGCATGATCTGGACGGCCAATTGGCATCACCAAAACGCGAAATTATGCGTCCCTCAAATTTCGTTCGCAATATAGCCATGTTCGGTCGTGTTGTGTGGCACGTGGCGCCGTCCTTTTGAAACCACATGTCATCCGTATCCATATCTTCAATTTGTGGCAAAAAAATCGGTTAACATGCGGCCATAGCGCTCACCATTCACAGTTACCGTCTCGCCGTCC
Organism: Toxorhynchites rutilus septentrionalis; assembly: GCF_029784135.1. Classification (NCBI taxonomy): domain Eukaryota; kingdom Metazoa; phylum Arthropoda; class Insecta; order Diptera; family Culicidae; genus Toxorhynchites; species Toxorhynchites rutilus. The sequence goes on from NC_073745.1 coordinate 172,230,513, forward strand.
TCATTTTCAAAGAAATACGGCCCGATGACTCCACCAGACCATAATGCGCACCAAACAGTGACTTTTGGCGGATGCAATTGCCTCTCAACAATCACGTGTGGATTTTCTGAGCCCCATATACGGAAATTTGGGTGTTCACATAGCCACCGAGCTCGAAATGTGCCTCATCGCTGAAGAAAATTTGATGCGAAAATTCAGCATTTTGCTGGTGTTGTTCGTTCACCCAATCGACGTATGCCCGACGCATTCCATGGTCACCACGCTCTAATTTTTGTACCAGTTGGACTTTATATGGATGTAGGTGCAAGTCCAAATGCAAAATTCGCCACAATGATGTGTTTGACAAGCCCAATTGCTGAGCACGCCGTGGAATCGAAACATTCGGGTCATCCTCCACACTGGCAGCAACAGCAGCAATATTTTCGGCCGAACGCACATGACGATGATGCACAGGTTTCACAATATCCGCTACGGATCCAGTTTGTTCGAATTTACGCACTACATTAGCGATTGTGTGCTCTGTAGGCCGTCCATGACGACCAAAATCCGTCCATAATGCTCGAAAAACATTTGCCGGTTTTTCATCATTTTTATAGTATAATTTAACAAAATTAACACGTTGTGCGATGCTAAAACGATCCATATTGTAAAATGGCAGATATTCAACTAACGATGTGACGCTTTGGTTGACAGCTATGTCAAACGGTTGTCAGCGCAGGGCTATATACTTTCGGAAGCCCGAAATGGAAAACCCTGTACTTTGGGTAGATATGTTTCTGGTTTCGGATTGCATCATGTCTGCAAAGGCTACATAGTTGGACAGCAACGTGGATTTCAATAGAAAGCAATATTTTTAATAGATATACAGCCACACACTCCATTCATTGCTTACATTGCTTTACAGTTACGTCAATCATCATATCGATGCGGTATACACAAATTTCCCAGCAGCGTTCGATAGAATCAATTCAAACAACCAGATAACAATGTTAATTTTCAGCGTCTCGGATTCAGTAGCTTCTTTTCTTCAGTCGTGTGTATCGTATTGGCTGACAAGTGTCAGTAGAAAATGGCAACGCCATATCCAAACCCTTTTCGGGTTACATTAGGCGTTTCCCAAGGAAGTCACCTTATCGCATATATTTTCATGTTATCCCTGAATGACATTAATTTCATGATTGAGTGCCATAAATTGTCAATGGTGACAATGATTCAATGTTAAGCTGACGCTGACATTTGCCATGTGGTGCGAAGTGTACAGGATGATTGTGAACCCCACCACCCCGACACTAGTATCAAGGAATGTTCTTGATTGGGCTTGGATCTGGTGAACGAACTGAAAAGTCCAATGTCTAATATCCCTGTTCAATGAACCACGCAATTTCTGTCAAGTTTTTAAGAACTGATGTGTTGGAATACATACATAGATAGATGAATAGATCAGGCCCTAGAAATCGTTTTCTATACAGCTACTAGCAGAACTTCAAGTAGTCCTAGAGCAACTAGATCGAGGAACTGTCGATCCGCAAGCCCAGATCGACCACCCGAACACATATTTGCGGCCTAGTTCGACCAGAAATTAATTAGGAATCGTTATACCATTTTGATTTGGGACATACGGCAAGCAAAGCCGTCTCTATGATCCGCAATTGTTATGGGCCAGTTGTTAATATCAAAATATACAGAAAGTAGCAAAATAGGTTACGAAAAGACCCCTAATTGCCCGGTCAGACCGTCTACATGTCATCGAAAATGTTCAGCAGGTCCGTGATGACGTTTGGGATAATTCAAAGCAGTCAACGAAGTCTTTGACTAGAAGATATTGGTGTTCATCTTCTACTGTAACTAGAACGCTTCATTCCCATGGTTACGCATTTCGCAGAATAGACTATCACTCATTTAAGGCAGACGTGAGAATCTTTACAGATACAGGTTGAGCTCCTTCAAGTTATGCTGGATAGAAGCGAGTGTGATAACTTGTTTTCCAGTTTTGTAATTTCGACCTATGTCCAATACAAAAGACTCCACTGCATAAGAAAAGATATACCATCGTAAACTATTACAAAAAAGATCCACAATGCGTATTTCGGCGTGATCCACTGCATGTTATTAGATACACGCGAGACAGTCGATCGACATCGATATCAGCATCAGTTTAGTATAACGGCCATATCACAGCTGCTAAAAACACCGTACCTTTGTTGTAGGATCATGCGCCCTTGCATACAGAATACCACATAGACAGTAACGAAAGGCCAGACATGAGGGTTTTAAATTGATAGATCATCTTCCGTACCCGCCCGATTCTTAACAGATTATCCCTTGTTCAGATTTATGCACAATCGTATGAGGAATGTAGAAATTTAGATCTAAGCAGGAGGTAATGGACTTTCTTATGGAGTAGCAGATTGTCAGATCCATTCTTTACTAGGGGAATAGACCAGATCAAGATTAGGTGGAGTTACGTTGCAGCAATAAACTTATTACAAAACTTATTAATGTCGTAGGAACAAAAGTGCTGGATGATAGGAATAGGACATGAAAGAAAAGAAACAAAAAAGGCTCATGAAAAGTGCAGAAATAATCGTCTTTACTAAGTCGCTTTTGACGTAGAACTACCTAGAATTTTTGCCGCGAACGGATTTTGGCGATTGACATTCCAAACGAATCGGAAATTCCCTAAGATTTGTTTGATATGCTTTACATTACAATCCCATGGTGTGTAAATGGTTAAAATTCATGAAAACTATAAGCGTTTTAATTTTCCCATACATTTGTTTTGTCAATTTGTGTGCTTTCCCGAACAGAGCTGTCAATAACGAGCAACTTATGGACGAGCAACGAAGGGGAAATCGTAAGACCTAAAGTCTCCGTGAACAAAGGAAAAGAAGAAGAACAAAGGGGTATATTTGCCTAGAGTATAAACAGTGAATCTCGCTGAGGCAAACTTGCTTAGAGGCGAATGAACTGCAAAGTTTAAAGCCTCTTAAAAACAAAGAAAGAAAGAAAGAAGGCAAACTTTCATTCTTCGTGAGGACACCGACTGAACAACATCGTTTCTGGGCGAGCTGGACGGAGAGAAGTGGAGGAGTAATACGAAGAAAAAGTAAAGTTTTCTAAGAGCCTTTTTGAAGGTTACAGACGAACGAACTAAAGAAGTTTAAAGTCTCACATGTCTTAGTATCGGATTGAGCTGTGGACGCGACCAAATTACTCACTCGCTGATGACTCTAGCATTGCAATAATTGCATCAAACTGACGCCATTGCATTAGGATTCTGAGCTACACAATTGTGTGGGGAATCATCTGCCTTGCTTGACGTCGGCTCACCAAGAAAATAAATGTTCTGGAATTTTGTCTGTGATTTGGTTTCGTATAACGGTAGCAAAACTCTCTCCACAAAGGAAGACAGCTAAGCTGATCAAGACTGGCAATAAAGGGTGTGTCACATCAAATTGCATCACGGAAAAAACGCTGTAGAAATTCGCCCAGTAGACCGATCCTTTTGAAAATTTTAGACAGTAAAATAAAAACTATTAAACAACTTTTGGCATTTTCTTTTTATTCATACTTCGAGCCCAAGTCCGTATGCTCGCACCTTCCTCTTTACCCCGTCCATAAGGTTCTGTACAACGTCAGATTGTAGTTTTTTTTTTGAACAGAAATCCATTTGCTCTTGAAGTCCGCCTCCGATTTGACAACTTTTAGGTTCTTCCGGAGGGCCTGCTTCATAATCGCCCAATATTTCTCTATTGGGCGAAGCTCCGGCGCGTTGGGCGGGTTCATTTCCTTTGGCACGAAGGTGACCCCGTTGGCTTCGTACCACTCCAACACGTTCTTTGAATAGTGGCACGAAGCGAGATCCGGCCAGAAGATGGTCGGGCCCTCGTGCTGCTTCAATAGTAGGCGCTTCTGTAGGCACTCCTTAAGGTAAACATGCCCGTTTACCGTGCCGGTCATCACGAAGGGGCCGCTCCGCTTTCCGCAAGAGCAGATCGCTTGCCACACCATGTACTTTTTGGCAAACTTGGATAGTTTCTGCTTGCGAATCTCCTCCGGAACGCTGAATTTGTCCTCTGCGGAGAAGACCAACAGGCCCGGCAGCTGACGAAAGTCCGCTTTGAAGTAGGTTTCATCGTCCATTACCAGGCAATGCGGCTTCGTCAGCATTTCGGTGTACAGCTTCCTGGCTCGCGTCTTCCCCACCATGTTTTGCCTTTCGTCGCGGTTAGGAGCCTTCTGAACCTTGTATGTACGCAGGCCCTCCCGCTGCTTGGTCCGCTGGACGAAGAACCTGTCAAATTCAGCTTATTGGCGACATCCCGGACCGAACTTCTCGGATCACGTCTTAACTGCTTAACTACGCGCTTGTGATCTTTTTCACTGACGGAGCATCCATTTTTGCCGTTCTTCACCTTCCGGTCGATGGTTCGGTTCTCGAAGTATCGTTTTAGTACTCTGCTGACCGTGGATTGGACGATTCCCAGCATCTTACCGATGTCCGATGTGACAACTCCGGATCCTTAGAGATGAACCAGCCTTTGGCTGAAAATCACTTTAATAAAGAAAGAAAAAAAAGACGGGTGGGTAATGTCGGGGACATAACCGGAGTGACGTAGGACTATACAAAGGGGACAGCTTTTATACTCTAGCAGTACACACTCACAGGATAGAGACAAATCGGCAGACTCAGCCAAAGGGGCGGGTCCAACGAGACGAACGAATGAGCGTTAAAAGGGAGCGATGGCAAAAAAATACATTCATTACGATTTGTTCGCTCGTTGGATTCACATACAGACTAAAAAGGGTCCTTTTCAGGATCACAAAAAGTCTAAAGAGTTTATTGTTTTGTTATCACTCGATATCCCCATCTTGTTCGGCTAAACCTTCCTGTTTAGCGATTTTTTGTCACTCGCCACAGCTTTCACAGTTGGAAAATTTCTTCCCATCCAGCTTGTGACATATTTTACAGTAAATTACATTCAATGGCACGTCGCATTACCACCACTCAGTGCCGGATTGGAGGTAATTTTAACCTGTAATTGAACATTTGCGATGACAGTGGTACAGTGTCGACTTTCAATGTGGGGTCATAATTTGGATCTCTATGTTTACAAAAATGTCCAACTAAATAAGTCGCATTACATGTCCGTCCAATTAGCTAAATGTCGAACTAATTGTAGATTACTGTACTTTAAATCTGGAAACAATTTAAGAATTGGTGAAAATTGAATAATCAGGAAAGTCCCTAACTATCAATAAGCTCAGAACAACTGCCAAATTCACATACTCATCAAATCCTGGCAAACAAATTATGAAAACATCAATTTGTGTTTTATTATTATTTTGGATAATGTTTTAGAAAGCATTGAACTTTATTTCCTAAACTCTTTTTTGGAAGGTTTAATGGCCCTGAAAAGCGCCTTGTTTCATGGAATGGTTCCAATTTAGAAAACTTAGTACTCGTGGTTTTGAAAAAAACCATTTCGAACGCCCTCGATGCCGCCTTGTTCTGGATTTGCCGCCAAAGCAGTTTGTATAAAGAACAAACTTTTTTCTTCTGCTACCTGATGCCGTTTTGCGATTGCGTTTGCCACTCGCCATTCGCTGCAACTGCCTGTTGTCTTGATGTCCGCCGAACCGAATGTGTTCTGTTCCGAATGCAGGTTTTCTTATCGTCGCGAGCACCTAAGCCAGCTAACTCGATCACTCCGGCGGCCGAAACTATATAACGCCGGCTAGGTGGACTGGTACACAGGTACTAACGCGCTCGACCTAGCAACCTTTTCCGGTGCAATTGGCGGATACACCTACGGGAAATTGCAGACCACCACGGTTCGAGCGGGATTTTGCCTTTCCCTTCTCTTTTCCTCCTTTGTTGAGTACACGATGCCGATGCCGTACAACCACACGGGTTTACGGTTTGAAAGAAAATAAGATATTTTTTTGGGGTCCGCGTGTTTTATACTCTAGCGGTACACACTCACAGGATAGAGACAAATCGGCAGACTCAGCCAAAGGGGCGGGTCCAACGAGACGAACGAATGAGCGTTAAAAGGGAGCGATGGCAAAAAAATACATTCATTACGATTTGTTCGCTCGTTGGATTCACATACAGACTAAAAAGGGTCCTTTTCAGGATCACAAAAAGTCTAAAGAGTTTATTGTTTTGTTATCACTCGATATCCCCATCTTGTTCGGCTAAACCTTCCTGTTTAGCGATTTGTTGTCACTCGCCACAGCTTTCACAGTTGGAAAATTTCTTCCCATCCAGCTTGTGACATATTTTACAGTAAATTACATTCAATGGCACGTCGCATTACCACCACTCAGTGCCGGATTGGAGGTAATTTTAACCTGTAATTGAACATTTGCGATGACAGTGGTACAGTGTCGACTTTCAATGTGGGATCATAATTTGGATCTCTATGTTTACAAAAATGTCCAACTAAATAAGTCGCATTACATGTCCGTCCAATTAGCTAAATGTCGAACTAATTGTAGATTACTGTACTTTAAATCTGGAAACAATTTAAGAATTGGTGAAAATTGAATAATCAGGAAAGTCCCCAACTATCAATAAGCTCAGAACAACTGCCAAATTCACATACTCATCAGATCCTGGCAAACAAATTATGAAAACATCAATTTGTGTTTTATTATTATTTTGGATAATGTTTTAGAAAGCATTGAACTTTATTTCCTAAACTCTTTTTTGGAAGGTTTAATGGCCCTGAAAAGCGCCTTGTTTTATGGAATGGTTCCAATTTAGAAAACTTAGTACTCGTGGTTTTGAAAAAAACCATTTCGAACGCCCTCGAAGCCGCCTTGTTCTGGATTTGCCACCAAAGCAGTTTGTATAAAGAACAAACTTTTTTGTTCTGCTACCTGATGCCGTTTTGCGATTGCGTTTGCCACTCGCCACTCGCTGCAACTGCCTGCTGTCTTGATGTCCACCGAACCGAATGTGTTCTGTTCCGAATGCATGTTTTCTTATCGTCGCGAGCAGCTTTGCCAGCTAACTCGATCACTTCGGCGGCCGAAGCTATATAACGCCGGCTAGGTGGACTGGTGCACCTAGCTACCTAGCTACCCTTGCGGGGAACTCCAGATCAACACGAGCGGGAACTCCAGATCAAGGTTCGAGCGGGATTTTGCCTTTCCCTTCACTTTTCCTCCTTTGCCATATCCAACCATGGCTGCTTATGTTGGTTTGTTGATGTGAGGTGATGCGAAACGATGTGGTGTACGGTTCGGATGAGAATGATCGTTACGGCAGCGGAGAGAATTACGCATGTGTGAGACTGCGACCAATGTTTCCCTCATTTTTTTCTTTTTCCTTTCCAATCGTGCTTCATTCTATTTCGCTGCTGCTCTGGTTGCCCGTTTTGGTCGGTACGATTTGAGGAGCACAAAATGGACCAATCAAAAATGGGCACATAGTGTATTTGGACAATGCTTGATATTTCACAATTATTCAATTATTTATCTCAAGAAAAATGAAATGTTATTCGTTATGATAGATGCGTAGATATATTTCCTATCAATTGATGCAAAAACCTTTGCGATCTATTGAGAAATGCTCGAGTTATAAGCGTTCCAAATCTTGCATTTTTTCCTACTTGTTCAGTGCCTAGATTTCCATTTCACCCCCTATATCTTCCGGTTAGACGTAGTCCTACGTCAAAAAAAAAAAAAAATCCGGATTCTCGAAATAAGTGCGCAGGATTAATTCACGACGCTCTTTTTCGTTCGACGACATTTTTCCAAATTTACGATAAATTGACAGTGAAGCATGGCCAACGTGATCTATACACTCTTATCTGATTATAAGCGAAAGCTGAAGATATAATTCCTAAAAATTAAAATTCTACAGCGTTTTTTCCGTGATGCAATTTGATGTGCACACCCTTTATTAACAAAAAGGGCTTCTGTTGAGAAGAACGCAAAACGGAGATAAGTGTGTGCATTTTTAATTGCTTCAAGCCATCGGTATATGGATATTTGAGTGTGTACGTGCGTGCGTTTCAATGGATTGCGCTGTTGCGGGTGAACATCCACGTTCGATCCGAACGTGGCGACAAGGAGGGGAGATAGCGGGAGGAAAATATTTGCACTAGGGTATTAGTAATGAATCTCTGCTGAGGCAAATTTTCAACCATTTTCCAAGCAGTTAACATTGTTTGTTTTGACGTAGGACTACGTCTAACCGGAAGATATAGGGGGTGAAATGAAAATCTAGGCACTGAACAAGTAGGAAAAATTGCAAGATTTGGAACGCTTATAACTCGAGAATTTCTCAATAGATCGCAAAGGTTTTTGCATCAATTGATAGGAAATATATATACGCATCTATCATAACGAATCAAATTTAATTTTTCTGGAGATAAATAATTGAATAATTGTGAAATAACAAGCATTGTCCAAATGCACTATGTGCCCATTTTTGATTGGTCCATTTTGTACTCCTCAAATCGTACCAACCAAAACGGGCAACCAGAGCAGCAGCGAAATAGAATGAAGCACGATTGGAAAGGAAAAAGAAAAAATTGAACGAAACATTGGTCGCAGTCTCACACATGCATAATTCTCGTGCCAGCCAGTCAGCTTAAAAATCCCCGCTACGCTGCCGTAACGATCATTCTCATCCAAACCGTACACCACATCGGTTCGCATCACAACACATCAACAAACCAACCCAAGCAGCCATGTCTGGACATGGTAAAGGAGGGAAAATTAAGGGAAAGGCAAAACCCCGCTCGAACCGTCTGGAGTTCCCCACAAGGGTAGCAAGGCCGAGCGCGTTAGTACCAGTGCACCAGTCCACCTAGCCGGCGTTATATAGTTTCGGCCGCCAAAGTGATCGAGTTGGCTGACAAAGCAGCTCACGACGATAACAAAACACGCATTATGAACAGACCACATTCGGTTCGGTGGACATCAAGACAACAACAGGCAGTTGCAGCGAGTGGCGAGTGGCAAACGCAATCGCAAAACGACAGCAGGTAGCGGAAGAAAAAAGTTTGTTTTTTATACAAACTGCTTTGGTGGCAAAACCAGAACAAGGCGGCAATGGTTTTTTTTTCAAAACCACGAGTACAAAGTTTTCTAAATTGGAACCATTCCATAAAACACGGCGCTTATCAGGGCCATTAAACCTTTCAAAAGAGTTTACGAAATACAGTTCAATGCATTCTAAAATACTATCCAAAATAATAATTAGATACAAATTGATTTTTTCATAATTTGTTTGCCAGAATATGATGAGTTTGAGAATTTGGCAGTTGTGCTCAGCTTATTGATGGTTGGAGACTTTCAGGATTATTCAATTTTCACAAATTCTTAAATTGCTTCCAGATTGAAAGTACATTAATTTACATTTAGTTCGACATTTAGCTAATTGGACGGACCTGTAATGCGACATATTTAGTTGGACATTTTTGTAAACATGGAGTTCGGGGTCCAAGTTATGACCCAACATGTCTCAAGCTGGATGGGAAGAAATTTTCCAACTGTGAAAGCTGTGGCGAGTGGCAAACGCAATCGCTAAACAGGAAGGTTTAGCCGAACATGATGGGTACATCGAGTGATAACAAAACAATAAACTCTTTAGATTAAAAGATGATTGTGTGGTCCTGAAAAGGACCCTTTTTAGTGTTTGCTTCCGAATCAGCAGTCGGAAAACGCTCTTTATTTGGAGCTGGTATACTTCTTCACCGCTTTGGTACCTTCGGAAACGGCATGCAAGTTCACCGGGCAGCAACAGACTGATTGCGATCTGAATTTCCCACGCCGTAATGGTTAACCGCTTATTGTAGTGGGTCAGACGTGAGGCTTCCGCTACGATACGCTCAAGGATGCATTGACGAAGCTCATGACGCTCATCGCCTTCGATGAGAAACCGGTGTCGGAATGATCCTGATTCAGCACCTTATGATGTAGATAGCATATGATTCCTTCTTCTCCCTCTTGTCGGTTTCCGAGATATTCTTCTGCGCCGTGCCGAACTTTTTGGCGGCTTTTCCATTATTCCACTAGTCTTCGGTACCTTCGTGTTTGTTAGAAACAACTGCATGTGAATCCAACGAGCGAACAAATCGTAATGAATGTATTTTTTTGCCATCGCTGCCTTTTAACGCTCATTCGTTCGTCTCGTTGGACTCGCCCCTTTGGCTGAGTCTGCTGATTTATCTCTATCCTGTGAGCGTGTACCGCCAAAGTACAAAACGCGCGGACCCGCAGAAAAATATATCATTCTCTTTCAAACCGTAAATCAGTTTGATTGTATGGCATCGTTTCACATCACATCGCATCAACGGATTGGTGCCGGAGCACCAGTATACCTTATAGCGGTTATAGAATTTCGCCCGCCGGAGTACTCGAGTTGGCTTTCAAAGCTGCTCACGACAATACGAAAACCCGCCTACAGAACAGAGCACATTCGGTTCGGTGGCAACAACTAGTTTCAGCGAGTGGCAAACGCAATCGCAAAACGGCAGCATGTAGAAAAAGGAAAAAGTTTGTTTATACAGACTGCTTTGGTGGCAAAACCAGCCACCGTAAAACACGGCCTTTTTCAGGGCCATTAAACCTTTCAAAGAAGAGTTATTAAAAGTTTTTCACAATATATTTCAAAATGCATTCTAAAGTGACATAATATGACATATAATATAAACCGATTTATTTTGTTTATGCTTGTTCTTGAGCTTATTGGTGGCTGAGGTCTTTTAAATTGATCATTCAGTTTTCACAAACCCATACATGGTTTCCGAATTAAAAGTGGCTTCAAATTACAACACATTGTATGCAGGATGGCATTAACGAAATTTCTCGGTAGCAAGAACTGCTTTCTTTGGTTGATAACTGATGTTGAAAATTGACGGACGTTACATCTGCATTGTATAGAAAAATAACTAAGGAGCAACATGATGAGCTATGTATTTCCTGCTGCTCTGTTCTTATTTTAAGGGACTTTAATCCAAAGGTCATCCGTCCCTGTATTTACTGTCATTTATGTCTGTGTATTTACTTTTCATTTTTATTTATTTTGTTTGCGGAGACTACAAATCTTACAATTCATTCGTCTCCGAAACCACAGTTTAAGGTACGATAATATGCTCAATAGTGAAATATACGATAGTGAATGAGCTGATGACCACCTATGCATTCCCTGTCACAGCCATCATTTTGATTGTACGATATGTGCATACGCCGAAAGATGCTCGGCGTTGAACATTTAATAAGTACAAAGCCTTCATAAAAAAATCAAGAATCAAGTTTGTAACAAAAAACGCAAAAACACAACACCAAAGGTTCTTTTCAGAACCCCCAACATGTTCATAAAGAGTAAACAGTAAACTAATCCATTTTTCAGGTATATAGGTAGGTATTCACGAAGGAGAAGAAAATAAAACAATATATTTGAAATATATATTTAGCAAAAGCTGTCCCCTTTGTATAGTCCTACGTCACTCCGGTTATGTCCCCGACATTACCCACCCGTCTTTTTTTTTGTCATCATAAAGGCTTCGTTGGTACCTTTGACATTGCAATAATGAAGCATGTGTTAAGGTTGTGCGCCAAAAAAATATTTGAGAATACCAAGTTATCCAATGAGTTATAATAAGTTATTAATTTATTTGGGTTCCCTTCAACTAGGATTGCATTTGCGCTAATCTTGATCATAATGAAGCAGTGCTACTCTTTTCGAGGTTGCTGAGATTAACAGAAATAGTTTATTCAGTTTATTTACTCATCAAGAAAGTAAATGTCGTTCTGGAATCAAAATGAATCATCAAACAATAATCATCAATAATAACTACAAGAAAAACATATTTCAGTGCGACCAAACTTCGTAGCATTATAAAATAATAATCGCAGTTATAAACAAGCGACTTAAATTAAACTACAGCGTAGTTCTACGTCAACAATGCGGTCGTGTCTTGGACACAACCTCCTATATTTTTTTAAATTTTAATTATTCATTCTGCCTCAATGTATGCAGTACAGCATTGCATTCGTGACTATTGAAAATAAGCAACACCGGATTTGGAGGAGAGTCACCCAGTATCCAGTGCGTAAAGCAACTCTCATCGGCATCGACAGTCATACCCCGACACTGGTATCAAGTTCAATGAAAGGAAGCAATCTTGAATTATTAACGCTCAATCAGAAATCGATTCTACCTCAGAAAAACCAAGTGCAAATCATTGGATTTCCGAGCACCGACTTATTAACCACCATTCAGTCCGGTGGCAGATCCGCCACGTATTTCAAATATGATCTGACGAGACGGTGCTCCCACTTACGTTCCACCAAACACGGTCCACGCTCTGTCAGCCCTCATCCGGAGCATTCCAGCACCAGCGCTATGTGCATAGTTTTCGGCGCAGTGCTCCGTACAGGGGTAGCACTTTGGCGGAGCACACTGTAATGAAAGGGTTAAGAGCTGAGTTTGAATAATGGGTCGATTACACGACGTCCCACTGGTTGTTTCAATTCCAGTAGATGATGTTCGATCAAGCAGAGGTTCAATTTTTTGTGGTCTTTTGTCTGCTCTCAGCCAATACAGCAAAAAACCATGCTAATCCTATATTTTACTCAGCCTAGTATGAATTTATGCTTTTCCTAAATGAAGCTCGATGTCTAGTGATGTATATTAATATATATAAAAATCTCGTGTCACGATGTTCGTGGTCGAACTTCTCCGAAACGGCTCTACCGATTTTAATGATATTATACTCATAAAACTTGGTAGGCATGAGAATAGGTCATAAACTATATATGATACCGCAAGGATACCGATTACTTTATATTTGGTACCGATTAGGGTGGTCCCATGCAAATAAAATCTGAATAACTTTGTTTTCGTTTTTTGACGTAGGACTACGTCTTTCATTTCTATACCGGGGTGTAAAATCAATGTTTCGAAAACGAAAGCGTTACGCCGGAGACCGAGATTTTGAGCGTTAATAGCTCCTAAACAACTGAACGAAATGGTATGATAAACACTTCATTCGAAAGATAAAATGTCTACGCGTTATATACTTGTTACTTTTTGATCCAAAAACTTGTTTCAATAGTCTTAAAATTGCTTTCAAAACAGGCTATTGAAATCACCAATCGGTATATAAGCGAGCGGCGCTCGGAAATCCACTCAGTTCTAATTGAACAGCGATTGGAGCATGTTGTCGCTGTTGCGGTGAAGCTCTTTATTTATCATGAAAGCGCGGATGAACGGTGTCACCAAGAGCCTGTTTGTGCACCCTAGGCCAGAAGGGAATCTATCAGGAGGAGAGTGATGCCACAAACGGTTCCCTGGGAAGACATCGCTACACACACATACACGCGCGGCTATTAACAGGTGGTTATCGAGTTGGCATTAACCACTGGTGGGCTTCCAGTATCGAGGAAAATGTGGAAATATCTAATCGTTACTGAAAATAATCTGCCAGTTCCTTTGGGAATTTTCAAAATATATTCATGTGAAAGAGTTTAATTGAATGTTTTCTATCCATGTTACACTGTGACCAAATATGTTTCAATCAAGTGCTATTAACAGGTGGTTATCGAGTTGGCATTAACCACTGGTGGGCTTCCAGTATCGAGGAAAATGTGGAAATATCTAATCGTTACTGAAAATAATCTGCCAGTTCCTTTGGGAATTTTCAAAATATATTCACGTGAAAGAGTTTAATTGAATGTTTTCTATCCATGTAACACTGTGACCAAATACATTTGGTTTTGTGGTTTTTCAATCAATCGCAATTAATAGGATAGCTTCAGAAGATTATTCTTCCCCATCAGTAGGATATTTCCGTATCCAATATTGTATGCGCCCGCAATCGATTATTGCTCAGTCGCCGAAAGTTCCGAGCTCAGAGAATTCATTCCCCTCTAGTTTGCCTTCCAAATTGCCATCGTAAACCACACATTCTCTCGATTCAATCACACACAAAAAGCATACTTAAGCGATATTCTGGTGGTGAGACACATTCATTTTTCGTGAGGACATCGACAAGACAACATCGTTGCCTAACGTGCTGGAGGAGGTGGACGGCGAAGGATCGACACATACACGCGCAGAATTCTTTCCGTTAGGATGCCATTCAGCATCGAGAAAGTTCCGGAAAGATCTAATCATTGCTGGAAAATAATCTGCCAGTTCCTTTGGGAATTTTCAAAATATATTCATGTGAAAGAGTTTAATTGAATGTTTTCTATCCATGTAACACTGTGACCAAATATATTTCAATCAAGTGCTATTAACAGGTGGTTATCGAGTTGGCATTAACCACTGGTGGGCTTCCAGTATCGAGGAAAATGAGGAAATATCTAATCGTTACTGAAAATAATCTGCCAGTTCCTCTGGGAATTTAAAATTACATTCATGTGAAAGAGTTTATTTTAATGTTTTCTATCCATGAAACACTGTGACCAAATACATTTGGTTTTGTGATTTTTCAATCAATCGCAATTAACAGGATAGCTTCTGAAGATTATTCTTCCCCATCAGTAGGATATTTCCGTATCCAATATTGGATGCATAAAACCTTGTGCCTCCAACGTAACGCTCTCGTTTTCGAAGTTCTCCAAATATTCATTCATTCAGAATGAATTCAGATTCAACTTCAAACAAATGATCTCTAAATCAACGATAGTCCTACGTCACCCTTGCGGTTATACCATATATATAACCCACTTCCTGTTTTTTTTGCATAAATTTGGCTTGAATAAAAACTTATAACCATATATAATCAATTTTCATCCTCATCTCCTTTTGACGTGGGACTACGTCTAACCGGAGTATATGGGGGGTAAAATGAAAACCTAAACACATAACATGCAGGAAAAAATGAAAGATTCCAAAAGCTTATAACTCGAACATTTCTTACTGGATCGGAAAGATGTTTGCATCAATTGATAGGGAATATTTCTACGCTTCTATCGCAATTAATTGAATGTTATTTTTCGTGAGATAAACAATTGAATAACTGTAAAATGTTAAGCGTTATCTGAACGCCCTTACTGCCTCATTTTTTATCACGATATTTGTATTTTTATATAAACGATACAAAATAATTAATTCGTCGTTCGTTTTTTAAACAGGACGAATTTATTTACGTTGTTTAATGCCAGAGCACTTCGTCCTCTTCATCGAATTTCACCCTACACATACGCAGGTAACCTCAGTTCGACTAAAACTAGAAATATCATCGGCGAGCTGGAAGCGTTTTTGGATGAGCACAATGAATTATTGAAATTATTCTAATCACACACATGGTCGGAATGCAAAATAACAGTCACGCTACTGTCGTCAATCCTGATAAAAAACCGACTGAAGAGCACGCCACAGTTACTTTAATTATTAGAAACATCATTACTCATTTTGAATTAATATTTTAATATTATGTGGTTGGAGGAGACGAAACAAACAAATTAGTGCCCTCGATGGATTCTTATGTGTGTCGTTTGATGAATTGGCGCAGTCAGGACAAAGTCATTCTAGGATGTCTTGAGCTGTGCCAATAATCCATGGTCAACATATTCGCAAAGGTAGAGAGCGAACGGCTGCGATTCTTATGACACAATCAACAGAAGCGGTTCGAGGAATGATAGCGAGACGCTATCATGAGTAACATCTACACAGCCTTTGTTCAAATGACAGCACGTGTGTTCAAACAAAAGAAATACAGTCTTTAATGGGCTCCATTAGAAAATTACAAGTATTTCGTCCAACATGTTGCTGGATGTATATAATTGAATGACTAAAGCGAGGATGGCCTTATACGCACATTTTGACGTAGGACTACGTCTTTCATTTCTATACCGGGGTGTAAAATCAAAGTTTCGAAAACGAAAGCGTTACGCCGGAGACCGAGATTTTGAGTGTTAATAGTTCCTAAACAACTGAACGAAATGGTATGATAAACACTTCATTCGAAAGATAAAATGTCTACGCGTTCTATACTTGTTACTTTCTGATCCAAAAACTTGTTTCAATAGTCTTAAATTTGCTTTCAAAACAGGCTATTGAAATCACCAATCGGTATATAAGCGAGCGCCGCTCGGAAATCCACTCAGTTCTAATTGAACAGCGATTGGAGCATGTTGTCGCTGTTGTAGTGAAGCTCTTCATTTATCATGAAAGCGCGGATGAACGGTGTCACCAAGAGCCTGTTTGTGCACCTTAAGCCAGAAGGGAATCCATCAGGAGGAGAGTGATGCCACAAACGGTTCCCTGGGAAGATCTCGAAGCAGCCGCTACACACACACACACATACACGCGCGGAATTCTTTCCGTTTGGATGCCATTCAGCATCGAGAAAGATCCGGAAAATAATCTGCCAGTTCCTCTGGGAATTCAAAAATACATTCATGTGAAAGAGTTTATTTTAATGTTTTCTATCCATGTAACACTGTGACCAAATATGTTTCAATCAAGTGCTATTAACAGATGGTTATCGAGTTAGCATAAGCCACTGGTGGGCTTCCAGTATCGAGGAAAATGTGGAAATATCCAATCGTTACTGAAAATAATCTGCCAGTTCCTCTGGGAATTTAAAATTACATTCATGTGAAAGAATTTATTTTAATGTTTTCTATCCATGTAACACTGTGACCAAATACATTTAGTTTTGTGATTTTTCAATCAATCGCAATTAACAGGATAGCTTCTGAAGATTATTCTTCTCCATCAGTAGGATATTTCCGTATTCAATATTGTATGCGCCCGCAATCGATTATTGCTCAGTCGCCGAAAGTTTCGAGCTCTGAGAGTTCATTCCCCTCTAGTTTGCCTTCCAAATTGCCATCGTAAACCACGCCTTCTCTCGATTCAATCACGCACAAAAAGCATACCTAAGCGATATTCTGGTGGTGAGACGCATTCATTTTTCGTGAGGACATCGACAAGACAACATCGTTGCTGAGGATGCTGGACGGCGAAGGATCGAGATCTGCCCTGAGACGCAAGCAGTTTGTTTGAAACTGCGAGGGAGCACAGAGAAGCCGATCCTTCAGGAGAAGAGAAGGTGACCATCGAAGCAGACGCTACACATACACATACACGCACGGAATTCTTTCCGTTTGGATGCCGTTCAGCATCGAGAAAGATCCGGAAAATAATCGGCCAGTTCCTCTGGGAATTTAAAATTACATTCATGTGAAAGAGTTTATTTTAATGTTTTCTATCCATGTAACACTGTGACCAAATACATTTGGTTTTGTGATTTTTCAATCAATCGCAATTAACAGGATAGCTTCTGAAGATTATTCTTCCCCATCAGTAGGATATTTCCGTATCGAATATTGGATGCATAAAACCTTGTGCCTCCAACGTAACGCTCTCGTTTACGAAGTTCTCCAAATATTCATTCATTCAGAATGAATTCAGATTCAACTTCAAACAAATGATCTCTAAATCAACGATTGTCCTACGTCACCCTTGCGGTTATACTATAGATATAACCCACTTCCTGTTTTTTGCTTGGTTAGTCGACAAAATACACTCTGAGCAAAAGGATCGAGTAATTTCCTCGGAAATTCAAGATTTATCTACTGATCAACTATTTCCCTTTATTCTGAAATCCGATCGAATCAGAACTACCTGAACGAATCGCAACTCAAGTTCAATAGAGTTGTGCAATTCGACATTGAACTATTTCTGTGAAGCGATAATGGTAATGAATTTTCGGGTGAAATGAACACGCTCTTAGGACAAAAATTATAAATGAAAAAGAGAAAAACACTGCAAGTGCAACATGCAAGTAGTCTATAATATGTGCTTTGTTAACAAGGTAACACATTCTCTGCAAGTGGGGAAAAATATTTAACGAAAATTATCTCTGATACTAATTTTATATTATGGATAAAGTTTTGACGGAAATGCAAAGAGATTTATAGAAGAATCGTTAAGTTCGGACTGTTTTCTAAGTATTGACGTAGGACTACGTCTAACCGGAAGATATAGGGGGTGAAATGGCAATCTAGGCACTGAACAAGTAGGAAAAAATGCAAGATTTGGAACGCTTATAACTCGAGCATTTCTCAATAGATCGCGAAGGTTTTTGCATCAATTGATAGGAAATATATCTACGCATCTATCATAACGAATAACATTTAATTTTCCTTGAGATAAATAATTGAATAATTGTGAAATATCAAGCATTGTCAAAATGCACTATGTACCCATTTTTGATTGGTCCATTTTGTGCTCCTCAAATCGTACCGACCAAAACGGGCAACCAGAGCAGCAGTGAAATAGAAAAATCGTGAAGCACGATTGGAAAGGAAAAAGAAAAAAATGAACGAAACATTGGTCGCAGTCTCACACATGCGTAATTCTCGAGCCAGCCAGTCAGCTTAAAAATCCCCAGCTCCGCTGCCGTAACGATCATTCCCATTCAAACCGTACACCAAATCGGTTCGCATCACAACACATCAACAAACCAACCCAAGCAGCCATGTCTGGACATGGCAAAGAAGGAAAAGTGAAGGGAAAGGCAAAATCCCGCTCGAACCGTGTCGTTCTGGAGTTCCCCGCAAGAGTAGCTAGGCCGAGCGCGTTAGTACCAGTGCACCAGTCCACCTAGCCGGCGTAATATAGCTTCGGCCGCCGAAGTGATCGACTTAGCCGGCAAAGCTGCTCGCGACGATAAGAAAACCCACATTCGGAACAGAACACATTCGGTTCGGTGGACATCAAGACAACAGGCAGTTTCAGCGAGTGGCGAGTGGCAAACGCAATCGCAAAACGGCATCAGGTAGCAGAAGAAAAAAAGACGGGTGGGTAATGTCGGGGACATAACCGGAGTGACGTAGGACTATACAAAGGGGACAGCTTTTGTTAAATATATATTTTAAATATATTGTTTTATTTTCTTCTTCTACGTGAATACCTACCTATCTACATGAAAAATGGATTAGTTTACTGTTTACTCTTTATGAATATGTTGATGGTTCTGAAAAGAACCTTTGGTGTTGTGTTTTTGTTATCACTCGATATTCTCATCTTGTTCGGTTAAACATTCCTGTTTAGCTGTTGCGTTTACCACTCGCCACAGCTTTCACAGTTGGAAAATTTCTTCCCATCCAGCTTGTGACATATTGTTCAGTAAATTACATTTAATGCGACGTGCCGGAGAAACACTTTGCCACTCACTGAAACTAATTGTTGTCTTGATGAGCGCCGAACCGAATCTGCTCTGTTCTTGATGCGGGTTTTCTGATTGTCGTGAGCAGCTTTGCAAGCCAACTCGAGCACTCCGACGGCCGAAACTCTATAATCGCTGTTCGGTATACTGGTGCTCCGGCACCAATCCGTTCGGCCTAGCTACCCTTGCGGAGCAATCAGTGAATGCGACCAACAGGGAACTGGAGACCTGCACGGTTCGAGTGAGACTTTGCCTTTCCCTTAACTTGTCCTCCTTTGTTACGTCCACGATGCCAAGACGTACAACCACACGGGTTTACGGTTTGAAAGAAAATAAGATATTTTTTGGGGTCCGCGTGTTTTATACTCTAGCGGTACACACTCACAGGATAGAGACAAATCGGAAGACTCAGCCAGAGGGGTGAGTCCAACGAGACGAACGAATGAGCGTTAAAAGGGAGCGATGGCAAAAAAGACGGGTGGGTAATGTCGGGGACATAACCGGAGTGACGTAGGACTATACAAAGGGGACAGCTTTTGTTAAATATATATTTTAAATATATTGTTTTATTTTCTTCTTCTACGTGAATACCTACCTATCTACATGAAAAATGGATTAGTATACTGTTTACTCTTTATGAATATGTTGATGGTTCTGAAAAGAACCTTTGGTGTTGTGTTTTTGTTATCACTCGATATTCTCATCTTGTTCGGTTAAACATTCCTGTTTAGCTGTTGCGTTTACCACTCGCCACAGCTTTCACAGTTGGAAAATTTCTTCCCATCCAGCTTGTGACATATTGTTCAGTAAATTACATTTAATGCGACGTGCCGGAGAAACACTTTGCCACTCACTGAAACTAATTGTTGTCTTGATGAGCGCCGAACCGAATCTGCTCTGTTCTTGATGCGGGTTTTCTGATTGTCGTGAGCAGCTTTGCAAGCCAACTCGAGCACTCCGACGGCCGAAACTCTATAATCGCTGTTCGGTATACTGGTGCTCCGGCACCAATCCGTTCGGCCTAGTTACCCTTGCGGAGCAATCAGTGAATGCGACCAACAGGGAACTGGAGACCTGCACGGTTCGAGTGAGACTTTGCCTTTCCCTTAACTTGTCCTCCTTTGTTACGTCCACGATGCCAAGCCGTACAACCACACGGGTTTACGGTTTGAAAGAAAATAAGATATTTTTTTGGGGTTCGCGTGTTTTATACTCTAGCGGTACACACTCACAGGATAGAGACAAATCGGCAGACTCAGCCAGAGGGGCGAGTCCAACGAGACGAACGAATGAGCGTTAAAAGGGAGCGATGGCAAAAAAATACATTCATTACGATTTGTTCGCTCGTTGGATTCACATACAGGCTAAAAAGGGTCCTTTTCAGGATCACAAAATTATCTTCAATCTAAAGCGTTTATTGTTTTGTTGTCACTCGATATCCCCATCTTGTTCGGCTAAACCTTCCTGTTTAGCGATCACTTCGGCAGCCGAAACTAACGGCGGCTAGGTGGACTGGTGCACTGGTAGTAACGCGCTCGGCCTAGCTACCCTTGCGGAGCAATTGGCGAATACACCTACGGGAAACTACAGTCCAAAATGGTTCGAGCGGAATTTTGCCATTCTCTTCACTTTTCCTCCTTTGCCATATCCAGACATGGCTGCTTGTGTTAGTTAGTTGATGTGTTGTGATGCGAACCGATGTGGTGTACGGTTTGAATGAGAATGATCGTTACGGCAGCGGAGCGGGGATTTTTAAGCTGACTGGCTGGCTCGAGAATTACGCATGTGTGAGACTGCGACCAATGTTTCGTTCATATTTTTTCTTTTTCCTTTCCAATCGTGCTTCATTCTATTTCGCTGCTGCTCTGGTTGCCCGTTTTGGTCGGTACGATTTGAGGAGCACAAAATGGACCAATCAAAAATGGGCACATAGTGCATTTTGACAATGCTTGATATTTCACAATTATTCAATTATTTATCTCAAGAAAAATGAAATGTTATTCGTTATGATAGATGCGTAGATATATTTCCTATCAATTGATGCAAAAACCTTTGCGATCTATTGAGAAATGCTCGAGTTATAAGCGTTCCAAATCTTGCATTTTTTCCTACTTGTTCAGTGCCTAGATTTCCATTTCACCCCCTATATCTTCCGGTTAGACGTAGTCCTACGTCAAAAGTTTGTTCTTTATACAAACTGCTTTGGTGGCAAATCCAGAACAAGGCGGCATCGAGGGCGTTCGAAATGGTTTTTTTTTCAAAACCACGAGTACTAAGTTTTCTAAATTGGAACCATTCCATAAAACAAGGCGCTTTTCAGGGCCATTAAACCTTTCAAAAAAGAGTTTAGGAAATACAGTTTAATGCTTTCTAAAACATTATCCAAAATAATAATAAAACACAAATTGATTTTTTCATAATTTGTTTGCCAGGATCTGATGAGTATGTGAATTTGGCAGTTGTTCTGAGCTTATTGATAGTTGGGGACTTTCCTGATTATTGAAAGTACAGTAATTTACTATTAGTTCGACATTTAGCTAATTGGACGGACATGTAATGCGACTTATTTAGTTGGACATTTTTGTAAACATAGAGATCCAAATTATGACCCCACATTGAAAGTCGACACTGTACCACTGTCATCGCAAATGTTCAATTACAGGTTAAAATCGCCTCCAATGCGACTTTGAGTGGAGCTTCGGCTCGTCGCATTGAATGTAATTTACTGTACAACATGTCACAAAGCTGGATGGGAAGAAATTTTCCAACTGTGAAAGCTGTGGCAAGTGGCAAACGCAATCGCTAAACAGAAAGGTTTAGCTGAACAAGATGGGGATATCGAGAGATAACAAAACAATAAACTCTTTAGATTGAATATAATTTTGTGATCCTGAAAAGGACCCTTTTTAGCTTGCATGTGAATCCAACGAGCCAACTAATCGTAATGAATGTATTTTTTTGCCATCGCTCCCTTTTAACGCTCATTCGTTCGTCTCGTTGGACTCGCCCCTCTGGCTGAGTCTGCCGATTTGTCTCTATCCTGTGAGTGTGTACCGCTAGAGTATAAAACGCGCGGACCCCAAAAAAATATCTTATTTTCTTTCAAACCGTAAACCCATGTGGTTGTACGGCATCGGCATCGTAGACGTAACAAAGGAGGACAAATTAAGGGAAAGGCAAAGTCCCACTCGAACCGTGCAGGTGTGCAGTTCTTCGTAGGTGTATCCGCCAATTGCTTAGCAATGGTAGCTAGGCCGAGCACGTTAGCATCAGTGCACCAGCCGGCGTTATATAGTTTCGGCCGCCAAAGTGATCGAGTTGGCTGGTAAAGCTGCTCGCGACGATAAGAAAAACCGCATTCAGAACAGAACACATCAAGACAACAACAGGCAGTTGCAGCGAGTGGCGAGTGGCAAACGCAATCGCAAAACGGCATCAAGTAGCAGAAGAAAAAAGTTTGTTCTTTATACAAACTGCTTTGGTGGCAAATCCAGAACAAGGCGGCATCGAGGGCGTTCGAAATTGTTTTTTTCAAAACCACGAGTACTAAGTTTTCTAAATTGGAATCATTCCATAAAACAAGGCGCTTTTCAGGGCCATCAAACCTTCCAAAAAAAAAAAGACGGGTGGGTAATGTCGGGGACATAACCGGAGTGACGTAGGACTATACACAGGGGACAGCTTTTGTTAAATATATATTTTAAATATATTGTTTTATTTTCTTCTCCTACGTGAAAACCTACCTATCTACCTGAAAAATGGATTAGTTTACTGTTTACTCTTTATGAATATGTTGATGGTTCTGAAAAGAACCTTTGGTGTTGTGTTTTTGTTATCACTCGATATTCCCATCTTGTTCGGTTAAACCTTCCTGTTTAGCTATTGCGTTTGCCACTCGCCACAGCTTTCACAGTTGGAAAATTTCTTCCCATCCAGCTTGTGACATGTTGTTCAGTAAATTACATTTAATGCGACGTGCCGGAGAAACACTTTGCCACTCACTGAAACTAATTGTTGCCTTGATGAGCGCCGAATCGAAGCTGCTCTGTTCTTGATGCGGGTTTTCTGATTGTCGTGAGCAGCTTTGCAAGCCAACTCGAGCACTCCGACGGCCGAAACTCTATAATCGCTGTTAGGTATACTGGTGCTCCGGCACCAATCCGTTCGGCCTAGTTACCCTTGCGGAGCAATCAGTGAATGCGACCAACAGGGAACTGGAGACCTGCACGGTTCGAGTGAGACTTTGCCTTTCCCTTAACTTGTCCTCCTTTGTTACGTCCACGATGCCGATGCCGTACAACCACACGGGTTTACGGTTTGAAAGAAAATAAGATATTTTTTGGGGTCCGCGTGTTTTATACTCTAGCGGTACACACTCACAGGATAGAGACAAATCGGTAGACTTAGCCAGAGGGACGAGTCCAACAAGGCGAACGAATGTGCGTTAAAAGGGAGCGATGGCAAAAAAATACATTCATTGCGATTTGTTCGCTCGTTGGATTCACATGCAGGCTAAAAAGGGTCCTTTTCAGGATCACAAAATTATCTTCAATCTAAAGAGTTTATTGTTTTGTTATCACTCGATATCCTCATCTTGTTCGGCTAAACCTTCCTGTTTAGAGATTTGTTGCCACTCGCCACAGCTTTCACAGTTGGAAAATTTCTTCCCATCCAGCTTTGTCACATGTTGTACAGTAAATTACATTCAATGCGACGTGCCGAAGCGCCACTCAGTATCGCATTGGAGGCGATTTTAACCTGTAATTGAACATTTGCGATGACAGTGGTACAGTGTCGACTTTCAATGTGGGGTCATAATTTGGATCTCCATGTTTACAAAAATTTCCAACTAAATAAGTCGCATTACATGTCCGTCCAATTAGCTTAATGTCGAACTAATTGTAAATTACTGTACTTTCAATCTGGAAACAATTTAAGAATTGGTGAAAATTGAATAATCTGGAAAGTCCCCAACTATCAATAAGCTCAAAACAACTGTCAAATTCACATACTCATCAGATCCTGGCAAACAAATTATGAAAAAATCAATTTGTGTTTTATTATTATTTTGGATAATGTTTTAGAAAGCATTGAACTGTATTTCCTAAACTCTTTTTTGGAAGGTTTAATGGCCCTAAAAAGCGCCTTGTTTTATGGAATGGTTCCAATTTAGAAAACTTAGTACTCGTGGTATTGCAGAAAACCATTTCGATCGCCCTCGATGCCGCCTTGTTCTGGATTTGCCACCAAAGCAGTTTGTATAAAGAACAAACTTTTTTCTTCTGCTACCTGATGCCGTTTTGCGATTGCGTTTGCCATTCGCCACTCGCTGCAACTGCCTGTTGTCTTGATGTCCACCGAACCGAATGTGTTCTGTTCCGAATGCGGGTTTTCCTATCGTCGCGAGCAGCTTTGCCAGCTAACTCGATCACTTCGGCGGCCGAAACTATATAACGCCGGCTAGGTGGACTGGTGCACTGGTACTAACGCGCTCGGCCTAGCTACCCTTGCAGGGAACTCCAGATCAACACGGTTCGAGCGGGATTTTGCCTTTCCCTTCACTTTTCCTCCTTTACCATGTCCAGACATGGCTGCTTGGGTTGGTTTGTTTATGTGCTGTGATGCGAACCGATGTGGTGTACGGTTTGAATGAGAATGATCGTTACGGCAGCGGAGCGGGGATTTTTAAGCTGACTGGCTGGCTCGAGAGTTACGCATGTGTGAGACTGCGACCAATGTTTCGTTCATTTTTTTCTTTTTCCTTTCCAATCGTGCTTCATTCTATTTCGCTGCTGCTCTGGTTGCCCGTTTTGGTCGGTACGATTTGAGGAGCACAAAATGGACCAATCAAAAATGGGCACATAGTGCATTTTGACAATGCTTGATATTTCACAATTATTCAATTATTTTTCTCAAGAAAAATGAAATGTTATTCGTTATGATAGATGCGTAGATATATTTCCTATCAATTGATGCAAAAACCTTTGCGATCTATTGAGAACTCGAGTTATAAGCGTTCCAAATCTTGCATTTTTTCCTACTTTTTCAGTGCCTAGATTTCCATTTCACCCCCTATATCTTCCGGTTAGACGTAGTCCTACGTCAAAAGAGTTTAGGAAATACAGTTCAACTTTCTAAAACAATATCCAAAATAATAATAAAACACAAATTGATTTTTTCATAATTTGTTCGCCAAGATATGATGAGTATGTGAATTTGGCAGTTGTTCTGAGCTTATTGATTTTCACCAATTCTTAAATTGCTTCTAGATTGAAAATACAGTAATTTCCACTTATCTCGACATTTAGCTAATTGGACGGACCAGTAATACGACATATTTAGTTGGACATTTTTGTAAACATAGAGTTCGGGGTCCAAATTATGACCCCACATTGAAAGTCGACACTGTACCACTATCATCACAAATGTTCAATTACAGGTTAAAATTACCTCCAATCCGACACTGAGTGGTAGTAATGCGACGTGCCATTGAATGTGATTTACTGTACAATATGTCACAAGCTGGATGGGAAGAAATTTTCCAACAGTGAAAGCTGTGGCGAGTGGCAAACGCAATAGCTAAACAGGAAGGTTTAACCGAACAAGATAGGAATATCGAGTGATAACGAAAACACAACAACAAAGGTTCTTTTCAGAACCATCAACATGTTCGTAAAGAGTAAACAGTAAACTAATCCATTTTTCTAGTAGATAGGTAGGTATTCACGTAGGAGAAGAAAATAAAACGATAAATTTAAAATATATATTTAACAAAAGCTGTCCCCTTTGTATAGTCCTACGTCACTCCGGTTATGTCCCCGATATTACCCACCCGTCTTTTTTTAAACAACATCGAGTAATGTTTTTCATCCAAATTTAAGCAGTTTAAAATTATGGTCGTGTTTGCTAATCTGATACAGATTAAATTGGTTCACAAATACGGATTACTTATTTTGAAGTTTATTTTGCGTCGAGGCAAGGTTGCTACATTTCATAGCACGAATGATCAGATTTCTGATTGCAAATAACGAATCCTGAGATCCGATCGATCCGGTCCATTTCTCTGTACATCATAGATCTCATCTCCATCTTCACATCACACTCAGGTTCGGGAAGTCCATTTTCCCACGTTCCATTGCAATACACGGTCAAATCTTCACGTATCTGCTCGATATCCACGTGGAATCTATCCTTCATCGATCATAATCAATTAATTTTACAGATCGTTAAAACATTTGAACACACATGTATTGCAATACATTAGTTATTTTTTATTCAACAGCCAAATATTCACTAGAAGAGTAATTTATATGGCAGAGCAAGGTTTGCCGGATCAACTAGGATCAACTTAGGCTGTCAAAAAAGTCCTGCGGTATTTCCGCGAGGTGTCGTTGTAAGCGCGTAGTTCTAGTTGTATTCATTGTATCGAGTCATACTACAGCTTGTTGGAAAGGTATTTTTGCGCTATAATATAGTCCTTGACAGTGTTTTGTTTGGTTAAGTCGTTCGTCGCAAATATGGAGCAAAATCAAGAGAAAACATGTTTACATATTTTACAGTACTACTTCGATAAAGGCAAAAATGCATCTCAAGCTGCCAATAAAATTTGTGCAGTTTATGGACCCGATACAGTTTCCATTTCCACCGCACAACGATGGTTTCAACGTTTTCGTTCTGGTGTAGAGGTCGTCGAAGATGCGCCACGCCCCGGAAGGCCTGTCGTCGACAAAATCGCTGAATTAGCCGAGAAAGATCAGCATAGTAGCAGCCGTAGCATCGGCCAAGAGCTGGGGATAAGTCATCAAACCGTTATTAACAATTTGAAGAAGCTTGGATTCACAAAGAAGCTCGATGTATGGGTGCCACACACGTTGACGCAAAAAAAACATCTTTGACCGTATCGACGCATGTGAATCGCAACAAAATCGACCCGTTTCTGAAGCGGATGGTGACTGGCGATGAAAAGTGGGTCACTTACGACAACGTGAAGCGCAAACGGTCGTGGTCGAAGCCCGCTGAAGCGGCTCAGACGGTGGCCAAGCCCTCATTAACGGCCAGGAAGGTTCTGCTGTGTGTTTGGTGGGATTGTCAAGGAATAATCTATTATGAGCTGCTTCCCTATGGCCAAACGCTCAATTCGGACCTGTACTGCCAACAACTGGACCGCTTGAAGGTAGCACTCATGAAGAAGAGGCCATCTTTGATAAACAGAGGCCGCATTGTCTTCCATCAGGACAACGCCAGGCCACACACTTCTTTGGTGACGCGCCAGAAGCTCCGGGAGCTCGGATGGGAGGTTCTTTTGCATCCGCCGTATAGTCCGGACCTTGTACCAAGTGACTACCACCTGTTTTTGTCCATGGCGAACGAGCTAGGTAGTCAGAAGTTAGCCACAAAAGAGGCCTGTGAAAATTGACTATCCGAGTTTGCCAATAAGGAAGCGAGCTTCTATAACAGGGGTATTATGAAGTTGGCATTTCGTTGGGAACGATTTTTTTTGCCATCGCTCCCTTTTAACGCTCATTTGTTCGTCTCGTTGGACTCGCCCCTCTGGCTGAGTCTGCCGATTTGTCTCTATCCTGTGAGTGTGTACCGCTAGAGTATAAAACACGCGGATCCCAAAAAAAGATCTTATTTTCTTTTAAACCGTAAACCCGTGTGGTTGTACGGCATCGGCATCGTGGACGTAACAAAGGAGGACAAGTTAAGGAAAAGGCAAAGTCTCACTCGAACCGTGCAGTTCTCCAATTCCCTGTTGGTCGCATTCACTGATTGCTCCGCAAGGGTAACTAGGCCGTAACTAGGTCCCGGAGCACTAGTACACCTAACAGCGATTATAGAGCTTCGGCCGTCGGAGTGCTCGAGTTGGCTTGCAAAGCTGCTCACGACAATCAGAAAACCCGCATCAAGAACAGAGCAGCTTCGGTTCGGCGCTCATCAAGGCAACAATTAGTTTCAGTGAGTGGCAAAATGTTTCTCCGGCACGTCGCATTAAATGTAATTTACTGAACAACATGTCACTAGCTGGATGGGAAGAAATTTTCCAACTGTGAAAGCTGTGGCGAGTGGCAAACGCAATAGCTAAACAGGAAGGTTTAACCGAACAAGATGGGAATATCGAGTGATAACAAAAATACAACACCAAAGGTTCTTTTCAGAACCATCAACATATTCATAAAGAGTAAACAGTAAACTAATCCATTTTTCAGGAAGATAGGTAGGTATTCACGTAGGAGAAGAAAATAAAACAATATACGGTCAACTCTCCCTAACTCGATGTTCTGTATTTCGATATTTTCCCTAACTCGATAGATTTCATGGCACCTTCGATTTTACAAGCATTCTTCTCTACATAATACGATACCTCCCTAACTCGATGCCTCTCTTACTCGATGTGGTTTGATTCATTTTTCCATGGATTTTCACCTCCCTAACTCGATTGATTTTCGCGTTCATGTTTTTGTGCGTTATTACCTCAGATTTCAATTGCCCTTGAAAGTGAAGACGGAGTGTTCGTGTCATCAAACAGTTTCTTTTCAAGTATGGAAAACCACGAGAAACCTTTCAAGCGAACAATCAAAACGCTAACCATTGCGCAAGGTTTGAGCATCATCGAGCAGGTCGAAAAATATGGACGGAAGGGGTTTGAAGCTGCAAATAATTTCAGTATTGCACAAAGTGCGGTATCAACACTACTCAAACTAAAGTAAAAATGGAATCGGAATGGAAAATTGTATCTAGACCAAAAGCATATAAGGTTGGTCAGAATCGAGAAGCTGGAGCGGTCAATGAATTTTTGTCTTGTCAAGCTAGACAAAATAATTTACCCCTCTTCTATTCTTCGGGATATGGTCCAGAAACTGGGAAATCCTAACTTTAAAGCACAACCAACATGGACGGGAGTGATATTCCGCTGGCATAATTAATGTGTCGTGAGCGATGTCGACGGTACAATACCGTTCGATTGCTCAATGTATTTTAATAATTAGTGCAAAAAGGACCAAAACGTGATTTGCTGTGATCTGATGCCAGATACCGATATACTGGAAAGTGTTGAAAAACCTGAGAAAAACGCTGAAGATAGTAGTTTTATTGAGATGTTAATTCGAACGTTTAATCAAACCTGAAGAATATGTCCGGAATATTGAAATCAACTGAAAATGTTCCTGTGAAACTATTCGAACATTTCTTTGTGATTGAACAGTTCCTGCGTGATCGTTACAATTCAGTTTGAGTAACATACTTAATCAATATTTTCTTTGTTAATCTAGTGCCTCATGCAAGTCGGACTCGATTATATACAAACTCGATTATATATGATTCGATTATGTAAAATTTAGGACTCGATTGTATACAGTTTGAAAAAAAAAGTTTTTTTTTATAATTCAAATATGAATAATTTCAAGAAAAAAAATTAACCTTTCAGCATTGAGGTGAAATTTAAGTGGCTTTTATAAGTACAGTGGGTTAAAAATCGCGATTTTTGAAGATTTTGATTGAATCTTCATCAGGAATTGTTTATATCGATATTGCAGCGAAATTAAGAGAGATAGAAGTTGGGCGTCAAAGAACAAATTGTAGAGAGGTTAGAGAGCTAGAAACAATCAAGTTTAGTATGAATCTGTTGATTCATACATACATTAATAATTACAAATAAAAAAAAAACTATTAAATTTTCCACTTCAAAAATGTTTAATCCACTAATTTAGATGTTCCACTACTATATCCTGTACTAAATTTTCTCATCTTTCAAATGAAAGCAACAAAATCGGATTACGTAGCATACTTTTCAATGTAGAGTCAGTTTGAGCCAGAATCAGAATCAGACAGAATCTGAAACAAAGAAAAAGTTCTATAAGTCTGTCATCGTTGAAATTCTAACATATGCGTAGAAGGATTTTTTTCGTGAAATATAACCGTCTATCACCTCCTGAAAGATTCTGGAAAAAATATTTTTTTTATATGAGAAAGGTGTTTTTTCACTTTAAGGGAATGAATCAAAAATTCAAATTCATACCATAATTGGGACACTTACCCTAATATATGACAATTTGAGACATAAAAAAAATTAGGAAAAAATGTACTGTATCTCGATACCTCCCTAACTCGATGGTCCCTTTGGATATCGAGTTAGGGAGAGTTGACTGTATTTAAAATATATATTTAACAAAAGCTGTCCCCTTTGTATAGTCCTACGTCACTCCGGTTATGTCCCCGACATTACCCACCCGTCTTTTTGCATCAATTGATAGGAAATATATCTACGCATCTATCATAACGAATAACATTTCATTTTTCTTGAGATAAATCATTGAATAATTGTGAAATATCAAGCATTGTCCAAATGCACTATGTGCCCATTTTTGATTGGTCCATTTTGTGCTCCTCAAATCGTACCGACCAAAACGGGCAACCAGAGCAGCAGCGAAATACAATGAAGCATGATTGGAAAGGAAAAAGACGGGTGGATAATGTCGGGGACATAACCGGAGTGACGTAGGACTATAAAAAAAGGGGACAGATTTCATTCAGGAGTTGAACTGAGACGAACTCTACGATCTGTCGAGAAATAAACGAGCTATAAGCGTTCTGAAAAACCAACAGTAAATACAGGGACGGATGACCTTCGGATTAAAGTCCTTTCAAATAAGAACAGATCAGCAGGAAATACATAGCTCATCATGTTGCTCCTTAGTTATGTTTCTATACAATGCAGATGTAACGTCAATCAATTTTCAACATCAGTTATCAACTAAAGAAAGCAGTTCTTGCTACCGAGAAAATTCGTTAATGCCATCCTGCATACAATGTGTTGTAATTTGAAGCCACTTTCAATTCGGGAACCATGCATTGGTTTGTGAAAACTGAATGATCAATTTAAAAAACCCCAACCACCAATAAGTTCAAGAACAAGCATAAACAACAAAAACCGTTTATATTATATGTCATATTATGTCACTTTAGAATGCATTGGTATTGTGAAAAACTTTTAATAACTCTTCTTTGAATGGTTTAATGGCCCTGAAAATCGCTGGTTTTGCCACCAAATCAGTCTGTATAAACAAACTTTTTCTTTCTTCTGCCTGCTGCCGTTTTGCGATTGCGTTTGCCACTCGCTGAAACTAGTTAATGCCACCGAACCAAATGGGCTCTGTTCTGCAGGCGGGTTTTCTTATTGTCGTGAGCAGCTTTGCAAGCCAACTCGAGCACTCCGGCGGCCAAAATTCTATAACCGCTATTAGGTATACTGATGCTCCGGCACCAATCCATTGATGCGAAGCGATGTTAAACGATGCCGTACAACCACACGGGTTTACGGTTTGAAAGAAAATAAGATATTTTTTTGGGGTCCGCGTGATTTGTACTCTAGCGGTACACACTCACAGGATAGAGACAAATCGGCAGACTCAGCCAGAGGGGCGAGTCCAACGAGACGAACGAATGAGCGTTAAAAGGCAGCGATGGCAAAAAAATACATTAATTACGATTTGTTCGCTCGTTGGATTCACATGCAGGCTAAAAAGGGTCCTTTTCAGGATCACAAAATTATCTTCAATCTAAAGAGTTTATTGTTTTGTTATCACTCGATATCCCCATCTTGTTCGCTAAACCTTTCTGTTTAGCGATTGCGTTTGCCACTCGCCACAGCTTTCACAGTTGGAAAATTTCTTCCCATCCAGCTTGTGACATATTGTACAGTAAATTATATTCAATGGCACGTCGCATTACCACCACTCAGTGTCGGATTGGAGGTAATTTAAATCTGTAATTGAACATTTGCGATGACAGTGGAACAGTGTCGACTTTCAATGTGGGGTCATAATTTGGACCCCGAACTCTATGTTTACAAAAATGTCCAACTAAATATGTCGCATTACAGGTCCGTCCAATTAGCTAAATGTCGAGATAAGTGTAAATTACTGTACTTTCAATCTAGAAGCAGTTTAAGAAATGGTAAAAATCAACAAGCTCAGAACAACTGCCAAATTCACATACTCATCATATCCTGGCAAACAAATTATGAAAAAATCAATTTGTGTTTTATTATTATTTTGGATATTGTTTTAGAAAACATTGAACTGTATTTCCTAAACTATTTTTTGGAAGGTTTAATGGCCCTGAAAAGCACCTTGTTTTATGGAATGGTTCCAATTTAGAAAACTTAGTACTCGTGGTTTTGAAAAAAAACCATTTCGAACGCCCTCGATGCCGCCTTGTTCTGGATTTGCCACCAAAGCAGTTTGTATAAAGAACAAACTTTTGACGTAGGACTACGTCTAACCGGAAGATATAGGGGGTGCAATGGAAATCTAGGCACTGAACAAGTAGGAAGAATGCAAGATTTGGAACGCTTATAACTCGAGCATTTCTCAATAGATCGCAAAGGTTTTTGCATCAATTGATAGGAAATATATCTACGCATCTATCATAACGAATAACATTTCATTTTTTTTAAGATAAATAATTGAATGATTGTGAAATATCAAGCATTGTCAAAATGCACTATGTGCCCATTTTTGATTGGTCCATTTTGTGCTCCTCAAATCGTACCGACCAAAACGGGCAACCAGAGCAGCAGCGAAATAGAATGAAGCACGATTGGAAAGGAAAAAGAAAAAAAATGAACGAAACATTGGTCGCAGTCTCACACATGCGTAATTCTCGAGCCAGCCATTCAGCTTAAAAATCCCCGCTCCGCTGCCGTAACGATCATTCTCATTCAAACCGTACACCACATCGGTTCGCATCACAACACATCAACAAACCAACCCAAGCAGCCATGTCTGGACATGGTAAAGGAGGAAAAGTGAAGGGAAAGGCAAAATCCCGCTCGAACCGTGTTGATCTGGAGTTCCCCGCAAGGATAGCTAGGCCGAGCGCGTTAGTACCAGTGCACCAGTCCACCTAGCTGGCAAAGCTGCTCGCGACGATAAGAAAACCCGCATTCGGAACAGACCACATTCGGTTCGGTGGACATCAAGACAACAGGCAGTTACAGCGAGTGGCGAGTGGCAAACGCAATCGCAAAGCGGCATCAGGTAGCAGAAGAAAAAAGTTTGTTCTTTAAACAAACTGCTTTGGTGGCAAATCCAGAACAAGGCGGCATCGAGGGCGTTCGAAATGGTTTTTTTTCAAAACCACGAGTACTAAGTTTTCTAATTTGGAACCATTCCATAAATCAAGGCGCTTTTCAGGGCCATTAAACCTTCCAAAAAAGAGCCACAAAATACAGTTAATGCTTTCTAAAAAAGACGGGTGGGTAATGTCGGGGACATAACCGGAGTGACGTAGGACTATACAAAGGGGACAGCTTTTGTTAAATATATATTTTAAATATATTGTTTTATTTTCTTCTTCTACGTGAATACCTACCTATCTACATGAAAAATGGATTAGTATACTGTTTACTCTTTATGAATATGTTGATGGTTCTGAAAAGAACCTTTGGTGTTGTGTTTTTGTTATCACTCGATATTCTCATCTTGTTCGGTTAAACATTCCTGTTTAGCTGTTGCGTTTACCACTCGCCACAGCTTTCACAGTTGGAAAATTTCTTCCCATCCAGCTTGTGACATATTGTTCAGTAAATTACATTTAATGCGACGTGCCGGAGAAACACTTTGCCACTCACTGAAACTAATTGTTGTCTTGATGAGCGCCGAACCGAATCTGCTCTGTTCTTGATGCGGGTTTTCTGATTGTCGTGAGCAGCTTTGCAAGCCAACTCGAGCACTCCGACGGCCGAAACTCTATAATCGCTGTTCGGTATACTGGTGCTCCGGCACCAATCCGTTCGGCCTAGTTACCCTTGCGGAGCAATCAGTGAATGCGACCAACAGGGAACTGGAGACCTGCACGGTTCGAGTGAGACTTTGCCTTTCCCTTAACTTGTCCTCCTTTGTTACGTCCACGATGCCAAGCCGTACAACCACACGGGTTTACGGTTTGAAAGAAAATAAGATATTTTTTTGGGGTTCGCGTGTTTTATACTCTAGCGGTACACACTCACAGGATAGAGACAAATCGGCAGACTCAGCCAGAGGGGCGAGTCCAACGAGACGAACGAATGAGCGTTAAAAGGGAGCGATGGCAAAAAAATACATTCATTACGATTTGTTCGCTCGTTGGATTCACATACAGGCTAAAAAGGGTCCTTTTCAGGATCACAAAATTATCTTCAATCTAAAGCGTTTATTGTTTTGTTGTCACTCGATATCCCCATCTTGTTCGGCTAAACCTTCCTGTTTAGCGATCACTTCGGCAGCCGAAACTAACGGCGGCTAGGTGGACTGGTGCACTGGTAGTAACGCGCTCGGCCTAGCTACCCTTGCGGAGCAATTGGCGAATACACCTACGGGAAACTACAGTCCAAAATGGTTCGAGCGGAATTTTGCCTTTCTCTTCACTTTTCCTCCTTTGCCATATCCAGACATGGCTGCTTGTGTTAGTTTGTTGATGTGTTGTGATGCGAACCGATGTGGTGTACGGTTTGAATGAGAATGATCGTTACGGCAGCGGAGCGGGGATTTTTAAGCTGACTGGCTGGCTCGAGAATTACGCATGTGTGAGACTGCGACCAATGTTTCGTTCATATTTTTTCTTTTTCCTTTCCAATCGTGCTTCATTCTATTTCGCTGCTGCTCTGGTTGCCCGTTTTGGTCGGTACGATTTGAGGAGCACAAAATGGACCAATCAAAAATGGGCACATAGTGCATTTTGACAATGCTTGATATTTCACAATTATTCAATTATTTATCTCAAGAAAAATGAAATGTTATTCGTTATGATAGATGCGTAGATATATTTCCTATCAATTGATGCAAAAACCTTTGCGATCTATTGAGAAATGCTCGAGTTATAAGCGTTCCAAATCTTGCATTTTTTCCTACTTGTTCAGTGCCTAGATTTCCATTTCACCCCCTATATCTTCCGGTTAGACGTAGTCCTACGTCAACATTATCCAAAATAATAATAAAACACAAATTGATGTTTTCATAATTTGTTTGCCAGGATCTGATGAGTATGTGAATTTGGCAGTTGTTCTGAGCTTATTGATAGTTGGGGACTTTCCTGATTATTCAATTCTCACCAATTCTTAAATTGTTTCCAGATTGAAAGTACAGTAATTTACAATTAGTTCGACATTTAGCTAATTGGACAGACATGTAATGCGACTTATTTAGTTCGACATTTTTGTAAACATAGAGATCCAAATTATGACCCCACATTGAAAGTCGACACTGTACCACTGTCATCGCAAATGTTCAATTACAGGTTAAAATCGCCTCCAATGCGACACTGAGTGGCGCTTCGGCACGTCGCATTGAATGTAATTTACTGTACAACATGTCACAAACCTGGATGGGAAGAAATTTTCCAACTGTGAAAGCTGTGGTGAGTGGCAAACGCAATCGCTAAACAGAAAGGTTTAGCCGAACAAGATGGGGATATCGAGTGATAACAAAACAATAAACTCTTTAGATTGAAGATAATTTTGTGATCCTGAAAAGGACCCTTTTCAGCCTGCATGTGAATCCAACGAGCGAACAAATCGTAATGAATGTATTTTTCTTCTTTCTTTCTTTCTTTGTTTTTAAGAGGCTTTAAACTTTGCAGTTCATTCGCCTCTAGCCCAGTGAAGAGCCACAATAAAACCAGCCCAGAGGGGACTGGCGAAAGGGAAACCAACAAAATCACTCATCAGACCCGTCCGCTCGACTCTCGGTTAAAGAAGAAGGTAGGAAGGGATCCTATGCTTCATAAGATATTTAATATATGCTGTAAAGAAAAGTAAAAATTTACTGATCCGAGGACCAAAGCAGTAACGAAGCACAAGTGACCCAGTGAAAGGCGTGTTCCAAAGCCAAAAAACAAAAAGGCCCTTCTCAGGAGGATAGGAAGGAAAGGAGTGGAAAGGATTTGGGTGGGATTAGTGGAGTGGGAGGGGGTGGGAGTGGTATGGGAAGGAAAGAGGGGAGGAGTAGGTGTGGGGTGGGGTGAAATGAAATGAAATACAGTTTGAATAGATAATAAAATATAGTGGTTTTGAATTTAATGGTATATAGTAGAGCTGAAAAATGGAGAGGTTTATTTAATGAATTTATCCTCCTTGGTGAGTGTGGCTGTAGGAATAGGAAGTTGATTAAAGTATAATGTAATGGATAGAAGATAGATGTGGGTATGAAATTATATATTATATTATTTGTTATTTATTATTATTGAATGCGTGTATATACATGTATGAAAACCTTCCTTCCGACCCGTACATACATGTGTATACACACATAAACACGCATACATGACTGTGAAGTGGCGAACTTTAATAAGCAATTTCCAAGGTATTTAGTATTTCGGTTTAGATTTTACCAAAGAAGTCGGTTTCTTTCAGAAACGCAATTAAATTGGTTTCTTGGGTCTCGTCTCTACTGAGGATATCTCGGAGACTCTGACCTATGTTGTGTCGGACTCGAGCATCTTTGGTATGTTGACATTCAATTAAAAGATGGCTAACGGAAACCGGAGCTTCGTTGCAAGCACATTGGGGTTTTTCGGCTCTGCAGAACAAGTGTGAGTGGGTGAAGTTAGTGTGCCCAATTCGAAGACGGGTAAGGACTTGCCTTTCCCTACTATTGAGACGGTCCTCCCAAGGGAGAGTGGAATTTTTGATTTTATGAAGATGAGTGGGACGGCTGTTTATCCAACCTATGTCCCAACTTTCACGGACTTGCTGTTTTACCCAGCGGACAATGTCAGATGGAGGACAGGGCATGTCTGGGGGTTCTATTCTGCTGCCCTTGCCGGCCAGTATGACGGCGGCTGTGTTTCCGCGGATTCCTGAGTGACCAGGAACCCAGCAGAAGGAGATGTTTTTATTTGAAGCAGCCTCTTCTGTTTGCTTGATCCATGGGTGTTTGCTGTTTCCACTCAGAAGATCGTGGAGACAGCTAGCTGAGTCTGAGAATATTGTGGTAGGAAGAAACTCATGGGTGCATTCTTGGGTAGCTATTAAAAGGGCGAAAGCTTCCGCACTGAAGATGGAGCATTGCGGTGGAAGAGAAAAGCTACCAGTGTATCTACTCTCAAAGATTCCACATCCAACTCCATCGGCACTGACTGAACCATCTGTGTATACCTGGTGGTTGATTTGAAAATTGGATGCAACGAGGTTATTGAAGCAGGCTTTGACTTTTGGAGAAGGGTCTCCCGCCCGAACTGCCTTGAGAAGTTCAAGGTTAATGTGCGGCGGTTTGACGTTCCAATTTCTTCCCGTCGCAGATGAACGTTCACATATATCGGGAAGATCTTTGTTCGTGAGATTTTTGAACCATGTTTTAGTCCTATGTATTAATGGGACATTGTGGTCGTTTTCGGGGAGTGACAAGTGACGGATGGCTTTATTGGTGATGGCTTTTGTTACCAGGTGGGTGAAGGGAAGTTGCCCACTTTCTGCCATTACAGCAAGAGTAGGACTGGAGGGAAAAGCGCCAATTGCGAGCCTAATTGCTTTATTGTAAATTGGTTGAATGGTGTTTAACACCCTGTCCCCTCCACGGCTGAAGGTGCCTATTCCGTAAAGGATTTGTGGGACCAACCAAACATTTACAACATTTAGCAGCGTCTTTCTATGACCAGAGGCTAGGTTGCCTGCGATAGCCTTGATGATGTTCAGTTTCTTTCTGGTGGCTATTTTGGTCTTTTGGGAATGTGATAGGAAGTTGAGTTTCTTGTCGAAAGTAACCCCTAGTATTTTCAATGTCCTCATTGTAGGGATCGGGATTTTGTTGAGCTGAAGATAGGTTCTCCTTCTGAGAGCTTTTCCGATATGTATGTGTTTGGATTTCTCCGGGGAAATTTTAAAACCTGTTTTTAGAGCCCAGTTTTGGATGGAGTCTAAGGTTTTTTGAAGCCTCTTTCTCTGAATTAAGCCGAAGCAGCTCGTAGAGATAAGAGTGATGTCATCTGCATAGACTATGACCTTTATATGGTCCGGGATAATCTCGAATAGAGATTGCATGGCAATGTTGAAGAGGGTTGGTGAAAGTGCTGAGCCTTGTGGGAAGCCGTTTTCTGGGATTTTTAGAGAAGATTGGTGGTTGTTAATAACGGGTTTGAAAGACCGGTTTTCTAGAAAACTTTTAACGAAGAGACCTAATCTCCCACGAATCCCCCAGTCGAAAAGGCTTTTCAGCACTGGGTACCTCCATGCCCGATCGAAGGCCTTGGATAAATCCAGGGAAACAATATCAATGTGGTGTAATTTTTCAGTTGCGTCGTCTAGGATTTTTTCGATTGCTACAAGGCAATCTTCTGTACCTTTTCCCGCACGGAAGGCGAATTGTCTGGGATCAATCAGCTTATTTGACTCTAGAAAAGTCGTTAAGCGTCGATTGACCATTTTTTCCAAGACTTTCCCAACACAACTTAGGAGAGTGATGGGGCGGAAATTGTCAAGAAGATGATTGTTCATGTCTGGTTTCGGGATACAGATCATTAAACCCTCTTTCCAGCAACTGGGGAGGGTTCCACTGTCCCAGACTTTGTTGAGGAGCTTCAGAAGTGCTTTTTTCCCGAGATGGGGTAGATTCTTAAGCATAGGGTAGCTGATGTCATCAGGTCCTGTGGATCCTTGTTTGACTTTGTTCAGTACCCAATCGAGCTCTTTGAGGGAGAGGTTTTTGTTGAAGTCAAATTCCACATCGGTATGAAAATCGATGGGAATTCTTTCGCATTCCGTTTTGTGGGTTAGAAAGGTTTGGTCGTAGTTTTGATTGGAGGAGGCGGAAGCAAAGAAATCTCCAAACGCCTCGGCGATGATTTTCCGGTCATTGGTGTATTGACCGTTAATTAGAAGATTATATTCTTTGCTTCTTTTCTTTCCATGAAGCCTGCCAATCTTACTCCATAACTCCTTTGTTGACGCGTTGGGATTAATTTCGCTGACGAATTTAACCCAACTGTTGTGCTTGGCTGTGTTGACAGCCATCTTAGCTTCTTTGCGAGCCCTTTGGAACTCTGTAAGCAGAGTGGGTCTCAGTGGGCTGTCCGGGTGGGCCTTTCTTAATTTGCGTAGGGCCTTACGTCGACCTTTGATCGCTGCCTTCAGCTCAGGCGACCACCATGGGACACATTTCCTGCCAGGGATGCCACTGGTTCTGGGGATGTGCACCATTGCAACTTCTAGGACAACTTTGGAGAATTCCTCGGCTGTCCAATCTCGTTTAGCGGAGAGGCGGTTTTCAATGTCAAACTGATAGCCAGCCCAGTCAGCGTATTCAAATTTCCATCTTGGCCTTGTTGAAAACTCTGGAGAAGTTTGGCCGAAGGAGGTGAAGATTGGAAAATGATCGCTTCCGCAAGTATCATCGTGGATGTTCCAAGAAAGTTTTGAAGATAGTTTGTCTGATACTATAGTGAGATCGATGGCTGAAGTAGTACCAGAATAATGGGTTCTGGTGTGTTGGCCGTTGTTAAGAAGGAGAAGAGAATGGTCGGATATGAAATCCTCAATGATGGATCCTTTTCGA
The DNA here is from genome assembly GCF_029784135.1 of Toxorhynchites rutilus septentrionalis. Lineage (NCBI taxonomy): Eukaryota > Metazoa > Arthropoda > Insecta > Diptera > Culicidae > Toxorhynchites > Toxorhynchites rutilus. Next base: position 172,270,192 of record NC_073745.1, read on the forward strand.
TCGAGGTATGCACCTCCCCAGGCGTATGAGTGGGCGTTGAAATCACCCATAAGCATGATTGGGGCGGGAAGTTGGGCGAACAGATGGTCCAGTTGTCCGCGTAGAGTGTTCGGATCGGAATCATTAGTGATGTAGATGCTAACGACGGTGATTGGAAAGGGGTGTTTAATGCGCACTACCACTGCCTGAAGATCAGTGGTAATGGGAAGAAGATCATGTGGAGTGCCATCTTTGATTGCGATTGCAACTCCGTTTTTTGAGGGGTTGGGACCCTCTTTGAAATATGTGATATATTTTGAGATGAAGTGTTTATCGAAGTTGTTTGGAGTCATAGTTTCTTGAAGGGCTATGACTGTGGGATTAGAGTTTGAAATAAGCATTTTCAGTTCTAGAATATTTCGTCGGATACTTCTGATGTTCCATTGTATCCCGAATTTCTGTGTTGGAGTGAATGTGTTGGTGTTTTTAACTCTAATTCCTAAGTCTTAATTGTGTGTATGTTTGAACTATTCAAAGAGAATTAGTTCGATGGTCCTTTACCCTTGGAAAGAGAAGCTTTCTTTGAGGTATTGATGTTGTTTTTGTTTGGTGTAGAAGTCTTTGGAGTGTTTGTTGTGTTTGTGTTGTTTTTTGTTGAATGTGCGTTGCTGTTGTTGTTATTGTTGTTTTTTGTTTGATGTGTGTTGTTGTTGTTGTGTCTTGCAGAACACTTGCGAATGTTGGAGCATTGTTTTGAAGTTGCAGCTGTTCCTTTGCCTCTTTGTATGAGATTCCATTGTCGATTCTTATTCTGGTGATTTTATTTTCGGTTTGCCATACGGGACAATTCCTACTAGAAGAGGAGTGGTTCCCTTGGCAGTTGACACAAAAAGCTGAAGCATCGCATACTTTGTTTGCGTCTGTTTGTTGTTCCAGATGTTCATGGCCGCAGTTTCTGCAAAGCGGATTTTCGCGTTTGCATCGCTTGTTCGTATGCCCAAATTTGTAGCACTTGTAGCATTGCATGGGATTGGGATAAAAATTTCTAGTCCCGGCTCGAATGAACCCAAAGTAAATGAAATTGGGAACGACAGTTCCGCGAATGGTTAATATTAAAGTGGCCGTTGGCACAACAATGTTGTTGTCCTTTCTGGTGATGCGTTTGACGCCGATCACACCTTGAGCGGTGAGTTCTTTCACCAGTTCGGATTCCGGAAGGTCGATAACTTCGCGGCAAGTCACAACGCATTTGCGTTGGTTTAAAGTTGGGTGGAAGATCACTTCTACAGGAGTATTATCAATCAGTTTGGTAATCGAAAGTAACTTACCGACTGTATCCTCATCCCTGGTTGTCAAGATGTACTGGAGTTTCTTTTTATCATCTCGCTGTGGTTTGGCGCTGTTGAATTTTTTTACAACTGCCTTGATGGTATTGCTGACTGTGAAGGGGTTTGTTGGAAGCACCTTGTCTCCTGTGGCTCTCAGAAGCAGTATCTGGAGATTACCGTTCGAGGGGTCCGCCCATAGTGGAGCGGTGGCTTCGGTGGGCCTGCCCTCATAGAAATTTGTAGCCCGGCCTCCCGGAGGCCCGGAGCTACTTGAAGCCATGCTTCTGCTTGACTATACCTAGGTTATAGTCAGCAGGTACGGATATGAAATCACTAAAATTCCTTATTGGGAGATATTCACTAAGGGGTATGTTCCCAGAAAATTACACTTTGTTCTAGTAAAGCACTTTGAAAAGCCACCAATGGGTGCGGAAAATTGCAAATCACACTTAATATAATAATTGCTTCCGTCACTTCACTTGCTTGTATGCGTGTTTTGACGTAGGACTACGTCTAACCGGAAGATATAGGGGGTGAAATGGAAATCTAGGCACTGAACAAGAAGGAAAAAATGCAAGATATGGAACGCTTATATCTCGAGCATTTCTCAATAGATCGCAAAGGTTTTTGCATCAATTGATAGGAAATATATCTACGCATCTATCATAACGAATAACATTTCATTTTTCATGAGATAAATAATTGAATAATTGTGAAATATCAAGCATTGCCAAAATGCACTATGTGCCCATTTTTGATTGGTTCATTTTGTGCTCCTCAAATCGTACCGACCAAAACGGGCAACCAGAGCAGCAGCGAAATAGAATGAAGCACGATTGGAAAGGAAAAAGGAAAAAAAGAAAGAAACATTGGTCGCAGTCTCACACATGCGTAATTCTCGAGCCAGCCAGTCAGCTTAAAAATCCCCGCTCCGCTGCCGTAACGATCATTCTCATTCAAACCGTACACCACATCGGTTCGCATCACAACCCATCAACAAACCAACCCAAGCAGCCATGTCTGGACATGGTAAAGGAGGAAAAGTGAAGGAAAAGGCAAAATCCCGCTCGAACCGTGTTGATCTGGAGTTCCTCGCAGGGGTTGCTAGGCCGAGCGCGTTAGTACCAGTGCACCAGTCCACCTAGCCGGCGTTATATAGTTTCGGCCGCCGAAGTGATCGAGTTAGCTGCTCGCGACGATAAGAAAACCCGCATTCGGAACAGAACACATTCGGTTCGGTGGACATCAAGACAACAGGCAGTTGCAGCGAGTGGCGAGTGGCAAACGCAATCGCAAAACGGCATCAGGTAGCAGAAGAAAAAAAGTTTGTTCTTTATACAAACTGCTTTGGTGGCAAATCCAGAACAAGGCGGCATCGAGGGCGTTCGAAATGGTTTTTTTCAAAACCACGAGTACAAAGTTTACTAAATTGGAACCTTTCCATAAAACAAGGCGCTTTTCAGGGCCATTAAACCTTCCAAAAAAGTGTTTAGGAAATACAGTTCAATGCTTTCTAAGACATTATCCAAAATAATAATAAAACACAAATTGATTTTTTCATAATTTGTTTGCCAGGATCTGATGAGTATGTGAATTTGGCAGTTGTTCTGAGCTTATTGATAGTTGGGGACTTTCCTGATTATTCAATTTTCACCAATTCTTAAGTTGTTTCCATATTGAAAGTACAGTAATTTACAATTAGTTCGACAATTAGCTAATTGGACGGACATGTAATGCGACTTATTTAGTTGGACATTTTTGTAAACATAGAGATCCAAATTATGACCCCACATTGAAAGTCGACACTGTACCACTGTCATCGCAAATGTTCAATTACAGGTTAAAATTACCTCCAATCCGACACTGAGTGGTGGTAATGCGACGTGCCATTGAATGTAATTTACTGTAAAATATGTCACAAGCTGGATGGGAAGAAATTTTCCAACTGTGAAAGCTGTGGCGAGTGGCAAATGCAATCGCTAAACAGAAAGGTTTAGCCGAACAAGATGGGGATATCGAGTGATAACAAACAATAAACTCTTTAGATTGAAGATAATTTTGTGATCCTGAAAAGGACCCTTTTTAGCCTGCATGTGAATCCAACGAGCGAACAAATCGTAATGAATGTATTTTTTTGCCATCGCTCCCTTTTAACGCTCATTCGTTCGTCTCGTTTGATTCGCCCCTCTGGCTGAGTCTGCCGATTTGTCTCTATCCTGTGAGTGTGTACCGCTAGAGTATAAAACACGCGGACCACAAAAAAATATCTTATTTTCTTTCAAACCGTAAACCCGTGTGGTTGTACGGTATCGGCATCGTGGATGTTACAAAGGAGGACAAGTTAAGGGAAAGGCAAAGTCTCACTCGAACCGTACAGGTCTCCAGTTCCCTGTTGGTCGCATTCACTGATTGCTCCGCAAGGGTAACTAGGCCGAACGGATTGGTGCCGGAGCACCAGTATACCTAACAGCGATTATAGAGTTTCGGCCGTCGGAGTGCTCGAGTTGGCTTGCAAAGCTGCTTACGACAATCAGAAAACCCGCATCAAGAACAGAGCAGCTTCGGTTCGGCGCTCATCAAGGCAACAATCAGTGAGTGACAAAGTGTTTCTCCGGCACGTCGCATTAAATGTAATTTACTGAACAACATGTCACAAGCTGGATGGGAAGAAATTTTCCAACTGTGAAAGCTGTGGCGAGTGGCAAACGCAATAGCTAAACAGGAAGGTTTAACCGAACAAGATGGGAATATCGAGTGATAACAAAAACACAACACCAAAGGTTCTTTTCAGAACCATCAACATATTCATAAAGAGTAAACAGTAAACTAACCCATTTTTCAGGTAGATAGGTAGGTATTCACGTAGGAGAAGAAAATAAAACAATATATTTAAAATACATATTTAACAAAAGCTGTCCCCTTTGTATAGTCCTACGTCACTTCGGTTATGTCCCCGACATTACCCACCCGTCTTTTTTTCTTTTTAGATTTTATTTAATAATAAAGATTCACTACACTACAATATAACTGGCAACACTGCCCGAAAGAAAAAGGGGGCGTGGCGTCGGTGACGCCGAAAAAGCGCGCGCTTTTTCCGGCAAGCCGGTGAGCGCCCGCTCTCCACGGTCGAAGCGAGCTATTGCCTTTTCCCGCTCTCCTTCTGCTGTCACCTTAAAACTTATTGTAACAAATCTCCTTCCACAATCGCCAGGGGGAACGTCCCAGTCCGCTGTCCAGAAACGCCAAAACTCCGAGCTGCTGAAAGAAAAATCGACCTTCTCGGTCGGAGGTTAAAATCAGTATGATGTATTTTTTTGCCATCGCTCCCTTTTAACGCCCATTCGTTCGTCTCGTTGGACTTGCCCCTCTGGCTGAGTCTGCCGATTTGTCTCTATCCTGTGAGTGTGTACCGCTAGAGTATAAAACACGCGGACCCCAAAAAAATATCTTATTTTCTTTCAAACCGTAAACCCGTGTGGTTGTACGGCATCGGCATCGTGGACGTAACAAAGGAGGAAAAGAGAAGGGAAAGGCAAAATTCCGCTCGAACCGTGTTGGTCTGCAATTTCCCATAGGTGTATCCACCAATTGCACCGCAAGGGTAACTAGGCCGAGCGCGTTAGTACCAGTGCACCAGTCCACTTAGCCGGCGTTATATAGTTTCGGCCGCCGAAGTGATCGAGCTAGCTGGCAAAGCTGCTCGCGACGATAAGAAAACCCGCATTCGGAACAGAACACATTCGGTTCGGTGGACATCAAGACAACAGGCAGTTGCAGCGAGTGGCGAGTAGCAAACGCAATCGCAAAACGGCATCAGGTAGCAGAAAAAAAAAGTTTGTTCTTTATACAAACTGCTTTGGTGGCAAATCCAGAACAAGGCGGCATCGAGGGCGTTCGAAATGGTTTTTTTCAAAACCACGAGTACTAAGTTTTCTAAATTGGAACCATTCCATAAAACAAGGCGCTTTTCAGGGCCATTAAACCTTCCAAAAAATAGTTTAGGAAATACAGTTCAATGTTTTCTAAAACAATATCCAAAATAATAATAAAACACAAATTGATTTTTTCATAATTTGTTTGCCAGGATATGATGAGTATGTGAATTTGGCAGTTGTTCTGAGCTTGTTGATTTTCACCATTTCTTAAACTGCTTCTAGATTGAAAGTACAGTAATTTACACTTATCTCGACATTTAGCTAATTGGACGGACCTGTAATGCGACATATTTAGTTGGACATTTTTGTAAACATAGAGTTCGGGGTCCAAATTATGACCCCACATTGAAAGTCGACACTGTTCCACTGTCATCGCAAATGTTCAGATTCAAATTAATGTTCAGATTTAAATTAAAGTTTTCTAATTTGGAACCATTCCATAAATCAAGGCGCTTTTCAGGGCCATTAAACCTTCCAAAAAAGAGCCACAAAATACAGTTAATGCTTTCTAAAACATTATCCAAAATAATAATAAAACACAAATTGATGTTTTCATAATTTGTTTGCCAGGATCTGATGAGTATGTGAATTTGGCAGTTGTTCTGAGCTTATTGATAGTTGGGGACTTTCCTGATTATTCAATTCCCCCCAATTCTTAAATTGTTTCCAGATTGAAAGTACAGTAATTTACAATTAGTTCGACATTTAGCTAATTGGACAGACATGTAATGCGACTTATTTAGTTCGACATTTTTGTAAACATAGAGATCCAAATTATGACCCCACATTGAAAGTCGACACTGTACCACTGTCATCGCAAATGTTCAATTACAGGTTAAAATCGCCTCCAATGCGACACTGAGCGGTGCTTCGGCACGTCGCGTTAAATGTAATTTACTGTACAATATGTCACAATCAGGATGGGAAGAAATTTTCCAACTGTGAAAGCTGTGGCGAGTGGCAAACGCAATCGCTAAACAGAAAGGTTTAGCCGAACAAGATGGTGATATCGAGTGATAACAAAACAATAAGCTCTTTAGATTAAAGATAATTTTGCGATCTTGAAAAGGACCCTTTTTAGCCTGCATGTGAATCCAACGAGCGAACAAATCGTAATGAATGTATTTTTTTGCCATCGCTGCCTTATAACGCTCATTCGTTCGTCTCGTTGGACTCGCCCCTTTGGCTGAGTCTGCCGATTTTTCTCTATCCTGTGAGTGTGTACCGCTAAAGTACAAATCGCGCGGATCCGCTGAAAAATATATGATTCCACTCCGACCGTCGACAGAGACGGACGTGTTTGGAGCTCCATTCATTACCTGATTTTTAAAAAAGCAATTAATTTCTCTCTTTTCAAATTGTCTACCTGCGATTCATCAACTACCTGTCTGCCCTTGAGGACTACAACAATGGGGAAAACCCGGTCAACCGACCCAGGCATACCACATGGCACCAACAAACGACATCGATCGGACACCGGCAAGGAGCCAATATTAGAAAGGAACCGCTATGCTTTATTGGATGGCCATACCGAGGAGGAACCAATTACCAGGAAAGTAAATGTTGAGAAAAAGGTGAAAGTACCACCTTATTTTACAACATCGAGAGATATAGGAACTTTGAGGTCTGAACTGCTGGCGCTGAAATTGCAGCCAGTTTTTAAAATATGCAGCATCGGGATTAAAATCACTAGTCCCAACCTGGAGCAATATAAAATAATTGGATCATACCTGAAATCAAAAAATCATGAGTTTTACACTCACGATACGCCGTCTGAAAAACCATTTAAGGTGGTGTTGCGAGGTCTTCCTGCTATTGAGTTGGAGGATATTAAAAAAGACGGGTGGGTAATGTCGGGGACATAACCGGAGTGACGTAGGACTATACAAAGGGGACAGCTTTTGCTAAATATATATTTTAATTATATTGTTTTATTTTCTTCTACCTACCTATCTACCTGAAAAATGAATTACTTTACTGTTTACTTTTTATGAACATGTTGGGGGGTCTGAAAAGAACCTTTGGTGTTGTGTTTTTGCGTTTTTTTTTACAAACTTGATTCTTGATTTTTTTCTAAAGGCTTTGTACTTATTAAATGCTCAACGCCGGGCATCTTTCGGCGTATGCATATATCGTACAATCAAAATGATGGCTGTGATAGGGAATGCATAGGTAGTCATCAACTCATTCACTATCATATATTTCATTATTGAGCACATTACCGTACCTTAAACTGTGGTTTCAGAGACGAATGAATTGTAAGATTTGTAGTATCCGTAAACAAAGTAAATAAAAATAAAAAAGAACTGAGGTTTTGGAGACGATCTGTTGAAAAATAAACGAACTATAAGAACTTAAAATAAGAACAGAGCAGCAGGAAATACATAGCTCATCATGTTGCTCCTTAGTTATTTTCCTATACAATGCAGATGTAACGTCAGTCAGTCAACCAAAGAAAGCAGTTCTTGCTACCGAGAAAATTCGTTAATGCCATCCTGCATACAATGTGTTGTAATTTGAAGCCACTTTTAATTCGGAAACTGTACATGGGTTTGTGAAAACTGAATGATCAATTTAAAAAAGACGGGTGGGTAATGTCGGGGACATAACCGGAGTGACGTAGGACTATGCAAAGGGGACAGCTTTTGTTAAATATATATTTTAAATATATTGTTTTATTTTCTTCACCTACGTGAATACCTACCTATCTACCTGAAAAATGGATTAGTTTACTGTTTACTCTTTATGAATATGTTAATGGTTCTGAAAAGAACCTTTGGTGTTGTGTTTTTGTTATCACTCGATATTCCCATCTTGTTCGGCTAAACCTTCCTGTTTAGCGATTTGTTGTCACTCGCCACAGCTTTCACAGTTGGAAAATTTCTTCCCATCCAGCTTGTGACATATTTTACAGTAAATTACATTCAATGGCACGTCGCATTACCACCACTCAGTGCCGGATTGGAGGTAATTTTAACCTGTAATTGAACATTTGCGTTGACAGTGGTACAGTGTCGACTTTCAATGTGGGATCATAATTTGGATCTCTATGTTTACAAAAATGTCCAACTAAATAAGTCACATTACATGTCCGTCCAATAAGCTAAATGTCGAACTAATTGTAGATTACTGTACCTTCAATCTGGAAACAATTTAAGAATTGGTGAAAATTGAATAATCAGGAAAGTCCCCAACTATCAATAAGCTCAGAACAACTGCCAAATTCACATACTCATCAAATCCCTGCAAACAAATTATGAAAACATCAATTTGTGTTTTATTTTTATCTTGGATAATGTTTTAGAAAGCATTGAACTTTATTTCCTAAACTCTTTTTTGGAAGGTTTAATGGCCCTGAAAAGCGCCTTGTTTTATGGAATGGTTCCATCTTAGAAAACTTAGTACTCGTGGTTTTGAAAAAAACCATTTCGAACGCCCTCGATGCCGCCTTGTTCTGGATTTGCCACCAAAGCAGTTTGTATAAAGAACAAACTTTTTTCTTCTGCTACCTGATGCCGTTTTGCGATTGCGTTTGCCACTCGCCATTCGCTGCAACTGCCTGTTGTCTTGATGTCCGCCGAACCGAATGTGTTATGTTCCGAATGCAGGTTTTCTTATCGTCGCGAGCAGCTTTGCCAGCTAACTCGATCACTCCGGCGGCCGAAACTATATAACGCCGGCTAGGTGGACTGGTACACAGGTACTAACGCGCTCGACCTAGCTACCTTTTCCGGTGCAATTGGCGGATACACCTACGGGAAATTGCAGACCACCACGGTTCGAGCGAGATTTTGCCTTTCCCTTCTATTTTCCTCCTTTGTTGAGTACACGATGCCGATGCCGTACAACCACACGGGTTTACGGTTTAAAAGAAAATAAGATATTTTTTTGGGGTCCGCGTGTTTTATACTCTAGCGGTACACACTCACAGGATAGAGACCAATCGGCAGACTCAGCCAAAGGGACGGGTCCAACGAGACGAACGAATGAGCGTTAAAAGGGAGCGATGGCAAAAAAATACATTCATTACGATTTGTTCGCTCGTTGGATTCACATACAGACTAAAAAGGGTCCTTTTCAGGATCACAAAAAGTCTAAAGAGTTTATTGTTTTGTTATCACTCGATATCCCCATCTTGTTCGGCTAAACCTTCCTGTTTAGCGATTTGTTGTCACTCGCCACAGCTTTCACAGTTGGAAAATTTCTTCCCATCCAGCTTGTGACATATTTTACAGTATATTACATTCAATGACACGTCGCATTACCACTACTCAGTGTCGGATTGGAGGTAATTTTAACCTGTAATTGAACATTGTCGATGACAGTGGTACAGTGTCGACTTTTAATGTGGGATCATAATTTGGATCTCTATGTTTACAAAAATGTCCAACTAAATAAGTCACATTACATGTCCGTCCAATAAGCTAAATGTCGAACTAATTGTAGATTACTGTACTTTCAATCTGGAAACAATTTAAGAATTGGTGAAAATTGAATAATCAGGAAAGTCCCCAACTATCAATAAGCTCAGAACAACTGCCAAATTCACATACTCATCAAATCCTGGCAAACAAATTATGAAAGCATCAATTTGTGTTTTATTATTATTTTGGATAATGTTTTAGAAAGCATTGAACTTTATTTCCTAAACTCTTTTTTGGAAGGATTAATGGCCCTGAAAAGCGCCTTGTTTTATGGAATGGTTCCAATTTAGAAAACTTAGTACTCGTGGTTTTGAAAAAAAACCATTTCGAACGCCCTCGATGCCGCCTTGTTCTGGATTTGCCACCAAAGCAGTTTGTATAAAGAACAAACTTTTTTCTTCTGCTACCTGATGCCGTTTTGCGATTGCGTTTGCCACTCGCCATTCGCTGCAACTGCCTGTTGTCTTGATGTCCGCCGAACCGAATGTGTTATGTTCCGAATGCAGGTTTTCTTATCGTCGCGAGCAGCTTTGCCAGCCAACTCGATCACTCCGGCGGCCGAAACTATATAACGCCGGCTAGGTGGACTGGTACACAGGTACTAACGCGCTCGACCTAGCTACCTTTTCCGGTGCAATTGGCGGATACACCTACGGGAAATTGCAGACCACCACGGTTCGAGCGGGATTTTGCCTTTCCCTTCACTTTTCCTCCTTTGCCATATCCAACCATGGCTGCTTGTGTTGGTTTGTTGATGTGAGGTGATGCGAAACGATGTGGTGTACGGTTCGGATGAGAATGATCGTTACGGCAGCGGAGAGGGGATTTTTAAGCTGACTGGCTGGCTCGAGAATTACGCATGTGTGAGACTGCGACCAATGTTTCCCTCATTTTTGACGTAGGACTACGTCTTTCATTTCTATACCGGGGTGTAAAATCAAAGTTTCGAAAACGAAAGCGTTACGCCGGAGACCGAGATTTTGAGCGTTAATAGCTCCTAAACAACTGAACGAAATGGTATGATAAACACTTCATTCGAAAGATAAAATTTCTACGCGTTATATACTTGTTACTATTTGATCCAAAAACTTGTTTCAATAGTCTTAAAATTGCTTTCAAAACAGGCTATTGAAATCACCAATCGGTATATAAGCGAGCGGCGCTCGGAAATCCACTCAGTTCTAATTGAACAGCGATTGGAGCATGTTGTCGCTGTTGCGGTGAAGCTCTTTATTTATCATGAAAGCGCGGATGAACGGTGTCACCAAGAGCCTGTTTGTGCACCCTAGGCCAGAAGGGAATCTATCAGGAGGAGAGTGATGCCACAAACGGTTCCCTGGGAAGACATCGCTACACACACATACACGCGCGGCTATTAACAGGTGGTTATCGAGTTGGCATTAACCACTGGTGGGCTTCCAGTATCGAGGAAAATGTGGAAATATCTAATCGTTACTGAAAATAATCTGCCAGTTCCTTTGGGAATTTTCAAAATATATTCATGTGAAAGAGTTTAATTGAATGTTTTCTATCCATGTAACACTGTGACCAAATATGTTTCAATCAAGTGCTATTAACAGGTGGTTATCGAGTTGGCATTAACCACTGGTGGGCTTCCAGTATCGAGGAAAATGTGGAAATATCTAATCGTTACTGAAAATAATCTGCCAGTTCCTTTGGGAATTTTCAAAATATATTCATGTGAAAGAGTTTAATTGAATGTTTTCTATCCATGTAACACTGTGACCAAATACATTTGGTTTTGTGGTTTTTCAATCAATCGCAATTAACAGGATAGCTTCAGAAGATTATTCTTCCCCATCAGTAGGATATTTCCGTATCCAATATTGTATGCGCCCGCAATCGATTATTGCTCAGTCGCCGAAAGTTCCGAGCTCAGAGAGTTCATTCCCCTCTAGTTTGCCTTCCAAATTGCCATCGTAAACCACACCTTCTCTCGATTCAATCACACACAAAAAGCATACTTAAGCGATATTCTGGTGGTGAGACACATTCATTTTTCGTGAGGACATCGACAAGACAACATCGTTGCCTAACGTGCTGGAGGAGGTGGACGGCGAAGGATCGACACATACACGCGCAGAACTCTTTCCGTTAGGATGCCATTCAGCATCGGGAAAGTTCCGGAAAGATCTAATCATTGCTGGAAAATAATCTGCCAGTTCCTCTGGGAATTTTCAAAATATATTCATGTGAAAGAGTTTAATTGAATGTTTTCTATCCATGTTACACTGTGACCAAATATGTTTCAATCAAGTGCTATTAACAGGTGGTTATCGAGTTGGCATTAACCACTGGTGGGCTTCCAGTATCGAGGAAAATGTGGAAATATCTAATCGTTACTGAAAATAATCTGCCAGTTCCTTTGGGAATTTTCAAAATATATTCATGTGAAAGAGTTTAATTGAATGTTTTCTATCCATGTTACACTGTGACCAAATATGTTTCAATCAAGTGCTATTAACAGGTGGTTATCGAGTTGGCATTAACCACTGGTGGGCTTCCAGTATCGAGGAAAATGTGGAAATAACTAATCGTTACTGAAAATAATCTGCCAGTTCCTTTGGGAATTTTCAAAATATATTCATGTGAAAGAGTTTAATTGAATGTTTTCTATCCATGTAACACTGTGACCAAATACATTTGGTTTTGTGGTTTTTCAATCAATCGCAATTAACAGGATAGCTTCAGAAGATTATTCTTCCCCATCAGTAGGATATTTCCGTATCCAATATTGTATGCGCCCGCAATCGATTATTGCTCAGTCGCCGAAAGTTCCGAGCTCAGAGAGTTCATTCCCCTCTAGTTTGCCTTCCAAATTGCCATCGTAAACCACACCTTCTCTCGATTCAATCACACACAAAAAGCATACTTAAGCGATATTCTGGTGGTGAGACACATTCATTTTTCGTGAGGACATCGACAAGACAACATCGTTGCCTAACGTGCTGGAGGAGGTGGACGGCGAAGGATCGACACATACACGCGCAGAACTCTTTCCGTTAGGATGCCATTCAGCATCGGGAAAGTTCCGGAAAGATCTAATCATTGCTGGAAAATAATCTGCCAGTTCCTCTGGGAATTTTCAAAATATATTCATGTGAAAGAGTTTAATTGAATGTTTTCTATCCATGTTACACTGTGACCAAATATGTTTCAATCAAGTGCTATTAACAGGTGGTTATCGAGTTGGCATTAACCACTGGTGGGCTTCCAGTATCGAGGAAAATGTGGAAATATCTAATCGTTACTGAAAATAATCTGCCAGTTCCTTTGGGAATTTTCAAAATATATTCATGTGAAAGAGTTTAATTGAATGTTTTCTATCCATGTAACACTGTGACCAAATACATTTGGTTTTGTGGTTTTTCAATCAATCGCAATTAACAGGATAGCTTCAGAAGATTATTCTTCCCCATCAGTAGGATATTTCCGTATCCAATATTGTATGCGCCCGCAATCGATTATTGCTCAGTCGCCGAAAGTTCCGAGCTCAGAGAGTTCATTCCCCTCTAGTTTGCCTTCCAAATTGCCATCGTAAACCACACCTTCTCTCGATTCAATCACACACAAAAAGCATACTTAAGCGATATTCTGGTGGTGAGACACATTCATTTTTCGTGAGGACATCGACAAGACAACATCGTTGCCTAACGTGCTGGAGGAGGTGGACGGCGAAGGATCGACACATACACGCGCAGAACTCTTTCCGTTAGGATGCCATTCAGCATCGGGAAAGTTCCGGAAAGATCTAATCATTGCTGGAAAATAATCTGCCAGTTCCTCTGGGAATTTTCAAAATATATTCATGTGAAAGAGTTTAATTGAATGTTTTCTATCCATGTTACACTGTGACCAAATATGTTTCAATCATGTGCTATTAACAGGTGGTTATCGAGTTGGCATTAACCACTGGTGGGCTTCCAGTATCGAGGAAAATGTGGAAATATCTAATCGTTACTGAAAATAATCTGCCAGTTCCTTTGGGAATTTTCAAAATATATTCATGTGAAAGAGTTTAATTGAATGTTTTCTATCCATGTAACACTGTGACCAAATACATTTGGTTTTCTGGTTTTTCAATCAATCGCAATTAACAGGATAGCTTCAGAAGATTATTCTTTCCCATCAGTAGGATATTTCCGTATCCAATATTGTATGCGCCCGCAATCGATTATTGCTCAGTCGCCGAAAGTTCCGAGCTCAGAGAGTTCATTCCCCTCTAGTTTGCCTTCCAAATTGCCATCGTAAACCACACCTTCTCTCGATTCAATCACACACAAAAAGCATACTTAAGCGATATTCTGGTGGTGAGACACATTCATTTTTCGTGAGGACATCGACAAGACAACATCGTTGCCTAACGTGCTGGAGGAGGTGGACGGCGAAGGATCGACACATACACGCACAGAACTCTTTCCGTTAGGATGCCATTCAGCATCGGGAAAGTTCCGGAAAGATCTAATCATTGCTGGAAAATAATCTGCCAGTTCCTCTGGGAATTTTCGAAATATATTCATGTGAAAGAGTTTAATTGAATGTTTTCTATCCATGTAACACTGTGACCAAATATATTTCAATCATGTGCTATTAACAGGTGGTTATCGAGTTGGCATTAACCACTGGTGGGCTTCCAGTATCGAGGAAAATGTGGAAATATCTAATCGTTACTGAAAATAATCTGCCAGTTCCTTTGGGAATTTTCAAAATATATTCATGTGAAAGAGTTTAATTGAATGTTTTCTATCCATGTAACACTGTGACCAAATACATTTGGTTTTGTGGTTTTTCAATCAATCGCAATTAACAGGATAGCTTCAGAAGATTATTCTTCTCCATCAGTAGGATATTTCCGTATCCAATATTGTATGCGCCCGCAATCGATTATTGCTCAGTCGCCGAAAGTTCCGAGCTCAGAGAGTTCATTCCCCTCTAGTTTGCCTTCCAAATTGCCATCGTAAACCACACCTTCTCTCGATTCAATCACACACAAAAAGCATACTTAAGCGATATTCTGGTGGTGAGACACATTCATTTTTCGTGAGGACATCGACAAGACAACATCGTTGCCTAACGTGCTGGAGGAGGTGGACGGCGAAGGATCGACACATACACGCGCATAACTCTTTCCGTTAGGATGCCATTCAGCATCGGGAAAGTTCCGGAAAGATCTAATCATTGCTGGAAAATAATCTGCCAGTTCCTCTGGGAATTTTCAAAATATATTCATGTGAAAGAGTTTAATTGAATGTTTTCTATCCATGTAACACTGTGACCAAATATATTTCAATCATGTGCTATTAACAGGTGGTTATCGAGTTGGCATTAACCACTGGTGGGCTTCCAGTATCGAGGAAAATGTGGAAATAACTAATCGTTACTGAAAATAATCTGCCAGTTCCTCTGGGAATTTTCAAAATATATTCATGTGAAAGAGTTTAATTGAATGTTTTCTATCCATGTAACACTGTGACCAAATATGTTTCAATCAAGTGCTATTAACAGATGGTTATCGAGTTAGCATTAACCACTGGTGGGCTTCCAGTATCGAGGAAAATGTGGAAATATCTAATCGTTACTGAAAATAATCTGCCAGTTCCTCTGGGAATTTAAAATTACATTCATGTGAAAGAGTTTATTTTAATGTTTTCTATCCATGAAACACTGTGACCAAATACATTTGGTTTTGTGATTTTTCAATCAATCGCAATTAACAGGATAGCTTCTGAAGATTATTCTTCCCCATCAGTAGGATATTTCCGTATCCAATATTGGATGCATAAAACCTTGTGGCTCCAACGTAACGCTCTCGTTTTCGAAGTTCTCCAAATATTCATTCATTCAGAATGAATTCAGATTCAACTTCAAACAAATGATCTCTAAATCAACGATAGTCCTACGTCACCCTTGCGGTTATACCATAGATATAACCCACTTCCTGTTTTTTCTTTTTCCTTTCCAATCGTGCTTCATTCTATTTCGCTGCTGCTCTGGTTGCCCGTTTTGGTCGGTACGATTTGAGGAGCACAAAATGGACCAATCAAAAATGGGCACATAGTGTATTTGGACAATGCTTGATATTTCACAATTATTCAATTATTTATCTCAAGAAAAATGAAATGTTATTCGTTATGATAGATGCGTAGATATATTTCCTATCAATTGATGCAAAAACCTTTGCGATCTATTGAGAAATGCTCGAGTTATAAGCGTTCCAAATCTTGCATTTTTTCCTACTTGTTCAGTGCCTAGATTTCCATTTCACCCCCTATATCTTCCGGTTAGACGTAGTCCTACGTGAAAACCCCAACCAGTTCAAGAACAAGCATAAACAAAACAAAACAGTTTATATTATATGTCATATTATGTCACTTTAGAATGCATTGGTATTGTGAAAAACTTTTAATAACTCTTTTTTGAATGGTTTAATGGCCCTGTAAAGCGCCGTGTTTTACGGTGGCTGGTTTTGCCACCAAAGCGGTCTGTATAAACAAACTTTTTCTTTCTTCTACCTGCTGCCGTTTTGCGATTGCGTTTGCCACTCGCTGAAACTAGTTGTTGCCTTGACGAGCGCCGAACCGAAGCTGCTCTGTTCTTGATGCGTGTTTTCTGATTGTCGTGAGCAGCTTTGCAAGCCAACTCGAGCACTCCGACGGTCGAAACTCTATAACCGCTGTTAGGTATACTGGTGCTCCGCCACCAATCCGTTCGGCCTAGTTACCCTTGCGGAGCAATCAATGAATGCGACCAACAGGGAACTGGAAACATGCACGGTTCGAGTGAGACTTTGCCTTTCCCTTAACTTGTCCTCCTTTGTTACGTCAACACGTCCACGTTGCTGCTTGTTTTCTTTTTATGATGTGATGCGATGCGATGCTAAACGATGCCGTACAACCACACTGGTTTACGGTTTGAAAGAAAATGAGATATTTTTTTTGGATCCGCGCGCTTTATACTCTAGCGGTACACGCTCACAGGATAGAGACCAATCGGCAGACTCAGCCAAAGGGACGAGTCCAACGAGACGAACGAATGAGCGTTAAAAGGCAGCGATGGCAAAAAAATACATTCATTATGATTTGTTCGCTCGTTGGATTCACATGCAGGCTAAAAAGGGTCCTTTTCAGGATCACAAAATTATCTTCATTCTAAAGAGTTTATTGTTTTGTTATCACTCGATATCCCCATCTTGTTCGGCTAAACCTTCCTGTTTAGCGATTTGTTGTCACTCGCCACAGCTTTCACAGTTGGAAAATTTCTTCCCATCCAGCTTTGTGACATGTTGTACAGTAAATTACATTCAATGCGACGTGCCGAAGCACCACTCAGTGTCGCATTGGAAACGATTTTAACCTGTAATTGAACATTTGCGATGACAGTGGTACAGTGTCGACTTTCAATGTGGGGTCATAATTTGGATCTCTATGTTTACAAAAATGTCCAACTAATTATGTCGCATTACATGTCCGTCCAATTAGCTAAATGTCGAACTAATTGTAAATTACTGTACTTTCAATCTGGAAACAATTTAAGAATTGGTGTAAATTGAATAATCAGGAAAGTCCCCAACTATCAATAAGCTCAGAACAACTGCCAAATTCACATACTCAGCAGATCCTGGCAAACAAATTATGAAAAAATCAAATTGTTTTTTATTATTATTTTGGATATTATTTTAGAAAGCATTGAACTATATTTCGTAAACTCTTTTTTGAAAGGTTTAATGGCCCTGATAAGCGCCTTGTTTTATGGAATGGTTCCAATTTAGAAAACTTTGTACTCGTGGTTTTGAAAAAAACCATTTCGAACGCCCTCGATGCCGCCTTGTTCTGGACTTGCCACCAAAGCAGATTGTATAAAGAACAAACTATTTTCTTCTGCTACCAGCTGCCGTTTTGCGATTGCGTTTGCCACTCACCACTCGCTGCAACTGCCTGTTGACTTGATGTCCACCGAACCGAATGTGTTCTGTTCCGAATGCGGGTTTTGTTTTCGGCGCGAGCAGCTTTGGCAGCTAACTCGATCACTTCGGCGGCCGAAACTATATAACGCCGGCTTGGTGGACTGGTGCACTGGTACTAATGCGCTCGGCCTAGCTACCCTTGCGGGGAACTCCAGACCGACACGATTCGAGCGGGTTTTGCCTTTCCCTTAATTTTTCCTCCTTTGCCATGTCCAGATTTGGCTGCTTGGTTTGGTTTGTTGATGTGTTGTGATGCGAACTGATGTGGTGTACGGTTTGAATGAGAATGATCGTTACGGCAGCGGAGCGGGGATTTTTAAGCTGACTGGCTGGCTCGAGAATTACGCATGTGTGAGACTGCGACCAATGTTTTTTCGTTCTTTTTTTTTCTTTTTCCTTTCTAATCGTGCTTCATTCTATTTCGCTGCTGCTCTGGTTGCCCGTTTTGGTCGGTACGATTTGAGGAGCACAAAATGGACCAATCAAAAATGGGCACATAGTGCATTTGGACAATGCTTGATATTTCACAATTATTCAATTATTTATCTCAAGAAAAATGAAATGTTATTCGTTATGATAGATGCGTAGATATATTTCCTATCAATTGATGCAGAAACCTTTGCGATCTATTGAGAAATGCTCGAGTTATAAACGTTCCAAATCTTGCATTTTTTCCTACTTGTTCAGTGCCTAGATTTCCATTTCACCCCCTATATCTTCCGGTTAGACGTAGTCCTACGTCAAAAGATTTGGAACAATCATACAATATTCAGCCGTTGGCTGTATATCGGATGACTCGGCATAAGACACCAGACAATGGGTATTCCAATGTTTTGTACCTGATCCACTTCAAGAAAGGATCAGCCAACATAACTCGCCTAAGAGAAATCAGTGAGATCTTCAACATCTCGGTACAATGGGACCGATACAAACCTCAACATCGGGATGTAACGCAATGTTCAAATTGCCTTGGTTTTGGACACGGAACAAGAAACTGTCACATGAAAACTCGTTGTGGCAAGTGTGCTGCTGACCACTTAACAAGCACTTGCAGCCTTCCAGAGGAAGAACCTCGCAAGTGCGTTAACTGTGGTGAAAGTCACCAAGCCACCAGCCGTAGCTGCACAAAACGTGCGGATTTTAAACGTATCCGGAAGCAAGCTACTGATAAAACACAGAATAGGAAGAAGGTTCCAGAACTTACTGACAAGGAGTTCCCTCCAATGGTTTCTCGCACGATTCCTGTTCTTCCTCCTCTTCCACTTCCTACAGATCGTCCCCAAACGGCCTCTTCTAGCGAAAAGCCAAAAAAGGAGCAACCGAGCTATAGTAAGGTTGCAGCTATTGGTTTACCACCTACACCAAAACCTTCACCTCATTCCTCTTCTACTGAGGAGCTTTATAGCATGCAGGAACTTGCAACCCTGTTTCTTGAACTAGATCGACAGACTAGAAGTTGTCGCAACCAACAGGAACAAGTGCAAGTCATGCTACACTTTTCTTATAACCATGGATCGGTCATCTCTCAGGCTAATTAATTGGAATGCCTGCTCTCTCAAGAGTAAGGTCATTGAATTCACTGACTTCTTAGTGACAAACAGCATCGACGTAGCTATCATTACCGAGACGCATCTTAAACCGAATGTTAACCTTCGGGTTCCGAATTATCGTCTATTGAGAATGGATCGTACTAGTTCTGGTGGAGGAGGTGTTGCCCTAGCCATCAGAAATAACATCAGATATCGACTTTTGTCGTGACTGAAACTCAACATCATCGAAGCTATAGGAGCGGAAATCACAACATCGATTGGGCCTATTATCGTGATTGCGGTCTACTATCCCAAGCAGACGTCAATCAGAGATGGCTCGGCGTTGCTTCTTAAAAACGATATCATCAAGCTAACACGAAGGCAGTCGAAATACGTTATCGGCGGGGACATTTATGCTCGACATCAGTGCTGGGGAAACCAAAGGAAGAATCAAAATGGAGTGACTCTAAACGATGATCTACAGTGTGGGCACTACAGGATTCTTAGTCCAGCAACCCCCACTCGAATTTCTCGTTCTGGAGTACATTCCATCATTGATTTCTTCATTACCAACATGGATCGCCACATCGGTGATCCTATTGCCCTTAACGAGTTGAGTTCGGATCACTTCCCAGTGATGGTTGAATTGGGAGTGAATGTCGTAGTCAGGAGGCCACAATGTAGACGAGACTATCATCGTGCGAATTGGGTGGAATTCCAGCAGCTTATCGACAACAATATTGATCTCGATCAGCCTCTTGAATCTCCCGAAGATATCGAAACAACAGTCAGCTATATTCAAACTGCAGTTATTGAGGCTCGCCAAAACCACATCCCAGAAACGATTCAGGTGAGTGACTCTGTTCAAATTGATCCAATTACTAAACATTTGATTAGACTTCGGAACCTCTATCGAAGACAGTACCAACGTACTGGTATTCGAGAGAGAAAACGACAGTATAATCAGTTAACCAAGGTTATCCAGACCAGAATGATTGATCTCCGTAACAAAAAATTCGCAAAAGATATAAGTAAACTTCCGAATAACTCCAAGCCATTTTGAAGGCTCGCTAAAATTCTCAAGACCAAGTCTAATCCTATTCCTCCTCTTCTACAACCTGACAATTCAGAACGATTGATAACACCTGCCGAAAAGGCTAATGCAATTGGCAACCATTTCGCTAGTTCACACAATCTTGGCCAGAACATTACAAGTCCATTTGAAGCTTCGGCGAATGATACTGTAAGGGTTATTGACAATATCCATTCTGTACCTCAAGAGAATGAAATCATCTCGACTGCATAGGTTATCTCGGTTATACGCTCGTTGAAGAATATGAAGGCCCCCGGCTTCGATAGTATATTTAACATTGAGTTGAAACATCTTAGTAACAACTTATATGAAATTATGACTTCTGTCTTCAACAGATGTCTATCACTTGGCTACTTCCCCTCGAGTTGGAAGTTGGCAAAAGTGATCCCGATACTAAAACCCGGAAAAGATCCTTCTTCTTCAAAGAGCTATCGACCAACTAGCCTTCTCCCAGCATTTTCGAAAGTATTCGAAAAAATTATATTAACGCGCATTCTTGCTTTTGCAGATGAGCACAATATATTTTTGGATGAGCAGTTTGGATTCCAAGAAGGCCACTCTACCATTCACCAGCTTCGTAGAGTATACGAAACAAGTCAGTTTCAAAATCATCTGCCATGGCACTTCTTGATGTTGAAAAAGCATTTGATAATGTTTGGCATAATGGTCTCATTTACAAGCTTCAGAACTTTGGTTTTCCTACATACTTGATAAAAATTATCTTTCTGATAGTGCGTTCAATGTTTCTATAAACAATATTTCATCGGAGAAATTCATTGTGAATGCAGGTGTTCCTCAAGTTCCATCCATCTTGGGACCAATTCTTTTCAATATTTACACTTCAGATATTCCCGCACTTCCATCTGATGGGAAACTGTCACTATTTGCAGATGACACTGCCTTCATTTACAAGGGCAGAAGTATCACAGAACTAAGATCTAAACTTCAAAGAGGGTTAGACGCTTTGTCTGGATATTTCAATAATTGGAAAATATGCATAAATGCCGCAAAGACACAAGTTATATTGTTTCCCCACAAGAACACTCCAAAGCTTGTTCCTCCTCAAAATATGACAGTCAGTCTTAATGGCAATAGTATTGAATGGTCTTCAGAAGTAGTGTATCTGGGTCTAACTTTCGATCGAATGCTTACCTTCAGAGCACACATTGACAAAACAGACACAAGATGCAACATTTTAATCAGGTCATTGTATCCCCTGATCAATAGATACTCTCGATTATCTCTAACGAATAAACTTGCAGTATACAAACAAATAATATTTCCAGTTATCGCATATGCGATGCCCACTTGGGAGTGCTGTGGTCCAACTCACAAATTAAAACTTCAACGCATACGAAACAAAATTCTTCGTATGATTCTAAACTCTCCACCCAGAACGCGAAATTCGGAGATACATCAGCTGGCCGGGATTAAAACCTTGGATGAAATTATCAATAACAATTGTATGAAGTTTGAACAGAGTTGCGCTCTCTCAACACACGGAATAATACAAAATCTGTATGAGTATGCTACCTGACTTCATAGTGGTTACCTTTCAAGGTAACGGCTTTGGGTTTGGGTAGATATATTTATTTCCAGTTAGATAAGTAGTGTAAGTTGGGATAATGTAAATAATTTGGGGAGGGTATCTTATAAGTTAGATTTAGTTAAAAAAAAAAGGTAACAAAAAACTAGAAAAGTTTAGGCATGATTTTACAATAGGAATATGAAACAATCGAATAATGTGTATGATACAAATCATTACAAAACTTGACATTGCAACTTAAAGATGTAGAACCCTAGGTTGATCACTTGATATGTAGTACTTTATTATAATGTATTTTTTTATTATTTTTTTTATCTTCGCTTATTTTTCGTCGGCCTATTTCCGCCACTTTTAGTGCCAATCACCGACATCAGGGAGGCGACTCCACCTGTTCCTACCTATCAGACTCAACAACTCATGAGCCGGGCCAACTTCTTTTACTTCCGCTCCGAAGGAAGACGTAACCAGAGATTTTTCGCCTCAGAAAATCCCAACGACGCCAGCTGGGATTGAACCCAGGCCGATCGGATTGTGAGGCTGTTACGCTAACCATACAACCACTGGCGCCGTCAATTTATTATAATGTAAACCAAATTAAGAAATAAAAAGAATTTAAGTGAAAAAAAAAATATATCATTCTCTTTCAAACCGTAAATCAGTGTGGTTGTATGGCATCGTTTCACATCACATCGCATCAACGGATTGGTTCCGGAACACCAGTATACCTAATAGCGGTTATAGAATTTCGGCCGGCGGAGTGCTCGAGTTGGCTTGCAATGCTGCTCACGACAATAAGAAAACCCGCCTACAGAACAGAGCACATTTTGTTCGGTGGCAACAACTAGTTTCAGCGAGTGGCAAACGCAATCGCAAAACGGCAGCAGGTAGAAAAAGGAAAAAGTTTGTTTATACAGACTGCTTTGGTGGCAAAACCAGCCACCGTAAAACACGGCGCTTTTCAGGGCCATTAAACCTTTTAAAGAAGAGTTATTAAAAGTTATTCACAATACCAATGCATTCTGAAGTGACATAATATGATATATAATATAAACTGATTTATTTTGTTTATGCTTGTTTTTGAACTTCTTGGTGGTTGGGGTCTTTTAAGTTGATCATTCAGTTCTCACAAACCCATGCATGGTTCCCGAATTGAAAGTGGCTTCATGCAGGATGGCATTCACGATTTTCTCGGTAGCAAGAACTGCTTTCTTTGGTTGATAACTGATGTTGAAAATTGACTGAGGTTACATCTGCATTGTATAGAAACATAACTAAGGAGCAACATGATAAGCTATGTATTTCCTGCTGCTCTGTTCTTATTTTAAAGGACTTTAATCCGAAGGTCATCCGTCCCTGTATTCACTGTTGGTTTTTCAGAACGTTTATAGCTCATCTATTTCTCGGCAGATCGTAAAGTTCGTCTCCATTTCATTTTTATTTACATTGTTTGCGGAGACTACAAATCTTACAATTCATTCGTTTACGAAACCACAGTTTAAGGTACGGTAATGTGCTCAATAGTGAAATATATGATAGTGAATGAGCTGAGGACCACTATGCATTCCCTTTCATAGCCATCATTTTGATTGTACGATATGTGCATACGCCAAAAGATGCCCGGCGTTGAACATTGAATAAGTACAAAGCCTTCAGAAAAATATCAAGAAGCAACTATAAGATAGTGAGAAAAAATTGAAAATGTTTGTAAGAAAACGCAAAAACACAACATCAAAGGTTCTGTTCAGAACCTTCAACATATTCATAAAGAGTAAACAGTAAACTTATCCATTTTTCAGTTAGATAGGTAGGTATTCACGTAGGAGAAGAAAATAAAACAATATATTTAAAATATATATATTTAGCAAAAGCTGTCCCCTTTGTATAGTCCTACGTCACTCCGGTTATGTCCCCGACATTACCCACTCGTCTTTTTAAGATAACTTTCTAGTTGAACTTCGAAAAACCCGTTTAAACTTGCTCTGCTGTACCTTACCCGATTACATCAAGTTAAAATCCAATCAAGCGTACATAAATTTTTGCCGAATATTTAATTTTATATATTTTTTTGAACTTTTGAAATTGATTTGTTTACGTACCAAGCAGCATCGTGTTCTTTGGACTAATTGTTTCCAAAAGCTTCGTAGTGATTATTCCTCCAAGAAGTACGCCAAATAAATGAAAGAATTGTGTTGTTGCCACCAGTATATCCCTACAGAGAAATAAAAATGATTTCAACATATTTGTCAAATAAATGTTTCTAAAAATTACGAACTGAAAATGAATCAGTTTTGTTATTTCAAATCACAATCTTTCTTAACTTTATGACATTGAGAAAAAAAGTGATGCCCAGGACGATCGCATTTTTGAGGTAGGACTAAGAAATTGTTTCATTCAATTCACATGCTTACTACCGAAGTTATTATTTTGGATCAATGTTTGAGAATTGGATCTTGAAAATAATTGGTTGCTCTGAAAAGGGTACTATCGGCCCTTTTCAGAGCAACCAATTATTTTCAAGATCCAATTGAAACTTGGCATTCTATGCTTTTCTTACATCTGTGATAAAACTATGGATGGCTTAAACCTATGATATAACCGCAAGGTTGACGTAGGACTACCGTTGGCTTAGTAATCATTTGTGTTTTTCAGTTCAGTTCAGTAAGCTGGCGACATGAAGGGGCATGCAGTCTTGAATAACCGAGCCAAAGCGTTGCATTTGTACCTGCTTTTGTAGACCGTGTTAGCAAAACGCATTCCGGAGTGTAAAAATGCATGGGGGTATAAAAAGTACTGCCGAGATCTGGAATGCCGATTTTCCCAATTTATTGGTTTCGGAATCTGTATTGGGAAAACACATTCCGGTTTGCAAAAACGCAAGCGAGTACAAAAGTACTCGCAGCTTGCATCTATTTTGCAATGCCGATTTCTCCAGGCTCCATGGTTTTGAAGCCTGTGTTAAGGAAGCATTCCGATTTGCAAAAACGCAAACGAGTACAAAAGTACCCGTTTGCATCTATTTTAAAATGCCGATTTCCCTTGGCTCCATGGTTTTTAAGTCTGTGTTAGAGAAACATTCAAATTTGCAAAAGCGCAAACGAGTACAAAAGTACCAGCAGCTTGCATCTATTTTGCAATGCCGATTTCCCCAGGCTCCATGGTTTTGAAGTCTGTGTTAGGGAAATATTCCGATTTACAAAAGCGCAAACGAGTACAAAAGTACCCGCTGCTTGTATCCATTTTGCAATGCCGATTTCCCCAGGCTCCATGGTTTCGAAGTCTGTGTTAGGGAAACATCCATTCAATCCTGCGATGGTACCTCAATCGCTGTTCAATCATAACTGAGTGGATTTCCGAGCGGCGCTCGCTTATATACCGATTGGTGATTTCAATAGCCTGTTTTGAAACCAATTTTAAGGCTACTGAAACAAGTTTTTGGATCAAAAAGTAACAAGTATATAACGCGTAGACATTTTATCTTTCGAATGAAATATTTATCATACCATTTCGTCCAGTTGTTTAAGAGCTATTAACGCTCAAAATCTCGGTCTCCGGCGTAACGCTTTCGTGCTCGTAACATTAATTTTACCTCTCGGTAGAAATGAAAGACGTAGTCCTACGTCAAAAATTAACACAAAAACAACACTGCAGAAACAACAGTACAAGCATTGCACAGACTGTCATGTGAAAGAAATTGTCAAAAATTGAATTTTCAAACGGAAAAAGACCGATAACAAGAACTCGTTGTAGGTCGTTGGTTACACACGATTATCCCTAAGGTCTCGACGAGTGCATGGTTCAAGGGATTGAATGTAGGTCGTGATTTCATTCGCGTGATATCTCGGCTTATGTCCAATCACTACAACCTAAACGCGCATCTCTATCGCATTGGGCTCGCAGCAAACAATCTTTGTGATTGAGGCGATGGCTACCACGACATCGAGCATGTGGTCTGGTCGTGTATCCGGTTCCATGCTGCTCGCTCACAGCTCTCTAGAGCACTGAGAGCACAAGGCAGACAATCGGATATCCCCGTCCGGGATATCTTAGGTAGCCAGGATCCTGATCTTCTGCTTCATCTATACCTGTTCCTCAGAAACACCGATGTCAACGTTTAATGATGTTTCCTTCGTTGTGTCCCCGTTTCATATCCCTCCTATCCGATCGATAAACTTTTACTTAGTCGCGGCAATACATACACACACTCTTTACAGATGCACGGGCCGAAGGTTGTGCAGTCCACTGATCATTCAACAAGAGCCAAAGGTTGTACCGCTCATGACAACTCTACACGAGCTGATGTTTGCGCCAGCTAGTGACCATTCTATCCTGGATTCCTCGAGTCGAGACAGACGCACCACGCTAGATATGGGGTACAGAATAGGGGGGCGTTGCTGATTAATGGTCAGCTGCATCCCAATAGGAAGTATCCCGTGTCGGGCACACGTACAGAGCATTGGAGACAGCAACATCCGAATTTCGAAAACACTTGTAATACTAACCTCGAGCCAACCGCGAGTAATCGGTTACATATTACTAACATAGTCTAAGCAAACATTGTCGAAATATTGAACTCCCGGCCCCGTTAGGCTGACGCCATATGAGCCTTAATAAAATATATATTTTGGATAAAAAAAAACAGGAAGTGGGTTATATCTATGGTATAACCGCAAGGGTGACGTAGGACTCTCGTTGATATAGAGATCATTTGTATGAAGTTGAATCTGAATTCATTCTGAATGAATGAATATTTGGAGAACTTCGAAAACGAGAACGTTACGTTGGAGGCACAAGGTTTTATGCATCCAATATTGGATACGGAAATATCCTACTGATGGGGAAGAATAATCTTCTGAAACTATCCTGTTAATTGCGATTGATTGAAAAACCACAAAACCAGATGTATTTGGTCACAGTGTTACATGGATAGAAAACATTCAATTAAACTCTTTCACATGAATATATTTTTAAAATTCCCAAAGGAACTGGCAGATTATTTTCAGTAACGATTAGATATTTCCACATTTTCCTCGATACTGGAAGCCCACCATTGGTTAATGCCAACTCGATAACCACCTGTTAATAGCACTTGATTGAAACATATTTGGTCACAGTGTAACATGGATAGAAAACATTCAATTAAACTCTTTCACATGAATATATTTTGAAAATTCCCAAAGGAACTGGCAGATTATTTTCAGTAACGATTAGATATTTCCACATTTTCCTCGATACTGGAAGCCCACCAGTGGTTAATGCCAACTCGATAACCACCTGTTAATAGCACTTGATTGAAACATATTTGGTCACAGTGTAACATGGATAGAAAACATTCAATTAAACTCTTTCACATGAATATATTTTGAAAATTCCCAAAGGAACTGGCAGATTATTCTCAGTAACGATTAGATATTTCCACATTTTCCTCGATACTGGAAGCCCACCAGTGGTTAATGCCAACTCGATAACCACCTGTTAATAGCCGCGCGTGTATGTGTGTGTAGCGATGTCTTCCCAGGGAACCGTTTGTGGCATCACTCTCCTCCTGATAGATTCCCTTCTGGCCTAGGGTGCACAAACAGGCTCTTGGTGACACCGTTCATCCGCGCTTTCATGATAAATAAAGAGCTTCACCGCAACAGCGACAACATGCTCCAATCGCTGTTCAATTAGAACTGAGTGGATTTCCGAGCGCCGCTCGCTTATATACCGATTGGTGATTTCAATAGCCTGTTTTGAAAGCAATTTTAAGACTATTGAAACAAGTTTTTGGATCAAAAAGTAACAAGTATATAACGCGTAGACATTTTATCTTTCGAATGAAGTGTTTATCATACCATTTCGTTCAGTTGTTTAGGAGCTATTAACGCTCAAAATCTCGGTCTCCGGCGTAACGCTTTCGTTTTCGAAACTTTGATTTTACACCCCGGTATAGAAATGAAAGACGTAGTCCTACGTAAAAAAAAAGAACTCAATTTTTGACAAAAAAACAGGGTTATATCTATGGTATAACTGCAATGGTGACGTAGGACTATCGTTGATTTAGAGATCATTTGTTTGGAGGTACAAGGTTTTATGCATCCAATATTGGATACGAAAATATCCTACTGATGGGGAAGAATAATCTTCTGAAGCTTTCCTGCTAATTGCACTTGATTGAAAAATCACAGAACCAAAAGTATTTGGTCGCAGTATAATATGGATAAAAGACGTTAAAATAAACTCTTTCGCTTGAATGTAATGTTCAATTCCAAAGGGAACTGGCAGATTATTTTGCAGCAACGAACACTTCTTTCCGGATTCTTCTCGATAACCAGCAAACGTAAAGAATTTCGCGCGTGTATGTGTGTGTGGCGGTTGCTCCGATGTCTCAAGCGGAACCAATTATCGATGCTGATATTCTCTAGGTCGTCTTCTCTTCTCTTTCTGATGGATCGGCTTTTCTGCGCTCTGTCACAGTCCCAAACAAACTGAATGTGTTTCAGGTTAGGTCAGACCAGGTAATGAATCCCTTGATCCCTCACCATCCAGCTCGTCCAGCTCGTTCAGTAACGATGTTGTCTTGTCGATGTCCTCACGAAAAATGAATGCGTTTCACCACCTGAATATCGCTTAAGTATGCTTTTTGTTCGGTATTTTGTTCGGTTGAATCGAAAGAAGGTGTGGTTTACGATGGCTATTTGGAAGGCAAACAAGAGGCGAATGAACTCTTTGAGTTTGCAACTTTCGGCAACTGAGCAATAATTGATTGAAAATTATATGATTTTCGCGATGCGAAACATTTTCCATTGCGCGCGCATCTTGTATTCGATACGAAAATATTCTACTGATGGGGGAGAATAATCTTCAGAAGCTTTCCTGCTAATTAATTGCATTTGATTGAAAAATCTCAAAACCAAATGTATTTGGTCGCAGCGCTATATGTTAGAAAACATTAAAAAAACTCTTTCGCATGAATGTATTTTTCAATTCCCAATGTTTTTCAGCAACGATAATATTCTTCCGGAATCTTCTCGATGCTGGATGGCATTTAAACGAAAGAAGTTCCGCACGTATATATGTGTGTGTGGCGGCAGCTTCGATGTCTCAAACGGAACCGTTTTTCGGTGCTGATACTCTCTCCGTCGTCTTCACTTCTTCTGATGGATCAGCTTTTCTGCGCTCCCCCACAGTTCCAAACAAACTGTATGCGTTTCAAGTCAGGTCAGGTCAGGTAATGAATCTCTTGATCCCTCGCCGTCCAGCACGTTCAGCTCGTTTAATTACGATGTTGCCTTGTCGATGTCCTCACGAAAAATGAATGCGTTTCACCACCAGAATATCGCTTAAGTATGCTTTTTGTGCGTGATTGAATCGAGAGAAGGTGTGGTTTACGATGGCAATTTGGAAGGCAAACTAGAGGGGAATGAACTGAGTTCGAAACTTTCGGCGACTGAGCAATAATTGACTGAAAATTATATAATTTTCGCGATGCGAAACATTTTCCGCTGCGCGCGCATACAATATTGGATACGAAAATATCCTACTGATGGGGAAGAACAATCTTCAGAAGCTTTCCTGCTAATTACACTTGATTGAAAAATTACAGAATCAAATGTATTTGGTCGCTGTGTTATATGGTTAGAAAACATTAAAATAAACTCTTTCGCATGAATGTATTCTTCAATTCCCAGGGAACTGGCAGATTATTTTTCAGCATCGATTAGATTTTTCCAGATTTTCCTCAATACTCGAAGCCTACCAGTGGTTAATGCCAACTCGATAACCACCTGTTAATAGCACTTCATTGAAAAAAACAGGAAGTGGGTTATATCTATGGTATAACCGCAAGGGTGACGTAGGACTATCGTTGATTTAGAGATCATTTGTTTGAAGTTGAATCTGAATTCATTCTGAATGAATGAATATTTGGAGAACTTCGAAAACGAGAGCGTTACGTTGGAGCCACAAGGTTTTATGCATCCAATATTGGATACGGAAATATCCTACTGATGGGGAAGAATAATCTTCAGAAGCTATCCTGTTAATTGCGATTGATTGAAAAATCACAAAACCAAATGTATTTGGTCACAGTGTTTCATGGATAGAAAACATTAAAATAAACTCTTTCACATGAATGTAATTTTAAATTCCCAGAGGAACTGGCAGATTATTTTCAGTAACGATTAGATATTTCCACATTTTCCTCGATACTGGAAGCCCACCAGTGGTTAATGCTAACTCGATAACCATCTGTTAATAGCACTTGATTGAAACATATTTGGTCACAGTGTTACATGGATAGAAAACATTCAATTAAACTCTTTCACATGAATATATTTTGAAAATTCCCAGAGGAACTGGCAGATTATTTTCAGTAACGATTAGTTATTTCCACATTTTCCTCGATACTGGAAGCCCACCAGTGGTTAATGCCAACTCGATAACCACCTGTTAATAGCACATGATTGAAATATATTTGGTCACAGTGTTACATGGATAGAAAACATTCAATTAAACTCTTTCACATGAATATATTTTGAAAATTCCCAGAGGAACTGGCAGATTATTTTCCAGCAATGATTAGATCTTTCCGGAACTTTCCCGATGCTGAATGGCATCCTAACGGAAAGAGTTATGCGCGTGTATGTGTCGATCCTTCGCCGTCCACCTCCTCCAGCACGTTAGGCAACGATGTTGTCTTGTCGATGTCCTCACGAAAAATGAATGTGTCTCACCACCAGAATATCGCTTAAGTATGCTTTTTGTGTGTGATTGAATCGAGAGAAGGTGTGGTTTACGATGGCAATTTGGAAGGCAAACTAGAGGGGAATGAACTCTCTGAGCTCGGAACTTTCGGCGACTGAGCAATAATCGATTGCGGGCGCATACAATATTGGATACGGAAATATCCTACTGATGGAGAAGAATAATCTTCTGAAGCTATCCTGTTAATTGCGATTGATTGAAAAACCACAAAACCAAATGTATTTGGTCACAGTGTTACATGGATAGAAAACATTCAATTAAACTCTTTCACATGAATATATTTTGAAAATTCCCAAAGGAACTGGCAGATTATTTTCAGTAACGATTAGATATTTCCACATTTTCCTCGATACTGGAAGCCCACCAGTGGTTAATGCCAACTCGATAACCACCTGTTAATAGCACATGATTGAAATATATTTGGTCACAGTGTTACATGGATAGAAAACATTCAATTAAACTCTTTCACATGAATATATTTCGAAAATTCCCAGAGGAACTGGCAGATTATTTTCCAGCAATGATTAGATCTTTCCGGAACTTTCCCGATGCTGAATGGCATCCTAACGGAAAGAGTTCTGTGCGTGTATGTGTCGATCCTTCGCCGTCCACCTCCTCCAGCACGTTAGGCAACGATGTTGTCTTGTCGATGTCCTCACGAAAAATGAATGTGTCTCACCACCAGAATATCGCTTAAGTATGCTTTTTGTGTGTGATTGAATCGAGAGAAGGTGTGGTTTACGATGGCAATTTGGAAGGCAAACTAGAGGGGAATGAACTCTCTGAGCTCGGAACTTTCGGCGACTGAGCAATAATCGATTGCGGGCGCATACAATATTGGATACGGAAATATCCTACTGATGGGAAAGAATAATCTTCTGAAGCTATCCTGTTAATTGCGATTGATTGAAAAACCAGAAAACCAAATGTATTTGGTCACAGTGTTACATGGATAGAAAACATTCAATTAAACTCTTTCACATGAATATATTTTGAAAATTCCCAAAGGAACTGGCAGATTATTTTCAGTAACGATTAGATATTTCCACATTTTCCTCGATACTGGAAGCCCACCAGTGGTTAATGCCAACTCGATAACCACCTGTTAATAGCACATGATTGAAACATATTTGGTCACAGTGTAACATGGATAGAAAACATTCAATTAAACTCTTTCACATGAATATATTTTGAAAATTCCCAGAGGAACTGGCAGATTATTTTCCAGCAATGATTAGATCTTTCCGGAACTTTCCCGATGCTGAATGGCATCCTAACGGAAAGAGTTCTGCGCGTGTATGTGTCGATCCTTCGCCGTCCACCTCCTCCAGCACGTTAGGCAACGATGTTGTCTTGTCGATGTCCTCACGAAAAATGAATGTGTCTCACCACCAGAATATCGCTTAAGTATGCTTTTTGTGTGTGATTGAATCGAGAGAAGGTGTGGTTTACGATGGCAATTTGGAAGGCAAACTAGAGGGGAATGAACTCTCTGAGCTCGGAACTTTCGGCGACTGAGCAATAATCGATTGCGGGCGCATACAATATTGGATACGGAAATATCCTACTGATGGGGAAGAATAATCTTCTGAAGCTATCCTGTTAATTGCGATTGATTGAAAAACCACAAAACCAAATGTATTTGGTCACAGTGTTACATGGATAGAAAACATTCAATTAAACTCTTTCACATGAATATATTTTGAAAATTCCCAAAGGAACTGGCAGATTATTTTCAGTAACGATTAGATATTTCCACATTTTCCTCGATACTGGAAGCCCACCAGTGGTTAATGCCAACTCGATAACCACCTGTTAATAGCACTTGATTGAAACATATTTGGTCACAGTGTAACATGGATAGAAAACATTCAATTAAACTCTTTCACATGAATATATTTTGAAAATTCCCAGAGGAACTGGCAGATTATTTTCCAGCAATGATTAGATCTTTCCGGAACTTTCCCGATGCTGAATGGCATCCTAACGGAAAGAGTTCTGCGCGTGTATGTGTCGATCCTTCGCCGTCCACCTCCTCCAGCACGTTAGGCAACGATGTTGTCTTGTCGATGTCCTCACGAAAAATGAATGTGTCTCACCACCAGAATATCGCTTAAGTATGCTTTTTGTGTGTGATTGAATCGAGAGAAGGTGTGGTTTACGATGGCAATTTGGAAGGCAAACTAGAGGGGAATGAACTCTCTGAGCTCGGAACTTTCGGCGACTGAGCAATAATCGATTGCGGGCGCATACAATATTGGATACGGAAATATCCTACTGATGGGGAAGAATAATCTTCTGAAGCTATCCTGTTAATTGCGATTGATTGAAAAACCACAAAACCAAATGTATTTGGTCACAGTGTTACATGGATAGAAAACATTCAATTAAACTCTTTCACATGAATATATTTTGAAAATTCCCAAAGGAACTGGCAGATTATTTTCAGTAACGATTAGTTATTTCCACATTTTCCTCGATACTGGAAGCCCACCAGTGGTTAATGCCAACTCGATAACCACCTGTTAATAGCACTTGATTGAAACATATTTGGTCACAGTGTAACATGGATAGAAAACATTCAATTAAACTCTTTCACATGAATATATTTTGAAAATTCCCAAAGGAACTGGCAGATTATTTTCAGTAACGATTAGATATTTCCACATTTTCCTCGATACTGGAAGCCCACCAGTGGTTAATGCCAACTCGATAACCACCTGTTAATAGCACTTGATTGAAACATATTTGGTCACAGTGTAACATGGATAGAAAACATTCAATTAAACTCTTTCACATGAATATATTTTGAAAATTCCCAGAGGAACTGGCAGATTATTTTCCAGCAATGATTAGATCTTTCCGGAACTTTCCCGATGCTGAATGGCATCCTAACGGAAAGAGTTCTGCGCGTGTATGTGTCGATCCTTCGCCGTCCACCTCCTCCAGCACGTTAGGCAACGATGTTGTCTTGTCGATGTCCTCACGAAAAATGAGTGTGTCTCACCACCAGAATATCGCTTAAGTATGCTTTTTGTGTGTGATTGAATCGAGAGAAGGTGTGGTTTACGATGGCAATTTGGAAGGCAAACTAGAGGGGAATGAACTCTCTGAGCTCGGAACTTTCGGCGACTGAGCAATAATCGATTGCGGGCGCATACAATATTGGATACGGAAATATCCTACTGATGGGGAAGAATAATCTTCTGAAGCTATCCTGTTAATTGCGATTGATTGAAAAACCACAAAACCAAATGTATTTGGTCACAGTGTTACATGGATAGAAAACATTCAATTAAACTCTTTCACATGAATATATTTTGAAAATTCCCAAAGGAACTGGCAGATTATTTTCAGTAACGATTAGATATTTCCACATTTTCCTCGATACTGGAAGCCCACCAGTGGTTAATGCCAACTCGATAACCACCTGTTAATAGCACTTGATTGAAACATATTTGGTCACAGTGTTACATGGATAGAAAACATTCAATTAAACTCTTTCACATGAATATATTTTGAAAATTCCCAAAGGAACTGGCAGATTATTTTCAGTAACGATTAGATATTTCCACATTTTCCTCGATACTGGAAGCCCACCAGTGGTTAATGCCAACTCGATAACCACCTGTTAATAGCCGCGCGTGTATGTGTGTGTAGCGATGTCTTCCCAGGGAACCGTTTGTGGCATCACTCTCCTCCTGATAGATTCCCTTCTGGCCTAGGGTGCACAAACAGGCTCTTGGTGACACCGTTCATCCGCGCTTTCATGATAAATAAAGAGCTTCACCGCAACAGCGACAACATGCTCCAATCGCTGTTCAATTAGAACTGAGTGGATTTCCGAGCGCCGCTCGCTTATATACCGATTGGTGATTTCAATAGCCTGTTTTGAAAGCAATTTTAAGACTATTGAAACAAGTTTTTGGATCAAATAGTAACAAGTATATAACGCGTAGACATTTTATCTTTCGAATGAAGTGTTTATCATACCATTTCGTTCAGTTGTTTAGGAGCTATTAACGCTCAAAATCTCGGTCTCCGGCGTAACGCTTTCGTTTTCGAAACTTTGATTTTACACCCCGGTATAGAAATGAAAGACGTAGTCCTACGTCAATATTTGGTCGCAGTGTTACATTGATAGAAAACATTAAAATAAACACTTTCACATGAAAGTATTTTTCAATTCCCAGGGAAACTGGCAGATTATTTTTCAGCAGCGATTTGATCTTTCCGGAATTTTCTCGGCTCTTGGCTCATGATGACACCGTTCATCCGCGCTTTCATGATAAACGAAGAGCTTCACCACAACAGCGACAACATGCTCCAATCGCTGTTTAATTATAAATGAGTGGATTTCCGAGCGGCGCTCGCTTATATACCGATTGGTGATTTCAATAGCCTGTTTTGAAAGCAATTTTAAGACTGCTGAAACAAGTTTTGACGTAGGGCTACGTCTAACCGGAAGATATAGGGGGTGAAATGGAAATCTAGACACTGAACAAGTAGATAAAAATGCAAGATTTGGAACGCTTATAACTCGAGCATTTCTCAATAGATCATTTCTCAATAGATCGGTTTTTGCATCAATTGATAGGAAATACGCAATACGCAACGCATCTATCATAACGAATATCATTTCATTATTCTTGAGATAAATAATTGAATAATTGTGAAATATCAAGCATTGTCAAAATGCACTATGTGCCCATTTTTGATTGGTCCATTTTGTGCTCCTCAAATCGTACCGACCAAAACGGGCAACCAGAGCAGCAGCGAAATAGAATGAAGCACGATTGGAAAGGAAAAAGAAAAAAATGAACGAAACATTGGTCGCAGTCTCACACATGCGTAATTCTCGAGCCAGCCAGTCAGCATAAAAGTCCCCGCTCCGCTGCCGTAACGATCACATTCTTTGTGTGGACACCGACTGGACAACATCGTTGCTGGACGAGCTGGACGGCGTGGGATCGAGTGCCTTTCTCAATGCAGGAGGGTGGAGGTGGTAGCGCTGGAGTAGAGTAGAGTAGAGTAGAGTTTTCAAAGGGCCTTTCTCAAGGCTAGAGACGAATGAACTGCAAAAGTTTAAAGTCTCTATAATACAAGACCTTCCTTCCTTCCGTAACGATCATTTTCATTCAAACCGTACACCACATCGGTTCGCATCACAACACATCAACAAACCAACCCAAGCAGCCATGTCTGGACATGGTAAAGGAGGAAAAGTGAAGGGAAAGGCAAAATCCCGCTCGAACCGTGTTGATCTGGAGTTCCCCGCAAGGGTAGCTAGGCCGAGCGCGTTAGTACCAGTGCACCAGTCCACCTAGCCGGCGTTATATAGTTTCGGCCGCTTAAGTGATCGAGTTAGCTGGCAAAGCTGCTCGAGACGATAAGAAAACCCGCATTCGGAACAGAACACATTCGGTTCGGTGGACATCAAGACAACAGGCAGTTGCAGCGAGTGGCGAGTGGCAAACGCAATCGCAAAACAGGAAGTGGGTTATATCTATGTGTATAACCGCAAGGGTGACGTAGGACTATCGTTGATTTAGAGATCATTTGTATGAAGTTGAATCTGAATTCATTCTGAATGAATGAATATTTGGAGAACTTCGAAAACGAGAGCGTTACGTTAGAGGCACAAGGTTTTATGCATCCAATATTGGATACGGAAATATCCTACTGATGGGGAAGAATAATCTTCAGAAGCTATCCTGTTGATTGCGATTGATTAAAAAATCACAAAACCTAATGTATTTGGTCACAGTGTTACATGGATAGAAAACATTCAATTAAACTCATTCACATGAATATATTTTGAAAATTCCCAGAGGAACTGGCAGATTATTTTCAGTAACGATTAGTTATTTCCACATTTTCCTCGATACTGGAAGCCCACCAGTGGTTAATGCCAACTCGATAACCACCTGTTAATAGCACTTGATTGAAATATATTTGGTCACAGTGTT
Organism: Toxorhynchites rutilus septentrionalis; assembly: GCF_029784135.1. NCBI lineage: Eukaryota > Metazoa > Arthropoda > Insecta > Diptera > Culicidae > Toxorhynchites > Toxorhynchites rutilus. Next base: position 172,306,724 of record NC_073745.1, read on the forward strand.
ACATGGATAGAAAACATTCAATTAAACTCTTTCACATGAATATATTTTGAAAATTCCCAAAGGAACTGGCAGATTATTTTCCAGCAATGATTAGATCTTTCCGGAACTTTCTCGATGCTGAATGGCATCCTAACGGAAAGAGTTCTGCGCGTGTATGTGTCGATCCTTCGCCGTCCACCTCCTCCAGCACGTTAGGCAACGATGTTGTCTTGTCGATGTCCTCACGAAAAATGAATGTGTCTCACCACCAGAATATCGCTTAAGTATGCTTTTTGTGTGTGATTGAACCGAGAGAAGGTGTAGTTTACGATGGCAATTTGGAAGGCAAACTAGAGGGGAATGAATTCTCTGAGCTCGGAACTTTCGGCGACTGAGCAATAATCGATTGCGGGCGCATACAATATTGGATACTAAAAATCCTACTGATGGGGAAGGAAACGGAAATATCCTACTGATGGGGAAGAATAATCTTCTGAAGCTATCCTGTTAATTGCGATTGATTGAAAAACCACAAAACCAAATGTATTTGGTCACTTTTACATGGATAGAAAACATTCAAATAAACTCTTTCACATGAATGTATTTTTAAATTCCCAGAGGAACTGACTGATTATTTTCAGTAACGATTAGATATTTCCACATTTTCCTCGATACTGGAAGCCCACCTGTGATTAATGCTAATTCGATAACCATCTGTTAATAACACTTGCTTGAAACATATTTAGTCACAGTGTTACGTGGATAGAAAACATTCAAATAAACTTTTTCCCATGAATGTATTTTTAAATTCCCAGAGGAACTGACAGATTATTTTCAGTAACGATTAGATATTTCCACATTTTCCTCGATACTGGAAGCCCACCTGTGGTTAATGCTAATTCGATAACCATCTGTTAATAGCACTTGCTTGAAACATATTTGGTCACAGTGTTACATGGATAGAAAACATTCAATTAAACTCTTTCACATGAATATATTTTGAAAATTCCCAAAGGAACTGGCAGATTATTTTCAGTAACGATTAGATATTTCCACATTTTCCTCGATACTGGAAGCCCACCTGTGGTTAATGCTAATTCGATAACCACCTGTTAATAGCACTTGATTGAAACATATTTAGTCACAGTGTTACATGGATAGAAAACATTCAAATAAACTCTTTCACATGAATGTATTTTTAAATTCCCAGAGGAACTGACAGATTATTTTCAGTAACGATTAGATATTTCCACATTTTCCTCGATACTGGAAGCCCACCTGTGGTTAATGCTAATTCGATAACCATCTGTTAATAGCACTTGCTTGAAACATATTTGGTCACAGTGTTACTAGGATAGAAAACATTCAATTAAACTCTTTCACATGAATATATTTTGAAAATTCCCAAAGGAACTGGCAGATTATTTTCAGTAACGATTAGATATTTCCACATTTTCCTCGATACTGGAAGCCCACCTGTGGTTAATGCTAATTCGATAACCATCTGTTAATAGCACTTGCTTGAAACATATTTGGTCACAGTGTTAAATGGATAGAAAACATTCAATTAAACTCTTTCACATGAATATATTTTGAAAATTCCCAAAGGAACTGGCAGATTATTTTCAGTAACGATTAGATATTTCCACATTTTCCTCGTTACTGGAAGCCCACCAGTGGTTAATACTAACTCGATAACCACCATAGAAAACATTCAAATAAACTTTTTCCCATGAATGTATTTTTAAATTCCCAGAGGAACTGACAGATTATTTTCAGTAACGATTAGATATTTCCACATTTTCCTCGATACTGGAAGCCCACCTGTGGTTAATGCTAATTCGATAACCATCTGTTAATAGCACTTGCTTGAAACATATTTGGTCACAGTGTTACATGGATCGAAAACATTCAATTAAACTCTTTCACATGAATATATTTTGAAAATTCCCAAAGGAACTGGCAGATTATTTTCAGTAACGATTAGATATTTCCACATTTTCCTCGATACTGGAAGCCCACCAGTGGTTAATGCTAATTCGATAACCACCTGTTACTAGCACTTGATTGAAACATATTTAGTCACAGTGTTACATGGATAGAAAACATTCAAATAAACTCTTTCACATGAATGTATTTTTAAATTCCCAGAGGAACTGACAGATTATTTTCAGTAACGATTAGATATTTCCACATTTTCCTCGATACTGGAAGCCCACCTGTGGTTAATGCTAATTCGATAACCATCTGTTAATAGCACTTGCTTGAAACATATTTGGTCACAGTGTTACATGGATAGAAAACATTCAATTAAACTCTTTCACATGAATATATTTTGAAAATTCCCAAAGGAACTGGCAGATTATTTTCAGTAACGATTAGATATTTCCACATTTTCCTCGATACTGGAAGCCCACCTGTGGTTAATGCTAATTCGATAACCATCTGTTAATAGCACTTGCTTGAAACATATTTGGTCACAGTGTTACATGGATAGAAAACATTCAATTAAACTCTTTCACATGAATATATTTTGAAAATTCCCAAAGGAAGTGGCAGATTATTTTCAGTAACGATTAGATATTTCCACATTTTCCTCGATACTGGAAGCCCACCAGTGGTTAATGCCAACTCGATAACCACCTGTTAATAGCACTTGATTGAAACATATTTGGTCACAGTATTAAATGGATAGAAAACATTCAATTAAACTCTTTCACATGAATATATTTTGAAAATTCCCAGAGGAACTGGCAGATTATTTTCAGTAACGATTAGTTATTTCCACATTTTCCTCGTTACTGGAAGCCCACCAGTGGTTAATACTAACTCGATAACCACCATAGAAAACATTCAAATAAACTTTTTCCCATGAATGTATTTTTAAATTCCCAGAGGAACTGACAGATTATTTTCAGTAACGATTAGATATTTCCACATTTTCCTCGATACTGGAAGCCCACCTGTGGTTAATGCTAATTCGATAACCACCTGTTAATAGCACTTGATTGAAACATATTTAGTCACAGTGTTACATGGATAGAAAACATTCAATTAAACTCTTTCACATGAATATATTTTGAAAATTCCCAAAGGAACTGGCAGATTATTTTCAGTAACGATTAGATATTTCCACATTTTCCTCGATACTGGAAGCCCACCAGTGGTTAATGCCAACTCGATAACCACTGGTTAATAGCACTTGATTGAAACATATTTGGTCACAGTATTAAATGGATAGAAAACATTCAATTAAACTCTTTCACATGAATATATTTTGAAAATTCCCAGAGGAACTGGCAGATTATTTTCAGTAACGATTAGTTATTTCCACATTTTCCTCGTTACTGGAAGCCCACCAGTGGTTAATACTAACTCGATAACCACCATAGAAAACATTCAAATAAACTTTTTCCCATGAATGTATTTTTAAATTCCCAGAGGAACTGACAGATTATTTTCAGTAACGATTAGATATTTCCACATTTTCCTCGATACTGGAAGCCCACCTGTGGTTAATGCTAATTCGATAACCATCTGTTAATAGCACTTGCTTGAAACATATTTGGTCACAGTGTTACATGGATCGAAAACATTCAATTAAACTCTTTCACATGAATATATTTTGAAAATTCCCAAAGGAACTGGCAGATTATTTTCAGTAACGATTAGATATTTCCACACTATACTCGATACACCAGTGGTTAATGCTAATTCGATAACCACCTGTTAATAGCACTTGCTTGAAACATATTTAGTCACAGTGTTACATGGATAGAAAACATTCAAATAAACTTTTTCCCATGAATGTATTTTTAAATTCCCAGAGAAACTGACAGATTATTTTCAGTAACGATTAGATATTTCCACATTTTCCTCCATACTGGAAGCCCACCTGTGGTTAATGCTAATTCGATAACCATCTGTTAATAGCACTTGCTTGAAACATATTTAGTCACAGTGTTACATGGATAGAAAACATTCAAATAAACTTTTTCCCATGAATGTATTTTTAAATTCCCAGAGGAACTGACAGATTATTTTCAGTAACGATTAGATATTTCCACATTTTCCTCGATACTGGAAGCCCACCAGTGGTTAATGCCAACTCGATAACCACCTGTTAATAGCACTTGATTGAAACATATTTAGTCACAGTGTTACATGGATAGAAAACATTCAATTAAACTCTTTCACATGAATATATTTTGAAAATTCCCAAAGGAACTGGCAGATTATTTTCAGTAACGATTAGTTATTTCCACATTTTCCTCGATACTGGAAACCCGCCAGTGGTTAATGCCAACTCGATAACCACCTGTTAATAGCACTTGATTGAAACATATTTGGTCACAGTGTAACATGGATAGAAAACATTCAATTAAACTCTTTCACATGAATATATTTTGAAAATTCCCAAAGGAACTGGCAGATTATTTTCAGTAACGATTAGATATTTCCACATTTTCCTCGATACTGGAAGCCCACCAGTGGTTAATGCCAACTCGATAACCACCTGTTAATAGCACTTGATTGAAACATATTTAGTCACAGTGTTACATGGATAGAAAACATTCAATTAAACTCTTTCACATGAATATATTTAGAAAATTCCCAAAGGAACTGGCAGATTATTTTCAGTTACAATTAGATATTTCCACATTTTCCTCGATACTGGAAGCCCACCAGTGTTTAATCCCAACTCGATAACCACCTGTTAATAGCCGCGCGTGTATGTGTGTGTAGCGATGTCTTCCCAGGGAACCGTTTGTGGCATCACTCTCCTCCTGATAGATTCCCTTCTGACCTAGGGTGCACAAACAGGCTCTTGGTGACACCGTTCATCCGCGCTTTCATGATAAATAAAGAGCTTCACCGCAACAGCGACAACATGCTCCAATCGCTGTTCAATTAGAACTGAGTGGATTTCCGAGCGCCGCTCGCTTATATACCGATTGGTGATTTCAATAGCCTGTTTTGAAAGCAATTTTAAGACTATTGAAATAAGTTTTTGGATCAAAAAGTAACAAGTATATAACGCGTAGACATTTTATCTTTCGAATGAAGTGTTTATCATACCATTTCGTTCAGTTGTTTAGGAGCTATTAACGCTCAAAATCTCGGTCTCCGGCGTAACGCTTTCGTTTTCGAAACTTTGATTTTACACCCCGGTATAGAAATGAAAGACGTAGTCCTACGTCAAAACGGCAGCTGGTAGCAGAAGAAAAAAGTTTGTTCTTTATACAAACTGCTTTGGTGGCAAATCCAGAACAAGGCGGCATCGAGGGCGTTCGAAATGGTTTTTTTCAAAACCACGAGTACTAAGTTTTCTAAATTGGAACCATTCCATAAAACAAGGCGCTTTTCAGGGCCATTAAACCTTCCAAAAAAGAGTTTAGGAAATACAGTTCAATGCTTTCTAAAACATTATCCAAAATAATAATAATATACAAATTGATTTTTTCATAATTTGTTTGCCAGGATCTGATGAGTATGTGAATTTGGCAGTTGTTCTGAGCTTATTGATAGTTGGGGACTTTCCTGATTATTAAATTTTCACCAATTCTTAAATTGTTTCCAGATTGAAAGTATAGTAATTTACAATTAGTTCGACATTTAGCTAATTGGACGGACATGTAATGCGACTTATTTAGTTGGACATTTTTGTAAACATAGAGATCCAAATTATGACCCCACATTGAAAGTCGACACTGTACCACTGTCATCGCAAATGTTCAATTACAGGTTAAAATCGCCTCCAATGCGACAATGAGTGGTGCTTCGGCACGTCGCATTAAATGTAATTTACTATACAACATGTCACAAGCTGGATGGGAAGAAATTTTCCAACTGTGAAAGCTGTGGCGAGTGGCAAGTGAGCTGCTGACCACTTAACAAGCACTTGCAGCCTTCCAGAGGAAGAACCTCGCAAGTGCGTTAACTGTGGCGAAAGTCACCAAGCCACCAGCCGTAGCTGCACAAAACGTACGGATTTTAAACGTATCCGGAAGCAAGCTACTGATAAAACACAGAATAGGAAGAAGGTTCCAGAACTTACTAACAAGGAGTTCCCTCCAATGGTTTCTCGCACGATTCCTGTTCTTCCTCCTCTTCCACTTCTTACAGGTCGTCCCCAAACGGCCTCTTCTAGCGAAAAGCCAAAAAAGGAGCAACCGAGCTATAGTAAGGTTGGAGCTATTGGTTTACCACCTACACCAAAACCTTCACCTCATTCCTCTTCTACTGAGGAGCTTTATAGCATGCAGGAACTTGCAACCCTGTTTCTTGAACTAGATCGACAGACTAGAAGTTGTCGCAACCAACAGGAACAAGTGCAAGTCATGCTACACTTTTTTTATAACCATGGATCGGTCATCTCTCAGGCTAATTAATTGGAATGCCTGCTCTCTCAAGAGTAAGGTCATCGAATTCACTGACTACTTAGTGACAAACAGCATCGACGTAGCTATCATTACCGAGACGCATCTTAAACCGAATGTTAACCTTCGGGTTCCGAATTATCGTCTATTGAGAATGGATCGTACTAGTTCTGGTGGAGGAGGTGTTGCCCTAGCCATCAGAAATAACATCAGATATCGACTTTTGCCGTACCTGAAACTCAACATCATCGAAGCTATAGGAGCGGAAATCACAACATCGATTGGGCCTATTATCGTGATTGCGGTCTACTATCCCAAGCAGACGTCAATCAGAGATGGCTCGGCGTTGCTTCTTAAAAACGATATCATCAAGCTAACACGAAGGCAGTCGAAATACGTTATCGGCGGGGACATTAATGCTCGACATCAGTCCTGGGGAAACCAAAGGAGGAATCAAAATGGAGTGACTCTAAACGATGATCTACAGTGTGGGCACTAAAGGATTCTTAGTCCAGCAACCCCCACTCGAATTTCTCGTTCTGGAGTACATTCCATCATTGATTTCTTCATTACCAACATGGATCGCCACATCGGTGATCCTATTGCCCTTAACGAGTTGAGTTCGGATCACTTCCCAGTGATGGTTGAATTGGGAGTGAATGTCGTAGTCAGGAGGCCACAATGTAGACGAGACTATCATCGTGCGAATTGGGTGGAATTCCAGCAGCTTATCGACAACAATATTGATCTCGATCAGCCTCTTGAATCTCCCGAAGATATCGAAACAACAGTCAGCTATATTCAAACTGCAGTTATTGAGGCTCGCCAAAACCACATCCCAGAAACGATTCAGGTGAGTGACTCTGTTCAAATTGATCCAATTACTAAACATTTGATTAGACTTCGGAACCTCTATCGAAGACAGTACCAACGTACTGGTATTCGAGAGAGAAAACGACAGTATAATCAGTTAACCAAGGTTATCCAGACCAGAATGATTGATCTCCGTAACAAAAAATTCGCAAAAGATATAAGTAAACTTCCGAATAACTCCAAGCCATTTTGGAGGCTCGCTGAAATTCTCAAGACCAAGTCTAATCCTATTCCTCCTCTTCTACAACCTGACAATTCAGAACGATTGATAACACCTGCCGAAAAGGCTAATGCAATTGGCAACCATTTCGCTAGTTCACACAATCTTGGCCAGAACATTACAAGTCCATTTGAAGCTTCGGCGAATGATACTGTAAGGGTTATTGACAATATCCATTCTGTACCTCAAGAGAATGAAATCATCTCGACTGCATAGGTTATCTCGGTTATACGCTCGTTGAAGAATATGAAGGCCCCCGGCTTCGATAGTATATTTAACATTGAGTTGAAACATCTTAGTAACAACTTATATGAAATTATGACTTCTGTCTTCAACAGATGTCTATCACTTGGCTACTTCCCCTCGAGTTGGAAGTTGGCAAAAGTGATCCCGATACTAAAACCCGGAAAAGATCCTTCTTCTTCAAAGAGCTATCGACCAATTAGCCTTCTCCCAGCATTTTCGAAAGTATTCGAAAAAATTATATTAACTCGCATTCTTGCTTTTGCAGATGAGCACAATATATTTTTGGATGAGCAGTTTGGATTCCGAAAAGGCCATTCACCAGCTTCGTATAATCAAACATAATCAAACGAAACAAGCCAGTTTCAAAATCATCTGCCATGGCACTTCTTGATGTTGAAAAAGCATTTGATAATGTTTGGCATAATGGTCTCATTTACAAGCTTCAGAACTTTGGTTTTCCTACATACTTGATAAAAATTATCAAAAATTATCTTTCTGATAGAGCGTTCAATGTTTCTATAAACAATATTTCATCGGAGAAATTCATTGTGAATGCAGGTGTTCCTCAAGTTCCATCCATCTTGGGACCAATTCTTTTCAATATTTACACTTCAGATATTCCCGCACTTCCATCTGATGGGAAACTGTCACTATTTGCAGATGACACTGCCATCATTTACAAGGGCAGAAGTATCACAGAACTAAGATCTAAACTTCAAAGAGGGTTAGACGCTTTGTCTGGATATTTCAATAATTGGAAAATATGCATAAATGCCGCAAAGACACAAGTTATATTGTTTCCCCACAAGAACACTCCAAAGCTTGTTCCTCCTCAAAATATGACAGTCAGTCTTAATGGCAATAGTATTGAATGGTCTTCAGAAGTAGTGTATCTGGGTCTAACTTTCGATCGAATGCTTACCTTCAGAGCACACATTGACAAAACAGACACAAGATGCAACATTTTAATCAGGTCATTGTATCCCCTGATCAATAGATACTCTCGAATATCTCTAACGAATAAACTTGCAGTATACAAACAAATAAAAAATGAGTGGGTTATATCTATGATTTAACCGCAAGGTTGACGTGGAACTACCTTAGCTTAGCAATCATTCGTTTGTATTGATTAAATTCTTGATTGAATGAAACAGTTTCCAAATTCAATTGAGTTCAATATATTTACTCTGTGAGTGAAAAAAATGAACAAATGCCGTGTAAAGTCAATTCATTTATTGTGATTGATTGTTCTTCGTTACAAGTAAATTTAATGACGGACCTTTTACGTTTGGTATGATGGCTAGAACAAAATATATGTACGGAAGAATTATCTAACGTTTGATGAACCAGCCTAAGGCTGAAAATCTTTCCAATAAAGACAAAAAAAAAATTATCAAACGATTATTTTATTTTACATTTCCCTCTGAAGTTTACATCCCAAAAGTGTACATACTTCTCGAATCTCGAATTTGCTTGAAACTGGGAAGTTCATTCGCTTCTAGTGGCTGCACGATTTTCCCAGGTTCCTAAGTTTAGAAGATCATGTTAGGACAGACATATTCCACTCTGCACAAAGGCAAGCGAGGACAGAAGTACTCGCAGTTTGCATTTATTTGCAGAGCCGATTTCCCCAGAAACCTCGGTTTTGAAGTCTGTGTTAGGGAAACACATTTCAATCGGAACAAAAATACCCCCGATTTGTATGAATTCGCAATACCGATTTCCCCACGCTTCATGGATTTGAAGTCTGTGTTAGGGAAACACATTCCAGTCGGAACAAAAATACCCCCGACTTGTATGAATTTGAAATACTGATTTCTCCAGGCACCTTGGTTTAGAAATCTCTATTAGGGAACACATTTCGGTAGGAACAAAAGCTCCCCCTACTTTCGTGTGTACTTCTTCTTCTTTTTGGCTTTAAGAGGGTTTAAACTTTTCAGTTCACTCGCCTCTAGGCTCTTTCTTCTTCTTCTTCTTTTTGGCTTTAAGAGGGTTTAAACTTTTCAGTTCATTCGCCTCTAGTAGGCTCTTTCGTGTGTGCCGATTTCGCTGCTTGGTTTTAAAGTCTGTGTTAGGGAACATTTTTCGATGAGAACAAAAGTCCCCCTACTTTCATGTATTTGCAATGCCGATTTCCCCAAGGCTGCTTGGTTTTGATGGCTGTGTTAGGGAAACCGTAAATCGGGCCAATCAAAACGATGCAGTTAGGGCGTTTAGATAACGCCTAATATTTTACAGTTATTCAATTGTTTATCTAATGAAAAACAACATTTTGTTAGTTGCGATAGATGCGTAGAAATATTCCCTATCAAGTGATGCAAACATCTCTCCTATCCAGTACGAAATGTTCGAGCTATAAGCATTCGAAATCTTTCATTTTTTCCTGCATGTTCTGTGTTTAGGTTTTTATTTTACCCTCCATATATTCCGGTTAGACGTAGTCCCACGTCAATATTTCCAGTTATCGCATATGCGATGTCCGTTTGGGAGTGCTGTGCTCCAACACACAAATTAAAACATCAACGCATACAAAACAAAATTCTTCGTATGATTCTAAACTCTCCTCCCAGAACGCGAAATTCGGAGATACATCAGCTGGCCGGGATTAAAACCTTGGATGAAATTATCAATAACAATTGTATGAAATTTGAACAGAGTTGCGCTCTCTCAACACACGGAATAATACAAGATCTGTATGATTATGCTACCTGACTTTATAGTCGTTACCTTTCAAGGTAACGGCTTTGGGTTTGGGTAGATATATTTATTTCCAGTTAGATAAGTAGTGTAAGTTGGGATAATGTAAATAATTTGGGGAGGGTATCTTATAAGTTAGATTTAGGTGAAAAAAAAGGTAACAAAAAACTAGAAAAGTTTAGGCATGATTTTACAATAGGAATATGAAACAATCGAATAATGTGTATGATACAAATCATTACAAAACTTGACATTGCAACTTAAAGATGCAGAACCCTAGGTTGATCACTTGATATGTAGTACTTTATTATAATGTAAACCAAATTAAGAAATAAAAAGAACTTAAGTGAAAAAAAAAATATCTAATTTCCTTTAAACCGTAAACCCGTGTGGTTGTACGGCATCGGCATCGTGGACGTAACAAAGGTGGACAAGTTAAGGGAAAGGCAAAGTCCCACTCGAACTGTGTATGTTTGCAGTTCCCCGTAGGTGTATCCGCCAATTGCTCAGCAAGGGTAGCTAGGCCGAGCGCGTTAGTACCAGTGCATCAGTCCACCTTGCCGGCGTTGTATAGTTTCGGCTGCCGAAGTGATCGAGTTGGCTGGTAAAGCTGCTTGCGACGATAAGAAAAACCGCATTCAGAACAGAACACATCAAGACAACAACAGGTAGTTGCAGCGAGTGTCGAGTGGCAAACGCAATCGCAAAACGGCATCAGGTAGCAGAAGAAAAAAGTTTGTTCTTTATACAAACTGCTTTGGTGGCAAATCCAGAACAAGGCGGCATCGTGGGCGTTCGAAATGGTTTTTTTCAAAACCACGAGTACTATGTTTTCTAAATTGGAACCATTCCATAAAACAAGGCGCTTTTCAGGCCCATTAAACCTTTCAAAAAAGAGTTTAGGATATACAGTTCAATGCTTTCTAAAACAATATTCAAAATAATATTGATTTTTTCATAATTTGTTTGCCAGGATATGATGAGTATGTGAATTTGGCAGTTGTTCTGAGCTTGTTGATTTTCACCAATTCTTAAATTGTTTCTAGATTGAAAGTACAGTAATTTACACTTATCTCGACATTTAGCTAATTCGACGGGGTGGGGTGAAATGAAATGAAATACATTTTGAATAGATAATAAAATATAGTGGTTTTGAATTTAATGGTATATAGTAGAGCTGAAAAATGGATAGGTTTATTTAATGTATTTATCCTTATTGGTGAGTGTGGCTGTAAAGTTAGGAAATCAGTTAATTAATGTAATAAATGGAATATAGATGTGAGAATATGTATTAATAGATGCGTATATATATATATATATATATATATATATATATATATATATATATATATATATATATATATATATATATATATATATATATTAGGCTGTCAAAAAAGTCCTGCGGTTTTTTTTTTTAATTTTCATTTGTTCATAAAATTAGTTACAATCATCTGTTTTAAGTCAAATATGCGCCGTTTCGATGACTTGTTCCCAACGAGATGCCAACTTCATAATACCCCTGTTATAGAAGCTCGCTTCCTTATTGGCAAATAACTCGGATAGTCAATTTTCACAGGCCTCTTTTGTGGCTAATTTCTGACTACCTAGCTCGTTCGCCATGGACAAAAACAGGTGGTAGTCACTTGGTGCAAGGTCCGGACTATACGGCGGATGCAAAAGAACCTGCCATCCGAGCTCCCGGAGCATCTGGCGCGTCACCAAAGAAGTGTGTGGCCTGGCGTTGTCTTGATGGAAGACAATGCGGCCTCTGTTTATCAAAGATGGGTTCTTCTTCATGAGTGCTACCTTCAAGCGGTCCAGTTGTTGGCAGTACAGGTCCGAATTGAGCGTTTGGCCATAGGGAAGCAGCTCATAATAGATTATTCCTTGCCAATCCCACCAAACACACTGCAGAACCTTCCTGGCCGTTAATGAGGGCTTGGCCACCGTCTGAGCCGCTTCAGCGGGCGTCCACCACGACCGTTTGCGCTTCACGTTGTCGTAAGTGACCCACTTTTCATCGCCAGTCACCATCCGCTTCAGAAACGGGTCGATTTTGTTGCGATTCAGCGGCGATTCACATGCGTCGATACGGTCAAAGATGTTTTTTTGCGTCAACGTGTGTGGCACCCATACATCGAGCTTCTTTGTGAATCCAAGCTTCTTCAAATGGTTAATAACGGTTTGATGACTTATCCCCAGCTCTTGGCCGATGCTACGGCAGCTACTATGCCGGTCTTTCTCGGCTAATTCAGCGATTTTGTCGCAATTTTCGACGAGAGGCCTTCCGGAGCGTGGCGCATCTACGACGACCTCAACACCAGAACGAAAACGTTGAAACCATCGTTGTGCGGTGGAAATGGAAACTGTATCGGGTCCATAAACTGCACAAATTTTATTGGCAGCTTGAGATGCAATTTTGCCTTTGTCATAGTAGTACTGTAAAATATGTCGGATATTCTCTTTATTTTGCTCCATATTTGCGACACTATAACTCACGAACGACTTAACCAAACAAAACATTGTCAAGGACTATATTATAGCGCGCAAAAATACCTTTCCAACAAGCTATAGTATGACTCGATACAATGAATATAACTAGAACTACGCACTTACAACGACACCTCGCGGAAATACCACAGGACTTTTTTGACAGCCTAATATATATATATATATATATATATATATATATATATATATATATATATATATATATATATATATATATATATATATATATATATATATATATATATATGTAGGTACATACACATGAACACGCATACATGACCGTGAAGTGGCGAACTGTAATAAATAAACAATTTCAAAAGTATTTAATGTTTCGATTTAGATTTTACCAAAGAAGTCGGTTTCTTTCAGAAACGCAATAAGATTGGTTTCTTGGGTCTCGTCTCTACCGAGGATATCTCGGAGACTCTGACCTATATTGTGTCGGGCTCGAGCATCTTTGGTATGTTGGCATTCTAATAGAAGATGGCTAACGGAAACGGGTGCTACGTTGCAAGCACATTGGGGTTTTTCGGCTCTGTAGAACAAGTGTGAGTGGGTGAAGTTAGTGTGCCCAATTCGAAGACGGGTAAGGACTCGCCTTTCCCTACTATTGAGACGGTCCTCCCAAGGGAGAGTGGAATTTTTGATTTTATGAAGATGAGTGGGACGGCTGTTTATCCAGCCTATGTCCCAACATTCACGGACTTGCTGTTTTACCCAGCGGACAATGTCAGATGGAGGACAGGGCATGTCTGGGGGTTCCATTTTGCTGCCCTTGCCGGCCAGTATGTCGGCGGCTGTGTTTCCGCGGATTCCTGAGTGACCCGGCAGAAGGAGATGTTTTTGACGTAGGATTACGTCTTTCGGGAACATATTGGGGTACAAATTGAAAATCTAAAATCAAGCACATCGTGGAAATTGTCAAACGCTTATTGCTCAGTCATTTCATGATGGATTGATGAAATTTTTGCGTCAATCGATTCCGGCACTCCATAACAATTTTTAATATTGAAGAAAATAATATTTGTCATGAAACTAACTATCGAACAATTGAAAAATGTCAACCCCTATCCTAACGGAAATACTCACTTTTGATTGGTCGAAATTGACGACACATTCGGCGGGTCCCTAACAGAGACATCAAAACCAAGCTGGCTGGGGGAAATCGGCATTGCAAATACATGGAAGTAGCGGAAACTTTTGTTCCTACCGAAATGTATCTCCTAACAGAGACATTAAAACCATGTTTCCTGGGGGAAATCGGCATTGCAAATACATGAAAGTAGGGGAACTTTTGTTCCTACCGAAACGTGTTCCCTAACAGAGGCATTAAAACCAAATCATTATCATTATTAAAAGTTAGTTTAACGATGTAATTCTTCAAACATATCTAAAACCAACAGATAACCTAACGGAATCCTACCTCAACTATTCGGTCGTGTCTCGGACACAACCTTCTTGTGACTTTTTTATTTGTATACTGATTTTACCCAGATGCTAACATTTCCGTTCATACCTCATTTAACCCTCATGTACTCGCGCGCATAATTATTATTCATATACTCGCGTCTGCAAGAATGCAGCACGACAACACGTGTTGATGGTAACGAACAGATGTTGACCATCACAAGAAAACCCCACTAGGATTGGGTCGACGAGTAACAAATATGGAAAAGGTTGAGCTAGTTCATAAAATAGTTGGTAAGCTAGATTATAGTCGAAGTTCAACCTCCAAACGAGTAGCTTCATTTTGACGTAAGACTACGTCTTTCATTTTTATACCGGGGTGTAAAATCAAAGTTTAGAAAGCGGAAGCGTTACGCTGGAGACCGAAATTTTGAGCGCTAATAGCTCCTAAACAACTGAACAAAATAGTATGATAAACACTTCATTCGAAAGATAAAATGTCTACGCGTTATATACGTGTTACTTTTTGATCCGAAAATTTGTTTCAATAGCCTTGAAATTGGTTTCACAGCAGGCTATTGAAATCACCAATCGGTATATAAACGAGCGATGATCAGAAATCCACTCAGTGTTGTTTCAGATGTTTCCCTAACACATACTTCAAAACCGTAGAGCATGGGAAAATCGGCATTGTAGAATAGATCCAAGCAGCGGGTACTTTTGTACTCGCTTGCATTTCTGCAAATCGAAATGTTTCCCTAACACAGATTTCATAACCATGGAGCCTGGAGAAATCGGTATTGCAAAATAGATGCAAGCTGTGGGTACTTTTGTACTCGCTTGCCCTTCTGCAAATCGAAATGTTTCCCTAACACAGATTTCAAACCCATGGAGCCTAGCGAAATCGGCATTGCAAAATAGATGCAAGTTGCGGGTACCTTTGTACTCGCTTGCATTCTTGCAAACCGGAATGTTTTTTCCCAATACAGATTCCGAAACCAAGAAGTTGGGAAAATCGGCAATGCAGATACATGCAAGTCGATAGTAGTTTTATTCTCCCATACATTTTTACACTCCGGAATTAATTTGCAATTCATTTGAATTCAATTCATAGACCGTGTTAGTCTACAAAAGCGGGTACAAATGCAACGCTTTGGCTCGGTTATTTAAGACGGCATTGGAAGATATCTCTTCATGTCGCCAGCTCACTGAGTTTCTGCGCATACTGTTCGATGATTAGGCAAAATGTTGATAACTATTTGCTGCGATAACTAGTACCATAATGCATGAATTGACCTAAATTAGGATTTGTTTGCAATTAAATTCGTAAATTGTTTAATTAATTCTCTAGTTTAATCAATACACACAAAAGATAGCTCTGCGCTGCGGCGATAACGTAACCAATAAGGAAAATTCGAGGTGCGATTATTGCTAATTGAAGAAACACAAATGATTACTAGGCCAACGTAAGTCCTACGTCAACCTTGCGGTTATATCATAGGTATAACCCATCAATAGTTTTTTTTGACGTAGGACTACGTCTAACCGGAAGATATAGGGGGTGAAATGGAAATCTAGGCACTGAACAAGTAGGAAAAAATGCAAGATTTGGAACGCTTATAACTCGAGCATTTCTCAATAGATCGCAAAGGTTTTTGCATCAATTGATAGGAAATATATCTACGCATCTATCAGAACGAATAACATTTCATTTTTCTTGAGATAAATAATTGAATAATTGTGAAATATCAAGCATTCTCAAAATTCACTATGTGCCCATTTTTGATTGGTTCATTTTGTGCTCCTCAAATCGTACCGACCAAAACGGGCAACCAGAGCAGCAGCGAAATAGAATGAAGCACGATTGGAAAGGAAAAAGAAAAAAATGAACGAAACATTGGTCGCAGTCTCACACATGCGTAATTCTCGAGCCAGCCAGTCAGCTTAAAAATCCCCGCTCCGCTGCCGTAACGATCATTCTCATTCAAACCGTACACCACATCGGTTCGCATCACAACACATCAACAAACCAACCCAAGCACCCATGTCTGGACATGGTAAAGGAGGAAAAGTGAAGGGAAAGGCAAAATCCCGCTCGAACCGTGTTGATATGGAGTTCCCCGCAAGGGTAGCTAGGCCGAGCGCGTTAGTACCAGTGCACCAGTCCACCTAGCCGTCGTTATATAGTTTCGGCCGCCGAAGTGATCGAGTTGGCTGGTAAAGCTGCTCGCGACGATAAGAAAAACCGCATTCAGAACAGAACACATCAAGACAACAACAGGCAGTTGCAGCGAGTGGCGAGTGGCAAACGCAATCGCAAAACGGCAGCAGGTAGCAGAAGAAAAAAGTTTGTTCTTTTTACAATCTGCTTTGGTGGCAAATCCAGAACAAGGCGGCATCGAGGGCGTTCGAAATGGTTTTTTTTTCAAAACCACGAGTACTAAGTTTTCTAAACTGGAACCATTCCATAAAACAAGGCGCTTTTCAGGGCCATTAAACCTTCCAAAAAAGAGTTTAGGAAATAAAGTTCAATGCGTTCTAAAACATTATCCAAAATAATAATAAAACACAAATTGATGTTTTCATAATTTGTTTGCCAGGATCTGATGAGTATGTGAATTTGGCAGTAGTTCTGAGCTTATTGATAGTTGGGGACTTTCAAGATTATTCAATTTTCACCAACTCTTAAATTGTTTCCAGATTGAAAGTACAGTAATTTACAATTAGTTCGACATTTAGCTAATTGGACGGAAATGTAATGCGACTTATTTAGTTGGACATTTTTGTAAACATAGAGATCCAAATTATGACCGCACATTGAAAGTCGACACTGTACCACTGTCATCGCAAATGTTCAATTACAGGTTAAAATCGCCTCCAATGCGACACTGAGTGGCGCTTCGGTACGTTGCATTGAATGTAATTTACTGTAAAATATGTCACAAGCTGGATGGGAAGAAATTTTCCAACTGTGAAAGCTGTGGCGAGTGACAACAAATCGCTAAACAGGAAGGTTTAGCCGAACAAGATGGGAATATCGAGTGATAACAAAACAATAAACTCTTTAGATTGAAGATAATTTTGTGATCCTGAAAAGGGCCCTTTTTAGCCTGCATGTGAATCCAACGAGCGAACAAATCGTAATGAATGTATTTTTTTTGCCATCGCTCCATTTTAACGCTCATTCGTTCGTCTCGTTGGACTCCCCCTTCTGGCTGAGTCTGCCGATTTGACTCTATCCTGTGAGTGTGTACCGCTAGAGTATAAAATACGCGGACCCCAAAAAAATATCTTATTTTCTTTCAAACCGTAAACCCGTGTGGTTGTACGGCATCGGCATCGTGGACGTAACAAAGGAGGACAAGTTAAGGGAAAGGCAAAGTCTCACTCGAACCGTGCAGGTCTCCAGTTCGCTGTTGGTCGCATTCACTGATTGCTCCGCAAGGGTAACTAGGCCGAACGGATTGGTGCCGGAGCACCAGTATACCTAACAGCGATTATAGAGTTTCGGCCGTCGGAGTGCTCGAGTTGGCTTGCAAAGCTGCTCACGACAATCAGAAAACCCGCCTCAAGAACAGAGCAGCTTCGGTTCGGCGCTCATCAAGGCAACAATTAGTTTCAGTGAGTGACAAAGTGCTTCTCCGGCACGTCGCATTAAATGTAATTTACTGAACAATATGTCACAAGCTGGATACGAAGAAATTTTCCAACTGTGAAAGCTGTGGCGAGTGGCAAACGCAATAGCTAAACAGGAAGGTTTAACCGAACAAGATGGGAATATCGAGTGATAACAAAAACACAACACCAAAGGTTCTTTTCAACCCTCAACATATTCATAAAGAGTAAACAGTAAACTAATCCATTTTTCAGTTAGATAGGTAGGTATTCACGTAGGAGATGAAAATAAAACAATATATTTAAAATATATATTTAACAAAAGCTGTCCCCTTTGTATAGTCCTACGTCACTCCGGTTATGTCCCCGACATTACCCACCCGTCTTTTTATCTGAAGCAGCCTCTTCTGTTTGTTTGTCATGGTTGTTTGCTGTTTCCACTTAGAAGGTCATGGAGACAGCTAGCTGAGTCGGAAAATATTGTGGTAGGAAGGAAATCATGGGTGCATTCTTGGGTAGCTATTAAAAGAGCGAAAGCTTCCGCACTGAAGATGGAGCATTGCGGTGGAAGAGAAAAGCTACCTATGTATCTACTCTCAAAAATTCCACATCCAACTCATCGGCATTGACTGAACCATCTGTATATACCTGGTGATTAATTTGAAAATTGGATGCAATGAGGTTATTGAGGCAAGCTTTGATTTTTGGAGAAGGGTCTTCCGCTCGGACAGCCTTAAGAAGATCAAGGTTAATGTTGACGTTCCAATTTCTTCCCGTAGCAGATGGCCGTTCACAAATATTGGGGAGGTCTTTGTTTGTGAGGTTGTTGAATAATGTTTTGGCCCTGCGTATTAGTGGGACATTGTGGTAACTGTCGGGAAGTGACAGGTGACGGATGGCTTTATTTGTGATGGCTTTTGTCGCCAGGTGTTTGAGGGGAAGTTGATCACTTTCAGCCATTACGGCAAGAGTGGGGATAGTGGGAAAAGCTCCGATTGCAATCCTGATTGCTTTATTGTAAACTGGTTGAATGGTGTTTAACACCCTGTCCCCTCCGCGGCTGAAGGTGCCTATTCCGTATAGGATTTTTGGGACCAACCAAACGTTTACAATATTCAGCAGTATCTTTCTGTGACCAGAGGCTAGGTTGCCTGAAATAGCCTTTATGATGTTCAGTTTCTTTCTGGTGGCTATTTTGGTCTTTTGGAAATGTGGTAAGAAGTTGAGTTTCTTATCAAAAGTAACTCCTAGTATTTTCAATGTCCTCGTTGTGGGGATCGGGATTTTGTTAAGTTGAAGATAGGTTCTCCTACTGAGATGTTTTCCAATGTACATGTGCTTGGATTTTGTTAAGTTGAAGATAGGTTCTCCAACTGAGATGTTTTCCAATGTACATGTGCTTGGATTTCTCCGGGGAAATTTTAAAACCTGTTTTTAGAGCCCAGTTTTGGATGGAGTCTAAGGTTTTTTGAAGCCTCTTTCTCTGATTTAAGCCGAAGCAGCTCGTAGAGATAAGAGTCATGTCATCTGCATAGACTATGATCTTTATGTGATCGGGAATTAGTTCGAAGATGGATTGCATAGCAATGTTGAAAAGGGTAGGTGAAAGTGCTGAGCCTTGGGGGAAACCGTTTTCAGGGATTTTTAAAGAAGACCTATGGTTGTTGATGATGGTTTTGAAAGACCGGTTTTCAAGGAAACTTTTTATGAAGAGGCCTAACCTCCCACGAATCCCCCAGTTGAAAAGGCTTTTCAGCACTGGGATCTCCATGCCCGATCGAAGGCCTTGGATAGGTCAAGTGAAACGATATCTATGTTCTGTAATTTCTCAGTTGCGTCGTCTAGGATTTTTTCGATTGCTACGAGGCAATCTTCTGTACCTTTTCCCGGGCGGAATGCGAATTGTCTGGAATCAATCAGCTTATTTGACTCTAGAAAGGTCGTTAAGCGTCGATTTATTATTTTTTCCATGACTTTCCCAACACAACTTAGAAGAGTGATGGGGCGGAAATTGTCGAGAAGATGATTGTTCATGTCTGGTTTCGGGATACAGATCATTAAACCCTCTTTCCAGCAACTGGGGAGGGTTCCACTGTCCCAGACTTTGTTGAGGAGCTTCAGAAGTGCTTTTTTCCCGAGATGGGGTAGTTTCTTTAGCATCGGGTAGCTGATGTCGTCGGGTCCGGTGGATCCTTGTTTGACTTTGTTCAGTACCCAATCGAGCTCTTTGAGGGAGAGGTTTTTGTTGAAGTCAAATTCCACATCGGTATGAAAATCGATGGGAATTTTTTCGCATTCCGTTTTGTGGGTTTGAAAGGTAATTTTGATTGGAGGAGGCAGATGCAAAAAAATCTCCGAACGCCTCGGCGATTATTTTCCGGTCATTGGTGTATTGACCGTTAATAAGAAGATTATACACTTTGCTTCTTTTCTTGCCATGAAGCCTACCAATCTTACTCCATAACTCCTTTGTCGACGCGTTAGGGTTAATTTTGCTGACGAATTTAGCCCAACTATTGTGTTTGGCTGAATTAATGGCAGTTCGAGCTTCGTTGCGAGCCCTTTGGAACTCTGTGAGCAGAGTGGGCTTATGGGGGTTATCCGGATGGGCCTTTCTGAGTTTGCGTAAGGCCTTACGTCGACCTTTGATCGCTGCCTTCCCCTCAGGCGACCACCATGTGACGCATTTCCTGCCAGGGATGCCACTGGTTCTAGGGATGTGCAACATTGCAACCTCAAGGACAACTTTGGAGAATTCCTCGGCTGTCCAGTCTTGTTTAGCGGAAAGGCGGTTTTCAATATCAAATTGATAGCCAGCCCAGTCAGCATATTCAAATTTCCATCTTGACCTTGTTGGAAGCTCTGGAGAAGATTGGCCGGAGGAGATGAGAATTGGAAAATGATCGCTGCCGCAGGTATCATCGTGAATGTTCCAAGAAAGTTTTGAAGAGAGTTTGTGTGATACCATAGTAAGATCGATGGCCGAAGTAGTACCAGTATGATGAATTCTGGTGTGTTGGCCGTTGTTTAGAAGGAGTAGGGAATGGTCGGAGATAAAATCTTCGATTATAGATCCTTTTTGATCGAGGTATGCGCCTCCCCAGGCGTATGAGTGGGCGTTGAAATCACCCATAAGTATGATTGGGGCGGGAAGTTGGGAGAACAGATGGTCCAGTTGGCCTCGTAGAGTGGCCGGATTAGAATTATTAGTAATGTAGATGCTGACGACAGTGATTGGAAAGGGGTGTTTAATGCGTACTACCACTGCCTGAAGGTCGGTGGTAATTGCAAGAAGATCATGTGGAGTGCAATCCTTGATTGCGATTGCAACTCCGTGTTTTGAGGGGTTGGGACCCTCTTTGAAGTATGTGATGTACTTTGGGATGAAGTGTTTGTTGAAATTGTTTGGTGTCATAGTTTCTTGAAGGGCTATGACTGTGGGATTAGAGCTTGAAATAAGAATTTTTAGTTCTAAAATATTTTGTCGGATACTTCTGATGTTCCATTGTATCCCGAATTTCTGTGTTGGAGTGAATGTGTTGGTGTTTTTAACTCTAATTCCTAAGTCTTAATTGTGTGTATGCTTGAACTATCCAAAGAGGATTAGTTCGATGATCTTTTACCCTTGGAAAGAGAAGCTTTCTTCGGGGTGTTGGTGTCGTTCTTGTTTGGTGTAGATGTTTTTGGAGTGTTTGTTGTGTGTGTGTTGTTGTTCTTTTTTGTTGAATGTGCGTTGTTGTTGTTTATTGTTTGGTGCGCGTTGTTGTTGTTTTTTGTTGGGCTTGTATTGTTATTTGTTGCTAGTGTCTAGTGTTCTTTTCTTGTCTTTGTTAGTTTGGGTTTCATCTTCGGATTTTAGATCTGAATCTGAGGATGAACCTTTCGAAATTTTTCTTTTGTTTTTTTCGGGCCTTCAGAGGTATCCATAGAAATTACCGATTCACTATCGGATTCGGTTGTTGAACTTTCGGTAGACGATTCTGTCATGGTTGTGTCTATGATTGAGGGGGTGCTTTCGCGACTAGAAGCGGCCGAAACGGCCGAGGCGCAACTGCATTTGCACTTGCAGCCAGCTACTGGTTCCCGAATGTTGAGCCTGTCTTGCAAGACGCTCGAAAAAGTTGGACCATTTTGGGTGTTGGAAATGCTTTTTGCTTCTTTGTAAGAGATACCACGATCGATTTTTTCTTTTGTGATTTCATTTTCTTTTAGCCATACTGGGCACTTCCTGCTGGAAGAGGAGTGGTTTCCTTGGCAATTAATGCATAGTGCTGGTGTACTACACAATTTAAAATCAAAATCTTTGGGGTGCTCTTTGCTGCAATTTCTGCAAAGCGGATTCTCACGCTTGCATCTTTTGCTGGTGTGTCCGAAGTTGAAAAATTTGAAGCACTGCCTTGGATTTGGATAGTAATTCCGAGTCCCAGCGCGAATGAAGCCGAAATAAATGAATTCGGGGACAACGGTTCCACGAATTGTTATGATCAGTGTAGCTGTGGGGATAATCTCTTCTCCTTCCTTTCTGGTGATTCGCTTGACATCGATCACTTTCTGATCGGAAAGCTCTTTCAGCAATACGGTTTCGGTTATATCAATCACGTCTCTGCATGTTACCACGCATTTGCGTTGGTTTAGGGTGGGGTGGAAAATAATCTCTACAGGTGTGTTGTCAATAAGTTTGTTAATTTGGAGAAGCTTACCTACTGATTCCTCGTCCCTGGTGGTAAGAATATATTGAAGGTTCTTTTTTTCGTCTCTCTGTGGTTTGGCACTGTTGAAGTTTTTGAAGTTTTTGATTGCCGACGATTGCTGACTACGAAGGGTTGGATGGGAGAGCCTTGTCTCCTGTAGCCCTCAAGAGCAGTATCTGCAGGTTGCCATTCGATGGGTCCGCCCAAAGTGGAGCGGTGGCTTCGGTTGGCTTACCTTCATAGAGGTTTGTAGCCCGGCCTCTCGGAGGCCCTGAGCTACTGGAAGCCATGTTGGTTGTCGGCTACACCTTAGGTATAGCCGGAGAAAAGATTTTTCTATTGCAGAGCACTTTATGAATGATTGAATATTGGGCTAATCACTTGCGGATATGTACCAAGAAATTCGCACTATGTTTTTGAAAGCACTTATAAGAACCATCAATGTGCTCGAAAGAATGTGAGCGATTCACTATAAAAATTTCAGAATTTTTCTTCACTTAACCGTCAGTATGCGGATATATATATATATATATATATATATATATATATATATATATATATATATTTATATATATATTTTAATTTCATTAGTAATTATCACTACCAAAAACTAGTCACTATCACAGCTTATGCCCTTCGAACGGCTTCCGCCGATATAGAAAGGGGCGTGATGCCGAAAAAGCGCGCGCTTTTTCCGGCGAACCGGTGAGCACCGCCACCACGTTTGCTGATGTTCTCTTCTGCTATCCTCGGGTTGCAATGCTGAATAACAAGGTGTATTTAGGACTAATCAACCCTTCAGAAAGGCTGCTCTAAGCATTTGATTAGTTGTGCGAGAAAACTCTTATTTTTCCGTACTCTTTAACAAGGGCGCTAAAAACACGTCCGAATCGGTTGAATGTCAGTAGCACTTTGATGCATTTTTTTGCCATCGTTCCCTTTTAACTCTCATTCGTTCGTCTCGTTGGACTCGCCCCTCTGGCTGAGTCTGCCGATTTGTCTCTATCCTGTGAGTGTGTACCGCTAGAGTATAAAACACGCGGACCCCAAAAAATTATCTTATTTTCTTTCAAACCTTAAACCCGTGTGGTTGTACGGCATCGGCATCGTGGACGTAACAAAGGAGGACAAGTTAAGGGAAAGGCAAAGTCTCACTCGAACCGTGCAGGTCTCCAGTTCCCTGTTGGTCGCATTCACTGATTGCTCCGCAAGGGTAACTAGGCCGAACGGATTGGTGCCGGAGCACCAGTATACCTAACAGCGATTATAGATTTCGGCCGTCGGAGTACTCGAGTTGGCTTGCAAAGCTGCTCACGACAATCAGAAAATTCGCATCAAGAACAGAGCAGCTTCGGTTCGGCGCTCATCGAGGCAACAATTAGTTTCAGTGAGTGGCAAAGTGTTTCTCCGGCACGTCGTATTAAATGTAATTTACTGAACAACATGTCACAAGCTGGATGGGAAGAAATTTTCCAACTGTGAAAGCTGTGGCGAGTGGCAAACGCAATAGCTAAACAGGGAAGGTTTAACCGAACAAGATGGGAATATCGACTGATAACAAAAACACAACACCAAAGGTTCTTTTGAGAACCATCAACATATTCATTAAGAGTAAACAGTAAACTAATCCATTTTCAGGTAGATAGGTAGATATTCACGTAGGAGAAGAAAATAAAAGACGGGTGAGTAATGTCGGGGACATAACTGGAGTGACGTAGGACTATACAAAGGGGACAGCTCTTGTTAAATATATATTTTAAATATATTGTTTTATTTTCTTCTCCTACGTCAATACCTACCTATCTACCTGAAAAATGGATTAGTTTACTGTTTACTCTTCATGAACATGTTGGGGGTTCTGAAAAGAACCTTTGGTGTTGTGTTTTTTGCGTTTTTTGGTTTCCCTTTCGACAGTCCCCTCTGGGCTGGTTTTATTGTGGCTCTCCACTGGGCTAGAGGCGAATGAACTTCAAAGTTTAAAGCCTCTTAAAAACAAAGAAAGAAAGAAAGAAAAATATATTCATTACGATTTGTTCGCTCGTTGAATTCACATGCACTCACTCACTTATCACTCGATATCCCCATCTTGTTCGGCTAAACCTTTCTATTTAGCGATTTGTTGCCACTCGCCACAGCTTTCACAGGTGTAAAATTTCTTCCCATCCAGCTTTGTGACATGTTGTATAGTAAATTACATTCAACGCGACGTGCCGTAGCACCACTCAGTGTCGCATTGGAGGATATTTTAACCTGTAATTGAACATTTGCGATGACAGTGGTACAGTGTCGACTTTCAATGTGGGGTCATAATTTGGATCTCTATGTTTACAAAAATCTCCAACTAAATATGTCGCATTACATGTCCGTCCTATTAGTTAAATGTCGAACTAATTGTAAATTACTGTACTTTCAATCTGGAAACAATTTAAGAATTGGTGAAAATTGAATAATCAGGAAAGTCCCCAACTATCAATAAGCTCAGAACAACTGCCAAATTCACATACTCATCAGATCCTGGCAAACAAATTATGAAAAAATCAATTTGTGTTTTATTATTATTTTGGATATTATTTTAGAAAGCATTGAACTGTATTTCATAAACTCTTTTTTGAAAGGTTTTATGGCCCTGATAAGCGCCGTGTTTTATGGAATGGTTCCAATTCAGAAAACTTAGTACTCGTGGTTTTGAAAAAAACCATTTCGAACGCCCTCGATGCCGCCTTGTTCTGGATTTGCCACCAAAGCAGTTTGTATAAAGAACAAACTTTTTTTTTCTGCTACCAGCTGCCGTTTTGCGATTGCGTTTGCCACTCGCCATTCGCTGCAACGGCCTGTTGTCTTGATGTCCACCGAACCGAATGTGTTCTGTTCCGAATGCGGGTTTTCTTATCGTCGCGAGCAGCTTTGACAGCTAACTCGATCACTTCGGCGGCCGAAACTATATAACGCCGGCTAGGTGGACTGGTGCACTGGTACTAACGCGCTCGGCCTAGCTACCCTTGCGGGGAACTCCAGATCAACACGGTTCGAGTGGGATTTTGCCTTTCCCTTCACTTTTCCTCCTTTACCATGTCCAGACATGGCTGCTTGGGTTGGTTTGTTGATGTGTTGTGATGCGAACCGATGTGGTGTACGGTTCGGATGAGAATGATCGTTACGGAAGGAAGGAAGGTCTTGTATTATAGAGACTTTAAACTTTTGCAGTTCATTCGTCTCTAGCCTTGAGAAAGGCCCTTTGAAAACTCTACTCTACTCTACTCCAGCGCTACCACCTCCGCCCACTTGCCTTGAGAAAGGCACTCGATCCCTCGCCGTCCAGCTCGTCCAGCAACGATGTTGTCCAGTCGGTGTCCACACAAAGAATGGCTGAAAAAGAGGGCTGAAAGATCGTTAAGGCAGCGGAGCGGGGATTTTTAAGCTGATTGGCTGGCTCGAGAATTACTCATGTGTGAGACTGCGACCAATGTTTCGTTCCTTTTTTTTTTCTTTTTCCTTTCCAATCGTGCTTCATTCTATTTCGCTACTGCTCTGGTTGCCCGTTTTGGTCGGTACGATTTGAGGAGCACAAAATGGACCAATCAAAAATGGGCACATAATGCAATTGGACAATGCTTGATATTTCACAATTATTCAATTATTTATCTCAAGAAAAATGAAATGTTATTCGTTATGATAGATGCGTGGATATATTTCCTATCAATTGATGCAAAAACCTTTGCGATCTATTGAGAAATGCTCGAGTTATAAGCGTTCCAAATCTTGCATTTTTTCCTACTTGTTCAGTGCCTAGATTTCCATTTCACCCCCCTATATCTTCCGGTTAGACGTAGTCCTACGTTAAAACAATATATTTAAAATATATATTTAACAAAAGCTGTCCCCTTTGTATAGTCCTACGTCACTCCGGTTATGTGCCCGACATTACCCACCCGTCTTTTTGGATCAAAAAGTAACAAGTATATAACGCGTAGACATTTTATCTTTCGAATGAAGTGTTTATCATACCATTTCGTTCAGTTGTTTAGGAGCTATTAAAGCTCAAAATCTAGGTCTCCGGTGTAACGCTTTCGTTTTCGAAACTTTGATTTTACACCCCGGTATAGAAATGAGAGACGTAGTCCTACGTCAAAAAAAATCTTAGAGAAATCCAAACGTTTCCTACAATTTTTAAAATATATGGCATATTTTCTTGACGTAGGACTACGTCTAAACGGAAGATATAGGGGGTGAAATAAAAATCTAGGCACTGAACAAGTAGGAAAAATACAAGATTTGGAACGCTTATAACTAGAGCATTTCTCAATAGATCACAAAGGTGTTTGCATCAATTGATAGGAAATATATCTACGCATCTATCATAACGAATAACATTTCATTTTTCTTGAGATAAACAATTGAATAATTGTGAAATATCAAGCATTGTCCAAATGCACTATGTGCCCATTTTTGATTGGTCCATTTTGTGCTCCTCAAAGCGTACCGACCAAAACGGCCAACCAGATCAGCAGCGAAATACAATGAAGCACGATTGGAAAGGAAAAGGAAAAAAATGAACGAAACATTGGTCGTAGTCTAACACGTAATTCTCGAGCCAGCCAGTCAGCATAAAAATCCCCGCTCCGCTGCTGTAACGATCATTCTTATCCAAACTAGAGATGGGCAAAACAGTTCACTTTGATGAACGGTTTAGTCACTAACCGTTCATCTAAGTGAATCAGTTCTTTTGATCCGTTCTTTCGCTCTTTCGTTCAGCGGTATTAAGAACAACATTGAATGTTAGCTGGAACCCAACATCAATAGACAGCTATTAATTGATATCGTTGGATTAGATAGTGTAGGGGTGGGATTTATAGTTTTGAAATTTAGTGGCTGCTTCTTCTTTAAAAGTCGTTCATCGGCCGACAGAAGTATATGTAATAATTTTATGCGCACAAAATATGTGCCGGCAGCGATTTTCACTAACAATCAATCATACAAACAATCACGATAACACGTACACGAAATAGGCCAAACAATAGATTGAAACAACGAAAAAAAAATTTTCTCAACTTGCCTTCACTATAACATTTTGTGTTTACCTAATTCATGAATCACCCCAGCTTCCCGCAGATTTTTTCCTGATAATCAGGAATGTTACGCGGAATTGAAAGAATACATGAAATCGAAAATATAGAGTTTTACCTTTAAAACTACGAAAATTTAATTTAATTTTTCACTCAATATTGAGTATACATTAACAAAATAAACCCTGCGTTACATGCATTTTGCTCATAAATGACAACATCGTTTTATTTTTCTTAAAAGCGTTCTCGTTATATTTATCCATTCCGTCCAGCGCAAATCAGTTCAGCTGCACTCGTTCGTTCGCAAACAGTTCGCCCGTAAGCACTTCGTTCTCAAACAGTTCTTTCCCATACAGTTCACTCGCAAAAGAATGACCATTCGTTCACTCTTTTCGTCGAACTAGTTCTTTCGTACCGTTCGTGAACGTTTTGCCCATCTCTAATTCAAACCGTACACCACATCGTTTCGCATCACAACACATCAACAAACCAACCCAAGCAGCCATGTCTGGACATGGCAGAGGAGGAAAAGTGAAGGGAAAGGCAGAATCCCGCTCGAACCGTGTTGGTCTGCAGTCCCCCGTAGGTGTATTCGCAATTGTTCCGCAAGAGTAGCTAGGCCGAGCGCGTTAGTAACAGTGCACCAATCCACTTAGCCGCCGTTATATAGTTTCGGCCGCCGAAGTGATCGAGTTGGCTGGCAAAGCTGCTCGCGACGATAATAAACCCGCATTCAGAACAGAACACATTCCGTTCGGTGAACATCAAGACAACAACTACAGGTGGGGGTCTTCGTAGCCTAATTGGTTGCGTGTCCGCTACTAAGCGAACGATCATGAGCTAATAACTCAGGGCCCCTAAACTGACCATCTTTGTGTGTTATTCTAGCTACTACGTCCACGCAACAATCATCATGTGTCGGTAATCCCAGTCCCTTACCGCTCACATTACGATCTGCTGCATCGGTAATTGGTGCTAATTCTAACACAGCAATGGAAGCCTCATATCAGCAGTCCCGTTGTAAACAGTCCAACTGTGAACATTCGAAAAATAGGAATATTCTAACGCCGAAAAAGGTGGCATGTGTTGTGTATCGATAGAAATGGAATACTCGGCATGTGTTGTGTATCGATAGAATTGGAATATTCTTAGGCCTAAACAGCTACTGTGTTATACATAAAAAAACAAATGTTTATCGATGGATACAATAGTTATCTTAACATAAAAATGTATACGAATAAATTCGACTCTGTGGCAGCTGAATTGCTAAATGAGCCTAATAAACGGATGGGATAAAAAAAAACAACAACAGGCAGTTGCAACGAGTGGCGAGTGGCAAACGCAATCGCAAAACGGCAGCAGGTAGCAGAAGAAAAAAGTTTGTTCTTTATACAAACTGCTTTGGTGGCAAATCCAGAACAAGTTTTCTAAATTGGAACCATTCCATAAAACACGGCACTTATCAGGGCCATCAAACCTTCCAAAAAAGAGTTTACGAAATACAGTTCAATGCATTCTAAAATATTATCCAAAATAATAATAAAACACAAATTGATTTTTTCATAATTAGTTTGCCAGGATATGATGAGTATGAGAATTTGGCAGTTGTGCTGAGCTTATTGATGGTTGGGGACTTTCTCGATTATTCAATTTTCAAGAATTCTTAAATTGCTTCCAGATTTAAAGTACAGTAATTTACATTTAGTTCGACATTTAGCTAATTGGACGGACATGTAATGCGACATATTTAGTTGGACATTTTTGTAAACATAGAGTTCGGGGTCCAAATTATGACCCAACATGTCCCAATCTGGATGGGAAGAAATTTTCCAACTGTGAAAGCTGTCATCGCAAATATTGAATTACAGGTTAAAATCGCCTCAAATGCAACACTGAGTGGTGCTTCGGCATGTCGCATTAAATGTAATTTACAGTACCACATGTCCCAAGCTGGATGGGAAGAAATTTTCCAACTGTGAAAGCTGTGGCGAGTGGCAAACGCAATCGCTAAACAGGAAGGTTTAGCCGAACAAGATGGGGATATCGAGTGATAACAAAACAATAAACTCTTTAGATTAAAGATGATTTCGTGGTCCTGAAAAGGACCCTTTTTAGGGTTTGCTTCCGAATCAGCAGTCGGAAAACGCTCTTTATTTGGAGTTGGTATACTTCTACACCGCTTTGGTACCTTCGGAAACCGCATGTAAGTTCACCGGGCAGCAACAGACTGATTGCGATCTGAATTTCCTACGCCGTAATGGTTGACCGCTCATTGTAATGGGTCAGACACGGGGCTTCCGCTACGATACGCTCAAAGATGCATTGACGAAGCTTATGACGCTCATCGTCTTCGATGAGAAACCGGTGTCGGAATGAACCTGGTGTAGATAGCATATGATTCCTTCTCTTTCTTCTTCTCGATTTCCGAGATATTCTTCTGCGCCGTGCCGAACTTTTGGCGGCTTTACCACTATTCCACTAGTCTTGAATCCAACGAGCGAACAAATCGCAATGAATGTATTTTTTGACGTAGGACTACGTCTAACCGGAAGATATAGGGGGTGAAATGGAAATCTAGGCACTGAACAAGTAGGAAAAAATGCAAGATTTGGAACGCTTATAACTCGAGCATTTCTCAATAGATCGCAAAGGTTTTTGCATCAATTGATAGGAAATATATCTACGCATCTATCATAACGAATAACATTTAATTTTTCTTGAGATAAATAATTGAATAATTGTGAAATATCAAGCATTGTCAAAATGCACTATGTGCCCATTTTTTATTGGTCCATTTTGTGCTCCTCAAATCGAACCGACCAAAACGGGCAACCAGAGCAGCAGCGAAATAGAATGAACCACGATTGGAAAGGAAAAAGAAAAAAATGAACGAAACATTGGTCGCAGTCTCACACATGCGTAATTCTCGAGCCAGCCAGTCAGCTTAAAAATCCCCGCTCCGCTGCCGTAACGATCATTCTCATTCAAACCGTACACCACATCGGTTCGCATCACAACACATCAACAAACCAACCCAAGCAGCCATGTCTGGACATGGTGAAGGAGGAAAAGTGAAGGGAAAGGCAAAATCTCGCTCGAACCGTGTTGATCTGGAGTTCCCCGCAAGGGTACCTAGGCCGAGCTCGTTAGTACCAGTGCACCAGTTCACCTAGCCGGCGTTATATAGTTTCGGCCGCCGAAGTGATCGAGTTAGCTGGTAAAGCTGCTCGCGACGATAAGTGGCGAGTGGCAAACGCAATCGTAAAACGGCATCAGGTAGCAGAAGAAAAAAGTTTGTTCTTTATACAAACTGCTTTGGTGGCAAATCCAGAACAAGGCGGCATCGAGGGCGTTCGAAAACCAGGCGTTTTCAAAACCACGAGTACTAAGTTTTCTAAATTGGAACCATTCCATAAAACAAGGCGCTTTTCAGTGCCATTAAACCTTCCAAAAAAGAGTTTAGGAAATACAGTTCAATGCTTTCTAAAACAATATCCAAAATAATAATAAAACACAAATTGATTTTTTCATAATTTGTTTGCCAGGATATGATGAGTATGTGAATTTGGCAGTTGTTCTGAGCTTATTGATTTTCACCAATTCTTAAATTGCTTCTAGATTGAAAGTACAGTAATTTACACTTATCTCGACATTTAGCTAATTGGACGGACCAGTAATGCGACATATTTAGTTGGACATTTTTGTAAACATAGAGTTCGGGGTCCAAATTATGACCCCACATTGAAGGTCGACACTGTACCACTGTCATCGCAAATGTTCAATTACAGGTTAAAATTACCTCCAATCCGATACTGAGTGGTGGTAATGCGACGTGCCATTGAATGTAATTTACTGTAAAATATGTCACAAGCTGGATGGGAAGAAATTTTCCAACTGTGAAAGCTGTGGCGAGTGGCAAATGCAATCGCTAAACAGCAAGGTTTAGCCGAACAAGATGGGGATGTCGAGTGATAACAAAACAATAAACTCTTTAGATTGAAGATAATTTTGTGATCCTGAAAAGGACCCTTTTTAGCCTGCATGTGAATCCAACGAGCGAACAAATCGTAATGAATGTATTTTTTTGCCATCGCTCCCTTTTAACGCTCATTCGTTCGTCTCGTTGGACTCGCCCCTCTGGCTGAGTCCGCCGATTTTTCTCTATCCTGTGAGTGTGTACCGCTAGAGTATAAAACACGCGGACCCCAAACAATATCTTATTCTCCTTCAAACCGTAAACCCGTGTGGTTGTACGGCATCAGCATCGTGGACGTAACAAAGGAGGACAAGTTAAGGGAAAGGCAAAGTCTCACTCGAACCGTGCAAGTCTCCAGTTCCCTGTTGGTCGCATTCATTGATTGCTCCGCAAGGGTAACTAGGCCGAACGGATTGGTGCCGGAGCACCAGTATACCTAACAGCGATTATAGAGTTTCGGCCGTCGGAGTACTCGAGTTGGCTTGCAAAGCTGCTCACGACAATCAGAAAACCCGCATCAAGAACAGAGCAGCTTCGGTTCGGCGCTCATCAAGGCAACAATTAGTTTCAGTGAGTGGCAAAGTGTTTCTCCGGCACGTCGCATCAAATGTAATTTGCTGAACAACATGTCACAAGCTGGATGGGAAGAAATTTTCCAACTGTGAAAGCTGTGGCGAGTGGCAAACGCAATAGCTAAACAGGAAGATTTAACCGAACAAGATGGGAATATCGAGTGATAACAAAAACACAACACCAAAGGTTCTTTTCAGAACCATCAACATATTCATGAAGAGTAAACAGTAAACTAATCCATTTTTAAGGTACATAGGTAGGTATTCACGTAGGAGAAGAAAATAAAACAATATATTTAAAATATATATTTAACAAAAGCTGTCCCATTTGTATAGTCCTACGTCACTCCGGTTATGTCCCCGACATTACCCACCCGTCTTTTTACCTTCGCAGCCTTTTAACGCTCATTCGTTCGTCTCGTTGGACTCGCCCCTTTGGCTGAGTCTGCCGATTTGTCTCTATCCTGTGAGCGTGTACCGTTAAAGTACAAAACGCGCGGACCCGCTGAAAAATATATCAGACACAGGACTCTCTGCTGTTGTGTTGAGCAGTAACGATGTGTTTTAGCTTGCTCGTGTGTCTAGTAAAAAAAAAAAAAAACAAAGAAAAGTAAAAGTGTTAGGTGTTAGTTTCCTCGCGCTGGACGTCGAAGTCCTCATGAATCAAGCCGCAGGCAAAACGCGCGCTGGCGCAAGTCGCCGAACTATCGGAGGAATCTCCTGATCCGTCGGCTAAGAAGCTGCTGGCGAACAATCGATATGCTGTTCTCTAGAATGGTGACGAACCGAAATTGGAAAAAAAAGGAGAAACTGCCGCCGATCTATGTGAAAGGCTTCCCGGAGGGGCTTCATGCTCGAATTGCCTTTTTCATCGAGAAGGGTTTGATGTGCACCATCCGCCGTAGCACGGAGGGCTTCAAGTTGATGGTCCCAGGCATGAGTCACTACAAGGCCGTGCTGGAGATACTGAAACAGCGGAATTGTGAATATTTCTCTCACGACATCGAGGCTGAGAAACCGCTCAAGGTGGTGCTCTGCGGTCTCCACGATATGGACTCCAAGGAATTATCGGCTGAACTCGAGAAAAACGGGCTCAAGCCAGTTCAGATTTTTAAAATGAAGCGGCACGACCAGACCCGGACGTACCGTGACCAACTTTATCTCGTTCATTTCGCCAAGAACTCGACATGCCTGAAGGACCTTCAGAATATTCGGGAGCTCTTCTATATCGCAGTTGTGTGGGATCGCTACAAACCGGACCACAGAGACGTTACCTAATGCTCGAATTGTTTCATGTTTGGGCATGGCAAATTGATTTTTTCATAATTTGTTTGCCAGGATATGATGAGTATGTGAATTTGGCAGTTGTTCTGAGCTTATTGATTTTCACCAATTCTTAAATTGCTTCTAGATTGAAAGTACAGTAATTTACACTTATCTCGACATTTAGCTAATTGGACGGACCAGTAATGCGACATATTTAGTTGGACATTTTTGTAAACATAGAGTTCGGGGTCCAAATTATGACCCCACATTGAAGGTCGACACTGTACCACTGTCATCGCAAATGTTCAATTACAGGTTAAAATTACCTCCAATCCGATACTGAGTGGTGGTAATGCGACGTGCCATTGAATGTAATTTACTGTAAAATATGTCACAAGCTGGATGGGAAGAAATTTTCCAACTGTGAAAGCTGTGGCGAGTGGCAAATGCAATCGCTAAACAGCAAGGTTTAGCCGAACAAGATGGGGATGTCGAGTGATAACAAAACAATAAACTCTTTAGATTGAAGATAATTTTGTGATCCTGAAAAGGACCCTTTTTAGCCTGCATGTGAATCCAACGAGCGAACAAATCGTAATGAATGTATTTTTTTGCCATCGCTCCCTTTTAACGCTCATTCGTTCGTCTCGTTGGACTCGCCCCTCTGGCTGAGTCCGCCGATTTTTCTCTATCCTGTGAGTGTGTACCGCTAGAGTATAAAACACGCGGACCCCAAACAATATCTTATTTTCCTTCAAACCGTAAACCCGTGTGGTTGTACGGCATCAGCATCGTGGACGTAACAAAGGAGGACAAGTTAAGGGAAAGGCAAAGTCTCACTCGAACCGTGCAAGTCTCCAGTTCCCTGTTGGTCGCATTCATTGATTGCTCCGCAAGGGTAACTAGGCCGAACGGATTGGTGCCGGAGCACCAGTATACCTAACAGCGATTATAGAGTTTCGGCCGTCGGAGTACTCGAGTTGGCTTGCAAAGCTGCTCACGACAATCAGAAAACCCGCATCAAGAACAGAGCAGCTTCGGTTCGGCGCTCATCAAGGCAACAATTAGTTTCAGTGAGTGGCAAAGTGTTTCTCCGGCACGTCGCATCAAATGTAATTTGCTGAACAACATGTCACAAGCTGGATGGGATGAAATTTTCCAACTGTGAAAGCTGTGGCGAGTGGCAAACGCAATAGCTAAACAGGAAGATTTAACCGAACAAGATGGGAATATCGAGTGATAACAAAAACACAACACCAAAGGTTCTTTTCAGAACCATCAACATATTCATGAAGAGTAAACAGTAAACTAATCCATTTTTAAGGTACATAGGTAGGTATTCACGTAGGAGAAGAAAATAAAACAATATATTTAACAAAAGCTGTCCCATTTGTATAGTCCTACGTCACTCCGGTTATGTCCCCGACATTACCCACCCGTCTTTTTACCTTCGCAGCCTTTTAACGCTCATTCGTTCGTCTCGTTGGACTCGCCCCTTTGGCTGAGTCTGCCGATTTGTCTCTATCCTGTGAGCGTGTACCGTTAAAGTACAAAACGCGCGGACCCGCTGAAAAATATATCAGACACAGGACTCTCTGCTGTTGTGTTGAGCAGTAACGATGTGTTTTAGCTTGCTCGTGTGTCTAGTAAAAAAAAAAAAACAAAGAAAAGTAAAAGTGTTAGGTGTTAGTTTCCTCGCGCTGGACGTCGAAGTCCTCATGAATCAAGCCGCAGGCAAAACGCGCGCTGGCGCAAGTCGCCGAACTATCGGAGGAATCTCCTGATCCGTCGGCTAAGAAGCTGCTGGCGAACAATCGATATGCTGTTCTCGAGAATGGTGACGAACCGAAATTGGAAAAAAAAGGAGAAACTGCCGCCGATCTATGTGAAAGGCTTCCCGGAGGGGCTTCATGCTCGAATTGCCTTTTTCATCGAGAAGGGTTTGATGTGCACCATCCGCCGTAGCACGGAGGGCTTCAAGTTGATGGTCCCAGGCATGAGTCACTACAAGGCCGTGCTGGAGATACTGAAACAGCGGAATTGTGAATATTTCTCTCACGACATCGAGGCTGAGAAACCGCTCAAGGTGGTGCTCTGCGGTCTCCACGATATGGACTCCAAGGAATTATCGGCTGAACTCGAGAAAAACGGGCTCAAGCCAGTTCAGATTTTTAAAATGAAGCGGCACGACCAGACCCGGACGTACCGTGACCAACTTTATCTCGTTCATTTCGCCAAGAACTCGACATGCCTGAAGGACCTTCAGAATATTCGGGAGCTCTTCTATATCGCAGTTGTGTGGGATCGCTACAAACCGGACCACAGAGACGTTACCTAATGCTCGAATTGTTTCATGTTTGGGCATGGCACACGAAACTGCCACATGGCATCCCGCTGCATTAATTGCGGCAAAACCCACGATGCTGATGCTTGTCAACACATGAAGGAAGGTGTCCCTGTCTGCGCGAACTGCGGAGCCGGTCACAAACCCACCAGCAGTACGTGTCCGAAGAGGGCGGAGTATATTGAGATCCGAAAGCGTGCCTCCGTCAAAAACCAACCAGAACGAAAGCGCAACCCACGTCCACCAGCAGTCAACGATGCGCAATTTTCCGCACTTCAACAACGCCGTGCAGCTCCAAATCTGCCCCCTCTTCCACTCAACAATGTACGGAACCGTAGCGAGCCCACCGCCCCCACCGCAAGCAACCAAGTGGTTCCTAGCGGCTCCTCAGTGCAGCATCGGCTCATGGACGCAGCATCTCAGCAGAATCAAACCCCCCTCCCGGGTCTGTCGTACTCGCGTGTTACATCCGACACGACCGCTGAGGGCGCACCTTTGAATGATAAGGAGCTTGTTCTGCTAGTCTCCGAGGTCATCAGGATTCAACGCACATGCAAGACTTTGAATGAACAGCTTGAGGCTGTTCTTGCCCTCGTCTCCAAGTATGGACCGTAACATCCTACGTATAGCTAACTGGAACGCTTGCTCGCTCAAGAGCAAAGCCATTGAGCTCGTTGACTTTCTCAACGAGCACAAGATAGACGTTATAATTATCACGGAAACGCACCTTAAGCCCGGTATAAACGTCTTCCTACCAGATTTCCGGCTCGTGAGGCTTGATAGGACCAGCTCCAGGGGTGGTGGCGTGGCCATCGCACTAAGGCGAAATATTTGCTGTCAGCTGCTTCCAACCTTTGAGCTGAAAATCATCGAGGCCGTAGGGGTGGAAGTCTCTACCCCCGTCGGTCCCCTCACCATAGTAGCAGCTTACTGCCCCAGACAATCATATTCACGGGACGGCTCGGCAGCAATTCTTCGAAGTGACATCATCAAACTGACCCGGCGGCGACAGCAGTTCATCATCGGTGGCGACTTAAATGCGAAGCATCATGCGTGGGGCAACAGCCGTAGTAACCAGAACGGTTTGATCCTGCACAACGATCTACAAGAAGCACAGTACACCATTCTGAGTCCGGACGGTCCCACTCGGCTGAGCCGGTCCGGTGTTCATGCGACCATTGACATATTCATCACAAACACGATTAACATCTCGGAGCCTGTCGTCCATCAAGAACTCAGTTCTGACCACTACCCGGTGGTGATTGAAGTGGGCTCCTCCGCCAACAGATTCCAGGTTTCGCGACGCAACTACCACGACTACGACTTCGTACCTGAGTCAACCGACGACATCGATCAGTGTCTTCAGACCATCGACGTGGCAATCTCCAGGGCTAGAGACCGGCACGTTCCGACTTTAAGACTGGTGAGTAATCCCCTGAACCTTGACAGGATAACTAAAAATTTAATTAGACTCCGCAACACCATCAGACGCCAGTACCAACGTACTGGCCTTCCACACCTGAAGACCAACTGCAACCGTCTCAAGAAAATCTCAAAAACGAACATTTCTCAAATCATCTTCGCTCCCTCCCAGATTACGCTAAACCTTTTTGGAAAACTGCCAAGATCCTAAAAAACAAACCGCGACCTGTTCCTCCACTCAGATCATCGGATTCGTTTTCGTCTCTGCTTATTACATCTGCCGAAAAGGCGAATGCGCTTGGTCAACACTTCGTGGAATCTCATAATATCGGTCGCTCCATGGTGAGTCCCCACGAGCCTATCTCGAGAAGGTTGTGGCTAGTGTCGCTGAAATCCCCATCGTTCTACCCGAGGAATCGAGAATAACGGCTGATGAGGCGATAGCTGCGGTACGTAACACGAGAAATATGAAGGCTACCGGGTTTGACAGTGCGCTCAACCTCGAGTTGAAAAACTTGAGCGTTCGCTTCTTTGCGCACTTGGCCACGATTTTTAACAAATTCTTTGAACTTGGTTACTTCCCTTCTCGCTGAAAGTTGGCCAAAGTAATTTCCATACATAAGCCTGGTAAAGACCATACCAGCGCCAAAAGCTATCGCCCCATCAGCCTCTTGTCGTCCATCTCGAAGTTATTTGAAAAGCTGATTCTCAGTCGTTTGCTGGATTTCGCAAACCAGAACAACATCTTCCTCCGTGAACAGTTTGGTTTTAGGAAAGGTTATTCCACACTCCACCAGCTTGCACGAGTCACGAACATCATCATCAGGCGGAACAAGTCCGTATCCAAAACATCTGCCATGGCATTGTTGGTCGTCGAAAAGGCGTTTGACAATGTCTGGCACAATGGTCTTGTGTTCAAGCTACACCGTTTCAACTTTCCGATCTTTCTAGTCAAGATAATCGGTAACTATCTTTCGGATAGAACTTTTCAGGTCTCTCTGAACAACGCGCTCTCCGATACGTTCAACGTTATCGCGGGAGTTCCTCCCCTACCTGATGATGGTGTGCTGTCGATGTTCGCTGATGACACCGCCATCATCTACAGGGGTCGAGTGATACGTCCGCTAGTCAGGAGATTACAGAGAGGCCTGGATGTCCTGTCCGACTACTTAACATCCTGGAAGATTCGCATCAACGCGGCGAAAACACAGACCATTATATTTCCGCACTCAAAATCACCACGACTTGTTCCACCTGATGATGTGAACGTCCACCTCAGCAACACTCCCATCAATTGGTCGAGTGAGGTTGTCTACCTTGGTCTCACCCTGGACAGGCATTTGAACTTTGCATCCCATGTGAAAAAAATATCCACGAAGTGTTCCAAACTCATTAAGTCGCTATACCCGCTCATCACGCGAAAATCCACTCTGTCGCAAAGAAACAAGCTTGCGATACATAAACAGATCATTCTACCGGCGATCGAATATGGTTTGCCAATCTGGGAGGGATGTGCAAATTGCCATCATCAGAAGCTGCAGATCATCCAGAACAAGATCCTTCGGATGATCCTGGATAGTCCACCAAGGACCCGAAATACTGAGATCCACCGTCTGTCTGGTCTTCAGGTGCTGGAAGAACGAAAATCTCAAATCCTGTCTAGGTTCAGGGGGTCCTGCCAGCAGTCTCCGCACGCAATCATCCGGGAACTGGTCCCATAGTTTTCAAATTTTTAATTAGATTTTAGTTAGGTAGGTTATCAAATTTTTCAAATTAATAATTAATACATCCCTCTTTACGGGATCATATGTAAACTAGGCTCACAACCAAAAATTTCAAACAATTAGTAAATCCAAAATGTACCAAAGATGCCGGGCCCCTAAGGCTGAGAAATTGATCTGTAAACCAAATTAGTAATTTAAAAAAATCCTCAAATAAATGAACTTTAAGCTAAAAGAAAAATATATCATTCTCTTTCAAACCGTAAATCAGTGTGGTTGTATGGCATCGTTTCACATCGCATCGCATCACATCAACAAAGCAACACAAGCAGCAACGTGGACATGTGGACGTGACAAAGGAGGACAATTTAAGGGAAAGGCAAAGTCCCACTCGAACCGTGCATGTCTGCAGTTCCCTGTTGGTCGCATTCACTCCTTGCTCCGTAAGGGTAACTAGGCTGAACGGACTGGTGCCGGAGCACCAGTATACCTAACAGCGGTTATAGAGTTTCGGCCGTCGGAGTGCTCGAGTTAGCTTACAAAGCTGCTCACGACAACAAGAAAACCCGACATGTTCAAAAATTACATCATAATAAGCGCTGTTAGTCCATTCGATGTTTGCGCTATTGAAATTGATCTTTGTTCGTAAGTGGAAATGGATTTTCAGGTGAAATAACGCATTTCCATATCTTATATCATCTATATAAATAAAAATGTAAGGCAAAATCTGTTGGTATGCGGAAAACCCAAAGAATCCGATTTTGGTCCGATTTTAGCCTTCTTTATTTTGTATTCGTCTCTTCCCGTAGATCAATATAGTGGAGAGAAAAATCGGAAAATTTTCGGAAAACTCTGAAGGATGGTCGGAAAATTCGGAAAATTAAATTCCCACATTCTCGAAAAAAAACATCATAATAAGCGTTGTTAGTCCATTCGATGTTTGCGCTATCGAAATTGATCTTTGTTCGTAAGTGGAAATGGATTTTCAGGCGAAAGAACGCATTCCCATATCTTATATCTATATAAATAAAAATGTAAGGCAAAATCTGTTGGTAAGCGGAAAACCCAAAGAAGGGATTGTCCGATTTTAGCCTCCTGTATTTCGTTGTATACGTCTCTTCCCATAGCTTCCCATAGCGTTGTTAGTCCATTTGATGTTGGCGCTAACGAAATTGATTTTTGTTCGAAAATGGAAAAGGATTTTCAGACGGAATAACGCATTCCTATATCTTCTATTCATATAAACAAAAATGGAAGGCCAAATATGTTGGTGTGCCCTAAACCCGAGGAAGGAATGGTCCGATTTGAGCTGTCTTTATTTTGTAATACTCTCTGTATCAAAGATGTATTCCATGCAACGGAGAAACATGTTAATTCCAAATGCTTGAAGAATCTTGAACGAGAAAATCAGAAATGTCTGAAAATAATTTTATATTACGAATTTTTGTATAAATACTAGACAATTTATAGTAAAATGAATTTGTAAAGGGTCAAAGGGTAATCAATCAATGAAGGGGTTCAGTAATTGGACTCACTAACGTTCACTTAGTAAGAAAACGTGGATGCTTGAAAGTATTGGAATAAAAAAATCTATTTTGGGCGGGACGAAGTTCTTCGGGTCAGCTAGTATGACATTTAATATGAACTGATTTATTGACGTGGGTCTACGTCTAACCGGAATATATGGAGGGTAAAATGAAAACCTAAACACAGAACATGCAGCAAAAAATGAAAGATTCCGAATGCTTATAACACGAACATTTCTTACTGGATCGAAAAGATGTTTGCATCAATTGATAGGGAATATTTCAACGCAACTATCGCAAATAATAAAATGTTAATTTTCATTAAATAAACAATTAAATGACTGTAAAATGTTAAGCGTTATCTAAACGCCCTAACTACCTCGTTTTGATTGGCCCGATTCACGATTTCCCCTACACAGCCATCGAAACCAAGCAGCCTTGGGGAAATCGGCATTGCAAATACATGAAAGTAGGGGACTTTTGTTCTCACCGAGATGTGTTCCCTAACACAGACTTCAAAATCAAGGTGCCTGGGGGAAATCGGCATTGCAAATACAAGGGAATCGGGAGTATTTTTGTTCCGACCGAAATGTGTTCGCCTAACACAGACTGCATGTTTCCCTAACATGGTCTTCTAAACGTAAGACCTGGGAAAATCGTGCAGACACTAGAGGCGAATGAACTTTCAAGTTTAAAGCCTCTATAGTATAAAAAGTAGAAGTTAAAGTTGTTGATTCGTGCAAAGCCGGAGGTACTTCTGCATGTTTTTTTTGCACTCCGAAAAGTGTTTTCCTAACACGGATTACAAAAGCGGGTACGAATACAACGCTTTGGCTCGGTTATCCAAGATTGCATTGAAGGATATGCTTTCATATCTTTTGCTCACTGAATATCTACGCATACCATTTGATGATTAGGCAAAATGTTGATAACCATTTGCTGGGATAACGC
This sequence comes from Toxorhynchites rutilus septentrionalis, assembly GCF_029784135.1. Classification (NCBI taxonomy): domain Eukaryota; kingdom Metazoa; phylum Arthropoda; class Insecta; order Diptera; family Culicidae; genus Toxorhynchites; species Toxorhynchites rutilus. Next base: position 172,348,187 of record NC_073745.1, read on the forward strand.
CTATTGATTTAATAATATGCGTTCGACATACATGTCAAAATCGAAACTGAGTGCCTGAAGTTCATCAAATCAAATAAATTTGTGGTTCGAGAAAAACGTACACTTGAGAGATGCAGACTTCAGAGGAAATGGTGAAACAAAATAATCGTTTGATAATTCTTCCGTCCACATATTTTGTCCTAGGCATCATACCAAACGTAAAAGGACTGTCATTAAATTTACTTTGTAGCATGGTACCACATATTCCAATATTGTAGATCCCCTTGTTTCTTATATTTGAAATCCACGTCCAACACAACTCAGTTGTGTGAATCTGAGTTCTTCTGTTCAGAAGTGTGTGTCTTGGATGGACGGCAATGCGAGTGTCACTCTTTTTTTACATTTGGGCGGCTATCCAGTTTGAGTGCCAGATGTGACTCGGCGGCTCAATTAAGCCAGGACGCTAATTGAAACCCGAAATCATCAAATACACCTTGTCCATTTTCGTTATGAACACTTTTCCGCAAATCTCTCGGTGGGGTTTTTTCGTCTCAAACCCCGGGAAGCGAATCGACTTCAACTGCGCTCAACTACGCTCGGGCTACATTGTCGGAAGACAATTTCATGAATGTTTAAAAGCGAGATAGAAGCTAGCACAGAAGAACTTCGGAATAACTACGGAATTGTTCGCTAACAATTACGTATTTCCGGTTTCGAAGAATGTCCCGCTGATCTGAGGACCGAAAATTATAATCTTTCATTCCAATCGTGACCGTGGAAGAGGACAGGAGCGGATATATTTTACTATATCACGATGTAAATCCCGTTACCCAAGCAGCAATCAAAATCACGCTCCCCACGCTAGTGGTGAAGGCGGTCGCTCTTGACATATTCATCAGCGAATTCGCATCGATGGGTGTTACAGCAGAGTACAAGCTGTGTGGCATAATTCAGTCTTTTTTCAAGCAGTAAACATTGATTGTTTTCCGTCATCATAAGGGCTTCATTGGTGCCTTTGAGAATGAATCAATGCATTAAACTGACGTTATGACGAATCAGCCGTTAAGGTTGTGCGCCAAAAAATTATTTGGAAAATACCAAGTATTTTGAGTGTCTTACTGGAATGTTATAAGTTATTTGGGTTCGCGTGCCAGTCGCAAAAATGCCTTCAACTAGGATTGCAATTGCGCTAATCTCCATCACAATGAAGCAATGCTTCTCTTTTCGAGGTTATTGTGGTTAACAGAAAAAGTTCATTTCATTTATTGAGTCACCAAGGAAGTAAATGTCGTTCTGGAATTTTGTATGTGATTTGGTTTCGCTTGACAGTAGCATGATAGTCTCCACTAAGGATGACAGCGGCGCTGGTCTCGAACGATGCCTAGAGGTGCGATTCCTTCGAGGCAATACTAAATAACATATAGCATGATATTTGATACTTGCAAGTGTTGTCATTGTTGTTGTTTACTAAGCAGTTGTTTCTAAAATTTCACAGCATTATAGAATAATATCCGAAGGTATAAACAAGCGACTTATATAAAATAACAGCGTAGTTCTACGTCAACAATGCGGTCGTATCTTGGGCACAACTTCCTTTTTTTTTGTATAAAATGTGTATACATCGCTAGAAATGAAATTAAGTTTTTTTTTGTGGAATACGATTGAACAATAAATATGTTTTGACGAAGGACTACGTCTTTCATTTCTATACCGGGGTGTAAAATCAAAGTTTCGAAAACGAAAGCGTTACGCCGGAGACCGAGATTTTGATCGTTAATAGCTCCTAAACAACTGAACGAAATGGTATGATAAACACTTCATTCGATAGATAAAATGTCTACGCGTTCTATACTTGTTACCTTCTGATCCAAAAACTTGTTTCAATAGTCTTAAAATTGCTTTCAAAACAGGCTATTGAAATCACCAATCGGTATATAAGCGAGCGCCGCTCGGAAATCCACTCAGTTCTAATTGAACAGCGATTGGAGCATGTTGTCGCTGTTGCGGTGAAGCTCTTTATTTATCATGAAAGCGCGGATGAACGGTGTCACCAAGAGCCTGTTTGTGCACCCTAGGCCAGAAGGGAATCTATCAGGAGGAGAGTGATGCCACAAACGGTTCCCTGGGAAGACATCGCTACACACACATACACGCGCGGCTATTAACAGGTGGTTATCGAGTTGGCATTAACCACTGGTGGGCTTCCAGTATCGAGGAAAATGTGGAAATATCTAATCGTTACTGAGAATAATCTGCCAGTTCCTCTGGGAATTTTCAAAATATATTCATGTGAAAGAGTTTAATTGAATGTTTTCTATCCATGTAACACTGTGACCAAATACATTTGGTTTTGTGGTTTTTCAATCAATCGCAATTAACAGGATAGCTTCAGAAGATTATTCTTCCCCATCAGTAGGATATTTCCGTATCCAATATTGTATGCGCCCGCAATCGATTATTGCTCAGTCGCCGAAAGTTCCGAGCTCAGAGAGTTCATTCCCCTCTAGTTTGCCTTCCAAATTGCCATCGTAAACCACACCTTCTCTCGATTCAATTACACACAAAAAGCATACTTAAGCGATATTCTGGTGGTGAGACACATTCATTTTTCGTGAGGACATCGACAAGACAACATCGTTGCCTAACGTGCTGGAGGAGGTGGACGGCGAAGGATCGACACATACACGCGCAGAACTCTTTCCGTTAGGATGCCATTCAGCATCGAGAAAGTTCCGGAAAGATCTAATCATTGCTGGAAAATAATCTGCCAGTTCCTTTGGGAATTTTCGAAATATATTCATGTGAAAGAGTTTAATTGAATGTTTTCTATCCATGTTACACTGTGACCAAATATGTTTCAACCAAGTGCTATTAACAGGTGGTTATCGAGTTGGCATTAACCACTGGTGGGCTTCCAGTATCGAGGAAAATGTGGAAATATCTAATCGTTACTGAAAATAATCTGCCAGTTCCTCTGGGAATTTTCAAAATATATTCATGTGAAAGAGTTTATTTGAATGTTTTCTATCCATGTAACACTGTGACCAAATATGTTTCAATCAAGTGCTATTAACAGGTGGTTATCGAGTTGGCATTAACCACTGGTGGGCTTCCAGTATCGAGGAAAATGTGGAAATAACTAATCGTTACTGAAAATAATCTGCCAGTTCCTCTGGGAATTTTCAAAATATATTCATGTGAAAGAGTTTAATTGAATGTTTTCTATCCATGTAACACTGTGACCAAATATGTTTCAATCAAGTGCTATTAACAGGTGGTTATCGAGTTGGCATTAACCACTGGTGGGCTTCCAGTATCGAGGAAAATGTGGAAATAACTAATCGTTACTGAAAATAATCTGCCAGTTCCTCTGGGAATTTTCAAAATATATTCATGTGAAAGAGTTTAATTGAATGTTTTCTATCCATGTTACACTGTGACCAAATATGTTTCAATCAAGTGCTATTAACAGGTGGTTATCAAGTTGGCATTAACCACTGGTGGGCTTCCAGTATCGAGGAAAATGTGGAAATAATTAATCGTTACTGAAAATAATCTGCCAGTTCCTCTGGGAATTTTCAAAATATATTCATGTGAAAGAGTTTAATTGAATGTTTTCTATCCATGTAACACTGTGACCAAATATGTTTCAATCAAGTGCTATTAACAGGTGGTTATCGAGTTGGCATTAACCACTGGTGGGCTTCCAGTATCGAGGAAAATGTGGAAATAACTAATCGTTACTGAAAATAATCTGCCAGTTCCTCTGGGAATTTTCAAAATATATTCATGTGAAAGAGTTTAATTGAATGTTTTCTATCCATGTTACACTGTGACCAAATATGTTTCAATCAAGTGCTATTAACAGGTGGTTATCAAGTTGGCATTAACCACTGGTGGGCTTCCAGTATCGAGGAAAATGTGGAAATATCTAATCGTTACTGAAAATAATCTGCCAGTTCCTTTGGGAATTTTCAAAATATATTCATGTGATAGAGTTTAATTGAATGTTTTCTATCCATGTAACACTGTGACCAAATATGTTTCAATCAAGTGCTATTAACAGGTGGTTATCGAGTTGGTATTAACCACTGGTGGGCCTCCAGTATCGAGGAAAATGTGGAAATAACTAATCGTTACTGAAAATAATCTGCCAATCTCTGGGAATTTTCAAAATATATTCATGTGAAAAAGTTTAATTGAATATTTTCTATCCATGTAACACTGTGACCAAATACATTTGGTTTTGTGGTTTTTCAATCAATCGCAATCAACAGGATAGCTTCTGAAGATTATTCTTCCCCATCAGTAGGATATTTCCGTATCCAATATTGGATGCATAAAACCTTGTGCCTCCAACGTAACGCTCTCGTTTTCGAAGTTCTCCAAATATTCATTCATTCAGAATGAATTCAGATTCAACTTCATACAAATGATCTCTATATCAACGAGAGTCCTACGTCATCCTTGCGGTTATACCATAGATATAACCCACTTCCTGTTTTTTTTTGAAATTCATTTATTTTGGCCCAAACCCCACTCTCTTTATTATATTCGTAGCTTGGCCTGAGAGAGAAACGAATAACATCGAAGTAAGCATACAGTAATGTATTTGAATCCGGACACTTTGCGTTACATTTAATATCATACCGCAGCCACAACATTTTGTGAATGTTGAATGAATACGATTGATAAGTAACTATCAAGTAACTATCAGTAACTATATTAGTAACTATTAATCGCATAAATTCAACATGAAAAAATGTTATGGCTGTGATATGATATTGAATGTAATGCACAGTGTCCGGATTAAAAAGCGTTCGGATTCAAAAACATTACTGTAAAAGAGAACTAACTCGACTGAAAATTTTTCAGTTCGGCCTGCAAAAACGAAATTAATTGGAAGAGTAGAGCATAATGCATAGACGTGAATATGAGCTTCCCCATCTCACATTCCAACAAGATTAATGGGTTTCCAAGAGGGCGCGCTACATACGGATACGAATGATTTCAATAACCTGTTTTCGAAGCTATTATTAAGCTATTGAAACAATTTTTCGAGCCAATATACAGGGTGGGCCATTTAAAGTGGGAGGATTTGTTTTTGCAATAGCAAAGTAAAGAAGTGGAATTTTAAAATTTTTTTTTTAAAATCATTTATTTTGGCCCAAGGAGATTTGTTCTAACTACTTTTTGATTATGATATCTCGTAAATGACCGCCTCTGGCCTTGACCGCAAAATGTGCCCTTTTTTCGGCATTTTCCATCACTTTGCCCAATGTTTCGGCCGATATGGCAGCAATTTCTTGTCGGATATTGTCTTTCAGCGCAGCCAGGGTCCTTGGTTTACCAGTGTATACCTTGGATTTTAAATATCCCCATAAAAAAAAAGTCAGGAGGCGTCAAATCAGGTGATCTCGGTGGCCAGTCATAATCGCCGTTTTTCGATATTAATCTTCCGGGGAACATTTCGCGCAATAATTTGGTCGTGGCAGCCGCTGTATGGCATGTATCGCCGTCCTGTTGGAACCAGTAATTGTCCAATTCATTTTCACGAACAAATGACATTAAAAAATCATTGTCCGATAACGCTCCCCAGTCTCTGCAACACTGGCTCGAACGGCATCAATATTCTCGTCGAAACGTCTTGGTCGTTGTCTGGACAGATGACTGGCATTACCAACACTACCAGACGATATAAATTTGGTATATAATCGACGTATAGTGTTGTCTCCAGGCGATGTTTTAAATTTATTTTTATTTTTCCACGCACGTTTAGTTAACACAATTGAGAAGTTATTTTGAATGTACAGCTGAACAATTTCAGCGCGTTGTTTAGGTGTGTATTGTTCCATGGTTAAAATTGTACTGAAATGACGCTTCCAACGCGGTATGACATTTGTTAATCTGACATCTCTGTCAAAAGTTATGGGGTTGCCAGATGCTTCCACTTTAAATGGCCCACCCTGTATAACTCTTGCACACTTTATCTTTTGTATGAAATGAATATCATACTGTTCCGTTGATCCGAAGCAGAATGAATCACGCTTAAAGAAGGAATGGATTTTTTCTTGGAATTTACTCAGCAAAAATAATGCCCTTTCCAAACAATTAAAAACGACAAACGGCAAACAGTTTCATCAAAGTGATTTCTTCGATATGGGGATATATTCACTACATCATGTCATATATTTCATATTCTTCATTATGAAATCCATACCCATGGCACCTATCGGTATCGAATTATAATCGACATCACAATTTTCGCTAATTGCGATTCCTGATAGTGAGGACACGTTTGTTGAGGGACCAAACAGAGCTGTCTGTTTCGGTGGTAAGGCACCACGAAAGCAGCTCGAATAAGCGCACCAGTCGCAGGAAGTGTGTTAAAAAGCCACATCGCTATCGACCGGGAACTTTGCGTGAAATTCGTCGCTATCAGAAGTCGACCGAATTACTGATCCGCAAGCTACCTTTGCAGCATTTGGTTCGTGTAATTGCTCAGGACTTCAAAACCGATTTGCGCTTCCAAAGTTCCGCGGTAATGACGCTGCAGGAAGCCTATTCGAAGATACCAATTTGTGTGCTATCCACGCAAAACGCGTCATATCATGCCCAAGGACATTCAGCTGGCCCGTCGAATCCAAGGAGAGCGTGCTATATGAGCTTAGCATATAATCAACGGCTCTTTTCAGGGCTCCAAATTTGATGGATTAGAGTTCGGAAAGGTTTTTTACAGGCCAAACTGAAAGGAGTATATTCGTTTGGATGCCATTCATCATCGAGAAAATTTCGGAAAGATCTAATCGTTGCTGAAAAAAAATAATCTGCCAGTTCCCTGGGAATTGAAAAATACATTCATGCGAAAGAGTTTATTTTAATGTTTTCTAACCATATAACACTGCGATCAAATATTTTTCAATCAAATGCTATTAACAGGTGGTTATCGTCTTAGTATTAACCACTGGTGGGCTTCGAATATCGAGGAAAATCGGGAAAGAACTAATCGTTGCTGAAAAATACTCTGTCAGTTCCCCTGGGAATTGAAAAATACATTGATGCGAAAGAGTTTATTGTAATGTTTTCTATCCATATAACACTGCAACCAAATACATTTGGTTTTGTGATTTTTCAATCAATCGCAATTAACAGCAAAGCTTCTAAAAATTAATCTTTCCCATCAGTAGAAAATTTTCGTATCCAATATTGTATGTACGCGCAACGGAAAATGTTTCGTATCGCGAAAATTATATAATTTTCAATCGATTGCTCAGTCGCTGAAAGTTCCAAACTCAGAGAGTTCATTCCCCTCTAGTTTGCCTTCCAATTTGCCATCGTAAACCACACCTTCTCTCGATTCAATCACGTACAAAAAGCATACTTAAGCGATATTCTGGTGGTGAGACGCATTCATTTTTCGTGAGGACATCGACAAGCCAACATCGTTACTGAACGAGCTGAATGGCGAGGGATCGAGGGATTCACTACCTGGCATGACTTGACCTGAAACGCATTCATTCATTCCCTTGGAATTGAAAATTACATTCAAGCGAAAAAGTTTATTATGTTTTCTATCCATATAATACTGCGACCAAATACATTTGGTTTTGTGATTTTTCAATCAAGTGCGATCAACGTAAGACCACGTCTTTCGGCAATTTATTAGAGCTGCAATGAATCCTAAGAAGTAATTCCCGTTCTACGCGCACTGGCAAACGATGTTTGCTCAACAATTTCTCAAACGAGAAATGGATGTTGTGAGAAAGGATGAGCGAACGCAAAAAATATGTAGACTGATTTGATGCAACAGTTATTTTGTCTATTGGAAATGGAATACAAATCATATCACAATACAAACAATGTATTAAGTATTATACAACTTTCGTGTGATTGCTTTTTTTTGCTGAATATTGTGCCTTCAACGTAACGCTCTCGTTTTCAAAGTCTCCAGATATTCATTTATTCATTCATTCAGAATTTATTCAGAACCAACTAAAAACAAATGATCAATAAATCAAACATAGTCCTACGTCACCTTTGCGGTTATACCACAGATATAACCCACTTCCTGTTTTTTTCATAATTTGTTTGCCAAGATATGATGAGTATGAGAATTTGGCAGTTGTGCTGAACTTATTGATGGTTGGGGACTTTCTCGATTATTCAATTTTCAAGAATTCTTAAATTGCTTCCAGATTGAAAGTACAGTAATCTACATTTAGCTCGACATATAGCTAGTTTGACGGACCTGTAATGCGACCTATTTAGTTGGACATTTTTGTAAACATAGAGTTCGGGGTCCAAATTATGACCCCACATTGAAAGTCGACACTGTACCACTGTCATCGTAAATGTTCAATTACAGGTTAAAATCGCCTCCAATGCGACACTGAGCGGTGCTTCCGCACGTCGCGTTAAATGTAATTTACTGTACAACATGTCACAAGCAGGATGGGAAGAAATTTTCCAACTGTGAAAGCTGTGGCGAGTGGCAAACGCAATCGCTAAACAGAAAGGTTTAGCCGAACAAGATGGGGATATCGAGTGATAACAAAACAATAAGCTCTTTAGATTAAAGATAATTTTGTGATCTTGAAAAGGACCCTTTTTAGCCTGCATGTGAATCCAACGAGCAAACAAATCGTAATGAATGTATTTTTTTGCCATCGCTGCCTTATAACGCTCATTCGTTCGTCTCGTTGGACTCGCCCCTTTGGCTGAGTCTGCCGATTTTTCTCTATCCTGTGAGCGTGTACCGCTAAAGTACAAAACGCGCGGATCCGCTGAAAAATATATCATTCTCCTTCAAACCGTAAATCAGTGTGGTTATATGGCATCGTTTCACATCACATCGCATCAACGGATTGGTTCCGGAGCACCAGTATACCTAATAGCGGTTATAGAATTTCGGCCGGCGGAGTGCTCGAGTTGGCTTGCAATGCTGCTCACGACAATAAGAAAACCCGCCTACAGAACAGAGCACATTTGGTTCGGTGGCAACAACTAGTTTCAGCGAGTGGCAAACGCAATCGCAAAACGGCAGCAGGTAGGAGAAGGAAAAAAATTGTTTATACAGACTGCTTTGGTGGCAAAACCAGCCACCGTAAAACACGGCGCTTTTCAGGGCCATTAAACCTTTTAAAGAAGAGTTATTAAAAGTTATTCACAATACCAATGCATTCTGAAGTGACATAATATGATATATAATATGAACTGATTTATTTTGTTTATGCTTGTTTTTGAACTTCTTGGTGGTTGGGGTCTTTTAAGTTGATCATTCAGTTCTCACAAACCCATGCATGGTTCCCGAATTGAAAGTGGCTTCATGCAGGATGGCATTCACGATTTTCTCGGTAGCAAGAACTGCTTTCTTTGGTTGATAACTGATGTTGAAAATTGACTGAGGTTACATCTGCATTGTATAGAAACATAACTAAGGAGCAACATGATGAGCTATGTATTTCCTGCTGCTCTGTTCTTATTTTAAAGGACTTTAATCCGAAGGTCATCCGTCCCGGTATTCACTGTTGGTTTTTCAGAACGCTTATAGCTCATCTATTTCTCGACAGATCGTAGAGTTCGTCTCCATTTCATTTTTATTTACATTGTTTGCGGAGACTACAAATCTTACAATTCATTCGTTTACGAAACCACAGTTTAAGGTACGTTAATGTGCTCAATAGTGAAATATATGATAGTGAATGAGCTGAGGACCACTATGCATTCCCTATCATAGCCATCATTTTGATTGTACGATATGTGCATACGCCAAAAGATGCCCGGCGTTGAACATTGAATAAGTACAAAGCCTTCAGAAAAATATCAAGAAGCAACTATATAATAGTGAGAAAAAACAGAAAGTGGGTTATATCTATGGTATAACCGCAATGGTGACGTAGGACTATCGTTGATTCAGTGATCCTTTGTTTGAAGTTGAATCTGAATCCATGCTGAATGAATGAATAAATGAATATTTGGGGGACTTCGAAAACGAGAGCGTTACGTTGGAGGTACAAGGTTTTATGCATCCAATAATGGATACGAAAATATCCTACTGATGGGGAAGAATAATCTTCAGAAGCTATCCTGTTAATTGCGATTGATTGAAAAATCACAAAACCAACTGTATTTGGTCACAGTGTTACACGGATAGAAAGCATTCAAATAAACTCTTTCACATGAATGTATTTTTAAATTCCCAGAGGAACGATTAGATATTTCCACATTTTCCTCGATACTGGAAGCCCACCAGTGGTTAATGCTAACTCGATAACCATCTGCTAATAGCACTTGATTGAAACATATTTGGTGACAGTGTTACATGGATAGAAAACATCAAAATAAACTCTTTCACATGAATGTATATTAAAATTCCCATATGAACTGGCAGATTATTTCCGGATCTTTCTCGATGCTGAATGGCATCCAAAAGGAAAGAATTCCGTGCAGCCGCTACACACACATACACGTGTGTGTAGCGGCTGCTTCGATGGTCACCTTCTCTTCTCCTGAAGGATCGGCTTCCCTGTGCTCCCTCACAGTTCCAAACAAACTGCTTGCGTTTCAGGGCAGATCTCGATCCTTCGCCGTCCAGGTATGGTATGGTATTGTATTATAGAGACTTTAAACTTTTGCAGTTCATTCGTCTCTAGCCTTGAGAAAGGCCCTTTGAAAACTCTACTCTACTCCAGCGCTACCACCTCCACCCTCTTGCCTTGAGGAAGACACTCGATCCCTTGCCGTCCAGCTCGTCCAGCAACAATGTTGTCCAGTCGGTGTCCATACCCTTCGCCGTCTAGCATCCTCAGCAACGATGTTGTCTTGTCGATGTCCTCACGAAAAATGAATGCGTCTCACCACCAGAACATCGCTTAAGTATGCTTTTTGTGCGTGATTGAATCGAGAGAAGGCGTGGTTTATGATGGCAATTTGGAAGGCAAACTAGAGGGGATTGAACTCTCTGAGCTTGGAACTTTCGGCGACTGAGCAATAATCGATTGCGGGCGCATACAATATTGGATACGGAAATATCCTACTGATGGGGAAGAATAATCTTCAGAAGCTATCCTGTTAATTGCGATTGATTGAAAAATCACAAAACCAAATGTATTTGGTCACAGTGTTACATGGATAGAAAACATTAAAATAAACTCTTTCTCATGAAGTATTTTTAAATTCCCAAAGGAGCTGGCAGATTATTTTCAGTAACGATTAGATATTTCCACATTTTCCTCGATACTGGAAGCCCACCGGGGGTTATGCTAACTCGATAACCATCTGTTAATAGCACTTGATTGAAACATATTTGGTCACAGTGTTACATGGATAGAAAACATTCAAATAAACTCTTTCACATAAATGTATTTTTAAATTCCCAGAGGAACTGGCAGATTGTTTTCCGGATCTTTCTCGATACCGAATGGCATCCAAACGTAAAGAATTCCACGCGTGTATGTGTGTATGTGTAGCGGCTGCTTCGAGATCTTCCCGGGGAACCGTTTTTGGCATCACTATCCTCCTGATGGATTCATGTCTGGCCTAAGGTGCACAAACAGGCTCTTGGTGACACCGTTCATCATGGATAAACGAAAAGCTTCACCACAATAGCGACAACATGCTCCAATCGCTGTTCAATTAGAACTGAGTGGATTTCCGAGCGGTGCTCGCTTATATACCGATTGGTGATTTCAATAGCCTGTTTTGAAAGCAATTTTAAGACTATTGAAACAAGTTTTTGGATCAAAAAGTAACAAGTATAGAACGCGTAGACATTTTACCGTTCGAATGAAGTGTTTATCATACCATTTCGTTCAGTTGTTTAGGAGCTATTAACGCTCAAAATCTCGGTCTCCGGCGTAACGCTTTCGTTTTCGAAACTTTGATTTTACACCCCGGTATAGAAATGAAAGACGTAGTCCTACGTCAAAATTGAGAATGTTTGTAAAAAAAACGCAAAAACACAACATCAAAGGTTCTGTTCAGAACCTTCAACATATTCATAAAGAGTAAACAGTAAACTTATCCATTTTTCAGTTAGGTAGGTAGGTATTCACGTAGGAGAAGAAAATAAAACAATATATTTAAAATATATATTTAGCAAAAGCTGTCCCCTTTGTAAAGTCCTACGTCACTCCGGTTATGTCCCCGACATTACCCACTCGTCGTTTTATTTTTCCTTTCCAATCGTGCTTCATTCTATTTCGCTGCTGCTCTGGTTGCCCGTTTTGGTCGGTACGATTTGAGGAGCACAAAATGGACCAATCAAAAATGGGCACATAGTGCTTTTGGACAATGCTTGATATTTCACAATTATTCAATTATTTATCTCTAGAAAAATGAAATGTTATTCGTTATGATAGATGCGTAGATATATTTCCTATCAATTGATGCAAAAACCTTTGCGATCTATTGAGAAATGCTCGAGTTATAAGCGTTCCAAATCTTGCATTTTTTCCTACTTGTTCAGTGCCTAGATTTCCATTTCACCCCCTATATCTTCCGGTTGGACATAGTCCTACGTCAAAAATCAAGAATCAACTATAAGATAGTGAGAAAAAATTGAGAAAGTTTTTAAAAAAAAGCAAAAACACAAGACCAAAGGTTCTTTTCAGAACCCCCAACATGTTCATAAAGACTAAACAGTAAACTAATCCTTTTTTCAGGTAGATAGGTAGGTATTCACGTAGGAGAAGAAAATAAAACAATATATTTAAAATACATATTTAGCAAAAGCTGTCCCCTTTGTATAGTCCTACGTCACTCCGGTTTTTTCCTCAACATTACCCACCCATCTGTTTTAACAACCCCGATTTTATGTAGCCCCTCTTTGAATGATTTTTTGGGTTACAAAGACATATTTATGACACTAGTAAATGAAGTCCGATTGAGCTGAAATTTTGCATAGGATATTTTGTCGTGCAAATCAACATTTAACTGGGAGTCCCGTATGAAAATCGAGATGACCATTTTCATTGGCATCCTGAACCTTATTCAACGGTTATTCAAGACTGCATTGGAAGACCATCAGCTCACTGAACTTCTACGTATACCGTTTGGTAAAATGTTGATAACAATTTGTTGCAATAACGTCGATAACGTCGATTGAAAAATATGCACTCAACTTACATGTCCAAATCAAAATTGAGTGCCTAAATTTCATAAAATCAAGGTTCGAGGAGTATTATATTATTATATATGATGGCCCTCCACTTACCCCGTACATGGAAATTTGTATGTTAGGGCAAATTTATCTAAAAAGATAATTTTAAATTAATTCCTGTGAAAGCTAATGTCCTTGCATTGTCTTTGATTCCTATGTACGTCCATCAAAAACTATTTTAAATTTTTTTTTCTGCGTCATCATATTTTTACATTTTAACGAAACAGTTCAAACGCAAACACAACCACTTATTTACAAAGCTACATTTGTTCTGACAAATATCACACACAATTCCGCTTGAACTCATTCACACTAGCTTCTTTCATTTGTACCGGTAGCATATTATAGAGCCTTATTCCTTTGTAGAACAGTGAATTCTGAGTGATTGCTAACAGAAATGATGCCGTACGAATGTTATTAGCAGATCTTGTAGTGGAAGTTTCTTAAACTCACTACTTCTGATAATTTTTCCCTTTCCCTTAATAAACTTAATAAACAAAAACCTCTCCCTTAAAGAGCTCGAATGGGTACTGAACAAAGTCAAACAAGGATCCACAGGACCCGATGACATCAGCTCCCCTATGCTAAAGAATCTACCCCATATCGAAAAAAAGCACTTTTGAAGCTACTTAACAAAGTCTGGGACAGTGGAACCCTCCCCAGCTGCTGGAAAGAGGGTTTAATGATCTGTATTCCGAAACCAGGCAAGAACAACCATCTTCTCGACAATTTCCGCCCCATCACTCTCCTAAGCTGTGTTGGGAAAGTCATGGAAAAAATGATCAATCGACGCTTGACGCCGTTTCTAGAGTCAAAAAAGTTGATTGATTCCAGACAATTCGCATTCCGTACAGGTACAGAAGATTGCCTCGTAGCAATCGAAAAAATCCTAGACGACGCAACTGAAAAATTACATCACATAGATATTGTCTCCCTCGATTTATCGAAGGCCTTCGATCGGGCATGGAGGTACCCAGTGCTGAAAAGCTTTTTCAACTGGGAGATTTGGAGGAGGTTAGGCCTCTTCATAAAAAGTTTTCTAGAAAACCAGTCTTTCAAAACCGTAATTAACAACCACCGATCTTCTCTAAAAATCCCAGAAAACGGTTTCCCCCAAGGCCCAGCACATTGCCATGCAATCTATCTTCGAGGTTATCCCCGACCACACAAAAATCATAGTCTATGCAGACGACATCACTCTTATCTCTACGAGCTGCTTCGGCTTAATCCAGAGAAAGAGGCTTCAAAAAACCTTAGACTCCATCCAAAACTGGGCACTCCCCTTCACCCACCTGGTGACAAAAACCATCACAAACAAAGCCATCCGATATTTTCGGCAGAATATGGGGGCATAGTTAGATCTGATAAAATGTTCTTTACTGACGGTTCATTCATAAACGGGTCCACTGGCTTCGGCATCTTCAATGAAAATTCCAGTGCCTCTTTCAAACTCAAAGATCCTTGTTACGTGAATGTCGCTGAACTGGGTGCGATATACTACGCACTGGAGATCATTGAAACATTGCCCATCGACCACTATTTTATTTTTTCAGACAGTCTCAGCTCAATAGAGGCAATCCGCTCAATGAAGGTTGATAAACGCTCATCTTATTTCCTAACAAGAATAAGGCAACTATTGAGTGTTTTGGTCGAAAAATTATTCAAGATTACCTTAGCATGGGTTCCCTCTCATTGCTCGATTCCGGGGAATGAGAAAGCGGACTCGCTAGCTAAGGTGGGCGCTTTAGACGGCACTCTTATTGAAAGGCAAATTGCTTATAATGAATTTTTCCACATCCCTCGTCAGTCCACGGTGCTTCTGACATTCAACCGAGACGGTCATGTTTTTAGCGCCCCTTTGAAAAGAGTAGCGAAAAATAGAAGTTTTCTCCTCACACAACTGGTTCTATGCTAAAGGAAATTCCTTGAGGCTCTAATCAGTCCTAAATAAAGTTTTTTCTCGCAGGTGTACAAGACGAGGACAAGGAGGATGCCACCGAATAGCCTAGACGGTTGGTGGCTTTCGATACCGGCAGTTTTCACTGCCCCTAGCGTCGGTCCCTGTTTTTGGCGCGTTTTTTTGCAGCTCACTTATATATACCCCACATTATTATTACTGGTTACTTATCTCTGGTGGTGGTTTTTATTTTCAGCTGGTTTTTGATCCTGGATTGCAGAGTGGTGGTGTACCCACACTACGGATTCTCCGGTGCGGGGGCGCACCCCACCCCCCAGCAGCAGTACATAGTGTTAGTGATATTTATAACAGTTTTTATTTAAACCTCATAGACATTATAGTAGTGTTTCATTGCATTGAAAGTAGTGTTTCTAGTGAAATTTAAAAACTTTTTTGAAACAAGCTCCGAAACTGTTGAGCCTTTTCTTTTATTTTATTCTGCATTAGTGCCATTTTTAGTGTGTATCTGTGTGTATCTGTAAGCTGTACTTTTGAAAGAGCTTACTGACCAAAGAGTTATTGCGATCAAACGAATTTCCCGTATGGACCCAACCAAGAAGGAATTAATTCCAACTCCAATCCTGATTTTGACCATCAGAGGTACTGTTATTCCTGAATACATCAATTTTGGCTTTATCCGCGCCCCCACTCGCAATGTTTATCCGAATCCGATGCAGTGCTTCGGCTGCTACAAATTCGGACATACTTCTAAAAAATGTAGGACCAAGGTCCAATTATGCCGAAACTGTGGACAAGCACACCCAGAACTAGGCAATGAAGAAACTGCCAAGAGCTTTATTTGCAACGCTCCTGCCTTCTGTGTAAATTGCAGTGGCAACCACCCTTCTACTAATAGAAAATGCCCAGCATGGGTCATGGAAAACAACATCGCCAAAGTGAGAGTTGACCAAGGCATATCCTACAAGGAAGCCAAACTAAGTTACCAGGCCAAGGTAAATAGATCCTCTTACGCAAGCAAAGTCCAAGAGAGACTTAATGTAGCCCAAAGCACAGGATGCAATCGCTGCAAGTGCAACTGCACGCAGCCCAACCCTACCCCAATCATCCAAACGGTTTCCACATCGATAGTTAACCAGCCAGACATTGAATATACCATCTCCACTTCCGATTCCGAAACTGATTCAGAAATTCCCATGGAAACTGAATCAGCTAAATTAAATAAGCGTAAGATAAAAAGACGGGTGGGTAATGTCGGGGACATAACCGGAGTGACGTAGGACTATACAATGGGGACAGCTTTTGCTAAATATATATTTTAAATATATTGTTTTATTTTCTTCTGCTACGTGAATACCTACCTATCTACCTGAAAAATGGATTAGTTTACTGTTTACTCTTCATGAACATGTTGGGGGTTCTGAAAAGAACCTTTGGTGTTGTGTTTTTGCGTTTTTTTTACAAACTTTCTCAATTTTTTTTCGCTGTCTTATAGTTAATTCTTGATTTTTTTCCGAAGGCTTTGTACTTATTAAATGTTCAACGCCGGGCATCTTTCGACGTATGCACATATCGTACAATCAAAATGATGGCTGTGATAGGGGATGCACAGGTGGTCATCAGCTCATTCACTATCATATATTTCACTATTGAGCACATTACCGTACCTTAAACTGTTTCCGTGTTTCGGAGACGAATGAATTGTAAGATTTGTAGTTTCCGCAAACAAAGTAAATAAAAATGAAAAAGAACTGAGGTTTTGGAGACGAACTCTACGATCTGTCGAGAAATAAACGAGCTATAAGCGTTCTGAAAAACCAACAGTAAATACATGGACGAATGACCTTCGGATTAAAGCCCTTTAAAATAAGAACAGAGCAGCAGGAAATACATAGAGGCGAATAAACTGCAAAGTTCAAAGCCTCTTAAAAACAAAGAAAGAAGAATAAGGAAATACATAGCTCATCATGTTGCTCCTTAGTTATTTTTCTATACAATGCAGATGTAACGTCATTCATTTTTCAACATCAGTTATCAACCAAAGAAAGCAGTTCTTGCTACCGAGAAAATTCGTTAATGCCATCCTGCATACAATGTGTTGTAATTTGAAGCCATTTTTAATTCGGAAACCATGCATGGGTTTGTGAAAACTGAATGATCAATTTAAAAGACCCAACCACCAATAAGTTCAAGAACAAGATAAACAAAATAAATCAGTTTTATTATATGTCATATTATGTCTCTTTAGAATGCATTGGTATTGTGAAAAACTTTCAATAATTCTTCTTTGAAAGGTTTAATGGCCCTGAAAAGCGCCGTGTTTTACGGTGGCTGGTTTTGCCACCAAAGCAGTCTGTATAAACAAACTTTTTCCTTCTTCTACCTGCTTCCGTTTTGCGATTGCGTTTGCCACTCGCTGAAACTAGTTGTTGCCACCGAACCGAATGTGCTCTGTTCTGTTCGGTTTTGCGGGTTTTTTTTTATTGTTGTGAGCAGCTTTGCAAGCCAACTCGAGCACTCCGGCGGCCGAAATTCTGTAACCGCTATCAGGTATACTGGTACTGCGGCACCAATCCGTTGATGCGATGTGATGTGAAACGATGCCACACAACCACACTGATTTACGGTTTGAAAGAGAATATTTTTCAGCGGATCCGCGCCTTTTGTACTCTAGCGGTACACACTCACAGGATAGAGACAAATCAGCAGACTCAGCCAAAGGGGCGAGTCCAACGAGACGAACGAAAGAGCTTTAAAAGGCAGCGATAGAGGCGAATGAACTGAAAAGTTTAAACCCTCTTAAAGCCAAAAAGAAGAAGAAGAAAAGGCAGCTATGGCAAAAAAATACATTCATTACGATTTGTTCGCTCGTTGGATTCACATGCAGGCTAAAAAGGGTCCTTTTCAGTATCACAAAATTATCTTTAATCTAAAGAGTTTATTGTTTTGTTATCACTCGATATCCCCATCTTGTTCGGCTAAACCTTCCTGTTTAGCGATTGCGTTTGCCACTCGCCACAGCTTTCACAGTTGGAAAATTTCTCCCCATCCAGCTTGTGACATGTTGTACAGTAAATTACATTTAATGCGGCGTGCCGAAACACCACTCAGTTTCGCATTGGAGGCGATTTTATCCTGTAATTGAACATTTGCGATGACAGTGGTACAGTGTCGACTTTCGATGTGGGGTCATAATTTGGACCTCGAACTTTATGTTTACAAAAATGTCCAACTAAATATGTCGCATTACAGGTCCGTCCAATTAGCTGAATGTCGAGCTAAATGTAAATTACTGTACTTTCAATCTAGAAGCAATTTAAAAATTAATGAATATTGAATAATCGGGAAAGTCCCCAACCATAAATAAGCTCAGAACAACTGCCAAATTCACATACTCATCATATACTGGCAAACAAATTATGAAAAAATCAATTTGTGTTTTATTATTATTTTGGATATTATTTTAGAAAGCATTGAAATGTATTTCGTAAACTCATTTTTGAAAGTTTTAATGGCCCTGATAAGCGGCGTGTTTTATGGAATTTTAGAAAACTTAGTACTCGTGGTTTTGAAAAAAAACCATTTCGAACGCCCTCGATGCCGCCTTATTCTGGATTTGCCACCAAAGAACAAACTTTTGACGTAGGACTACGTCTTTCATTTCTATACCGGGGTGTAAAATCAAAGTTTCGAAAACGAAAGCGTTACGCCGGAGACCGAGATTTTGAGCGTTAAAAGCTCCTAAACAACTGAACGAAATGGTATGATAAACACTTCATTTGAAAGATAAAATGTCTACGCGTCATATACTTGTTACTTTTTCATCCAAAAACTTGTTTCAATAGTCTTGTTTTTTT
The DNA here is from genome assembly GCF_029784135.1 of Toxorhynchites rutilus septentrionalis. NCBI lineage: Eukaryota > Metazoa > Arthropoda > Insecta > Diptera > Culicidae > Toxorhynchites > Toxorhynchites rutilus. The sequence continues at coordinate 172,367,097 of NC_073745.1, forward strand.
GCCTTCAAAACAGGCTATTGAAATCACCAATCGGTATATAAGCGAGCGCCGCTCGGAAATCCACTCAGATTTCAAACTATACCATTAAAATGGTGAACAACTGTCAAATTAAAAATAAGGAACTTTTGCTCAACAGTATGATTTTAAATCCAAAAGCTGAACCAAAGATGTAAAGCCCAGACTGTGTCACTTGAACTGTAAAATATGTATGCAAATAGCAAAACATCTGAATAAAAATGCATTTAAGTTGTAAAAAAAAAAAGAAATCCACTCAGTTCTAATTGAACAGCGATTGGAGCATGTTATCGCTGTTGTGGTGAAGCTCTTCGTTTATCATGAAAGCGCTGATGAACGGTGTCACCAAGAGCCTGTTTGCTAGACATGAATCCATCAGGAGAGTGATGCCACAAACGGTTCCCCGGGAAGATCTCGAAGCAGCCGCTACACGCGCGGAATTCTTTCCGGAATTCCGCTACATACACGCGCGGAATTCTTTCCGTTTGGATGCCATTCAGCATCGAGAAAGATCCGGATAATAATCTTCCAGTTCCTCTGGGAATTTAAAAATACATTCATGTGAAAAAGTTTATTTTAATGTTTTCTATCCATGTAACACTGTGACCAAATATGTTTCAATCAAGTGCTATTAACAGGTGGTTATCGAATTAGTACTAACCACTGGTGGGCTTCCAGTATCGAGGAAAATGTGGATATATCTAATCGTTACTGAAAATAATCTACCAGTTCCTCTGGGAATTTAAAAATACATTCATGTGAAAGAGTTTATTTTAATGTTTTCTATCCATGTAACACTGTGATCAAATATGTTTCAATCAAGTACTAAAGGGTGTCACATCAAATTGCATCACGGAAAAAACGCTGTAGAAATTTAATTTTTAGGAATTATATCTTCAGCTTTCGCTTATAATCAGATAAGAGTGTATAGATCACGTTGGCCATGCTTCACTGTCAATTTTTCGTAAATTTGGAAAAATGTCGTCGAACGAAAAAGAGCGTCGTGAATTAATCCTGCGCACTCATTTCGAGAATCCGGAGTTGTCACTGGGATTCGTCCAATCCACGGTCAGCAGAGTACTAAAACGATACTTCGAGAACCTAACCATCGACCAGAAGATGAAGAACGGCAAAAATGGATGCTCCGTCAGTGAAAAAGATCACAAGCGCGTAGTTAAGCAGTTTAGACGTGATCCGAGATGTTCGGTCCGGGATGTCGCCAATAAGCTGAATTTGTCAAGTTCATTCGTCCAGCGGACCAAGCAGCGGGAGGGCCTGCGTACATACAAGGTTCAGAAGGCTCCTAACCGCGACGAAAGGCAAAACATGGTGGGGAAGACGCGAGCCCGGAAGCTGTACACCGAAATGCTGACGAAGCCGCATTGCCTAGTAATGGACGACGAAACCTACGTCAAAGCGGACTTTCGTAAGCTGCCGGGCCTGTTGTTCTTCTCCGCAGAGGACAAATTCAGCGTTCCGGAGGAGATTCGCAAGCAGAAACTATCCAAGTTTGCCAAAAAGTACATGGTGTGGCAAGCGATCTGCTCTTGCGGAAAGCGGAGTGCCCCCTTCGTGATGACCGGCACGGTAAACGAGCAGGTTCACCTTAAGGAGTGCCTACAGAAGCGCTTACTACCACTATTGAAGCAGCACGAGGGCCCGACCATCTTCTGGCCGGATCTCGCTTCGTGCCACTATTCAAAGGACGTGTTGGAGTGGTACGAAGCCAACGGGGTCACCTTCGTGCCAAAGGAAATGAACCCGCCCAACGCGCCGGAGCTTCGCCCAATAGAGAAATATTGGGCGATTATGAAGCAGGCCCTCCGGAAGAACCCAAAAGTTGTCAAATCGGAGGCGGACTTCAAGAGAAAATGGATTTCTGTTCAAAAAAAACTACAACCTGACGTTGTACAGAACCTTATGGACGGGGTAAAGAGGAAGGTGCGAGCATACGGGCTTGGGCTCGAAGTATGAATAAAAAGAAAATGCCAAAAATTGTTTAATAGTTTTTATTTTATTGTCTAAAATTTTCAAAAGGATCGGTCTACTGGGCGAATTTCTACAGCGTTTTTTCCGTGATGCAATTTGATGTGACACACCCTTTCTTAACAGATGGTTATCGAGTTAGCATAAACCACTGGTGGGCTTCCAGTATCGAGGAAAATGTGGAAATATCTAATCGTTACTGAAAATAATCTGCCAGTTCCTCTGGGAATTTAAAATTACATTCATGTGAAAGAGTTTATTTTAATGTTTTCTATCCATGTAACACTGTGACCAAATATGTTTCAATCAAGTGCTATTAACAGGTGGTTATCGAATTAGTATTAACCACTGGTGGGCTTCCAGTATCGAGGAAAATGTGGAAATATCTAATCGTTACTGAAAATAATCTGCCAGTTCCTCTGGGAATTTAAAATTACATTCATGTGAAAGAGTTTATTTTAATGTTTTCTATCCATGTAACACTGTGACCAAATACATTTGGTTTTGTGATTTTTCAATCAATCGCAATTAACAGGATAGCTTCAGAAGATTATTTTTCCCCATCTGTAGGATATTTCCGTATCCAATATTGTATGCGCCCGCAATCGATTCTTGCTCTGTCGCCGAAAGTTCCGAGCTCAGATAGTTCATTCCCCTCTAGTTTGCCTTCCAAATTGCCATCGTAAACCACACCTTCTCTCGATTCAATCACACACAAAAAGCATAGTTAAGCGATATTCTGGTGGTGAGACACATTCATTTTTCGTGAGGACATCGACAAGACAACATCGTTGCCTAACGTGCTGGAGGAGGTGCACGGCGAAGGATCGACACATACACGCGCAGAATTCTTTCCGTTTGGATGCCATTCAGCATCGAGAAAGTTCCGGAAAGATCTAATCATTGCTGGGAAATAATCTGCCCGTTCCTCTGGGAATTTAAAATTACATTCATGTGAAAGAGTTTATTTTAATGTTTTCTATCCATAAAATATCCATATAATACATTTGGGTTTGTGATTTGTCAATCAAGTACAGTTAGCAGGTTAGCTTCTGAAGATTATTCTTCAGAACAAGGTTTTTCGTATCCTATATTGGATGCATAAAACCTTGTGCCTCCAACGTAACGCTCTCGTTTTCGAAGTCTCCCAAATATTCATTTATTCATTCATTCAGAATGGATTTAGATTCAACTTCAAACAAATGATCTCTAAATCAACGATAGTCCTACGTCACCCTTGCGGTTATACCATAGATATAACCCACTTCCTGTTTTTTCTTCTGCTAACAGCTGCCGTTTTGCGATTGCGTTTGCCACTCGCTGCAACTGCCTGTTGTTGTCTTGATGTCCACCGAACCGAATGTGTTCTGTTCTGAATGCGGGTTTTCTTATCGTCGCGAGCAGCTTTACCAGCCAACTCGATCACTTCGACGGCCGAAACTATATAACGCCGGCTAGGTGGGCTGGTGCACTGGTACTAACGCGCTCGGCCTAGCTACTCTTTTCCTTCTTTGCCATGTCCAGACATGGCTGCTTGGGTTGGTTTGTTGAAGTGTTTTGATGCGAACCGATGTGGTGTACGGTTTGAATGAGAATGATCGTTACGGCAGCGGAGCGGGGATTTTTAAGCTGACTGGCTGGCTCGAGAATTACGCATGTGTGAGACTGCGACCAATGTTTCGTTCATTTTTTTCTTTTTCCTTTCCAATCGTGGTTCATTCTATTTCGCTGCTGCTCTGGTTGCCCGTTTTGGTCGGTACGATTTGAAGAGCACAAAATGGACCAATCAAAAATGGGCACATAGTGCATTTGGACAATGCTTGATATTTCACAATTATTCAATTATTTATCTCAAGAAAAATGAAATGTTATTCATTATGATAGATGCGTAGATATATTTCCTATCAATTGCGATCTATTGAGAAATGCTCGAGTTATAAGTTGGAACGCTTATAACTCGAGCATTTCTCAATCTTGCATTTTTTCCTACTTGTTCAGTGCCTAGATTTCCATTTCACCCCCTATATCTTCCGGTTAGACGTAGTCCTACGTCAAAAATTCAAAAACTTCAACTTCAGATGATTTGAAATCATCTGAAGATGAAAATTTCCGCGTTAATGATAAAACAAGGAAAAGATATAAAAACCAACAACCAGAAATCTCTCAACCGGCCACCCTACTTCATACAAAACAGTACCCAGTACGAATCGAACAATACCAAATTATTTAAAATTTGACCCTAGACTGAAGACCAAGACTTCCAAAGGTAACAAACAGTCAAAATAATTTCAGTTATACCTCCTTCCACATTAATTAAACCGTTCAAGAGTCTCCATAATATTTTTTCAAGTTCAACACTCCACACAAAAACAGTACACTTGTTGTCCAAGATTCAACATCCAACCGAAAACTTGCCATTCAATGGAATTTGCGTGGGCTTAGTAGGTCAATGGATGAAATAAAATTAATGTCAGCTGAGGAGAAACATCTCCCACTAACACTTGCATTCCAAGAAGCCAGAGTGACTAAGATTACATCCGATTTTAACCTTTCACTACAAGGTAAATACAAGTGGTACTTCTGTGAGGGACTTACCTCACGCCAGGGTGGAGTATGCCTTGCTGTTTTGAGCCATCTCCCACATACCCTCATCCAAATTTCATCACAGTTACAGATATGCGCAATCCAACTCACGGGACCGTTACGGTTAACCCTCGCTTCTATATACATTTCCCCAACGCATAGTAACAGTAATTTGGAAGCAGAAATGAACAATGCCATCCAACAATTACCACACCCTTTCATAATCATGGGTGATTTTAACGCCTACCATACTGTATGGGATGGCCAAAGATGCAATTTAAGAGGTAAAATTATTTTAAAAATCGTTGAACAACTTAACCTCATCATCCTGAACGACTTCCAACATACTCGTATGAATGAACACTCTGGCTCTACTTCTGCAATTGATTTAACGATTACCTCATGGGACCTTGCGCCCAGAGTCAGATGGTGTGTCGATGATGATCTAAGAGGAAGTGATCTCTTTCCCATTCACATCTGAACACTGACCAGTATTCCAAAAATCCTCCTGCGAAGGAGATGGTTGTACCAATTTGCCGACTGGGATGGTTTCGAATCAACCATTTCGCATCTGTTACCTGCACAGGGTAACTATTCAGTAGAGGAGTTTTCCCAAGTCGTTTTCGCAGCTGCGAAAGCTAATATACCCCGCACTAGTGGTATCTCCGGCCGGAAGGCAGTCCCATGGTGGAATAATGATGTCAAACTGGCCATTAAATCCAGAAGAAAAGCGCTAAGGAAGCTTAGAAGACAACTGGACGGTAGTGAGACAAAAGTACTTGCCCTAGCTGATTTTCAATCTGCTAGAGCTAGAGCAAAGAAAATTATAGCGGAAGCTAAACAAAATAGCTGGCTTAAATTTCTTGATAGCTTTTGCCCTCAGACAACTTCTAGTGAACTGTGGAGCAAGGTTAATGCAATCAGTGGCAAAAGAAGATCGCGAGGCTATTCCATTACGATCAATGGTACCACTACCGATGAGCCCGGAACCATTGCTGAACATTTAGCTGACCATTTTGCTAGTACTTCTGCCACCTCCAACTACAAAAGCGACTTCAAAGCTCGTAAAACTGCCGCGGAGATTACAAAGTATCCCTCGGACTCTGGGGAACCTCATATTTACAATATCAGGTTCTCTATGAAAGAAATGTTGTGGTCCATTAGTAAGTCCAAAGGCAAATCAGCCGGACCAGACGAAATAGAATATAGCATGTTAAAACATTTACCTTTCCACGTCAAAACGTCGCTGCTCCAAATTTATAATAACCTTTGGGCTAGCAAATGTTTCCCCGACTCATGGAAGGAAGGCCTAGTCATTCCCATCCCTAAACCGATGGAGAAAGAACCACTAGCAACTAGTTTTCGTCCCATCACCCTTCTCAATTGCCTAGGTAAGGTCTTCGAGAGAATGATCAAACGGAGATTGATGACGAACCTTGAAGAACGTCACCTCCTGGATCCTCGACAACATGCTTTTCGTCAAGGCAATGGTACCAATACGTACTTCAGCCAACTTGATCAACACCTTCACGTGATCACGCGAGACCACCTCCACGGGGAACTCGCTCTGTTGGACATATCCAAAGCCTACGATACAACCTGGAGATATAATATCTTGGACCAACTCCATCAATGGGGTATCGAAGGTAATTTGTTCGAGATAATTCGCAGTTTTCTACAAAATCGTAGTTTCAAAGTTCTTCTCGGAGGAGCCACCTCCACCAGTAAACTGCAAGAAAATGGAGTGCCACAGGGTTCTGTGCTATCGGTTGCTCTTTTCCTGATAGCGATGCAATCATTATTTGATGCCATACCCCAAAATATTGACACTTTGCTATACGCAGATGATATTCTGCTAATTTCAAAAAACTCATTCCCAGAACTAGCAAGAAGAAGACTTCAGGAAGGAATCTCATCTGTTAATAACTGGGCGAATTCCGTGGGATTTAGGATCTCAGCTGAAAAATCTCAAGTTCTTCATTGCTGCAACAATAAGCGTCACAGGAAAAAACTACGTTCTTATCTTCTGAACGGTAGTTCCATTAAACGAGTCAATTCTGCACGAATTCTCGGTGTAATGGTGGACAAAAAACTCACGTTCAATAAACATATTAAGAGTACAATATCGGACATTAAAAACCGCCTTAATTTAGTTAGCGTTATAAGCGGTCGAAGCCGAACAGGATCCCGCAAAACTATCTTCAACATTGGAAGAAGCTTAGTCTATTCCAAACTTACTTACGGTATTGAACTCTTCAGCCGTGCCACATGGAAAACGCTTGAAGAACTGAGGCCTAGCTATCAAAAGATAATAAGACTAGCATCAGGCTCGCTGAGTCAGGCAATTTACCCTTCAAATTGTTCCTCACGAGATTCTACAGCACGCGCGCGATACGAACGCTTGAGAAACATCCAACAGTTGAATCCTCTCTTGTGAGAGTGAATAACTGGTTGCAGGATACATGCCGAACCACTCTTCCAACGATTGTATCAATTCCCATTATTAACCTTCGACCGTGGTATAAAAGGGAACCTCAGATTGATTGGTCAATTAAAAACTCTGTGCGAGCTGGTGAAAACAGCAGCATAGTTTTGGCCTTTTTCAACGACCACATCCACAGTAAATACTTTATTCACCACAAGATCTTTACAGATGGATCCTTTCATGGTTTACAAGTAGGTATCGGCATTTTTGTTAATAACCTGCAAGTTAAGTTCCAACTCCCAAGTATCTGTTCGGTATTTTCAGCTGAATGAGCGGCACTTCTTATCGCTACATCAAAGTGCGAACACAACAGGAAGACGGTTATTTTCACCGATTCTGCTAGCGCGCTTCTTGCTCTTGAGAGCGGAAGTAGCAAACATCCATGGGTACTCGCAATTGAAGAGAAAACTGCCCAAAATGATATCACCTTCTGCTGGATCTCAGGTCACTGTGGAATCCGCGGTAACGAAGAGGCTGATCGCCTAGCCAAAGAAGGGAGAACATCCGAACTATGGAGCACAAGCGTCCCATCTGATGATATAATCAGATCTATGATCTATGATGACATGCTGGGAGAACGAATGGAACATCTGCAGAGATACTTTTTTGAGAAAAATTAAAAACACTACCCATCCTTGGATGGATAGAAACCAAAGATCTTTTCAAGTATGTCTAACACGTCTTCGTATTGGGCATACAAATTAACGCACAGGTTCTTGTTTGAAAAAACCTAACCACCCATTTGTAGTACCTGTAACGTCAGGCTGACCGTAGAACATTTTCTACTTGTCTGTCCACGTTACAACCTTATGAGAACAAAGTTTCAGATAGCTGACAACCCAAGGACAGCCCTAGCAAGAGATAACTTGGAGGAGGACAAATTACTGCATTTCCTGAAGGAGACGAATCTTTTGGAGCTTATTTAACCACTATACGATTATTTGCTATATGTTACCGACTTAATCACATCATACATACTAACACCTAATGCTTGTGAGCTAATATATGGGTTACCAACGTATTACATATGTTAGGTCACACACATTTTATTTATTAAAAAAATATGGGGGGTAATGTCGGGGACATAACCGGAATGACGTGGGACTAACCCAACGGCTGTCAATTTAAATTTACTAAGATAAAGTTACGTGCACGTGAAGTTACTCGGGGAATGGATTAGTTGGCTCGAAGAATTTACTCTTTAAGAAACTTTTGATGGTTCTGAAAAGATCCTTTGGTGTTGCCATTGGCTCTTGTGTTGCTGGATCATAACTTGAGTGCTGTCTCGATGGTGATGCTAAACGATCGCTTTCCTCGCCAAAGCTTCCTGTTTGAGGCTTTTCACTTTTGGGATATATTCCTGGAATTCGCTAACACTTGTTGTAGAGCCCACCTATGAAAAAAACTCACCAATCGGTTAAACGCTTAAAAAATGGCGCATTTTTCGATTTTCGCTTTCGATGCGAATATTTCCACAGCACTCTTGAAGATTTTTCACTCCTTCTATACGACCGGGAATCATTAGAAACACACTGGTCGGGTAAAACACTCAAACAATACTGAACGAAAACATGAAAGCCCATAGCCGCCACGTTTTATTTCACTTCCTTCACGTATATTTCACCTGGAAACATAAAAAACACTGGCAAACATCCCGATTAGCGATCTTTGATTCTACTGCACTCGGGAAAAGTAGAGAGCACTGCAAGCACTTAACACAACTTAGACCGATGCAGTGAGAATTATTCGCCAACTGATGAAAAGTAGCGTCGGGGACGCCATGGAGCGCGTCTTTTTTACAGATGCACGGAAAGCACCGATGAAAACGATGGATGGATAATTCATTTTTCTGCTGAATCTGAAAATTGGAATTGATTAGTACATATAATTAGCCCTGATAAAGGCCCTTCGATAGCAATCAGTATAATATAACGGAAAACTTTGTAATAAACTCTTTACAAAGCGGAATCGGACGATCCTTCTCGTTTGACTACCTAATGCCAAATGATGATTGTTTCAGAGTGGAGAGCGCATTGTATCCATGTTGGTTGGCAAGAGAATCGCATCGGATTAATTGCGATGTTCGCTGCCGCTGCTGTTGCTGTTGTTGCTATTGCAGCAGTCCGACGCCAAGCTCGATTGCGGGTTGCTCGGCTTAGCTTCGATGTTCGCTGCTACCGAAGCAGACCGATGCGACCCTCAGCTCAATGGTTGCTTGGGTTAACTTCTCTGTCCGATGCTGCTGCTGTTATTGAAGCAGGCCGATGCGACGTCCAGCTCGATTACAGGCTGCTCAGGTTTGCTTCGATTTCGCTGCTGCCGTTGCTGCCGGTATTTCGCACTAGCTCTTGTCCGCGTCATGTCCGTTGTTAGAATGCAAGCTCTGCCGAATGGCTCGCGCTTTTATAGCCTGGCTATGGTTTCCTTTCATGTGATTGGTTCATAATTTTGGCGTGTGGCAAGTGTCTCGCGTTTCTTATTTATTATTTATAATTATTATATCACCCTATTCTGTACTCTATACTCTAGTTGCCTGTTTTGGTCGGTACCATTTGAGGAGCACAATTTGGACCAATCAAAACCGGGGACATAAAGCGTTTGGATAATGCCTGACATTTTACAATTATTCAATTGTTTATTTGAAAGAAATAATAATTTTCTATATTGTGATAGACGCGTAGAAATATTTGTAACCAATTGATGCAAACATCTTTCCGATTTATTAAGAAATGTTCGAGTTATAGGCAATCAGAATCTTTCATTTTTTCCTGCATGTTCGGTGTTTAGGTTTTCATTTCACCCCCATATACTCCGGTTAGTCGTAGTCCCACGTCAAAAAATAAATAAATAAATATATAAAATACAAAACAAAAAAAAACAAAAAACAAAAAAAAATTAGTTAGATATCACAAATCAAACACACCCACACACACACTTAGACACACACTCACAACAAAATACACAGATTTTGATTTTGACGTAGGACTACGTCTTTCATTTCTATACCGGGGTGTAAAATCAAAGTTTCGAAAACGAAAGCGTTACGCCGGAGACCGAGATTTTGAGCGTTAATAGCTCCTAAACAACTGAACGAAATGGTATGATAAACACTTCATTCGAAAGATAAAATGTCTACGCGTTATATACTTGTTACTTTTTGATCCAAAAACTTGTTTCAATAGTCTTAAAATTGCTTTCAAAACAGGCTATTGAAATCACCAATCGGTATATAAGCGAGCGGCGCTCGGAAATCCACTCAGTTCTAATTGAACAGCGATTGGAGCATGTTGTCGCTGTTGCGGTGAAGCTCTTTATTTTTCATGAAAGCGCGGATGAACGGTGTCACCAAGAGCCTGTTTGTGCACCCTAGGCCAGAAGGGAATCTATCAGGAGGAGAGTGATGCCACAAACGGTTCCCTGGGAAGACATCGCTACACACACATACACGCGCGGCTATTAACAGGTGGTTATCGAGTTGGCATTAACCACTGGTGGGCTTCCAGTATCGAGGAAAATGTGGAAATATCTAATCGTTACTGAGAATAATCTGCCAGTTCCTTTGGGAATTTTCAAAATATATTCATGTGAAAGAGTTTAATTGAATGTTTTCTATTCATGTAACACTGTGACCAAATATGTTTCAATCAAGTGCTTTTAACAGGTGGTTATCGAGTTGGCATTAACCACTGGTGGGCTTCCAGTATCGAGGAAAATGTGGAAATATCTAATCGTTACTGAAAATAATCTGCCAGTTCCTTTGGGAATTTTCAAAATATATTCATGTGAAAGAGTTTAATTGAATGTTTTCTATCCATGTAACACTGTGACCAAATACATTTGGTTTTGTGGTTTTTCAATCAATCGCAATTAACAGGATAGCTCCAGAAGATTATTCTTCCCCATCAGTAGGATATTTCCGTATCCAATATTGTATGCGCCCGCAATCGATTATTGCTCAGTCGCCGAAAGTTCCAAGCTCAGAGAGTTCATTCCCCTCTAGTTTGCCTTCCAAATTGCCATCGTAAACCACACCTTCTCTCGATTCAATCACACACAAAAAGCATACTTAAGCGATATTCTGGTGGTGAGACACATTCATTTTTCGTGAGAACATCGACAAGACAACATCGTTGCCTAACGTGCTGGAGGAGGTGGACGGCGAAGGATCGACACATACACGCGCAGAACTCTTTCCGTTAGGATGCCATTCAGCATCGAGAAAGTTCCGGAAAGATCTAATCATTGCTGGAAAATAATCTGGCAGTTCCTTTGGGAATTTTCAAAATATATTCATGTGAAAGAGTTTAATTGAATGTTTTCTATCCATGTTACACTGTGACCAAATATGTTTCAATCAAGTGCTATTAACAGGTGGTTATCGAGTTGGCGTTAACCACTGGTGGGCTTCCAGTATCGAGGAAAATGTGGAAATATCTAATCGTTACTGAAAATAATCTGCCAGTTCCTTTGGGAATTTTCAAAATATATTCATGTGAAAGAGTTTAATTGAATGTTTTCTATCCATGTAACACTGTGACCAAATACATTTGGTTTTGTGGTTTTTCAATCAATCGCAATTAACAGGATAGCTTCAGAAGATTATTCTTCCCCATCAGTAGGATATTTCCGTATCCAATATTGTATGCGCCCGCAATCGATTATTGCTCAGTCGCCGAAAGTTCCGAGCTCAGAGAGTTCATTCCCCTCTAGTTTGCCTTCCAAATTGCCATCGTAAACCACACCTTCTCTCGATTCAATCACACACAAAAAGCATACTTAAGCGATATTCTGGTGGTGAGACACATTCATTTTTCGTGAGAACATCGACAATACAACATCGTTGCCTAACGTGCTGGAGGAGGTGGACGGCGAAGGATCGACACATACACGCGCAGAACGCTTTCCGTTAGGATGCCATTCAGCATCGGTAAAGTTCCGGAAGAGTTCTAATCATTGCTGGAAAATAATCTGCCAGTTCCTCTGGGAATTTTCAAAATATATTCATGTGAAAGAGTTTAATTGAATGTTTTCTATCCATGTTACACTGTGACCAAATATGTTTCAATCAAGTGCTATTAACAGGTGGTTATCGAGTTGCCATTAACCACTGGTGGGTTTCCAGTATCGAGGAAAATGTGGAAATATCTAATCGTTACTGAAAATAATCTGCCAGTTCCTTTGGGAATTTTCAAAATATATTCATGTGAAAGAGTTTAATTGAATGTTTTCTATCCATGTAACACTGTGACCAAATACATTTGGTTTTGTGGTTTTTCAATCAATCGCAATTAACAGGATAGCTTCAGAAGATTATTCTTCCCCATCAGTAGGATATTTCCGTATCCAATATTGTATGCGCCCGCAATCGATTATTACTCAGTCGCCGAAAGTTCCGAGCTCAGAGAGTTCATTCCCCTCTAGTTTGCCTTCCAAATTGCCATCGTAAACCACACCTTCTCTCGATTCAATCACACACAAAAAGCATACTTAAGCGATATTCTGGTGGTGAGACACATTCATTTTTCGTGAGAACATCGACAATACAACATCGTTGCCTAACGTGCTGGAGGAGGTGGACGGCGAAGGATCGACACATACACGCGCAGAACGCTTTCCGTTAGGATGCCATTCAGCATCGGTAAAGTTCCGGAAGAGTTCTAATCATTGCTGGAAAATAATCTGCCAGTTCCTCTGGGAATTTTCAAAATATATTCATGTGAAAGAGTTTAATTGAATGTTTTCTATCCATGTTACACTGTGACCAAATATGTTTCAATCAAGTGCTATTAACAGGTGGTTATCGAGTTGCCATTAACCACTGGTGGGTTTCCAGTATCGAGGAAAATGTGGAAATATCTAATCGTTACTGAAAATAATCTGCCAGTTCCTTTGGGAATTTTCAAAATATATTCATGTGAAAGAGTTTAATTGAATGTTTTCTATCCATGTAACACTGTGACCAAATACATTTGGTTTTGTGGTTTTTCAATCAATCGCAATTAACAGGATAGCTTCAGAAGATTATTCTTCCCCATCAGTAGGATATTTCCGTATCCAATATTGTATGCGCCCGCAATCGATTATTACTCAGTCGCCGAAAGTTCCGAGCTCAGAGAGTTCATTCCCCTCTAGTTTGCCTTCCAAATTGCCATCGTAAACCACACCTTCTCTCGATTCAATCACACACAAAAAGCATACTTAAGCGATATTCTGGTGGTGAGACACATTCATTTTTCGTGAGAACATCGACAAGACAACATCGTTGCCTAACGTGCTGGAGGAGGTGGACGGCGAAGGATCGACACATACACGCGCAGAACGCTTTCCGTTAGGATGCCATTCAGCATCGGGAATGTTCCGGAAGAGTTCTAATCGTTGCTGGAAAATAATCTGCCAGTTCCTCTGGGAATTTTCAAAATATATTCATGTGAAAGAGTTTAATTGAATGTTTTCTATGCATGTTACACTGTGACCAAATATGTTTCAATCAAGTGCTATTAACAGGTGGTTATCGAGTTGGCATTAACCACTGGTGGGCTTCCAGTATCGAGGAAAATGTGGAAATATCTAATCGTTACTGAAAATAATCTGCCAGTTCCTTTGGGAATTTTCAAAATATATTCATGTGAAAGAGTTTAATTGAATGTTTTCTATCCATGTAACACTGTGACCAAATACATTTGGTTTTGTGGTTTTTCAATCAATCGCAATTAACAGGATAGCTTCAGAAGATTATTCTTCCCCATCAGTAGGATATTTCCGTATCCAATATTGTATGCGCCCGGAATCGATTATTGCTCAGTCGCCGAAAGTTCCGAGCTCAGAGAGTTCATTCCCCTCTAGTTTGCCTTCCAAATTGCCATCGTAAACCACGCCTTCTCTCGATTCAATCACACACAAAAAGCATACTTAAGCGATATTCTGGTGGTGAGACACATTCATTTTTCGTGAGAACATCGACAATACAACATCGTTGCCTAACGTGCTGGAGGAGGTGGACGGCGAAGGATCGACACATACACGCGCAGAACGCTTTCCGTTAGGATGCCATTCAGCATCGGTAAAGTTCCGGAAGAGTTCTAATCATTGCTGGAGAATAATCTGCCAGTTCCTCTGGGAATTTTCAAAATATATTCATGTGAAAGAGTTTAATTGAATGTTTTCTATCCATGTTACACTGTGACCAAATATGTTTCAATCAAGTGCTATTAACAGGTGGTTATCGAGTTGCCATTAACCACTGGTGGGTTTCCAGTATCGAGGAAAATGTGGAAATATCTAATCGTTACTGAAAATAATCTGCCAGTTCCTTTGGGAATTTTCAAAATATATTCATGTGAAAGAGTTTAATTGAATGTTTTCTATCCATGTAACACTGTGACCAAATACATTTGGTTTTGTGGTTTTTCAATCAATCGCAATTAACAGGATAGCTTCAGAAGATTATTCTTCCCCATCAGTAGGATATTTCCGTATCCAATATTGTATGCGCCCGCAATCGATTATTACTCAGTCGCCGAAAGTTCCGAGCTCAGAGAGTTCATTCCCCTCTAGTTTGCCTTCCAAATTGCCATCGTAAACCACACCTTCTCTCGATTCAATCACACACAAAAAGCATACTTAAGCGATATTCTGGTGGTGAGACACATTCATTTTTCGTGAGAACATCGACAAGACAACATCGTTGCCTAACGTGCTGGAGGAGGTGGACGGCGAAGGATCGACACATACACGCGCAGAACGCTTTCCGTTAGGATGCCATTCAGCATCGGGAATGTTCCGGAAGAGTTCTAATCGTTGCTGGAAAATAATCTGCCAGTTCCTCTGGGAATTTTCAAAATATATTCATGTGAAAGAGTTTAATTGAATGTTTTCTATGCATGTTACACTGTGACCAAATATGTTTCAATCAAGTGCTATTAACAGGTGGTTATCGAGTTGGCATTAACCACTGGTGGGCTTCCAGTATCGAGGAAAATGTGGAAATATCTAATCGTTACTGAAAATAATCTGCCAGTTCCTTTGGGAATTTTCAAAATATATTCATGTGAAAGAGTTTAATTGAATGTTTTCTATCCATGTAACACTGTGACCAAATACATTTGGTTTTGTGGTTTTTCAATCAATCGCAATTAACAGGATAGCTTCAGAAGATTATTCTTCCCCATCAGTAGGATATTTCCGTATCCAATATTGTATGCGCCCGCAATCGATTCTTGCTCTGTCGCCGAAAGTTCCGAGCTCAGAGAGTTCATTCCCCTCTAGTTTGCCTTCCAAATTGCCATCGTAAACCACACCTTCTCTCGATTCAATCACACACAAAAAGCATACTTAAGCGATATTCTGGTGGTGAGACACATTCATTTTTCGTGAGGACATCGACAAGACAACATCGT
Source organism: Toxorhynchites rutilus septentrionalis (assembly GCF_029784135.1). NCBI lineage: Eukaryota > Metazoa > Arthropoda > Insecta > Diptera > Culicidae > Toxorhynchites > Toxorhynchites rutilus. Next base: position 172,382,562 of record NC_073745.1, read on the forward strand.
TGTCTAACGTGCTGGAGGAGGTGGACGGCAAAGGATCGACACATACACGCGCAGAACTCTTTCCGTTAGGATGCCATTCAGCATCGGGAAAGTTCCGGAAAGATCTAATCATTGCTGGAAAATAATCTGCCAGTTCCTCTGGGAATTTTCAAAATATATTCATGTGAAAGAGTTTAATTGAATGTTTTCTATCCATGTTACACTGTGACCAAATATGTTTCAATCAAGTGCTATTAACAGGTGGTTATCGAGTTGCCATTAACCACTGGTGGGTTTCCAGTATCGAGGAAAATGTGGAAATATCTAATCGTTACTGAAAATAATCTGCCAGTTCCTTTGGGAATTTTCAAAATATATTCATGTGAAAGAGTTTAATTGAATGTTTTCTATCCATGTAACACTGTGACCAAATATGTTTCAATCAAGTGCTATTAACAGATGGTTATCGAGTTAGCATTAACCACTGGTGGGCTTCCAGTATCGAGGAAAATGTGGAAATATCTAATCGTTACTGAAAATAATCTGCCAGTTCCTCTGGGAATTTAAAATTACATTCATGTGAAAGAGTTTATTTTAATGTTTTCTATCCATGAAACACTGTGACCAAATACATTTGGTTTTGTGATTTTTCAATCAATCGCAATTAACAGGATAGCTTCTGAAGATTAATCTTCCCCATCAGTAGGATATTTCCGTATCCATTATTGGATGCATAAAACCTTGTGGCTCCAACGTAACGCTCTCGTTTTCGAAGTTCTCCAAATATTCATTCATTCAGAATGAATTCAGATTCAACTTCAAACAAATGATCTCTAAATCAACGATAGTCCTACGTCACCCTTGCGGTTATACCATAGATATAACCCACTTCCTGTTTTTTGTAAAAAAAAGGCTCTTTTCCGACATTCGAATACAATTTTTGCGGGGATGGCACACAAGTCAAGTAATATCTTTTAATCACCATATAATTCACTTTCAGCTTCCCGGGATAAACATAATTTATCATTTTTTTCAGCGTGTTTGATATAATTACTTCTTATTCCTACTACCAGGTGACCAAATATGCCTCCCATCACTAACGTACTTCTCTTCCAGCATATGTTATACGATTATTACACTATATACATGATGTAACGGAAACGAGAGCAGAGGAAGCATGCGCGAAATTTGATAAAAAAAAACCCAAGGCCTTTCTCAAGGCTAGAGACGAATGAACTGCAAAAGTTTAAAGTCTCTATAATTCAAGACCTTCCTTCCTTCCTCGTCAGTACACGCTCGTGAGTTGGCAGCGCATGTGGAGTGGAGATGAGTTCGGTCGTTGGATACACACGATTATCCCTAAGGTCTCGACGAGTGCATGGTTCAAGGGATTGAATGTAGATCGTGATTTCATTCGCGTGATATCTCGGCTTATGTCCAATCACTACAACCTAAACGCGCATCTCTATCGCATTGGGCTCGCAGCAAACAATCTTTGTGATTGTGGCGATGGCTACCACGACATCGAGCATGTTGTCTGGTCGTGTATCCGGTTCCATACTGCTCGCTCTCAGCTCTCTAGAGCACTGAGAGCACAAGGCAGACAATCGGAGATCCCCGTCCGGGATATCTTAGGTAGCCGTGATCCTGATCTTCTGCTTCATCTATACCTGTTCCTCAGAAACGCCGATGTCAACGTTTAATGATGTTTCCTTCGTTGTGTCCCCGTTTTATATCCCTTCTATCCGATCGATAAACTTTTACTTAGTCGCGGCAATACATACACACACTCTTTACAGATACACGGGCCAAAGGTTGTGCAGTCCACTGATCATTCAACAAGAGCCAAAGGTTGTACCGCTCATGACAACTCTACACGAACTGATGATTGCGCCGGTTAGTGACCATTCTATCCTGGATTCCTCGAGTCGAGAAAGACGCACCACGCTAGATATGAGGTACAGACTAGGGGGGCGATGCTGATTAAGGGTCAGCTGCATCCCAATAGGAAGTATCCCGTGTCGGGCACACGTACAGAGCATTGGAGACAGCAACATCCGAATTTCGAAAACACTTGTAATACTAACCTCGAGCCAACCGCGAGTAATCGGTTACATATTACTAACATAGATAACAAGAAAAATTGTCAAAGTATTAAACTCCCGGCCCCGTGAGGCTAACGCCATATGAGCCTTGATAAAACTATATATTTTGGAAAAAAAAGGCATCCGTCACATGTCACTCCCCGAAAGCGACCACAATGTCCCATTAATACATAGGGCTAAAACATGGTTAAAAAATCTCACGAAGATCTTCCCGATATATGTGAACGTTCATCTGTTACGGGAAGAACGTCAAATCGCCGAACATTAACCTTGATCTTCTCAAGGTGGTTCGTGCGGGAAACCCTTCTCCAAAAATCAAAGCCTGCTTTAATAACCTCATTGCAATCAATTTTCAAATCAATCACCAGGTATAAACAGATGGTTCAATCAGTGCCGATGGGGTTGGATGTGGAATTTTCGAGAGTAGATACACAGGTAGCTTTTCTCTTCCACCGCAATGTTCCATCTTCAGTGCAGAAGCTTTCGCCCTTTTAATAGCTACCCAAGATTGCACCCATGATTTCCATCCTACCACAATATTCTCCGACTCAGCTAGCTGTCTCCACGATCTTCTGAGTGGAAACAGCAAACACCCATGGATGAAACAAACAGGAGAGGCTGCTTCAGATAAAAACATCTCCTTCTGCTGGGTTCCTGGTCACTCAGGAATCCGCGGAAACACTGGCCGGCAAGGGCAACAAAATCGAACCCCCAGACATGCTCTGTCCTCCATCTGACATTGTCCGCTGAGTAAAACAGCAAGTCCGTGAAAGGTGGGACATAGGCTGGATAAACAGCCGTCCCACTCATCTTCATAAAATCAAAAACTCCACTCTCCCTTGGGAGGACCGCCTCAATAGTAGGGAAAGGTGAGTCCTTATCGCATTGGTTTTGGGACAACGACGTCTTATTCTCCCCCACATTTCTCTTTCACCGAATTCACATTTTCCCCTGTTTTCACATTCAGAATGACAGAGCCATCCCGCCCCTCACGTACAGCATTAATTTGATTTACGGAACGATCGAATTTTTCTTTCAAACTCTGCTTCGTGGTTTTCGCCGATTGTTTCACATCCTTCGATCGAACTTTCACTACAGGCTCTCTGTTTTTCCATTGGTTTGGAGTTGATCTCTTGCTCCTCAGCATATCAGCATAAGTTGTGCGTTTTGCCTCATTTACCTTATTTTCCCCAGGAATAGGAACATGAAGGTCCTCAATTATAGGTCTCTTCCGCGATCGAAGATGGCTACTTGGTCCAGACGGAGTAACAATATCAACTACTGGCTCATTTGTTTGATTTCTTGTTCTCTCCCATTCTTTTCCAATTGATTAAATTTCTCCTTATTTTATTCTACCATACTACTAATTTCCTTCGATAATTTTCCAACTTCCGTTTCAATTTTTAAACTCACACACGTTTCCATATCTTTCATTCTTCTGTCCAATTTTTCTTCCCATTTTGGCACACTTTCATTGAATTTTCCAAGAATGTCATTGGATTTTTTTTCATCACATCATTGTAGCTAACTTGCTGCTTGCGGCACTCATGACACATATATTTCAAACCACGATTTGTTTTCATTGCTTCCAACCCAATGAGGTACATATAGAGGTGGAGCAGTAGGCGAAGTATATCTGTATTGGCAAGCAAAATATCGTGTCGTAATTATTTGCATTCAATAAGGAATGTATATGGAAGAAACAAAACAATGTTGAAAGTACTCACGGTTGCATGATAATTTGAGCCACAATTTCCATGAAATCATTCAACTGTATGTTTTTTGACAGATGACCATTATATCGTGGCTTATTTCGATAATTTATGTGGTAAACAGGTCCAGAGAACAATCATATGCTTAGTTCTTGAAATCAGTAACATTTTCGGTGAAATTTTGATTAACTGGCGATTATTCTCTCACAACATACACACCGACACTGAGAGCCTTGGAAACATACACTGCATAACGTTAAAATAATGAAACTTCGTTTATATCTATGAACGTGGGGAAGTGAAAATGGCACATGGAAATATCTCTTTTATCCGTCTTTTTCGATGTGATTTCACAAACATTCACTGCGCACTATCACATTAGCCTCATATTCAAGCGGGAAAAAAACAGGAAGCGGGTTATATCTATGGTATAACCGCAAGTGTGACGTAAGCCTATCGTTGATTTAGAGATCATTTGTTTGAAGTTGAATCTAAATCCATCTTGAATGAATGAATAAATAAATATTTGGGTGACTTCAAAAACGAGAGTGTTACGTTGGAGACTCAAGGTTTTATGCATCCAATATTGGATACAAAAAACCTTGTTCTGAAGAATAATCTTCAGAAGCTTTCCTGTTAACTGCACTTGATTGACAAATCACAAAACCAAATGTATGTGGTCGCAGTATTATATGGATAGAAAACATTAAAATAAACTCGCTTGAATGTAATTTTCAATTCCAAGGGGAACTGGCAGATTATTTTTCAGCAACGATAATTTCTTTCCAGGTTTCCTCTCGATAACCAGCAAACGAAAAAAGTTGCTCCTTTCAGTTCGGCCTATAAAAAACTTTTCTGAACTCTAATCCATCAAATTTGGAGCCCTGAAAAGGGCTGTTGATTATATGCTAAGCTAATATAGCACGCTCTCCTCGGATACGATGGGCCAGCTGGATGTCCTTGGGCATGATGTGACGCGTTTTGCATGGATAGCACACAAATTGGTATCTTCGAGTAAGCCTCCTGCAGCGTCATAGCCGCGGAACTTTGGAAGCGCAAGTCGGTTTTGAAGTCCTAAGCAATTCCACGAACCAAATGCTGCAAAGGTATCTTGCGGATCAGCAATTCGGTCGACTTCTGATAGCGACGAATTTCATGCGAAGTTCCCGGTCGATAGCGATGTGGCTTCTTCACGCTTCCTGCGGCTGATGCGCTTATCCGAGCTGCTTTCGTGGTGCCTTACCACCGAAAGACTAACGCGTCACATCATGCCCAAGGACATCCAGCTGGCCCATCGTATCCGAGGAGAGCGTGCTATATTAGCTTAGCATATAATCAACGGCCCTTTTCAGGGCTCCAAATTTGATGGATTAGAGTACAGAAAAGTTTTTTACAGGTCGAACTGAAAGGAGCATTTAGCGAAAATCGTGGTTTCGATAATAATTCGTTACCGGTAGGTGCCATGGATATGGATTTCTTAATGAAGAATATGAAATACATGACATGATGTAGTGAATATATCCCCATATCGAAGAAATCACTTTGGTGAAACTGCATTATAAAATGATTTGTGTACGAATGCCGCTATCGATAGTCGACTCTAATTTGCGCTGGGTAATTTCCTCGGAGGACTCGATTCCTCCTTTGAGCATTAATAATCTCTTTCTAGCAAAACGATGTGGTATTAATCACATTATTTGAATGATAGAATGAAGTAGTTTTCTGCCAATTTCCTTCAACCTCCAAACGTATCTTTCTTCCGTTTGTCGTTTTCGCGTTCGCTAATCCTTTCTCACAACACCCATTTCTAGTTTGAGAAATTGTTGAGTAAACATTGTTTGTCAGTGCGCGTAGAGCGGGAATTCCTAAAGATTCATTGCACCTCTAATAAATTGCCGAAAGACGTGGTCTTACGTTGATCGCACTTGATTGAAAAAATCAAAAACGAAATGTATTTGGTCGCAGCATTATATGAGTAGAAAGCAAATAATCGCTCGAAAATGACTTGATTTTCGAGATGTGAAACATTTTCCGTTTTTCATGTTATGCATCCAATATTGGATACGAAAATTTCCACTGATGGGGAAAAAAATATTCAGAAGCTTTCCTGTTAATTGCGATTGATTGAAAAATAACAAAACCAAATGTATTTGGATAGAAAACATTAAAATAAACTATTTCGCATGAATGTATTTTTCAATTCCCAGGGGAACTGGCAGATTATTTTTCAGCAACGATGATAGCAACGAGAATTCCGCGCGTGTATGTGTGTGTGTGTGTGTGTGTGTGTGTGTGTGTGGTGGCTGCTCCGATGTTTCAAGCGGAACCGTGGCATCACTCTCCTCCTGATGGATTCCCTTTTGGCCTATGGTGCACAAACAGGCTCTTGGTGACACCGTTCATCAGCGTTTTCATGATAAACGAAATTAGCTTCACAACAACAGCGACAACATGCTCCAATCGCTATTCAATCATAACTGAGTGGGTTTACGAGCGGCGCTCGCTTATATACCGATTTTTGATTTCAATAGCCTGTTTTGAAGGCAAAAAAACAAGACTATTGAAACAAGTTTTTGGATGAAAAAGTAACAAGTATATGACGCGTAGACATTTTATCTTTCAAATGAAGTGTTTATCATACCATTTCGTTCAGTTGTTTAAGACCTATTAACGCTCAAAATCTCGGTCTCCGGCGTAACGCTTTCGTTCTCGAAACTTTGGTTTTACACCCCGGTATAGAAATGAAAGACGTAGTCCTACGTCAAAATGTACTTTTTAAATTGATAAATTACTTTCTGAAAATAGCATTTTCACATGGATGCGGTGGGCAATCAAAGATAAACACAACGACTGACGTCACTATTTGAGAAATAGTTATGGCAGCGCATGCTGTGTCGCTCGAAACTCTACCATCTTCATTACATTTTTCCAGGACATTGCTTCCTACCCATGCCTATCTATTTCTTCCGAGCATTTTAAATGCTTTATCAAACCACACGACCCAAAACACTTTGCGCTTTCTTCCTTTATCGCTTCCGTGCAAACACCACACTGCACGGTCGATGACATCGTCTTCTCGGCCGCTGACCTGTAGGTCAGCCTGTGTTGAGATATCTGCAGCCCACTGCTCGTTCGCGTTGTACGGTAAAAATTCACACACTTCAATCGAAGTTTTAGGATTATTAGTCAACACTTATCAAACATCAATTGCATCAATTAATTATGCTTGTCAAGCTCTTCACATAGATAAATTTTTTCAACATAAAAATCGTCAGAATGACACTAGAAATCCAACTTAAAAAGTAGAAGGATCTTTGCATTGAGGCACAAACGAAAGCTTGACGTAGGACTTTGATTATTGGGAACAACTACTTTTGAATTGTGTTTTTTGAAATCCGTTAATTTAACTCATTCAATACTCCAAATGGTTACCCTGGAAAAATATTTTGTCCGTACAGAAATATAAATCGATCGTTCGCCTGTTTTCGTTTGTCACTTGATTTTGCTGAGAAAGAAAAGGAGCGACACTTTTCTAGTACCTTCTTGAACTTTATTATTATCTTTAATATTAGTAAACCAAACTGGAATTCAACAAATATAGGAACTTCACTGCTATTCATGTCCTGACATTGATGGTGGCTAGATCAGATAGGACATTTTCTAATTTGTATGATTTTTTTTCCAATACTGTGGAAAGAATATGTGCTTCTTCTTTAAAAGTCGCAAATTGTATGGCTAAACATATTTCACGCTCGACAATGCTGTATGTTATAATTTGATTCGTGCAATTTTGGCATATTTTCTGTTGAGAATCAACCAACGTTCCATGAAAAATAATATTTAACAATAGTTCAATCAGAAAAAAAATCCCATAACCCTATTTTTTTATTTTTTATAATAATCCGGTAATGACTATAACGATAACACCTACATGCGATAGGCCAAGCAATGGATTGAAGGCAACGAATTTTTTTTTTCTTTTTGCTTTCCCACTTTTGTTTACCCAATCCATGCATTGTCACAACTCCGTCACTCCGTATTTTTTCTGATAAACAGAAAATATAAAAATATTACACATGAATTGGAAAAAAAGGCACTAAGTTGAAAATTTACATCCTCGATGAAAACATAGTTTAATTGCAATAGTGAAAATCATAATTTTGACAATCCTAATTTTAGATTCAAAATTACACATTACATGTATTTTTCTCTTTTTCGGTTCCATACTCTTTTTCGGCTTCAGCAACGATGATAGCAACGAGAATTCCGCGCGTGTATGTGTGTGTGTGTGTGTGTGTGTGTATGTGTGTGGTGGCTGCTCCGATGTTTCAAGCGGAACCGTGGCATCACTCTCCTCCTGATGGATTCCCTTTTGGCCTATGGTGCACAAACAGGCTCTTGGTGACACCGTTCATCAGCGTTTTCATGATAAACGAAATTAGCTTCACAACAACAGCGACAACATGCTCCAATCGCTATTCAATCATAACTGAGTGGGTTTACGAGCGGCGCTCGCTTATATACCGATTTTTGATTTCAATAGCCTGTTTTGAAGGCAAAAAAACAAGACTATTGAAACAAGTTTTTGGATGAAAAAGTAACAAGTATATGACGCGTAGACATTTTATCTTTCAAATGAAGTGTTTATCATACCATTTCGTTCAGTTGTTTAAGACCTATTAACGCTCAAAATCTCGGTCTCCGGCGTAACGCTTTCGTTCTCGAAACTTTGGTTTTACACCCCGGTATAGAAATGAAAGACGTAGTCCTACGTCAAAATGTACTTTTTAAATTGATAAATTACTTTCTGAAAATAGCATTTTCACATGGATGCGGTGGGCAATCAAAGATAAACACAACGACTGACGTCACTATTTGAGAAATAGTTATGGCAGCGCATGCTGTGTCGCTCGAAACTCTACCATCTTCATTACATTTTTCCAGGACATTGCTTCCTACCCATGCCTATCTATTTCTTCCGAGCATTTTAAATGCTTTATCAAACCACACGACCCAAAACACTTTGCGCTTTCTTCCTTTATCGCTTCCGTGCAAACACCACACTGCACGGTCGATGACATCGTCTTCTCGGCCGCTGACCTGTAGGTCAGCCTGTGTTGAGATATCTGCAGCCCACTGCTCGTTCGCGTTGTACGGTAAAAATTCACACACTTCAATCGAAGTTTTAGGATTATTAGTCAACACTTATCAAACATCAATTGCATCAATTAATTATGCTTGTCAAGCTCTTCACATAGATAAATTTTTTCAACATAAAAATCGTCAGAATGACACTAGAAATCCAACTTAAAAAGTAGAAGGATCTTTGCATTGAGGCACAAACGAAAGCTTGACGTAGGACTTTGATTATTGGGAACAACTACTTTTGAATTGTGTTTTTTGAAATCCGTTAATTTAACTCATTCAATACTCCAAATGGTTACCCTGGAAAAATATTTTGTCCGTACAGAAATATAAATCGATCGTTCGCCTGTTTTCGTTTGTCACTTGATTTTGCTGAGAAAGAAAAGGAGCGACACTTTTCTAGTACCTTCTTGAACTTTATTATTATCTTTAATATTAGTAAACCAAACTGGAATTCAACAAATATAGGAACTTCACTGCTATTCATGTCCTGACATTGATGGTGGCTAGATCAGATAGGACATTTTCTAATTTGTATGATTTTTTTTCCAATACTGTGGAAAGAATATGTGCTTCTTCTTTAAAAGTCGCAAATTGTATGGCTAAACATATTTCACGCTCGACAATGCTGTATGTTATAATTTGATTCGTGCAATTTTGGCATATTTTCTGTTGAGAATCAACCAACGTTCCATGAAAAATAATATTTAACAATAGTTCAATCAGAAAAAAAATCCCATAACCCTATTTTTTTATTTTTTATAATAATCCGGTAATGACTATAACGATAACACCTACATGCGATAGGCCAAGCAATGGATTGAAGGCAACGAAATTTTTTTTTTCTTTTTGCTTTCCCACTTTTGTTTACCCAATCCATGCATTGTCACAACTCCGTCACTCCGTATTTTTTCTGATAAACAGAAAATATAAAAATATTACACATGAATTGGAAAAAAAGGCACTAAGTTGAAAATTTACATCCTCGATGAAAACATAGTTTAATTGCAATAGTGAAAATCATAATTTTGACAATCCTAATTTTAGATTCAAAATTACACATTACATGTATTTTTCTCTTTTTCGGTTCCATACTGCTCGCTCTCAGCTACTGTGTCTCTAACCTTCAAAAAGGCCCTTAGAAAACTTTACTTTTTCCTCGTATTACTTCTCCACCCCCATTGCCTTGAGAAAGGTATTCGATCCCTCACCGTCCAGATCGCCCAGCAACGATGTTGTTCAGTCAGTATTCCCACAGTCAGTATTGCCTCAACGAGATCCACTGTTTATAATCTAGGCAAATATTCCCCTTCGTTCTTCTTCTTTTCCTTTGTTCACGGAGACTTTAGGTCTTACGATTTCCCCTTCGTTGCTCGACGATAAGTTGCCCGTTATTGACAGCTATGTTCAAGAAAGCACACAAATGGACAGAACAAATGTATGGGAAAATGGAAACGCTTATAGTTTTTTGGAATTTTAATCGTTTACATACCATGGGATTGTAATGTATAGCATATCAAACAAATCTTAGGGAATTATCGATTCGTTAGGCATGTAAATCGCCAAAATCCGTTCGCGGCAAAAATAGTTATTAACGTTAACTTTATTTCATAAAAACGTGACCTGTTTTCTGATTTGGCACCCTTAATGAAAGACGTAGTTCTACGTCAAAAAAACGCAAGGTCGGGAGAATACGGGGCACGCGAAGTGTGTGAACGAGCGTTGTCGTGCTGCAATATTATTGGCGCTGAGTTACCTCTATCAAGACAAACTCGAAGTCGGAGGTGTTCCAGTGTCTGTATATACTGTATATTCGAAGACTTTCACTCGATACTCATATTGATGGAGTTTTAAAAAAATATATTTATGGCGCCATTGTGTGGTGGCGGCCATTTTGGATTTGCATTCTTCATAAATAACTGTGTTCTACTAGTCAAGCCCTTTCATTTGATACCCATATTGATGGGATTTTAGGTTCTCAAGACAATGGAATACGCAGTTTTATAATGATAGCAGAGATAAACTTGTGTTGACAAGAACGGGGTAAAATTTCTATTATTAGGTTCGTTACCAAGCGCGATTCGGATGTTTTTCTTGCGGGGCCCAAATAGTCTGTCGGTACGCTAGTAATCAGAGAAATAACCGGGAAACAATAATTATTTTTACTTTTGAAAAACCAGCACTGGATCGATCCCCTGTATACAAACATACAAACAGGGCAAGCAACAGAACTGTTTAGTAGAAATAGGAATTTGAATCTGTGCACTGAAACATACCATTCGTAGTATTTAAGTGTACCAAATGTGCCATTTTTGTCATTTGTACCATTTGGACCATTTGTGCCATTTGTGCCATTTGTGCCATTCGTGCCATTTGTGCCATTTGTGCCATTTGTGCCAATGTGCCATTCGTGCCATTTATGCCATTTGTCCCAATCTGTGCCAGCTGTGCCAAAATGTGCCAACTGTGCCAGCTGTGCCAAAGTGTGCCAACCACTCTTTAGAAAACAAACGCAGCGCTGCGCTTGAGTTTAATGTTCATCAGCGCGCGCTCAAAGAATACTCTTATTCTATTTTGGTGCGAAGAGCACAAAATTCATAAGCACGACAGCGCAAAATGTACCCGGCGCAGAACTCAGATATTAACATTTCTTCTCACTTGTGTGATGCGCGTCTCATTCTATACATACTATACTCATTCTATATTCTTCAATGGCACTAACGTTCCTAGAGGAACTTCGCCGTCTCAACGTAGTATTACTTGCGTCATTTTTATTAGTACTTAGTTGAGATTTCTATGCCAAATAACACGCCTTGAATGCATTCTGAGTGGCATGCTCTAGAATACGCGTGATCACAGTGCAAGTCGGAGGAAATTTCTTTGACAAAAAATTCCCCCGACCAGAACGGGAATCGAACCCGAACACCCGGCATGTTAGTTATGACGCTAACCACTCGGCCAAGGGAGCACATCAAATTCTAGCGCCCGCTTTGTCTTCGTTCGCATTCGAGTATCTGCTCCCGTGCTGATCGGTCGCATTTTTGGAGAGCTCGTGTTTTTTGACAAAGTTAAATTCGTTCGTGGCACGTTGCATTCGGCAAGTGCATTCACCCAAGATATGGGGAAACCACGCTCTAATAAAGGGCAATCAACTGCTGCGAAGCGGACCCGTTCTGAAGCGGAATTAGGTGATGAACCGGCTGAAGTACAGCAACAGCTGCTTGCAAACAATAAATTTGCAGCGCTCCCGGTGGAGGATAGCGGAAATACAACAAGGAAAGAAAAAATGCCGCCATTTTATACGAAAGGTTTCCCGGACAAGTTTCGTGAGGAAATGAAGCTGCTCATCTCGAGGGGGCTACAAGTGAAATTTAGCCTGTGCACTGACGGCTATAAAATTATGGTTCCCGCGCTGAACCATTATAAAGCCGTCCAAGAATACTTAAAAAGAAAAGGTGTGGAGTATTTCACCCACGATATGGCAGCTGACAAGCCATTCAAGGTTGTGCTTCGGGGGCTCCCGGACATGGAAATAAAAGAGGTGCAGGATGGATTGACCGAACTAAATTTAAAAGTGATGGCTGTGCATAAAATGAACCGACGGAATAAAAAAATCAGGTATCGTGATCAACTGTACCTGATACACCTTGTACGTGGATCCATCAACATGGTCGGACTGAAGGAAATCGATTCGTTTGATCATTTTATAATTAAATGGGAGCGATATAATCCCATCCATCGAGATGTCACCCAGTGCACAAACTGCCTGAATTTCGGGCATGGTGCTAAAAATTGCCATATTAGCAGCCGTTGCAATTCTTGCAGAGGAAGTCATCGTACTAGTGAATGTATCAAAGAGGATGTAACCACACAATGCATATACTGCGATGAAGAACATCCGTCAACCAGCCGTCAATGCCCTAAGCGGGCAGAATTTATTGAAAAACGCAGAAATGCATCGTTGAATATGAAATCAAGCAAGAGAAGTCTACAGATTCAGCAACCGGTCTCACCGCACAATCAAATTAGGAGATCCATTCCAATCCTGGCGCCTCTCCCTCTTCCCACATCGAGGATGAACGAATCGGTTAATCCAACGAGTCTAACAAAAAATACGCCGGTTCAGTCAACATCGCGTGAGGTACAACATCCCCCTGGAGTGATGAGTTTCGCCCAGGTAGTAGCAGGTGCCAATCAAACAACAGCAGACACAGATGATCTGTATTCATGGGCGGAGATGAGTGCCCTCTGCGTCGAATTCTCGCGACTATTAAGTGCCTGTAAAACCAAACAGGACCAAGTCACCACGATGATGAATTTCTTATACCAATATGGCAGACCATCCATCCAACCTTAGAATTATTACATGGAACGCATGCTCCCTCGCAAAGAAACAGGTTGAACTTGCAGAATTCCTCAGGAACCACAAGATCGACGTTGCAGCAATCACGGAAACTCACCTGAAACCAACTATCAGCTTCAGTCTTCCAGAACATACAATCGTCCGACTGGATCGTACCAGCTCACGCGGGGGCGGAGTCGCTGTAGCAGTGAGAAGAGGTTTGAAGTTCCTTTCGTTGAAGAGCTTCAACCTTAAAATCGTTGAGGCCATCGGCATCGAGCTGTTAACATCAATAGGGCCAATTAACATCATCGCAGTGTATTGTCCCCGTCAAGTGAGGGAAATAGATGGTTCCTGTTTGCTACTACGCAGAGATCTAGTCGCGCTCACAAGAAACCGTGGAAAATTCATCCTAGCTGGAGACCTCAACGCAAAGCACGAATCCTGGGGGAATCACCGGCGGAATATGAACGGCACAGTTATTTTCAGCGATCTTCCTTGCGGGCACTACAACATCCTGAGCCCTGAGGAAGCAACGTATTATTCACCTGCCGGGGTCCCCTCTATTCTCGACATCTTCGTCACCAACATGGCGAACGTTCAGCAGCCATCGGTGGTGCACGATCTGAGCAGCGACCATTATCCATTGATGTTGATTCTCGGTGAACAAGCGGAAACTAGAAGATTGCAGCGTCGAAATTATCATCGGGTCAACTGGTCGGCATTTCAGCAAACGGTAGACGCGGAGGTACGTTTTGATCATCACCTTCAGACTCCAGAGGACATCAACAACGCGCTGGGTAGCGTGGAAGACGCACTGCGAGTCGCCCGAGAGCAGCATGTCCAACAAGTTCCAAGTGTGAGTAGCCTTCTTGAAATTGATAATGAAACAAAAAAATTCATCCGTTTGCGAAACATTTTTCGGAGGCAGTTCCAACGAACTCGCCTTCTGGAAAAGAAATTGGCAGTGAACCAACTTTCCAGAGTGATCCAGGCCAGGATCTTGGATCTCAAAAACAGAAATTTTTCAAGAAAATTGAGCCAGCTCCCATCCTATTCCCGCCCCTTCTGGAGGCTGACGAAAATCCTTAAAACCAAGCCTAAACCTATCCCACCTTTAATCCCCAGTTCCCCAAGTCCTGATATTTTAATAACCCCCGCTGAGAAAGCGGATGCATTGGGACAGCACTTCTACAGCTCGCATAGCATTGGGCAGGCTATGTCAAGTCCCCGGGAAGCTGATGTCGCGGAAGCTGTAGCTGAAGTGGATCGGGTTCCATTAGCTTTGAGTGATGAGCAGCGAGTAACTGCTGATGAGGTGGAAGCTAAAATAAAATCCTCCAAAAATATGAAGGCCCCCGGCTTTGATAACATTTTCAACCTGGAAATGAAACATCTAAGTCCCAGGTTATATGAACATCTAGCATCGATTTTTAATCGATGCTTACAACTTGGCTACTTCCCCTCGAAGTAGAAGTTAGCTAAAGTTGTTCCTATCCTGAAGCCGGGGAAAGATCCAACATCATCTGGAAGCTATCGCCCTATCAGCTTACTCTCTGCTCTCTCCAAAGTTTTTGAGAAACTGATCAACTCCAGGCTTGCGGATTTCGCGACCGAAAATAATATTCTCCCTGACGAGCAGTTTGGTTTTCGGAGTGGTCGATCCACAATTCATCAACTCGTCAGAGTAACGAACAACATCAGACGGAACAAAACAGTCTCCAAAACAACTGCAATGGCATTGTTGGACGTCGAAAAGGCGTTCGACAATGTCTGGCATGATGGTCTGGTGTTTAAGCTGCATCAGCGACGTTTTCCAGGTTTTCTGATAAAAATTATCAGAGACTACCTTTCAGGCAGAACATTCAGGGTATCGCTGAATAATGTCTGTTCAGGGGAACTGAACATCATTGCAGGGGTGCCCCAAGGCAGCATCCTGGGACCCCTGCTGTTCAACATATACACGTCAGATATTCCTCCCTTACCAGGTGATGTCCAATTATCTCTGTTCGCAGATGATACGGCTATTATCTATAAGGGACGAATAACACGTGCTCTGACGGAAAAACTTCAGCGGGGCCTTAATGTCCTGTCTGAATACTACAACACCTGGAAGATTCGGGTGAATGCGGCGAAAACCCAGACTATCCTTTTTCCCTATTCAAAATCCCCCCGACTTGTTCCGTCTGATGACCTCAGGACCAGTTTAGGAAATACTTCCTTAGGCTGGTCCAAGGAGGTAACATATCTCGGTGTTACACTAGACAGTAGGCTGTTATTCAGACAACATATCGATAAAATTGTGACTAAGTGCGGTATAATGATCAGATCATTATATCCACTCCTGAACAGAAAGTCTGCTCTGTGTCTGAATAACAAGCTTGCTGTCTACAAACAAATCATCTTCCCGGTGATTGAATACGGCATGCCGATTTGGAATAGCTGTGCCCAGACGCATCGGCTCAAGCTCCAGCGAATCCAGAATAAAATCCTTAAAATGATCCTCAATCTACCTCCCTGGTCAAGAACATCTGAGACCCATGACCTGGCTGGAATCGATACACTGGAAGACTGGTTCGCTGTCAAATTAAACAAATTTCGAGAGGGCTGCTTACACTCGGAACATCAAGTGATAAATAACCTGTATAGGTAGACTAGTGTTAAGTAGCATTTGGAATTTTAGGTTAGGTAGGTTATCAAATTCAAAACCAAAAAAAAAACTATGTAATTAGCGCTTTGTAAAAAACAGGAAGTGGGTTATATCTATGGTATAACCGCAAGGGTGACGTAGGACTCTCGTTGATATAGAGATCATTTGTATGAAGTTGAATCTGAATTCATTCTGAATGAATGAATATTTGGAGAACTTCGAAAACGAGAGCGTTACGTTGGAGGCACAAGGTTTTATGCATCCAATATTGGATACGGAAATATCCTACTGATGGGGAAGAATAATCTTCAGAAGCTATCCTGTTGATTGCGATTGATTGAAAAACCACAAAACCAAATGTATTTGGTCACAGTGTTACATGGATAGAAAACATTCAATTAAACTCTTTCACATGATTATATTTTGAAAATTCCCAGAGGAACTGGCAGATTATTTTCAGTAACGATTAGATATTTCCACATTTTCCTCGATACTGGAAGCCCACCAGTGGTTAATGCCAACTCGATAACCACCTGTTAATAGCACTTGATTGAAACATATTTGGTCACAGTGTTACATGGATAGAAAACATTCAATTAAACTCTTTCACATGAATATATTTTGAAAATTCCCAAAGGAACTGGCAGATTATTTTCAGTAACGATTAGTTATTTCCACATTTTCCTCGATACTGGAAGCCCACCAGTGGTTAATGCCAACTCGATAACCACCTGTTAATAGCACTTGATTGAAACATATTTGGTCACAGTGTTACATGGATAGAAAACATTCAATTAAACTCTTTCACATGAATATATTTTGAAAATTCCCAGAGGAACTGGCAGATTATTTTCAGTAACGATTAGTTATTTCCACATTTTCCTCGATACTGGAAGCCCACCAGTGGTTAATGCCAACTCGATAACCACCTGTTAATAGCACTTGATTGAAAAACATATTTGGTCACAGTGTTACATGGATAGAAAACATTCAATTAAACTCTTTCACATGAATATATTTTGAAAATTCCCAGAGGAACTGGCAGATTATTTTCAGTAACGATTAGATATTTCCACATTTTCCTCGATACTGGAAGCCCACCAGTGGTTAATGCCAACTCGATAACCACCTGTTAATAGCACTTGATTGAAACATATTTGGTCACAGTGTAACATGGATAGAAAACATTCAATTAAACTCTTTCACATGAATATATTTTGAAAATTCCCAAAGGAACTGGCAGATTATTTTCAGTAACGATTAGATATTTCCACATTTTCCTCGATACTGGAAGCCCACCAGTGGTTAATGCCAACTCGATAACCACCTGTTAATAGCAC
The DNA here is from genome assembly GCF_029784135.1 of Toxorhynchites rutilus septentrionalis. Taxonomy (NCBI): domain Eukaryota; kingdom Metazoa; phylum Arthropoda; class Insecta; order Diptera; family Culicidae; genus Toxorhynchites; species Toxorhynchites rutilus. Next base: position 172,399,835 of record NC_073745.1, read on the forward strand.
TTGATTGAAACATATTTGGTCACAGTGTTACATGGATAGAAAACATTCAATTAAACTCTTTCACATGAATATATTTTGAAAATTCCCAAAGGAACTGGCAGATTATTTTCCAGCAATGATTAGATCTTTCCGGAACTTTCTCGATGCTGAATGGCATCCTAACGGAAAGAGTTCTGCGCGTGTATGTGTCGATCCTTCGCCGTCCACCTCCTCCAGCACGTTAGGCAACGATGTTGTCTTGTCGATGTCCTCACGAAAAATGAATGTGTCTCACCACCAGAATATCGCTTAAGTATGCTTTTTGTGTGTGATTGAACCGAGAGAAGGTGTGGTTTACGATGGCAATTTGGAAGGCAAACTAGAGGGGAATGAACTCTCTGAGCTCGGAACTTTCGGCGACTGAGCAATAATCGATTGCGGGCGCATACAATATTGGATACGGAAATATCCTACTGATGGGGAAGAATAATCTTCTGAAGCTATCCTGTTAATTGCGATTGATTGAAAAACCACAAAACCAAATGTATTTGGTCACAGTGTAACATGGATAGAAAACATTCAATTAAACTCTTTCACATGAATATATTTTGAAAATTCCCAGAGGAACTGGCAGATTATTTTCAGTAACGATTAGATATTTCCACATTTTCCTCGATACTGGAAGCCCACCAGTGGTTAATGCCAACTCGATAACCACCTGTTAATAGCACTTGATTGAAACATATTTGGTCACAGTGTTACATGGATAGAAAACATTCAATTAAACTCTTTCACATGAATATATTTTGAAAATTCCCAAAGGAACTGGCAGATTATTTTCAATAACGATTAGATATTTCCACATTTTCCTCGATACTGGAAGCCCACCAGTGGTTGATGCCAACTCGATAACCACCTGTTAATAACCGCGCGAGTATGTGTGTTTAGCGATGTCTTCCCAGGGAACCGTTTGTGGCATCACTCTCCTCCTGATAGATTCCCTTCTGGCCTAGGGTGCACAAACAGGCTCTTGGTGACACCGTTCATCCGCGCTTTCATGATAAATAAAGAGCTTCACCGCAACAGCGACAACATGCTCCAATCGCTGTTCAATTAGAACTGAGTGGATTTCCGAGCGCCGCTCGCTTATATACCGATTGGTGATTTCAATAGCCTGTTTTGAAAGCAATTTTAAGACTATTGAAACAAGTTTTTGGATCAAAAAGTAACAAGTATAGAACGCGTAGACATTTTATCTTTCGAATGAAGTGTTTATCATACCATTTCGTTCAGTTGTTTAGGAGCTATTAACGCTCAAAATCTCGGTCTCCGGCGTAACGCTTTCGTTTTCGAAACTTTGATTTTACACCCCGGTATAGAAATGAAAGACGTAGTCCTACGTCAACATGCATTCGGCAAAACATAAACCTCATACAAATATGTAAATACCAATGTTTAACAAAGATGAAAAGTGAAAAATCATTATATCACTTGCTATGTAAATAATAGGAAAGACTAAGTGTACTGTTAAATAAATATGAATTTAATGCAAAAAAAAAATGTCTTCGTTCGTTCTAAGCAAAGCATAAAAACAACAGCGCGCCCCTATTTGAACGGTATACGCTTGTGTGAAGAAATATATCTCAACAGAGAGAGCAGTATAGAAATACGGCGCAAGCTCAGTGCAAATTTCAGTGTAAAACTAAGCTTAACACTGGGCGCAAATCTCTGCGTAAGAACGGCACTGACAACCAAACTTTCATCTGTGTTTCGGAGCGTGCTCATTCGCCAGAGCGCATGTTTGCGCAAGGAGTGGGAACTCAACTGGGTACAAAAATCTTGTTGCGCATCAGCACCGAGTTGCATTCTGAAGACAGGTGCCAACTGTGCCAGCTATGCCAACCGTGCCAAGTGTACCATGGCCCAGCTCTGTGCCGTACCATTGTAAAAAAAGACGGGTGGGTAATGTCGGTGACATAACCGGAGTGACGTAGGACAAAGCGGACAGCTTTTGCTAAATATATATTTTGAATATATTGTTTTATTTTCTTCTCCTACGTGAATTCCTACCTATCTACCTGAAAAATGGATTAGTTTACTGTTTACTCTTCATGAACATGTTGGGGGTTCTGAAAAGAACCTTTGGTTTTGTGTTTTTGCGTTTTTTTACAAACTTGATTCTTGATTTTTGACGTAGGACTACGTCTTTCATTTCTATACCGGGGTGTAAAACCAAAGTTTCGAGAACGAAAGCGTTACGCTGGAGACCGAGATTTTGAGCGTTAATAGCTCTTAAATAACTGAACGAAATGGTATGATAAACACTTCATTTGAAAGATAAAATGTCTACGCGTCATATACTTGTTACTTTTTCATCCAAAAACTTGTTTCAATAGTCTTAAAATTGCTTTCAAAACAGGCTATTGAAATCAAAAATCGGTATATAAGCGAGCGCCGCTCGTAAACCCACTCAGTTATGATTGAACAGCGATTGGAGCATGTTGTCGCTGTTGTTGTGAAGCTAATTTCGTTTATCATGAATGCGCTGATGAACGGTGTCACCAAGAGCCTGTTTGTGCACCTAAGGCCAAAAGGGAATCCATCAGGAGGAGAGTGATGCCACGGTTCCGCTTGAAACATCGGAGCAGCCGCCACACACACACACATACACGCGCGGAATTCTAGTTGCTATCATCGTTGCTGAAAAATAATCTGCCAGTTCCCCTGGGAATTGAAAAATACATTCATGCGTAATAGTTTATTTTAATGTTTTCTATCCATATAACACTGCAACCAAATACATTTGGTTTTGTTATTTTTCAATCAATCGCAATTAACAGGAAAGCTTCTGAATATTTTTTTCCCCATCAGTGGAAATTTTCGTATCCAATATTGGATGCATAACATGAAAAACGGAAAATGTTTCACATCGCGAAAATCAAGTCATTTTCGAGCGATTATTTGCTTTCTACTCATATAATGCTTCGACCAAATACATTTCGTTTTGGATTTTTTCAATCAAGTACGATCAACGTAAGACCACGTCTTTCGGCAATTTATTAGAGGTGCAATGAATCTTTAGGAATTCCCGCTTTACGCGCACTGGCAAACAATGTTTACTCAACAATTTCTCAAACGAGAAATGGGTGTTGTGAGAAAGGATTAGCGAACGCGAAAACGACAAACGGGAGAAAGATACGTTTGGAGGTTGAAGGAAATTGGCAGAAAACTTCTTCATTCTATCATTCAAATAATGTGATTCATACCACATCGTTTTGCCAGAAAGAGATTATTAATGCTCAAAGGAGGAATCGAGTCCTCCGAGGAAATTACCCAGCGCAAATTAGAGTCGACTATCGATTGCGGCATTCGTACACAAATAGTTTTATAATGCAGTTTCACCAAAGTGATTTCTTCGGATATATTCACTACATCATGTCATGTATTTCATATTCTTCATAAGGAAATCCATATCCATGGCACCTATCGGTAACGAATTATTATCGAAACCACGATTTTCGCTAAATGCTCCTTTCAGTTCGGCCTGTAAAAAACTTTTCTGTACTCTAATCCATCAAATTTGGAGCCCTGAAAAGGGCCGTTGATTATATGCTAAGCTAATACAGCACGCTCTCCTCGGATACGATGGGCCAGCTGGATGTCCTTGGGCATGATGTGACGCGTTTTGCATGGATAGCACACAAATTGGTATCTTCGAATAAGCCTCCTGCAGCGTCATAACCGCGGAACTTTGGAAGCGCAAGTCGGTTTTGAAGTCCTGAGCATTTCCACGAACCAAATGCTGCAAAGGTAGCTTGCGGATCAGCAATTCGGTCGATATCTGATAGCGACGAATTTCATGCGAAGTTCCCGGTCGATAGCGATGTGGCTTCTCCACCTATCCTGCTACTGGTGCGCTTATCCGAGCTGACTTCGTGTGCCTTACCACCGAATGACTAACGAGCTGTCTGCGAAAGACTAACGAGCTCGAGTCCTCACGGTGCGAGAGTAGAGTAAGAAATGAACGAAAGCAAAGGAAGCGTCATTTTATAAACCATAAAAGTATAGAATCTAAATCCCACCCTTATTATATTCGTGAGTATACAGTAAGCTTATACAATAAAGAGGGTGGGGTTTACATTCGATTCTTTTATGTTTTATAAAATGACACTTCCCTTGCTTTCGTTCATTTCTTACTCTACTCTCGCACCGTGAGGACTCGTTTCATCGGGACTAAGCAGACAGCTCGTTAGTCTTTCGGTGGTAAGGCACCACGAAAGCAGCTCGGATAAGCGAATCAGCCGCAGGAAGCATGAAGAAGCCACATCGCTATCGACCGGGAACTTCGCATGAAATTCGTCGCTATCAGAAGTCGACCGAATTGCTGATCCGCAAGCTACCTTTGCAGCATTTCGTTCGTGGAATTGCTCAGGACTTCAAAACCGACTTGCGCTTCCAAAGTTCCGCGGTTATGACGCTGCAGGAGGCTTATTCGAAGATACCAATTTGTGTGCTATCTATGCAAAACGCGTCACATCATGCCCAAGGACATCCAGCTGGCCCATCGTATCCGAGGAGAGCGTGCTATATTAGCTTAGCATATAATCAACAGCCCTTTTCAGGGCTCCAAATTTGATGGATTAGAGTTCAGAAAAGTTTTTTACAGGCCGAACTGAAAGGAGCATTTAGCGAAAATCGTGGTGTCGATGATAATTCGATACCGATAGGTGCCATGGATATGGATTTCATAATGAAAAATATGAAATATATGACATGATGTAGTGAATATATCCCCATATCGAAGAAATCACTTTGATGAAACTGTTTACCATTTGTCGTTTTTAATTGTTGGGAAAGGGCATTATCTCTGCTGACTAAATTCCAAGAAAAAATCCATTCCTTCTTTAAGCGTGATTCATTCTGCTTCGGATCAACGGAACAGTATGATAATCATTTCATACAAAAGATAAAATGTCCAAGAGTTATATGATTGCTATTTATTGAGTCAAAAAATTGTTTCAATAGCTTAATGATAACTTCGAAAACAGGTTATTGAAATCATTCGTATCCGTATGTAGCGCGCCCACTTGGAAACCCATTAATCTTATTGGAATGTGAGATGGGGAAGCTCATACTTACGTCTATGCATTATGCTGTACACTACAGACTTTTTTTCTCCGTACTGATTAAGAAGCCGACCGAACTATCGGTCGACAAGTCAGTCTGCAGTCGGCGGGGGCTCTTAATTTCGTTTTTGCAGGCCGAACCGAAAAAATTTCAGTCGAGTTAACTCTTTTTTACAGTAATGCTTTTGAATCCGGACACTTTGCATTACATTCAATATCATACCACAGCCATAACATTTATTTCATGTTGATTTTATGCGATTAATAGTTGCTAATATAGTTACTGATAGTTTCTTGATAGTTACTTATCAATCGCATTAATTCAACATGCAGAAAATGTTGTGGCTGCGGTATGGTATTAAATGTAACGCAAAGTGTCCGGATTCAAATACATTACTGTATACTTACTTCGATGTTATTCGTTTCTCTCTCAGGGTAAGCAACGAATATAATAAGGGTGGGGTTTAGTTTCCTTACTTTTATGGTTTATAAAATGACGCTTCCTTTGCTTTCGTTCATTTCTTACTCTACTCTCGCACCGTGACGACTCGTTTGTTTGGGACCAAGCAGATAGATAGTTAGTCTTTCAGTGGTAAGGCACACGAAAGCAGCTCGGATAAGCGCACCAGCCGCAGGATAGGTGAAGAAGCCACATCGCTATCTACCGGGAACTTTGCGTGAAATTCATCGCTATCGGAAGTCGACCGAATTGCTGATCCGCAAGCTACCTTTGCAGCTTTTGGATCGTGGAATTGCTCAGGACTTCAAAACCGACTTGCGCTTCCAAAGTTCCGCGGTTATGACGCTGCAGGAGGCTTATTCGAAGATACAGGACAGGACAGGACATTCATTCAGGCTTATTCGAAGATACAGGACAGGACAGGACATTCATCTGGCCCATCGAATCCAAGGAGAGGATGCTATATTAGCTTAGCATATAATCATCGGCCCTTTTCAGGGCTCCAAATTTGATGGATTAGAGTTTAGAAAAGTTTTTTGCAGGCCAAACTGAAACGAGAATTTTCGTTTGGATGCCATACAGCATCGAGAAAATTCCGGAAAGATCTAATCGTTGCTGAAAAATAATCTGCCAGTTCCCTGGGAATTGAAGAATACATCCATGCGAAAGAGTTTATTTTAATGTTTTCTAATTATATGGCGAACACAGCGACCAAATACATTTGATTTCGTAATTTTTCAATCAAGTGTAATTAGCTGGAAAGCTTCTGAAGATTATTCTTTCCCATCAGTAGGATATTTTCGTATCCAATATTGGATGCATAACATGAAAAACGGAAAATGTTTCGTATCGCGAAAATTATATAATTTTCAATCGATTATTGCTCAGTCGCCGAAATTTTCATACTCAGAGAGTTCATTCTCCTCTAGTTTGCCTTCCAAATTGCCATCGTAAACCACACCTTCTCTCGATTCAATCACGCACGAAAAGCATACTGAAATGATATTCTGGTGGTGAAACCGATTCATTTTTCGTGAGGCGTCGTGCACAAATTACGTAACGCGATAAGGGGGAGGGTGGGGGGGGGTAGATGTTGCGTTACTTTCTGTTTATTAGAGATAGGAAATTGCGTTACGAAAGGGGGGGGGAGAGGTGGTTCAAAATTTGGATTTTTAGCGTTACGTAATTTGTGCACGACGCCTGAGGACATCGACAAGACAACATCGTTACTGAACGAGCTGAACGGCGAGGGATCGAGGGATTCATTACCTGGCCTGACCTGACCTGAAATGCAATCAGTTTGTTTTAACTGTGAGGGAGCGCAGAAAAGCCGATGCTGATACTCTCGTGACCAAGAGAGTATCGAAATACGGTTCCTCGGGAAGACATAGAAGCAGCCGCCACACACACACATACACGCGCGCAACTCTTTTCGTTTGCTGGTTATCGAGAGGAAACCTGGAAAAAAAAGATCGTTGCTGAAAAATAATCTGCCAGTTCCCCTTGGAATTGAAAATTACATTCAAGCGAGTTTATTTTAATGTTTTCTATCCATATGATACTGCGACCACATACATTTGGTTTTGTGATTTGTCAATCAAGTGCAGTTAGCAGGAAAGCTTCTGAAGATTATTCTTCAGAACAAGGTTTTTTGTATCCAATATTGGATGCATAAAACCTTGAGTCTCCAACGTAACACTCTCGTTTTTGAAGTCACCCAAATATTTATTTATTCATTCATTCAGGATGGATTTAGATACAACTTCAAACAAATGATCTCTAAATCAACGATAGTCCTACGTCACCCTTGCGGTTATACCATAGATATAACCCACTTCCTGTTTTTTCTGAAGGCTTTGTACTTATTAAATGTTCAACGTCGGGCATCTTTCGGCGTATACACATATCGTACAATCAAAATGATGGCTGTGATAGGGAATGCACAGGTGGTCATCAGCTCGTTCACTATCATATATTTCACTATTGAGCACATTACCGTAAATTAAGCTGTGGTTTCGGAGACGAATGAATTGTAAGATTTGTAGTCTCCGCAAACAAAGTAAATAAATATGAAAGAGAACTGAGATTTTGGAGACGAACTCTACGATCTGTCGAGAAATAAACGAGCTATAAGCGTTCTGAAAAAACAACAGTAAATACAGGGACGGATGATCTTCGGATTAAAGTCCTTTAAAATAAGAACAGAGCAGCAGGAAATACATAGCTCATCGTGTTGCTCCTTAGTTATTTCTCTATGCAATGCAGATGTAACGTCAGTCAATTTTCAACATCAGTTATCATCAGTTATCTCTATAATCGCTGTTAGGTATACTGGCACTAATCCGTTCGGCCTAGTTACCCTTGCGGAGCAATCAGTGAATGAGACCAACAGGGAACTGGAGACCTGCACGGTTCGAGTGAGACTTTGCCTTTCCCTTAACATGTCCTCCTTTGTTACGTCCACACGTCCACGTTGCTGCTTGTTTTCTTTTTATGATGTGATGCGATGCGATGTTAAACGATGCCGTACAACCACACTGGTTTACGGTTTGAAAGAAAATGAGATATTGACATAGGACTACGTCTTTCATTTCTATACCGGGGTGTAAAATCAAAGTTTCGAAAACGAAAGCGTTACGCCGGAGACCGAGATTTTGAGCGTTAGTAGCTCCTAAACAACTGAACGAAATGGTATGATAAACACTTCATTCGATAGATAAAATGTCTACGCGTTCTATACTTGTTACATTCTGATCCAAAAACTTGTTTCAATAGTCTTAAAATTGCTTTCAAAACAGGCTATTGAAATCACCAATCGGTATATAAGCGAGCGCCGCTCGGAAATCCACTCAGTTCTAATTGAACAGCGAGCATGTTGTCGCTGTTGTGGTGAAGCTCTTCGTTTATCATGAAAGCGCGAATGAACGGTGTCACCAAGAGCCTGTTTGTGCACCTTAGGCCAGAAGGGAATCCATCAGGAGGAGAGTGATGCCACAAACTCTTCCCCGGGAAGATCACGAAGCAGCCGCTACACACACACACACACACACACACATACACGCGCGGAATTCTTTCCGTTTGGATGCCATTCAGCATCGAGAAAGATCCGGAAAATAATTTGCCAGTTCCTCTGGGAATTTTCAAAATATAATCATGTGAAAGAGTTTAATTGAATGTTTTCTATCCATGTTACACTGTGACCAAATATGTTTCAATCAAGTGCTATTAACAGGTGGTTATCGAGTTGGCATTAACCACTGGTGGGCTTCCAGTATCGAGGAAAATGTGGAAATATCTAATCGTTACTGAAAATAATCTGCCAGTTCCTTTGGGAATTTTCAAAATATATTCATGTGAAAGAGTTTAATTGAATGTTTTCTATCCATGTTACACTGTGACCAAATATGTTTCAATCAAGTGCTATTAACAGGTGGTTATCGAGTTGGCATTAACCACTGGTGGGCTTCCAGTATCGAGGAAAATGTGGAAACATCTAATCGTTGCTGCAAATAATCTGCTAGTTCCTTTGGGAATTTTCAAAATATATTCATGTTAAAGAGTTTATTTGAATGTTTTCTTTCCATGTAACACTGTGATCAAATACATTTGGTTTTGTGGTTTTTCAATCAATCGCAATTAACAGGATAGCTTCAGAAGATTATTCTTCCCCATCAGTAGGATATTTCCGTATCCAATATTGTATGCGCCCGCAATCGATTATTGCTCAATCGCCGAAAGTTCCGAGCTCAGAGAGTTCATTCCCCTCTAGTTTGCCTTCCAAATTGCCATCGTAAACCACACCTTCTCTCGATTCAATCACACACAAAAAGCATACTTAAGCGATATTCTGGTGGTGAGACACATTCATTTTTCGTGAGGACATCGACAAGACAACATCGTTGCCTAACGTGCTGGAGGAGGTGGACGGCGAAGGATCGACACATACACGCGCAGAACTCTTTCCGTTAGGATGCCATTCAGCATCGAGAAAGTTCCGGAAAGATCTAATCATTGCTGGAAAATAATCTGCCAGTCCCTTTGGGAATTTTCAAAATATATTCATGTGAAAGAGTTTAATTGAATGTTTTCTATCCATGTAACACTGTGACCAAATATGTTTCAATCAAGTGCTATTAACAGGTGGTTATCGAGTTGGCATTAACCACTGGTGGGCTTCCAGTATCGAGGAAAATGTGGAAATATCTAATCGTTACTGAAAATAATCTGCCAGTTCCTCTGGGAATTTTCAAAATATATTCATGTGAAAGAGTTTAATTGAATGTTTTCTATCCATGTTACACTGTGACCAAATATGTTTCAATCAAGTGCTATTAACAGGTGGTTATCGAGTTGGCATTAACCACTGGTCATTCCTCAATCGATAGTTGAAAGAGCCGGACGCTTATTGTTCGCGTCTCTGCTACAAATCGAAGCTGGTGAAGTTTTTTTTTCCCCTCCGCCAAAGTGCCTTTGGTTTTTTTTTTCTTTGACCGTTCGTGGCAAGATAAGTGCCGTTAATACCCGGAACAGCGAGGAAGCAGCACCTCTCCGGCAACGCCGGACCGGCGACCTGTGAATTGGTTCCAGCGGCATCGATTTCATCATAGAGAAGTATAATCAACAACAACTTTTGCCGTCACGCTATTGTGTTTACCTCGTAGCGTGCGGTGTTGTATAGTTTCGAATACGGGTGTTCAAGGTTGTTCGGACACCGCAAATTAGTATTTTGTTTTTTTTTTTTTTTGGAAGATTTTTTTTTTTTTGAGATATATATATATTTATATATTTTTCTTAAATTTAAGTTAATTATTAGTCTAAGTTAGTTTTAAGTTGAGTTTTTGAGCGCGCGTGCGTGTGTGTGTGTTTTTTTTTTCATAGACGGTTGCGCACCGTTTGCGCAACCGTTATGACATCTACCGATGCCATTGTTGCGCGGACGCGCTATTATCAATCGACCTCAAAGGGACCATGGGTTGTTTTCTTTCGGCCCAAGGGAAAATCGTTGAGAACTCTTGATATTTCAAGAGATTTGCTGCGTCAATTTTCGGGCGTCTCGATACATAAAGAGAGACCGGATAAACTGCGTGTAGAAGCACTGACTTTTGATGTGGCCAACAAGATTGTTGACCACGAAGGGAATATCACATCTACATCCCTTCTCGAGAGGTGGAGATAGAAGGCGTAGTAACCGACGCGAGTCTGAGTGTCGATGAATTGAAAAAAGCTTCGGGTTCTTTCAAAAACTCGATGATAGGTGATCTTGTAAAGATCCTGGATGTTAGAAACCTGCATTCAGCATCTTTGGAAGAAAACAAAAAAGTTTATAAGCCCTCGCACTCTTTTTGGATTACTTTCGCAGGTTCTGTTCTCCCAAACTATGTGAAAGTAGAAAATATTTTTTTCCCAGTGCGCCTGTTTGTACCACGGGTTTATAATTGTACCAACTGTAAAAAGTTGGGACACTCGTTTAGCCACTGCGGCAACAAATTTCGTTGCGGTAAATGTGGCGAGAAACATAGTGAGGATTCTTGCACACAAACAGTGGAAAAATGTATCCACTGTGGCGAGAATCCTCACCCTCTACAGGAGTGCCCGAGGTACAAACAGCACTCCGATAAAGTGAAGCGTTCTATCGCTGGACGCTCCAAGCGGACTTATGCTGAAATGCTAAAGACCGCTCAAGATGAAAACCAATTTTCGGTTTTGTCATCTCAAGAATCGGACTCTGATTCTGATGAGGGTCATATTACGGCTGCACCAGAATCTTCAATAAAGGATGAATCATCAAAAAGAAAGCTCTCTTCACCAACGGTGCACCGTAAGAAACCTAAAGTGACCCTCGGAAGATTGTCTAATTCCAAGGGTAATAGTAATAAAAAAACGAATCCGAAGGCTCCTTCTCAGCCAGTTCCTGGTTGCAGCAAGGATTTTACTTCATTACCCAGAGAAGAGAGAAATAAAAACGCTGCTCCTCGAACTTCTCGTAGAAAATTCGCGTCTAATCGAGGATTGATAGGTTTTTCGGACATTGTGGACTTCATACTAAACACGTTAAAAATTCAAGACCCCCTCAGAAGCTTTATTTCTGCCTTGCTTCCATCTTTAAAGTCTTATCTTAAGCAATTGACTGCTTCATGGCCCCTCCTTGCATCAATCATATCATTCGATGGATAATTCCCCTAGCGTAGTAGAAGATATGATCAATGTGCTACAATGGAACTGCCGTAGTCTAGTGCCAAAACTAGATTCGTTCAAATTTTTACTTCAAAATTATGATTGTGATATATTTGCCCTCTCTGAAACATGGCTTTCTTCTGACACTGAACTCAACTTCCACGATTTTAACATTATTCGCCTGGATAGAAATGATTCTTATGGAGGAGTACTTTTGGGGATCAAAAAGTGCTACTCTTTCTATAAAATTCCTCTCCCAGCTCTATCAGACGTCGAAATTGTCGCGTGTCAAATAACTGCAAAGAGTAAAGAACTTTGCATAGCTTCAGTATACGTTCCTCCAAATACTAACATTAGCCGTAGTCATCTTTGGAATCTAGTCTCGATTCTCTCATCCCCAGTTCTAATTCTGGGTGATATGAACTCTCATGGTACTGGGTGGGGTGATCCTTATGATGACGCCAGAGCGGCTATTTTTTACGATTTATGTGACGATTTCAACTTGACTATCTTGAACACTGGTGAAGCGACACGAATTCCAAAACCTCCGGCTCGAGAAAGTCGTCTCGACCTTTCTTTTTGCTCAAGCTCGTTATCATTGGATTGCCAGTGGAAGGTCATCAATGATCCCCATGGTAGCGATCACTTGCCAATCAGTATATCAATCAAGTGTAGCCCGCAATCCACTGAACCATCTCGAGTTCCATTTGATCTAACAAGGAACATCGACTGGCAAAAATTTGCAACGGCGGTAACAATCGGTGTCGAATCAATAGATATACTTCCACCATTGGAAGAATATCGATTCTTTGTCGATTTGATGTATAAAAGCTCACTGGAAGCACAAAAAAGAAAAGTTCCAAGTGCTCCGTTTAAAAGAAAACCAGCCACTCCTGGCTGGGACGATGAATGCACAAAATTGTATTTGAAAAAATCTGATGCTTTCAAAGCTTTTCGTAGACATGGAACATCCACACACTTCGAGGAATATTCAAAGCTTGAAATACAGCTGAAACAATTAATTAAAGCAAAAAAACGCGGTTACTGGCGCAATTTCATTGAAGGTCTTTCTCGTGAAACCTCAATACGTACCTTGTGGAGGGTAGCTCGCAACATGCGTAACCGCTCATCTACCAACGAGAGTGAAGAATACTCCAACCGATGGATATTCGATTTCGCGAAAAAGGTCTGTCCAGACTCAGTTCCAGCCCAACATACTCTTCGAGAAACGTCTCCGAGCAGTGGACCTCTGGACGGACCATTCTCAATGCTGGAATTTTCTATGGCTCTTCTTTCATCGAACAACTCTTCACCCGGAAGCGATATGATTAAATTCGTTCTTCTAAAAAATCTTCCCGATATCGCGAAAAGACGCTTGCTAGACTTATTCAATACCCTACTAGAAAACAACATTGTGCCACCCGAATGGAGACAGGTCAAAGTAATAGCAATTCAAAAGCCTGGCAAACCAGCGTCTGACCATAACTCATACCGTCCGATTGCTATGCTCTCGTGCATTAGAAAATTGTTGGAGAAAATGATCCTTCGAAGACTCGATCAATGGATCGAGACAAATAATTTGCTATCAAGTACACAATTTGGGTTTCGCAAGAGCAAAGGAACAAACGATTGTCTAGCGTTGCTTTCTACAGATATTCAACTGGCCTTTGCGCACAAGGAGCAATTGGCTTCAGTATTCTTGGATATTAAGGGAGCTTTTGATTCGGTTACCATAGAAATTCTGTCAGACAATCTGGACAGATGTGGACTTCCTGGAATTTTGAATAACTTTTTGTACAATTTGTTGTCAGAAAAGCGAATGAACTTCACCCTTGGACAACTGACAACTTCCAGAAATAGTTATATGGGTCTACCCCAAGGCTCATGTCTGAGCCCCCTTCTTTATAATTTTTATGTGAAAGATATTGACAGTTGTTTGGCAGAACAATGCACGCTTAGACAGCTTGCAGATGATGGTGTGGTTTCCGTCAGAGGTCTCCATGCCGAAAATTTGCAAAGACCATTGCAAAATTCCTTAGATAACTTGTCTTCTTGGGCAAGGAACTTAGGGATCGAATTCTCGCCGCAGAAAACCGAACTGGTAGTGTTTACTCGAAAGCGGTTCCCAGCCCAATTGCAACTTAAGCTTTTGGGCAGAAGCATTACCCAATCATTGACTTTCAAGTACCTTGGTGTCTGGTTTGATTCAAAATGCACTTGGAATACCCACATTACGTATTTGAAGCAAAAATGTCAAAAGAGGGTCAACTTCCTCCGCTCGATTTGCGGCACGTGGTGGGGAGCTAATCCGGGAGATCTCATAACACTTTATAAAACAACTATTCTATCCATTCTGGAGTATGGCTCTTTTTGCTTTCTCTCAGCAGCTAAAAGTCACCTTCTAAAACTGGAACGAATTCAATATCATTGTCTGCGTATAGCTCTTGGCTGTATGCACTCAACGCATAACATGAGTCTCGAGGTTCTGGCAGGAGTAACTCCTCTACAGAACCGATTCTGGGAACTTTCTCTCAGAATACTGGTGAAATGCGGAGTCACGAACACACTTTTGATTGAAAACTTTGAAAAAATTCTTCATCTAAATATACAATCTCGGTTTATGAGAATTTACCACCACTATATTTCGTCAGATATTTGTCTTCCATCGTTTACTCCAGACCGTGCTCACTTCACCATCAGCAGTTCCTCAATTGAATACGATCTGTCGATGAAACAAGCAATACTTGGAATCTCAGATCAGCTTCGATCAACTTACATTCCCCGTATTTTTAACCGAAAGTACTCAAAAGTCAATTGCATGAAAAGATACTTCACTGATGGGTCTCACCTCAATGGATCCACTGGCTTCGGTGTTTTCAATGAATATTCGAGCGCCTTCCGTAAACTGCAGGAACCTTGTTCCGTTTATGTTGCTGAGCTGACAGCAATCGACTTCGCATTGGGGATGATCTCCAACAAGCCTGCAGACCATTACTTCATTTTCTCGGATAGTCTCAGTTCGCTTGAGGCTCTCCAGTCGATGAGAACTAGTAGGCACCCATCTTATTTCCTTACAAAAGTGAGGCTGCAGATGAGTGCACTGATCGAAAGATCTTATAAGATAACCTTTGTATGGGTCCCCTCTCATTGCTCAATTCCTGGCAATGAGAAGGCGGACACTCTAGCAAAGGTGAGTGCCCAGGAAGGCGAATTGTTTGATAGACAGATTTCATACGATGAATTTTTCCAATTACTGCGTCAGAGTTCCCTCTTGAGTTGGCAAACCGATTGGGACACTGGAAGTCTTGGGCGGTGGTTATATTCAATTATTCCAAAGGTTTCTTCGAGAGCGTGGTTCAAAGGTTTGGACGTAAGTCGTGACTTCATTCGTGTAATGAGTAGACTTATGTCCAACCACTACTCGCTAGATGTGCACCTCCACAGAATAAATCTTGTTCAAAACAATGTCTGTCGGTGTGGAAACGGTTACGATGACATCGATCACGCAGTTTGGCAATGTACGGATAATTACGCAGCCAGAGAGTACCTTTTGAATGCCCTTGAGGTCCAAGGAAGACAACCCTATGTTCCTGTTAGAGACGTGCTGGGAACTCGCGACATCTGCTATATGCAGTTGATCTATATGTTTGTGAAACGGTCTAGTATAAGAATTTAATGCTTTTGTGTTTTTTTTCTTTTTCGTTATTAGTTTGTTTGTATTGTCCCCTCATCTCACCGTCGCCCACCCTCGACAGCTAGTCGAACACCAGATGCTATCCCTGGTCATTATGCACAATGCTACAGTGCGTGCGGCAACCCTCGGTTGAGACAATGATACCTCATATCCATATCCCTAACCTGACCCGTCCCACAAAAATTGTTGCCCCTCTAACCTCGAGTAAACCGCGAGTAATCGGTCGAAACCTACTAAACATAGATTTAAGATGAAATTTTTGTATAAACTAAACTTGAGTTAGCGGCTCCGCAAAGCTTATGCGATTGAGCCTTACAAATAAACGAATTGGGAAAAAAAAAAAAAAAATTAACCACTGGTGGGCTTCCAGTATCGAGGAAAATGTGGAAATATCTAATCGTTACTGAAAATAATCTGCCAGTTCCTCTGGGAATTTTCAAAATATAATCATGTGAAAGAGTTTAATTGAATGTTTTCTATCCATGTTACACTGTGACCAAATATGTTTCAATCAAGTGCTATTAACAGGTGGTTATCGAGTTGGCATTAACCACTGGTGGGCTTCCAGTATCGAGGAAAATGTGGAAATATCTAATCGTTGCTGAAAATAATCTGCCAGTTCCTCTGGGAATTTTCAAAATATATTCATGTTAAAGAGTTTATTTGAATGTTTTCTTTCCATGTAACACTGTGATCAAATACATTTGGTTTTGTGGTTTTTCAATCAATCGCAATTAACAGGATAGCTTCAGAAGATTATTCTTCCCCATCAGTAGGATATTTCCGTATCCAATATTGTATGCACCCGCAATCGATTATTGCTCAGTCGCCGAAAGTTCCGAGCTCAGAGAGTTCATTCCCCTCTAGTTTGCCTTCCAAATTGCCATCGTAAACCACACCTTCTCTCGATTCAATCACACACAAAAAGCATACTTAAGCGATATTCTGGTGGTGAGACACATTCATTTTTCGTGAGGACATCGACAAGACAACATCGTTGCCTAACGTGCTGGAGGAGTTGGACGGCGAAGGATCGACACATACACGCGCAGAACTCTTTCCGTTAGGATGCCATTCAGCATCGAGAAAGTTCCGGAAAGATCTAATCATTGCTGGAAAATAATCTGCCAGTTCCTTAGGGAATTTTCAAAATATATTCATGTGAAAGAGTTTAATTGAATGTTTTCTATCCATGTAACACTGTGACCAAATATGTTTCAATCAAGTGCTATTAACAGGTGGTTATCGAGTTGGCATTAACCACTGGTGGGCTTCCAGTATCGAGGAAAATGTGGAAATATCTAATCGTTACTGAAAATAATCTGCCAGTTCCTCTGGGAATTTTCAAAATATATTCATGTGAAAGAGTTTAATTGAATGTTTTCTATCCATGTTACACTGTGACCAAATATGTTTCAATCAAGTGCTATTAACAGGTGGTTATCGAGTTGGCATTAACCACTGGTGGGCTTCCAGTATCGAGGAAAATGTGGAAATATCTAATCGTTACTGAAAATAATCTGCCAGTTCCTTTGGGAATTTTCAAAATATATTCATGTGAAAGAGTTTAATTGAATGTTTTCTATCCATGTAACACTGTGACCAAATACATTTGGTTTTGTGGTTTTTCAATCAATCGCAATTAACAGGATAGCTTCAGAAGATTATTCTTCCCCATCAGTAGGATATTTCCGTATCCAATATTGTATGCGTCCGCAATCGATTATTGCTCAGTCGCCGAAAGTTCCGAGCTCAGAGAGTTCATTCCCCTCTAGTTTGCCTTCCAAATTGCCATCGTAAACCACACCTTCTCTCGATTCAATCACACACAAAAAGCATACTTAAGCGATATTCTGGTGGTGAGACACATTCATTTTTCGTGAGGACATCGACAAGACAACATCGTTGCCTAACGTGCTGGAGGAGGTGGACGACGAAGGATCGACACATACACGCGCAGAACTCTTTCCGTTAGGATGCCATTCAGCATCGAGAAAGTTCCGGAAAGATCTAATCATTGCTGGAAAATAATCTGCCAGTTCCTTTGGGAATTTTCAAAATATATTCATGTGAAAGAGTTTAATTGAATGTTTTCTATCCATGTAACACTGTGACCAAATATGTTTCAATCAAGTGCTATTAACAGGTGGTTATCAAGTTGGCATTAACCACTGGTGGGCTTCCAGTATCGAGGAAAATGTGGAAATATCTAATCGTTACTGAAAATAATCTGCCAGTTCCTTTGGGAATTTTCAAAATATATTCATGTGAAAGAGTTTAATTGAATGTTTTCTATCCATGTAACACTGTGACCAAATATGTTTCAATCAAGTGCTATTAACAGGTGGTTATCGAGTTGGTATTAACCACTGGTGGGCTTCCAGTATCGAGGAAAATGTGGAAATAACTAATCGTTACTGAAAATAATCTGCCAATCTCTGGGAATTTTCAAAATATATTCATGTGAAAGAGTTTAATTGAATGTTTTCTATCCATAAAATATCCATATAATACATTTGGGTTTGTGATTTGTCAATCAAGTACAGTTAGCAGGTTAGCTTCTGAAGATTATTCTTCAGAACAAGGTTTTTCGTATCCTATATTGGATGCATAAAACCTTGTGCCTCCAACGTAACGCTCTCGTTTTCGAAGTCTCCCAAATATTTATTTATTCATTCATTCAGAATGGATTTAGATTCAACTTCAAACAAATGATCTCTAAATCAACGATAGTGCTACGTCACCCTTGCGGTTATACCATAGATATAACCCACTTCCTGTTTTTTCTTTTTCCTTTCCAATCGTGCTTCATTCTATTTCGCTGCTGCTCTGGTTGCCCGTTTTGTTCGGTACGATTGGAGTAGCACAAAATGGACCAATCAAAAATGGGTACATAGTGCATTTGGACAATGCTTGATATTCCACAATTATTTAATTCTTTATCTCAAGAAAAATGAAATGTTATTCGTTATGATAGATGCGTAGATATATTCCCTATCAATTGATGCAAAAACCTTTGCGATCTATTGAGAAATGCTCGAGTTATAAGCGTTCAAAATCTTGCATTTTTTCCTACTTGTTCAGTGCCTAGATTTCCGTTCCACCCCTTATATCTTCCGGTTAGACGTAGTCCTACGTCAAAATTTGCCGTGCCCATGGCATGGCGTACCATATACGTGCCAATGGCACACGAATATTACCTGAGAGGCAATGAAGGTATGGAAAAAAAATAATTATCAGATTTAAAGAACCGACCATGTACATTTTGTTTATTGGTCCTAAAAATGACCTGTGCAAAATTTCAGCTCAATTGGACATGAGTTAGGGGTGCCTCAAAGTACTCAAAGTTTTGATTTTTTGGCCACTCAGGCTAAGTCCCAAAAAGTCGATTTCCAAAAATTTTTGTTTTCAATAAATGCATATTATGCATATATATGCGTCATTTGGCAATCGATTTTCTAAATTTCCTCCCCCCTTGGAAGATTTTTGAGGATCAAAAACTCAAAACTTTGAGAGCTTTTAGGTACCCCTAAATCATGTCCGATTGAGCTGAAATTCTGCATATGTCATTTTTTTTGGCCCAATAAACAAAACATTTACGTTCGGTTTTTGAAATTTGACATGACCATTTTCGCTGCCACCCTAGTGTACATGTATATGTTTTTTTATGGTTCTATAAATTGTAAATTGTTTGATGTTTGACGTTTACGTCAAATTTACGCCAAAGTACTACTTGGGCTGAAATGTCCCGGAATTTTTCAACATATGACGCCACTGAAAAAATGTACAAAATTCTTTTCCAGATGTTTATCTGTCACTAGTTTATGTGTGAAGTTTCATGACATTTCGTTCATTTGTTCACTAACTTAAGTTGTTTAAGTGTCACTACCTGAGCATTCGTATAGAAAATGGAAAAAGTGGAAAGAGTGTTTTTGAAATAGAACTACGTCTTTCAGGAAGGGTGCCATATCAGAAAACAGGTCACGTTTTTATGGAATAAAGTTGACGTTAATAACTATTTTCACTGTCAAAGAATTCTCATGATTTGCACACCAATCGAATCGGAAATTCTCTAAGATTTGTTTAATATGCTACACACTACCATACTCTAATCTCTAAACGGTTTAAATTTATGAAAACTGGAAGAAATTACTTTTATTCCATACATTTGTTCTGGCGATTTGTGTGCTAACCCTACTCTTATTTCGAATGCTTATAACACGAACATTTCTTAACAGATCGGAAAGATGCTTACATCAATTGATAGGAAATATTTCTACGCGTCTATCACAATTAATAAAATTTTATATTTCATGAGATGAACAATTGAATAACTGTAAAATGTCAAGCGTTATTGAAACGCCCTAACTGCCATGTTTCGATTGGCCTGCTTTACGGTTTCCCCAACACAGACTTCAAAATCGATGTACCTGTGGAGATCCGCTTTGCAAATATACATGCAAATCGGTGATATTTTTGTTCCCACACAACTGTGTTTCCCTAACACGGTCTTCAAAATCAATGTGCCTGGGGGAATCCGCTTTGCAAATATATGCAAGTCGGGGGTATTTTTTGATGTTGAGTACTTTTGTACTCGCTTGTTGTGCAGACCGGAATGTGTTGTGTAAGTTCAGAGGGAGATGTAAATGTGGCAACACTGCTTATATGCTCTGCCGTGAGATCGTAGTAGTCGTTGTTAGTTCAATGAAACGTTGGCGTTGATGTATTTAGTATCGTGTTCTATTGGTTTGAAGTAAAATGATTTGCACCATCCAATGTCTAATAACCATGCTTTTGTCGTCGTCACTCGATTGTAACATTGATGGGCAGAACAAAAACCTAACAACGGCCCATTTCAGACCACAAAATTATTAAAGTGTTTTTTCAAATATCTACAAAATCAGTATGAAACAAATAGCCTAACTTAATCCTACGTCAACTATGTGGTCGTGTTTCGGACAAAACCTCGAAATACCTTTTTTCTCGAAATCGGAAACTATGTAAATAATAATCAATTTACCTGGAGCAAACCAAATCGAATTGAGTAATAATCGAATTATATGCGGCATGATGCTCGAATGCTTCACATGGAATTATCTTGCTATCATTTTTAGGCTGAATCCACGGCTTTACTTCAGTCGTTTTGAAATACTGCAAAAAAAGTTATTATTGTTATTATTATTATTATTAGCCGAGAGCTATTATCGAGTTGCATAATCTACATTAAAAAAAATTCTAGTTTAAATTAGCGAACCAAATGTGTTTTGAGTTAAATTCCCATTTGTTATTCCCTCCTGCGCCTAGTAGTATGCAGCACATCATTACGTTGAACGCTGGTCCTCGACGGACACTACTGCCGATTCTGATAAGTCAAAGTTTCCCGATCGAACAAGGTAGGCTAGCGATAGCAGTGAGCTAAAATAGCCATGCGAGTAAACGTTGGCGATGTTATGTTTTACATTATTAAGAACTGAATTTCAATTATGAGGTGATAACTCAAGGTACCACTGCTTGTATCTATTCCAGTAGATATCTGTAGCACTGAAGATGTGCCTTCTATGGGATAGTACCGTGCGAGAGACACTGGAGTGTGAAGAAGGTGGTGTCACACGTTAGGTAGGCCATACCCTCCGTATGAGAATTGATGGAATGTGAAAATGGTCATATTCCCTCGATATGTGAGTTGCGAGAGTGTGAAAATGATGGTATTTCAACCGTTGTTACATCACGTTTTTATCAGAAAGAAGCACAATCTCGTCAGCCTGCGTAAGAGATGTACACGAGAACGCATGTGGAGCGTTCATCGAGTGGTGGAAGCAAGGCAAAGCACTGTCTCATCAGCTTAAGTAGACCGTATGATGGGCACAGGTTCTTCGTGTGACGATTTGCCATTGATGGTAAGAACTTTTTAAATAACCTAATAAAACAATTTACCTGTACGCTATGTTCCATTGCGTCCTCGAATACATTGCAGTAATCAATAGCGAACTCTTCATCATTTACTTCTTCAATAACAGGATGTGAAATTTTGATCCATTCTGTTGCGTTCAATAATGGCACAGGTACAGGAGGTTTGCAAAAGAATTCTCCTGAAAAGACAAAGAAAAAACGGAATTATTTTATACGTGCCTTTTTGTTTTCATTGTTTAATTCATTCAAATATTGTTACGGGATATAATCTGTGCTGAATCTAATAATTAGAATCTCTTACTTTTTTCGTGACGAAGCCTTCAACAAAACTGACCTACATTGTATTATTGTGCTGCAAAAGTTTTTACCAATAGAGCAATTTCATGCCAAATCGACCAAAAACATCAAATTTCTCCGCCTCACTCCCTGAGACGAACCAGCCCAGGAGGCTGAAAGTCTCAAAAATAAAGAAAAAAAAAAAAAAATCCGCCTCACTCCGATTTTGACGTAGGACTACGTCTTTCATTTCTATACCGGGGTGTAAAACCAAAGTTTCGAAAACGAAAGCGTTACGCCGGAGACCGAGTTTTGAGCGTTAATAGCTCCTAAACAACTGAACGAAATGGTATGATAAACACTTCATTCGAAAGATAAAATGTCCACGCGTCATATACTTGTTACTTTTTCATCCAAAAACTTGTTTCAATAGTCTTAAAATTGCTTTCAAAACAGGCTATTGAAATCACCAATCGGTATATAAGCTAGCGCCGCTCGTAAACCCACTCAGTTATGATTGAACAGCGATTGGAGCATGTTGTCGCTGTTGTTGTGAAGCTAATTTCGTTTATCATGAAAGCGCTGATGAACGGTGTCACCAAGAGCCTGTTTGTGCACCTTAGGCCAGAAGGGAATCCATCGGGAGAAGAGTGATGCCACGGTTCCGCTTGAAACATCGGAGCAGCCGCCACACACACACATACACGCGCGGAATTCTCGTTGCTATCATCGTTGCTGAAAAATAATCTGCCAGTTCCTCTGGGAATTGAAAAATACATTCATGCGAAAGAGTTTATTTTAATGTTTTCTGTCCATATAACACTGCAACCAAATACATTTGGTTTTGTTATTTTTCAATCAATCGCAATTAACAGGAAAGCTTCGGAATATTTTTTTCCACATCAGTGGAAATTTTCGTATCCAATATTGGATGCATAACATGAAAAACGGAAAATGTTTCACATCGCGAAAATCAAGTCATTTTCGAGCGATTATTTGCTTTCTACTCATATAATGCTGCGACTAAATACATTTCGTTTTGGATTTTTTCAATCAAGTGCGATCAACGTAAGACCACGTCTTTCGGCAATTTTGACGTAGGACTACGTCTTTCATTTCTATACCGGGGTGTAAAATCAAAGTTTCGAAAACGAAAGCGTTACGCCGGAGACCGAGATTTTGAGCGTTAATAGCTCCTAAACAACTGAACGAAATGGTATGATAAACACTTCATTCGAAAGATAAAATGTCTACGCGTTCTATACTTGTTACTTTTTGATCCAAAAACTTGTTTCAATAGTCTTAAAATTGCTTTCAAAACAGGCTATTGAAATCACCAATTGGTATATAAGCGAGCGCTGCTCGGAAATCCACTCAGTTCTAATTGACCAGCGATTGGAGCATGTTGTCGCTGTTGTGGTGAAGCTCTTCGTTTATCATGAAAGCGCGGATGAACGGTGTCACCAAGAGCCTGTTTGTGCACCTTAGGCCAGACATGAATCCATCAGGAGGAGAGTGTTGCCACAAACGGTTCCCCGGGAAAATATCGAAGCAGCCGCTACACACACACATATACACGCGCGGAATTCTTTCCGTTTGGATGCCATTCAGCATCGAGAAAGATCCGGAAAATAATCTGCCAGTTCCTCTGGGAATTTGAAAATACATTCATGTGAAAGAGTTTATCTGAATGTTTTCTATCCATGTAACACTGTGACCAAATACATTTGGTTTTGTGATTTTTCAATCAATCGCAATTAACAAAATAGCTTCTGAAGATTATTCTTCCCCATCAGTAGGATATTTCCGTATCCAATATTGTATGCGCCCGCAATCGATTATTGCTCAGTCGCCGAAAGTTCCAAACTCAAAGAGTTCATTCCCCTCTAGTTTGCCTTCCATATTGCCATCGTAAACCACGCCTTCTCTCGATTCAATCACGCACAAAAAGCATACTTAAGCGATATTCTGGTGGTGAGACGCATTCATTTTTCGTGAGGACATCGACAAGACAACATCGTTGCTGAGGATGCTGGACGGCGAAGGATTGAGATCTGCCCTGAAACGCAAGCAGTTTGTTTGAAACTGTGAGGGAGCACAGAGAAGCCGATCCTTCAGGAGAAGAGAAGGTGACCATCGAAGCAGCCGCTACACATACACATACACGCACGGAATTCTTTCCGTTTGGATGCCGTTCAGCATCGAGAAAGATCCGGAAAATAATCTGCTAGTTCCTCTGGGAATTTAAAATTACATTCATGTGAAAGAGTTTATTTTGATGTTTTCTATCCATGTAACACTGTGACCAAATGTTTTTCAATCAAGTGCTATTAACAGGTGGATATCGAATAAGCATTAACCACTGGTGGGCTTCCAGTATCGAGGAAAATGTGGAAATATCTAATCGTTACTGAAAATAATCTGCCAGTTCCTCTGGGAATTTAAAAATACATTCATGAGAAAGAGTTTATTTTAATGTTTTCTATCCATGTAACACTGTGACCAAATACATTTGGTTTTGTGATTTTTTAATCAATCGCAATTAACAGGATAGCTTCTGAAGATTATTCTTCCCCATCAGTAGGATATTTCCGTATCCAATATTGGATGCATAAAACCTTGTATCTCCAACGTAACGCTCTCGTTTTCGAAGTCCCCCAAATATTCATTTATTCATTCATTCAGAATGGATTCAGATTCAACTTCAAACAAAGAATCGGTTATACCATAGATATAACCCACTTTCTGTTTTTTAGAGGTGCAATGAATCTTTAGGAATTCCCGCTCTACGCGCACTGGCAGGAAATGTTTACTCAACAATTTCGCAAACGAGAAATGGGTGTTGTGAGAATGGATTAGCGAACGCGAAAACGACAAACGGGAGAAAGATATGTTTGAAGGTTGAAGGAAATTGGCAGAAAACTTCTTCATTCTATCATTCAAATAATGTGATTCATACCACATCGTTTTGCCAGAAAGAGATTATTAATGCTCAAAGGAGGAATCGAGTCCTCCGAGGAAATTACCCAGCGCAAGTTAGAGTCGACTATCGATTGCGGCATTCGTACACAAATAATTTTAAAATGCAGTTTCACCAAAGTGATTTCTTCGGATATATTCACTACATCATGTCATGTATTTCATATTCTTCATTATGAAATCCATATCCATGGCACCTATCTGTAGCGAATTATTATCGAAGCCACGATTTTCGCTAAATGCTCCTTTCAGTTCGGCCTGTAAAAAACTTTTGTGAACTCTAATCCATCAAATTTGGAGCCCTGAAAAGGTCCGTTGATTATATGCTAAGCTAATATAGCACGCTCTCCTTGGATACGATGGACCAGCTGGATGTCCTTGGGCATGATGTGACGCGTTTTGCATGGATAGCACACAAATTGGTATCTTCTAATAAGCCTCCTGCAGCGTCATAATTCGCGGAACTTTGAAAGCGCAAGTCGGTTTTGAAGTCCTGAGCAATTCCACGATCCAAATGCTGCAAAGGTAGCTGCGGATCAGCAATTCGGTCGACTTCTGATAGCGACGAATTTCACGCAAAGTTCCCGGTCGATAGCGATGTGGCTTCTTGTGCCTTACCACCGAAAGACTAACGAGCTGTCTGCCAAAGACTAACGAGCTCGAGTCCTCACGGTGCGAGAGTAGAGTAAGAAATGAACGAAAGCAAAGGAAGCGTTTCGTTTCTTTGTTTTTAAGAGGCTTTAAACTTTGCAGTTCATTCGCCTCCAGCCCAGTGAAGAGCCACAATAAAACCAGTCCAGAGGGGACTGGCGAAAGGGAAACCAACAAAATCACTCATCAGACCTGTCCGCTCGACTCTCTGTTAAAGAAGAAGGTAGGAAGGGATCCTATGCTTCATAAGATATTTAATATATGCTGTAAAGAAAAGTAAAAATTTACTGATCCGAGGACCAAAGCAGTAACGAAGCACAAGTGACCTAGCGAAAGGCGTGTTCCAAAGTCAAAAAACAAAACGGCCCCTCTCAGGAGGATAGGAAGGAAAGGAGTGGAAAGGATTTGGGTGGGATTAGTGGATTGGGAGGGGGTGGGAGTGGTATGGGAAGGAAAGAGGGGAGGAGTAGGTGTGGGGTGGGGTGAAATGAAATGAAATACAGTTTGAATAGATAATAAAATATAGTGGTTTTGAATTTAATGGTATATAGTATAGCTGAAAAATGGAGAGGTTTATTTAATGAATTTATTCTCCTTGGTGAGTGTGGCTGTAGGAATAGGAAGTTGATTAAAGTATAATGTAATGGATAGAAGATAGATGTGGGTATGAAAGTATATATTATATTATTTGTTATTTAATATTATTGAATGCGTGTATATACATGTATGAATACCTTCCTTCCGACCCGTACATACATGTGTATACACACATAAACACGCATACATGACTGTGAAGTGGCGAACTTTAATAAGCACTTTCCAAGGTATTTAGTATTTCGGTTTAGATTTTACCAAAGAAGTCGGTTTCTTTCAGAAACGCAATTAAATTGGTTTCTTGGGTCTCGTCTCTACTGAGGATATCTCGGAGACTCTGACCTATGTTGTGTCGGACTCGAGCATCTTTGGTATGTTGACATTCAAGTAAAAGATGGCTAACGGAAACCGGAGCTTCGTTGCAAGCACATTGGGGTTTTTCGGCTCTGCAGAACAAGTGTGAGTGGGTGAAGTTAGTGTGCCCAATTCGAAGACGGGTAAGGACTTGCCTTTCCCTACTATTGAGGCGGTCATCCCAAGGGAGAGTGGAATTTTTAATTTTATGAAGATGAGTGGGACGGCTGTTTATCCAGCCTATGTCCCAGCTTTCACGGACTTGCTGTTTTACCCAGCGGACAATGTCAGATGGAGGACAGGGCATGTCTGGGGGATCTATTTTGCTGCCCTTGCCGGCCAGTATGTCGGCGGCTGTGTTTCCACGGATTCCTGAGTGACCAGGAACCCAGCAGAAGGAGATGTTTTTATTTGAAGCAGCCTCTTCTGTTTGCTTAATCCATGGGTGTTTGCTGTTTCCACTTAGAAGATCGTGGAGACAGCTAGCTGAGTCGGAAAATATTGTGGTAGGAAGAAAATCATGGGTGCATTCTTGGGTAGCTATTAGAAGGGCGAAAGCTTCCGCACTGAAGATGGAGCATTGCGGTGGAAGAGAAAAGCTACCAGTGTATCTACTCTCAAAGACTCCACATCCAACTCCATCGGCACTGACTGAACCATCTGTGTATACCTGGTGGTTGATTTGAAAATTGGATGCAACGAGGTTATTGAAGCAGGCTTTGACTTTTGGAGAAGGGTCTCCCGCTCGAACTGTCTTGAGAAGTTCAAGGTTAATGTTCGGCGGTTTGACGTTCCAATTTCTTCCCGTCGCAGATGAACGTTCACATATATCGGGAAGATCTTTGTTCGTGAGATTTTTGAACCATGTTTTAGCTCTATGTATTAATGGGACATTGTGGTCGCTTTCGGGGAGTGACAAGTGACGGATGGCTTTATTCGTGATGGCTTTTGTTACCAGGTGGGTGAAGGGAAGTTGCCCACTTTCTGCCATTACAGCAAGAGTAGGACTGGTGGGAAAAGCGCCAATTGCGAGCCGAATTGCTTTATTGTAAATTGGTTGAATGGTGTTTAACACCCTGTCCCCTCCACGGCTGAAGGTGCCTATTCCGTAAAGGATTTGTGGGACCAACCAAACATTTACAACATTTAGCAGCGTCTTTCTATGGCCAGAGGCTAGGTTGCCTGCGATAGCCTTGATGATGTTCAATTTCTTTCTGGTGGCTATTTTGGTCTTTTGGGAATGTGATAGGAAGTTGAGTTTCTTGTCGAAAGTAACCCCTAGTATTTTCAATGTCCTCATTGTAGGGATCGGGATTTTGTTGAGCTGAAGATAGGTTCTCCTTCTGAGAGCTTTTCCGATATGTATGTGTTTGGATTTCTCCGGGGAAAGTTTGAAACCTGTTTTTAGAGCCCAGTTTTGGATGGAGTCTAAGGTTTTTTGAAGCCTCTTTCTCTGGATTAAGCCGAAGCAGCTCGTAGAGATAAGAGTGATGTCATCTGCATAGACTATGACCTTTATATGGTCCGGGATAATCTCGAATAGAGATTGCATGGCAATGTTGAAGAGGGTTGGTGAAAGTGCTGAGCCTTGTGGGAAGCCGTTTTCTGGGATTTTTAGAGAAGATTGGTGGTTGTTAATAACGGTTTTGAAAGACCGGTTTTCTAGAAAACTTTTAACGAAGAGACCTAATCTCCCACGAATCCCCCAGTCGAAAAGGCTTTTCAGCACTGGGTACCTCCATGCCCGATCGAAGGCCTTGGATAAATCCAGGGAAACAATATCAATGTGGTGTAATTTTTCAGTTGCGTCGTCTAGGATTTTTTCGATTGCTACAAGGCAATCTTCTGTACCTTTTCCCGCACGGAATGCGAATTGTCTGGGATCAATCAGCTTATTTGACTCTAGAAAAGTCGTTAAGCGTCGATTGATCATTTTTTCCAAGACTTTCCCAACACAACTTATGAGTTCATCTTCCGAGGTTTTCGAATCTTCAGAAGATGTGCTGTTGGCTGTAATCTTCCTTTTAGTTTTTCTCGGGGCTTCCGAGGCTACCATGGACACATCGGAATCATCTGATTCGGTTGATGAGTTGTCCGATTCGGAGATGTTGGATACAACTACAGATGGGGTACTATCGCGACTTATTTCTGGACTTGTGTTAGCTGAAACGCAACTGCACTTACACTTGTTGCAGCTGGCAGTAGGTTTTTGGAGTGCACTCAACCTGTCTTGCAGGATACTCGCATAAGTTGGTACTTTATTTTTAATCATGTATAGATCCTTGGCTTCTTTATAGGAAATGCCTTGATCTATTCTGATTCTGGTAATATCATTTTCTTTAAGCCATAAAGGGCACTTCCTGCTACAAGAGGAGTGATCCCCCTGGCAATTATTGCCATGTACTGGGTTATTGCACGTTACAGTGTTTGCACTGTGTTCTTGGCCGCAATTCCGACAAAGTGGATTTTCTAGTTGGCAGCGTTTCGATGTATGACCAAAGCGGAAGCATTTGAAACATTGCATCGGGTTAGGGTAAAAATTCCTGGTCCCGATGCGAAGAAAAACTTGCCAAACCATTCTGCCAGCGATTGCACCAATTCCCATTTTAAAATGGGAATTGGTGCAATCGCTGGCAGAATGGTTTGGCAGGTTTCCTGCAGCCAGTTGTTCGCTCTTTCTAGAGAGGATACAATTGTGTGATTTTTCTCAAGCGTACGTATCGCACACTTGGTGAAATTGCTTGTAAGGAACAGTTTGAAAGGTAGATTGCCTGATTCGGCAAGTAACGCTTTAATTGGGCTAGTACTAAAATCCCCAGACGCTAGTCTTATAACCTTATGGTAGCTAGGCCTTAGTTTTTCGAGCGTTTCCCAAGTTGCACGACTAAAAAGTTCGATACCATATGTCAGTTTGGAATAGACTAGGCTTCTTCCGATGTTGAAAATGGTTTTACGGGAGCTTAGTCGGCTTCGACCGCTGATAACTTTAACCAAATTGAGGCGGTTTTTAATATCTGATATCAGACTATTAGTATGTTTGCTGAAAGTAAGTTGTTTGTCCACTGTTATGCCGAGAATTCTTGCAGAATTGACTCGTTTAATGGGTTTACCGTTCATCAGGCATGTACGCAGTTTTTTTTTCTGTGGCGCCTATTACTGCAGCAATGAAGAATTTGGGATTTATCAGTTGAGAAGCTAAATCCCACTGATTTTGCCCAGTTATTGACTGACGAGATTCCTTCTTGGAGTCTTCTTCTTGCTAATTCAGGAAAGGTACTTTTGGATATTAGCAAGATATCGTCTGCGTAAATCAACGCGTCAATATTTTGAGGGATGGCATCGAATATCGATTGCATGGCTATCAGGAATAATGTTACTGATAGCACCGAACCCTGCGGTACTCCATTTTCTTGGAGTTTACTAGTGGAAATAACTCCTCCGAGAAGCACTTTGAAGCTACAATTGTGTAGAAAGCTGCGAATGATTTCAAACAGATTGCCTTCAATACCCCATTGGTGGAGTTGGTCCAAGATATTGTATCTCCACGTGGTGTCATAGGCTTTTGATAAGTCCAGTAGCGCGAGTTCCCCATGAAGGCGATCTTGTATGATCTCATGAAAATGTTGATTGAGTAGTCCGAAGTAGGAATTGGCACCTTTACCGTGACGGAAAGCATACTGGCGGGGGTCCAGGAGATGACGTTCTTCAAGGTTCGTCAATAATCTCCGATTGACCATCCTCTCAAATACCTTACCAAGGCAGTTGAGAAGAGTGATGGGACGGAAGCTAGAGGCTTCTGATTTCTTCTCCATCGGTTTAGGGATGGGGATGACCAGGCCTTCCTTCCATGAGTCAGGGAAGCATTTGCTAGTCCAGCAGTTGTTGTAAATCTGGAGCAACGAGCTTTTGACGTGAAAAGGTAGGTGCTTTATCATGCTGTACTCGATCTCATCAGGTCCGGCGGATTTGCCTTTGGACTTGTTGATGGACCACATCAATTCCTTCATAGAGAACTTAATATTGAAAATATGAAATTCCCCTGAGTCTGATGGAAATTCTGTAGATTCCGCAGCAGCTTTCTGAGTCTTAAAATTGTCTGAGTAGTTAGAGGTGGCGGAAGCACTGGCGAAGTGATTCGCTAAATGTTCAGCTACGGTTCCGGGATCATCTGTAAAGGTACCATTGATCTCGATGGAATAACCGTGCGTTCTTCTCTTGCCACTGAGTGCATTGACCTTTCTCCACAGTTCGCTGGAGGTTGATTGGGGGCTAATGCCGTCGAGAAATTCGAGCCAGCTGTTTTGCTTAGCTTCCGCTATAATATAACCATGGTATAAACGGGAACCTCAAATTGATTGGTCAATTAAAAACTCTGTGCAAGCCGGTGAAAACAGCAGCATAGTCTTGACCATTTTCAACAACCACATCCACAACCAATTTCCTCTCCATCATAAAATTTATACTGATGGTTCGTTCGACGGTAATCAAGTAGGAATTGGCCTTTTTGCAAGCAATATGCAGAAAAAGATCCAACTCCCAAACATCTGTTCGGGTTTTTCAGCTGAGTTAGCTGCACTCCTCATCGCAACATCGAATTGCGAAGACAACAGGAAAACGGTTATATTCACCGATTCTGCTAGTGCGCTTACGGCTCTTGAGAGCAGAAACAGAAAACATCCATGGGTACTCTCAATTGAAGAGAAAATTGCCCAAAACGACATCACCTTCTGCTGGATTCCAGGTCACTGTGGAATCCGTGGTAACGAAGAGGCTGACCGTCTCGCCAAGGAAGGAAGAACATCCGAACTATGGAGTACAAATTCTCCAGCCGACGACATAATCAGATGGGTTAACTCTGCCCTAATGATAAACTGGGAGAACGAGTGGAACAACTGTAGAGACCTTTTTCTACGAAAAATAAAGAACACTACCCACCCATGGACGGATAGTAAACAAAGACCCTTCCAAGTATGCCTAACACGACTTCGTATTGGGCATACCAAATTAACCCACAGGTTTCTTATGGAAAGAACTGAACCACCTATTTGTAGCACTTGCAACGTTAGGGTCACTCTAGAACACGTTCTACTAGTTTGCCCCCTACATAACAGAGCAAGAATCAAATTTCAGATTGCAGACAACCCAAGGACAGCCCTCGCAAGGGACAACATAGAGGAGGACAAACTAATGAAATTTTTAAAAGAGACAGATCTAATAAATCTTATATAACCACTATATGCTTATACGGAATTGAACACTCACTCTTCTAACAATATTACTTTTTCAGCAATACTAAATAACCCTATTAATCATACATACATTATGCCGTCATATATACACTATAATTGAATTCGTGCGGGCTGAAGCAAATCGTATTAAAGTACAGTTTGCATCAGGCCACACACTCACACATATTCTCGGAAAAAAAAAAATTAAAAAAAAAGAAACGGTTCTCAAATGGGGATCAACACTAGGGTAGGAGCCTACCTGTTGGTCTCAAATGTTCCTATCTCACGCCTCCACAAAGATCATATGACGACATTTTAGATCGGGCGTGAACTGGAAACACACACCTGGTCTTGGCTCCGATAACGGGTGTCGAAAGTGGCTAAGCGAGCGAGTCAGAGCGCTATATCTCTCCCGGGGAAGGCCTCCCGGGTCATGGAGGCCTTGCCAACCCGCTGTCTCCCGGGCAAAGGAGATACACCCAGAAAATGGAGCTACGTTCACGAAGAATACTTAGAATGCGATCGCCCGAGGAGGGTCCCCGAACTGGAGCTGGTCCTGGAACGGGAGTAAGAGCGAGCGGCCAGCGGCTGGAGGGCGAGGTGCAAGAGCGGGCCACCAGCCGGGTTCAACCCGAAGAGCTACCGCCACACGGAAACAGCAGCCATCGACATCACCAACGAAACGCTGCGCCTACGAGGCGTGTTGCGACTGTCAGACGACAGTCGTCCACACTTGTGGGTACTACTAGGCGACGGATCATGTGGACACACGAAATGAACGAATTCGTGATCCGCGCCTATTACATCTGCACTGCTTTGGAGACGGACATGAGCGGTCGCCCTCGAATACTCGCAATGTTCGAGGAAGCGTATCCAGAGTTCGTCGGGAGGCTTGACCAAAACGCGATGAACGCGAGGCGTAGAGCGATTGTACGCAACAATATGCTCTCCCAAACGCAAGTCGACGAGATCAAGCAGCAGGTGCAGAGAGAACTAAGCTCCAGAACAAGCAGAGCAAGCGATGTGTCGAGACGAAGTTCAGTACGGCTGAGCAATTCATTCGCGAGTGGGGCACGCGAATCAGCACCAGTGGAGGCCACAGTACAACAACCCCCTGAGCCGGAAGACCCACAGCCAGATCAACAACTACTACGCGATCTGGTCTTCCATTACGACGAGGCGATCTCACAGTTCCGCGACACGGACCCTTTGTCGCGCCCCAGGATCCCGAAGTTGCAGCATTCCCGCAGGCTGACAAGTGCAGTAAAGCTCATGAACGAGCACGTTCTTCCCCTGCACTTGGTTGATGCTGAGAACATGGAGGAGCTGCAACTGAAAGTTTACTGTGCTGCTGTGGCGACCGCCAAAAGTTTAGGATACCGTATTAGGCCAAGAGGCAGACTGCTCCAACATCTCCGTGAAAGGCGTGAGCCTCCATGGCGAAGGAGATTGGAGCAACGGATCCTAAACAAGCGCGCCGCAATTGGAAGACTGATGGCGTACAAAAGAGGCAGCAGATCGGCGAAATTATGTCGCCAAGTTGCTGTGATCGTGCGGCCTACTGAACTTCGCCAGCTGGGAGCTCACCAGCTGACGGAAAAACTCGACACACTGGTACAGCAATTGAGCGTCCTTACAAAACGGCTGAAACGTTACTCTGACTCTGCAAAGCGCCAGGAACAAAATCGGATGTTCAGAGATAACGAGAAAGCGTTCTACGACCACATTAGCGACGAGAAGCCCGACTACCGCGAAGGTTTGCCAGATATTAGCGATGTGACGAACTTCTGGGCTGGTATTTGGGAGACCCCAGTAGAACATCGCGACGGGCAAATGTGGTTAAGACGGGAGGAGGAGAGTTGTGGTGAAATTGGAGAGATGCCAGCTATCATCGTCGGAAAGAACGATGTCCGCGAAGCCTCGCGGTACCTGAGGAACTGGGCAGCACCGGGCCCCGATGGTGTCCAGAACTTTTGGCACAAGAAGCTGACCGTCGCACATCCAAAGATAGCTGAGTGCTTCAACAAGGTGCTACGTGACCCACACAACCTTCCTGAATTCGCCACCCGTGGCGTCACCTTCCTCCTCCCGAAAGACAGCAACACATTGAACCCATCAAAGTACAGACCGATAACGTGCCTATCGAGTCTGTACAAAATACTGAGCAGCATAATTACCGCCAAAGTTTCTGCTCACTGCGAACAGCATCACATCATCGCAGAAGAGCAGAAAGGATGCAGGAAAAATACGCATGGCTGCAAAGACCAGGCCATCATCGACGCAGCCATAGTCGGCCAGGCGGTATATAACCAGCGGAACCTAAGTATGGCCTACATCGATTACAGGAAGGCTTATGACTCCATACCTCACTCGTTTCTCGTCCGGGTATTGGAGCTCTACAAAATTGATCCCGTCGTCGTTAGGTTCCTGCAGCATGCGATGAGGCAGTGGAGCACGTCTCTGCACCTCAGTGATGGGGAAAATGTGTTGCAGTCTAGAACGCTGCAGATAAAGAGGGGGATATTCCAAGGCGACTCTTTCAGCCCGCTTTGGTTTTGTCTGGAACTGAACCCCCTCAGTAGGACGCTCAATAGAAACGGTCATGGCTATAAAATAAGGTATGGCGACGGCGCCCACGAATAAGTGACCCATACCTTCTACATGGATGATCTCAAGGTCTACGCTGATTCACGTCAGCGTCTAGGTGTAGCTATCCGGGTTGTCGAAGACATAAGCAGGGACATCTGCATGGAGTTCGGCCTCGACAAGTGCCGCTGTGTCCATCTGCTGAAAGGGCAGCTTACCGAATCGGGAGATTACGAGGTCTATGACGGCGAGTTCATAAGAGACATGGTTCGTGGCGAATCCTATAAATATCTTGGATTCCGACAGCTCACCGGGATTCGCCACTCCGACATCAAGACGGAGCTGCGAGACAAGTTCTTGAGTCGAGTGAACTGTGTCCTGAGGACTTTCCTCAACGCGGGGAACAAGGTACGCGCGATCAACACATTCGCGGTTCCCCTGCTGACCTTCAGTTTTGGTGTAGTCAAATGGAGCAAAACTGATCTAGAGGACCTTGAGAGGAGGATGAGGAAAGCATTTAAAGAGGCCGGAATGCACCATCCTCAATCGGCACTGGAGAGAGTTTCACTGCCACGAAAAGAAGGGGGACTTGGAATAGTCGACATATCTGCACTGTGTGTTGCCCAGGTACGACAACTGCGCGAGTACTTCGCAGAACGCGCCAACCAAAACGCGCTATACCGGGCTGTCTGCGCCGCCGACAGAGGATACAGCGCTCTGCACTTGGCGCAAGCGGAGTACCAACTCAACTGCAATCTGCAGACAGTGGAGGAGAAGATTGCAGCTTGGAAGCAGAAGGCAGTGCATGGTGCCCACCCCCATCAACTGGAACGGCACACGTCGACAAGGCCGCATCTAATCTGTGGCTAACGGATGGTGAACTCTCTTCAGTAGTAGAAGCCGACATGATAGCCATCCAGGACAGGATAATGCCGACGAGAAACTGCAGGCGGTACGTCTGGCATCAAGACGTTGATGACATTTGCCGGATGTGCCATCAACCAGGTGAAAACATAGAGCACATTATGGGAGGCTGTCCCGTTTTGGCCAACGCAGCCTACACCGAGCGCCACAACAACGTGGCCCGTATTGTTCATCGACAACTGGCCCTCCAATGTGCTCTACTGGAAGACAACGTACCAAACTACCGGTACCTGCCTGCACCTGTCCTGGAAAATGACCGTTTCAAGCTGTACTGGGATCGCACTGTTCTGACCGACCTCTCGATCCACCACAACCGCCCAGATATAATGGTTTACGACAAGAGCGACCGCAAAGTCACCATCATCGATGTCGCTATTCCACTGAACCAGAATCTGGAGGAGACCCACGGTCGCAAAATCTGCAAGTACCAACCATTGGCCGTGGAGCTCAAGGAACTGTGGGGGCTAAGGGAGGTCCCAAGAATTGTTCCAGTCGTTCTCTCTGGAACTGGAATTATCCCGAAGACACTTCTGGAAGCGCTAAAGGTGTTGAACATCGAGAAGGAATTGGCCGGCATCCAAAAGTCGGTCATCCTTAGCACCTGCGCGATTGTCCGACAATTCCTCGGTCAGGACTAAAACAGCACGAGCATGCAGATACGTGCATTCCGCAGAGCCTAGTCCTCCTTTGGCATTCAGAAGCCCGGGGGCAGGTGAAAATTCTGGCTAGGTTCGCCTAGTTAAGAAGTGAGATAAGTCTGCCAAAAAACAAAAAAAATACTAACAATAAATATAATACTAATACAATAAAATATAATACTAATACTAACAAAATATAACATATATACTAACACATATTTATAAATATTTAATATTCCTGAATCAATGCGAGGTGATGTACATTGAATTCACGTTCAATGTACGTCAGGCCGCACATATTTACTCATATTCTCAAAATAAATTAACACACACACACACACACACACACATGTATGAATTTTTAAAAAAATGGCGTAACACGACAATCATTATCCTTCAATCGCGAATAAACAAAACTTTCGTGGATGGCACCCAGGTTGGTTCTCTCAATGAATTTGTTTATTTCTTAATTATTCTTTTCATCCCAAATTTAGCTATCAGACGACCAAATATGCCTCCCATTACTAACGAAACTTTCCTTCCAGCTTATACTAAATAATTATACTACTATGTTTTCCGGAAACGAGACTAGAGGATGCGATGGCTTGGAACGATTCAAAGAAAAACCCATTGGCCTTTCTCAAGGCTAGAGGCGAATGAACTGAAAAGTTTAAAACCTCTATAATTCATCACGTTCGTTCGTTTCGTCCATTTCGCTTTCTTTGTGTGGACACCGACTGGACAATATCGTTGCTGGACGAGCTGGACGGCGAGGGATCGAGTGCCTTTCTCAAGGCAAGAGGGTGGAGGTGGTAGCGCTGGAGTAGAGTAGAGTTTTCAAAGGGCCTTTCTCAAGGCTAGAGACGAATGAACTGTAAAAGTTTAAAGTCTCTATAATACAATACCATACCATACCATACCATACCATTTCGTTCATTTCTTACTCTACTCTCGCACCGTGACGACTCGTTTGTTTTGGACCAAGCAGATAACTCACACGAAAGCAGCTCGGATAAGCGTGAAGAAGCTACATCGCTATCGACCGGGAACTTTGCGTGAAATTCATCGCTATCGGAAGTCGACCGAAATTGCTCATGACTTCAAAACCGACTTGCGCTTCCAAAGTTCCGCGGTTATGACGCTGCAGGTGGCTTATTCGAAGATACAAATTTGTGTGCTATTCACGCAAAACGCGTCACATCATGCCCAAGGACATTCAGCTGGCCCATCGGATCCAAGGAGAGGGTGCTATATTAGCTTAGCATATAATCAACGGCCCTTTTCAGGGCTCCAAATTTGATGGATTAGAGTTCAGAAAAGTTTTTTT
Organism: Toxorhynchites rutilus septentrionalis; assembly: GCF_029784135.1. Taxonomy (NCBI): domain Eukaryota; kingdom Metazoa; phylum Arthropoda; class Insecta; order Diptera; family Culicidae; genus Toxorhynchites; species Toxorhynchites rutilus. The sequence continues at coordinate 172,436,735 of NC_073745.1, forward strand.
GCAGGCCAAACTTAAACGAGAATTTTCGTTTGGATGCCATACAGCATCGAGAAAATTCCGGAAAGATCTAATCGTTGCTGAAAAATAATCTGCCAGTTCCCTGGGAATTAAAAAATACATCCATGCGAAAGAGTTTATTTTAATGTTTTCTAACCATATAACACAGCGACCAAATACATTTGATTTCTTAATTTTTCAATCAAGTGTAATTAGCTGGTAAGCTTCTGAAGATTATTCTTTCCCATCAGTAGGATATTTTCGTATCCAATATTAGATGCATTACATGAAAAACGGAAAATGTTTCGTATCGCGAAAATTATATAATTTTCAATCGATTATTGCTCAGTCGCCGAAATTTTCATACTCAGAGAGTTCATTCTCCTCTAGTTTGCCTTCCAAATTGCCATCGTGAACCACACCTTCTCTCGATTCAATCACGCACGAAAAGCATACTTAAATGATATTCTGGTGGTGAAACCCATTAATCTTTCGTGAGGCGTCGTGCACAAATTACGTAACGCGATAAGGGGGGAGGGGGTAGATGTTGCGTTACTTTCTGTTTATTAGAGATAGGAAATTGCGTAACGAAAGGGGGGGAGGGGGTTCAAAATCCGGATTTTTAGCGTTACGTAATTTGTGCACGACGCCTGAGAACATCGACAAGACAACATCGTTACTGAACGAGCTGAACGGCGAGGGATCGAGGGATTCATTACCTGGCCTGACCTGACCTGAAATGCAATCAGTTTGTTTTAACTGTGAAGGAGGGCAGAAAAGCCGATCGATCAGAAGGAGAAGAGAAGGTGACCAAGAGTGTATCAGCATCGAAATACGGTTCCTCGGGAAGACATCCAAGCAGCTGCCACACACACACATACACGCGCGCAACTCTTTTCGTTTGCTGGTTATCGAGAAGAAACCTGGAAAGAAATGATCGTTGCTGAAAAATAATCTGCCAGTTCCCCTTGGAATTGAAAATTACATTCAAGCGAGTTTATTTTAATGTTTTCTATCCATATAATACTGCGACCACATACATTTGGTTTTGTGATTTGTCAATCAAGTGCAGTTAGCAGGAAAGCTTCTGAAGATTATTCTTCAGAACAAGGTTTTTTGTATCCAATATTGGGTGCATAAAACCTTGAGTCTCCAACGTAACGCTCTCGTTTTTGAAGTCACCCAAATATTTATTTATACATTCATTCAGGATAGATTTAGATTCAACTTCAAACAAATGATCTCTAAATCAACGATCCTACAACAAGGGTCCTACGTCACCCTTGCGGTTAAACCATAGATATAACCCACTTCCTGTTTTTTTTTAAACTTGGTACTTATGATGGAAGATCAACTTAGTGTTTCAAGTGAAATCACATGTAGATTCTATTTTTCATGTTACTTTGCTTAAATTATTTAGATTTCACAAAGTATTAAAATTTCATGAATTTTTCAAAAATTTATATCTTCATTTTGTTGAGTCCGATACGGCACCACTGTACTTCGAATTTTGTTAAGGCAGTATTCTAGTCGAGAAATTTGAAAAAAAATTAAAAAACAGGAAGTGGGTTATATCTATGGTATAACCGCAAGGGTGACGTAGGACTATCGTTGATTTAGAGATCATTTGTATGAAGTTGAATCTGAATTCATTCTGAATGAATGAATATTTGGAGAACTTCGAAAACGAGAGCGTTACGTTGGAGGCACAAGGTTTTATGCATCCAATATTGGATACGGAAATATCCTACTGATGGGGAAGAATAATCTTCAGAAGTTATCCTGTTGATTGCGATTGATTAAAAAATCACAAAACCTAATGTATTTGGTCACAGTGTTACATGGATAGAAAACATTCAAATAAATTTTTTCCCATGAATGTATTTTTAAATTCCCAGAGGAACTGACAGATTATTTTCAGTAACGATTAGATATTTCCACATTTTCCTCGATACTGGAAGCCCACCAGTGGTTAATGCCAACTTGATAACCACCTGTTAATAGCACTTGATTGAAACATATTTGGTCACAGTGTTACATGGATAGAAAACATTCAATTAAACTCTTTCACATGAATATATTTTGAAAATTGCCAAAGGAACTGGCAGATTATTTTCCAGCAATGAATAGATCTTTCCGGAACTTTCTCGATGCTGAATGGCATCCTAACGGAAAGAGTTCTGCGCGTGTATGTGTCGATCCTTCGCCGTCCACCTCCTCCAGCACGTTAGGCAACGATGTTGTCTTGTCGATGTCCTCACGAAAAATGAATGTGTCTCACCACCAGAATATCGCTTAAGTATGCTTTTTGTGTGTAATTGAATCGAGAGAAGGTGTGGTTTACGATGGCAATTTGGAAGGCAAACTAGAGGGGAATGAACTCTCTGAGCTCGGAACTTTCGGCGACTGAGCAATAATCGATTGCGGGCGCATACAATATTGGATACGGAAATATCCTACTGATGGGGAAGAATAATCTTCTGAAGCTATCCTGTTAATTGCGATTGATTGAAAAACCACAAAACCAAATGTATTTGGTCACAGTGTTACAAGGATAGAAAACATTCAAATAAACTCTTTCATATGAATGTATTTTTAAATTCCCAGAGGAACTGACTGATTATTTTCAGTAACGATTAGATCTTTCCACATTTTCCTCGATACTGGAAGCCCACCTGTGGTTAATGCTAATTCGATAACCATCTGTTAATAACACTTGCTTGAAACATATTTAGTCACAGTGTTACATGGATAGAAAACATTCAAATAAACTTTTTCCCATGAATGTATTTTTAAATTCCCAGAGGAACTGACAGATTATTTTCAGTAACGATTAGATATTTCCATATTTTCCTCGATACTGGAAGCCCACCTGTGGTTAATGCTAATTCGATAACCATCTGTTAATAGCACTTGCTTGAAACATATTTGGTCACAGTGTTACATGGATAGAAAACATTCAATTAAACTCTTTCACATGAATATATTTTGAAAATTCCCAAAGGAACTGGCAGATTATTTTCAGTAACGATTAGATATTTCCACATTTTCCTCGATACTGGATGCCAACTCGATAACCACCTGTTAATAGCACTTGATTGAAACATATTTGGTCACAGTATTAAATGGATAGAAAACATTCAATTAAACTCTTTCACATGAATATATTTTGAAAATTCCCAGAAGAACTGGCAGATTATTTTCAGTAACGATTAGTTATTTCCACATTTTCCTCGTTACTGGAAGCCCACCAATGGTTAATACTAACTCGATAACCACCATAGAAAACATTCAAATAAACTTTTTCCCATGAATGTATTTTTAAATTCCCAGAGGAACTGACAGATCATTTTCAGTAACGACTAGATATTTCCACATTTTCCTCGATACTGGAAGCCCACCTGTGGTTAATGCTAATTCGATAACCACCTGTTAATAGCACTTGCTTGAAACATATTTGGTCACAGTGTTACATGGATAGAAAACATTCAATTAAACTCTTTCACATGAATATATTTTGAAAATTCCCAGAGGAACTTTCAGATTATTTTCAGTAACGATTAGATATTTCCACATTTTCCTCGATACTGGAAGCCCACCTGTGGTTAATGCTAATTCGATAACCATCTGTTATTAGCACTTGCTTGAAACATATTTAGTCACAATGTTACATGGATAGAAAACATTCAAATAAACTTTTTCCCATGAATGTATTTTTAAATTCCCAGAGGAACTGACAGATTATTTTCAGTAACGATTAGATATTTCCACATTTTCCTCGATACTGGAAGCCCACCAGTGGTTAATGCCAACTCGATAACCACCTGTTAATAGCACTTGATTGAAACATATTTAGTCACAGTGTTACATGGATAGAAAACATTCAATTAAACTCTTTCACATGAATATATTTTGAAAATTCCCAAAGGAACTGGCAGATTATTTTCCAGCAATGATTAGATCTTTCCGGAACTTTCTCGATGCTGAATGACATCCTAACGGAAAGAGTTCTGCGCGTGTATGTGTCGATCCTTCGCCGTCCACCTCCTCCAGCACGTTAGGTAACGATGTTGTCTTGTCGATGTCCTCACGAAAAATGAATGTGTCTCACGTTTCATGTTTCTTTGTTTTTAAGAGGCTTTAAACTTTGCAGTTCATTCGCCTCCAGCCCAGTGAAGAGCCACAATAAAACCAGTCCAGAGGGGACTGGCGAAAGGGAAACCAACAAAATCACTCATCAGACCCGTCCGCTCGACTCTCGGTTAAAGAAGAAGGTAGGAAGGGATCCTATGCTTCATAAGATATTTAATATATGCTGTAAAGAAAAGTAAAAATTTACTGATCCGAGGACCAAAGCAGTAACGAAGCACAAGTGACCCAGCGAAGGGAGTGTTCCAAAGCCAAAAAACAAAACGGCCCCTCTCAGGAGGATAGGAAGGAAAGGAGTGGAAAGGATTTGGGTGGGATTAGTGGATTGGGAGGGGGTGGGAGTGGTATGGGAAGGAAAGAGGGGAGGAGTAGGTGTGGGGTGGGGTGAAATGAAATGAAATACAGTTTGAATAGATAATAAAATATAGTGGTTTTGAATTTGATGGTATATAGTATAGCTGAAAAATGGAGAGGTTTATTTAATGAATTTATTCTCCTTGGTGAGTGTGGCTGTAGGAATAGGAAGTTGATTAAAGTATAATGTAATGGATAGAAGATAGATGTGGGTATGAAAGTATATATTATATTATTTGTTATTTAATATTATTGAATGCGTGTATATACATGTATGAATACCTTCCTTCCAACCCGTACATACATGTGTATACACACATAAACACGCATACATGACTGTGAAGTGGCGAACTTTAATAAGCACTTTCCAAGGTATTTAGTATTTCGGTTTAGATTTTACCAAAGAAGTCGGTTTCTTTCAGAAACGCAATTAAATTGGTTTCTTGGGTCTCGTCTCTACTGAGGATATCTCGGAGACTCTGACCTATGTTGTGTCGGACTCGAGCATCTTTGGTATGTTGACATTCAAGTAAAAGATGGCTAACGGAAACCGGAGCTTCGTTGCAAGCACATTGGGGTTTTTCGGCTCTGCAGAACAAGTGTGAGTGGGTGAAGTTAGTGTGCCCAATTCGAAGACGGGTAAGGACTTGCCTTTCCCTACTATTGAGGCGGTCATCCCAAGGGAGAGTGGAATTTTTAATTTTATGAAGATGGGTGGGACGGCTGTTTATCCAGCCTATGTCCCAGCTTTCACGGACTTGCTGTTTTACCCAGCGGACAATGTCAGATGGAGGACAGGGCATGTCTGGGGGATCTATTTTGCTGCCCTTGCCGGCCAGTATGTCGGCGGCTGTGTTTCCACGGATTCCTGAGTGACCAGGAACCCAGCAGAAGGAGATGTTTTTATTTGAAGCAGCCTCTTCTGTTTGCTTAATCCATGGGTGTTTGCTGTTTCCACTCAGAAGATCGTGGAGACAGCTAGCTGAGTCTGAGAATATTGTGGTAGGAAGAAACTCATGGGTGCATTCTTGGGTAGCTATTAAAAGGGCGAAAGCTTCCGCACTGAAGATGGAGCATTGCGGTGGAAGAGAAAAGCTACCAGTGTATCTACTCTCAAAGACTCCACATCCAACTCCATCGGCACTGACTGAACCATCTGTGTATACCTGGTGGTTGATTTGAAAATTGGATGCAACGAGGTTATTGAAGCAGGCTTTGACTTTTGGAGAAGGGTCTCCCGCTCGAACTGTCTTGAGAAGTTCAAGGTTAATGTTCGGCGGTTTGACGTTCCAATTTCTTCCCGTCGCAGATGAACGTTCACATATATCGGGAAGATCTTTGTTCGTGAGATTTTTGAACCATGTTTTAGCTCTATGTATTAATGGGACATTGTGGTCGCTTTCGGGGAGTGACAAGTGACGGATGGCTTTATTGGTGATGGCTTTTGTTACCAGGTGGGTGAAGGGAAGTTGCCCACTTTCTGCCATTACAGCAAGAGTGGGACTGGTGGGAAAAGCGCCAATTGCGAGCCTAATTGCTTTATTGTAAATTGGTTGAATGGTGTTTAACACCCTGTCCCCTCCACGGCTGAAGGTGCCTATTCCGTAAAGGATTTGTGGGACCAACCAAACATTTACAACATTTAGCAACGTCTTTCTATGACCAGAGGCTAGGTTGCCTGCGATAGACTTGATGATGTTCAATTTCTTTCTGGTGGCTATTTTGGTCTTTTGGGAATGTGATAGGAAGTTGAGTTTCTTGTCGAAAGTAACCCCTAGTATTTTCAATGTCCTCATTGTAGGGATCGGGATTTTGTTGAGCTGAAGATAGGTTCTCCTTCTGAGAGCTTTTCCGATATGTATGTGTTTGGATTTCTCCGGGGAAATTTTAAAACCTGTTTTTAGAGCCCAGTTTTGGATGGAGTCTAAGGTTTTTTGAAGCCTCTTTCTCTGAATTAAGCCGAAGCAGCTCGTAGAGATAAGAGTGATGTCATCTGCATAGACTATGACCTTTATATGGTCCGGGATTATCTCGAATAGAGATTGCATGGCAATGTTGAAGAGGGTTGGTGAAAGTGCTGAGCCTTGTGGGAAGCCGTTTTCTGGGATTTTTAGAGAAGATTGGTGGTTGTTAATAACGGTTTTGAAAGACCGGTTTTCTAGAAAACTTTTAACGAAGAGACCTAATCTCCCACGAATCCCCCAGTCGAAAAGGCTTTTCAGCACTGGGTACCTCCATGCTCGATCGAAGGCCTTGGATAAATCCAGGGAAACAATATCAATGTGGTGTAATTTTTCAGTTGCGTCGTCTAGGATTTTTTCGATTGCTACAAGGCAATCTTCTGTACCTTTTCCCGCACGGAAGGCGAATTGTCTGGGATCAATCAGCTTATTTGACTCTAGAAAAGTCGTTAAGCGTCGATTGACCATTTTTTCCAAGACTTTCCCAACACAACTTAGGAGAGTGATGGGGCGGAAATTGTCAAGAAGATGGTTGTTCATGTCTGGTTTCGGGATACAGATCATTAAACCCTCTTTCCAGCAACTGGGGAGGGTTCCACTGTCCCAGACTTTGTTGAGGAGCTTCAGAAGTGCTTTTTTCCCGAGATGGGGTAGATTCTTAAGCATAGGGTAGCTAATGTCATCAGGTCCTGTGGATCCTTGTTTGACTTTGTTCAGTACCCAATCGAGCTCTTTGAGGGAGAGGTTTTTGTTGAAGTCAAATTCCACATCGGTATGAAAATCGATGGGAATTCTTTCGCATTCCGTTTTGTGGGTTAGAAAGGTTTGGTCGTAGTTTTGATTGGAGGAGGCGGAAGCAAAGAAATCTCCAAACGCCTCGGCGATGATTTTCCGGTCATTGGTGTATTGACCGTTAATTAGAAGATTATATTCTTTGCTTCTTTTCTTTCCATGAAGCCTGCCAATCTTACTCCATAAATCCTTTGTTGACGCGTTGGGATTAATTTCGCTGACGAATTTAACCCAACTGTTGTGCTTGGCTGTGTTGATAGCAGTCTTAGCTTCTTTGCGAGCCCTTTGGAACTCTGCAAGCAGAGTGGGTCTCAGTGGGCTGTCCGGATGGGCCTTTCTTAATTTGCGTAGGGCCTTACGTCGACCTTTGATCGCTGCCTTCAGCTCAGGCGACCACCATGGGACACATTTCCTGCCAGGGATGCCACTGGTTCTGGGGATGTGCACCATTGCAACTTCTAGGACAACTTTGGAGAATTCCTTGGCTGTCCAATCTCGTTTAGCGGAGAGGCGGTTTTCAATGTCAAACTGATAGCCAGCCCAGTCAGCGTATTCAAATTTCCATCTTGGCCTTGTTGAAAACTCTGGAGAAGTTTGGCCGAAGGAAGTGAAGATTGGAAAATGATCGCTTCCGCAAGTATCATCGTGGATGTTCCAAGAAAGTTTTGAAGATAGTTTGTCTGATACTATAGTGAGATCGATGGCTGAAGTAGTACCAGAATAATGGATTCTGGTGTGTTGGCCGTTGTTAAGAAGGAGAAGAGAATGGTCGGATATGAAATCCTCAATGATGGATCCTTTTCGATCGAGGTATGCACCTCCCCAGGCGTATGAGTGGGCGTTGAAATCACCCATAAGCATGATTGGGGCGGGAAGTTGGGCGAACAGATGGTCCAGTTGGCCGCGTAGAGTGTTCGGATCGGAATCATTAGTGATGTAGATGCTAACGACGGTGATTGGAAAGGGGTGTTTAATGCGCACTACCACTGCCTGAAGATCAGTGGTAATGGGAAGAAGATCATGTGGAGTGCCATCTTTGATTGCGATTGCAACTCCGTTTTTTGAGGGGTTGGGACCCTCTTTGAAATATGTGATATATTTTGAGATGAAGTGTTTATCGAAGTTGTTTGGAGTCATAGTTTCTTGAAGGGCTATGACTGTGGGATTAGAGTTTGAAATAAGCATTTTCAGTTCTAGAATATTTCGTCGGATACTTCTGATGTTCCATTGTATCCCGAATTTCTGTGTTGGAGTGAATGTGTTGGTGTTTTTAACTCTAATTCCTAAGTCTTAATTGTGTGTATGTTTGAACTATTCAAAGAGAATTAGTTCGATGGTCCTTTACCCTTGGAAAGAGAAGCTTTCTTTGAGGTATTGGTGTTGTTTTTGTTTGGTGTAGAAGTCTTTGGAGTGTTTGTTGTGTTTGTGTTGTTTTTTGTTGAATGTGCGTTGCTGTTGTTGTTATTGTTGTTTTTTGTTTGATGTGTGTTGTTGTTTTCTGTTGGTGTTGTGTTGTTATTTGTTGGTGGTGTAGTTCTTTGTTCATTCTTAGTTCTTTTCTTGTCCTTGTTTGTTTGGATTTCATCTTCGGATTTTTGATCTGAATCTGAAGATGATCCTTTCGCCATTTTTCTTTTATTTTTATTTTTGTTTGGAACATCAGAAGTGTCCATTGAAATGACTGATTCGTTTTCAGATTCCGTTGTTGAGCTGTCGGTTGTCGACTCTGTCATGGAAGTATCGATTGTAGTGTCAATTGGGGGAGTGCTTTCGCGGCTAGAAGAGGCCGAAGCGGCCGAGGCGCAGTTACATTTGCAGTTGCAGCTGGGTGTTGGCTTTTGCAAGTTGGAGAGTCTGTCTTGCAGAACACTTGCAAAAGTTGGTCCATTATTTTGACCGTTGTGTTTTTCTTTCGCCTCTTTGTAGGAGATACCATAATCGATTCTGATTTTTGTGATGTTGTTCTCGGTTTGCCATACGGGGCATTTCCTATTCGAAGAGGAATGGTCCCCTTGGCAATTCAAGCAAAATGCTGAAGCGTTGCAGGTTTTAATTCCATCCTTTTGTTCTGGATGTTCCTGTCCACAATTTCGGCAAAGCGGGTTCTCGCGTTTGCATCGTTTGCTAGTATGTCCAAATTTGTAACACTTAAAGCATTGCATTGGGTTGGGGTAGAAATTTCTAGTCCCAGCCCGAATAAATCCAAAATTAATGAAATCGGGAACAACAGTTCCACGAATCGTCAAAATAAGAGTGGCAGTTGGTACAACAATATTGTTCTCCTTTCTGGTGATGCGCTTGACATCGATCACACCTTGATCGGAAAGCTCTGTCACCAGTTCGGATTCTTTGATGTCCATGACATCACGACAAGTAACAACACATTTGCGTTGGTTAAGGGTTGGGTGGTAAATCACTTCAATAGGGGTTTCATCAATTAATTTGTTGATTAAGAGGAGCTTACCAATGATATCTTCGTCCTTGGCCGTAAGGATATATTGCGTCCTCTTCTTGTCGTCTCGTTGCGGTCGCGCTGTGTAGTACTTCTTTCCTACAGCGTTGGCGATCGTCTTACTCACGACGAACGGGTTAGTCGGAATCACGTTCTCTCCTGTGGCACGTAGTAACAGGATCTGTAGGTTGCCGTTCAGTGGATCGGCCCATCTTGGAGCAGTACGTTGGGTAGGTTTACCCTCGTACAAATTTGTAGCCCGGCCTCCCGGAGGCCCGGAGCTACTGGAAGCCATGCTGTTGTCAGGCTATCCCCTAGGTATAGCCGACAAGTGGGTTAATCTTCAGATGAAAACACTGAGAAATTTTGTTGGGTCTTTACACTTGGGGATATGTGTCCAGAAATTCGCACTTTTTTAGCAAGAGCACAGAACCACCAATTATCGCGAATAAACTTCCAAAATTATTTTAAAACTGTTTTTCCTACTGTCACTTCACTGTCTGTATGCGCGTGTTATTTCTTTTTTTTTTTTTTTTTTAATTATAACTAGAGATCACTACAATCACTACAAAATAATTGGCAACACTCCCCGGAAAAAGGGGGCGTGGCGTCAGTGACGCCGTAAAAAGCGCGCGCTTTTCCGGTTTGCCGGTAAGCGCCCGCTCTCCACGGTCGAAACGAGCTATTGCCTTTTCCCGCTCTCCTTCTGCTGCCACTTAAAGATAATTAAAAATAACTCCTTCGGAATCGCCAGGGGGAGACGTCCTAGTCCGCTGTCCAAAACGCCAAACTGCCGAGCTGAAAAAAACGTGACCTTCTCGGTCGGAGGTTAAAATCAGTATGTTTTGTGTGTCTCACCACCAGAATATCGCTTAAGTATGCTTTTTGTGTGTAATTGAATCGAGAGAAGGTGTGGTTTACGATGGCAATTTGGAAGGCAAACTAGAGGGGAATGAACTCTCTGAGCTCGGAACTTTCGGCGACTGAGCAATAATCGATTGCGGGCGCATACAATATTGGATACGGAAATATCCTACTGATAGGGAAGAATAATCTTCTGAAGCTATCCTGTTAATTGCGATTGATTGAAAAACCACAAAACCAAATGTATTTGGTCACAGTGTTACAAGGATAGAAAACATTCAAATAAACTCTTTCACATGAATGTATTTTTAAATTCCCAGAGGAACTGACTGATTATTTTCAGTAACGATTAGATCTTTCCACATTTTCCTCGATACTGGAAGCCCACCTGTGGTTAATGCTAATTCGATAACCATCTGTTAATAACACTTGCTTGAAACATATTTAGTCACAGTGTTACATGGATAAAAAACATTCAAATAAACTTTTTCCCATGAATGTATTTTTAAATTCCCAGAGGAACTGACAGATTATTTTCAGTAACGATTAGATATTTCCATATTTTCCTCGATACTGGAAGCCCACCTGTGGTTAATGCTAATTCGATAACCATCTGTTAATAGCACTTGCTTGAAACATATTTGGTCACAGTGTTACATGGATAGAAAACATTCAATTAAACTCTTTCACATGAATATATTTTGAAAATTCCCAAAGGAACTGGCAGATTATTTTCAGTAACGATTAGATATTTCCACATTTTCCTCGATACTGGAAGCCCACCAGTGGTTAATGCTAATTCGATAACCACCTGTTAATAGCACTTGATTGAAACAAATTTAGTCACAGTGTTACATGGATAGAAAACATTCAAATAAACTCTTTCACATGAATGTATTTTTAAATTCCCAGAGGAACTGACAGATTATTTTCAGTAACGATTAGATATTTCCACATTTTCCTCGATACTGGAAGCCCACCTGTGGTTAATGCTAATTCGATAACCATCTGTTAATAGCACTTGCTTGAAACATATTTGGTCACAGTGTTACATGGATAGAAAAGATTCAATTAAACTCTTTCACATGAATATATTTTGAAAATTCCCAAAGGAACTGGCAGATTATTTTCAGTAACGATTAGATATTTCCACATTTTCCTCGATACTGGATGCCAACTCGATAACCACCTGTTAATAGCACTTGATTGAAACATATTTGGTCACAGTATTAAATGGATAGAAAACATTCAATTAAACTCTTTCACATGAATATATTTTGAAAATTCCCAAAGGAACTGGCAGATTATTTTCAGTAACGATTTTAGATATTTCCACATTTTCCTCGATACTGGAAGCCCACCATTGGTTAATGCCAACTCGATAACCACCTGTTAATAGCACTTGATTGAAACATATTTGGTCACAGTGTAACATGGATAGAAAACGTTCAATTAAACTCTTTCACATGAATATATTTTGAAAATTCCCAAAGGAACTGGCAGATTATTTTCAGTAACGATTAGATATTTCCACATTTTCCTCGATACTGGAAGCCCACCAGTGGTTAATGCTAATTCGATAACCACCTGTTAATAGCACTTGATTGAAACATATTTAGTCACAGTGTTACATGGATAGAAAACATTCAAATAAACTCTTTCACATGAATGTATTTTTAAATTCCCAGAGGAACTTTCAGATTATTTTCAGTAACGATTAGATATTTCCACATTTTCCTCGATACTGGAAGCCCACCTGTGGTTAATGCTAATTCGATAACCATCTGTTAATAGCACTTGCTTGAAACATATTTAGTCACAATGTTACATGGATAGAAAACATTCAAATAAACTTTTTCCCATGAATGTATTTTTAAATTCCCAGAGGAACTGACAGATTATTTTCAGTAACGATTAGATATTTCCACATTTTCCTCGATACTGGAAGCCCACCAGTGGTTAATGCCAACTCGATAACCACCTGTTAATAGCACTTGATTGAAACATATTTGGTCACAGTGTAACATGGATAGAAAACATTCAATTAAACTCTTTCACATGAATATATTTTGAAAATTCCCAAAGGAACTGGCAGATTATTTTCAGTAACGATTGGATATTTCCACATTTTCCTCGATACTGGAAGCCCACCAGTGGTTAATGCCAACTCGATAAACACCTGTTAATAGCACTTGATTGAAACATATTTAGTCACAGTGTTACATGGATAGAAAACATTCAATTAAACTCTTTCACATGAATATATTTTGAAAATTCCCAAAGGAACTGGCAGATTATTTTCAATAACGATTAGTTATTTCCACATTTTCCTCGATACTGGAAGCCCACCAGTGGTTAATGCCAACTCGATAACCACCTGTTAATAGCACTTGATTGAAACATATTTGGTCACAGTGTAACATGGATAGAAAACATTCAATTAAACTCTTTCACATGAATATATTTAGAAAATTCCCAAAGGAACTGGCAGATTATTCTCAGTAACAATTAGATATTTCCACATTTTCCTCGATACTGGAAGCCCACCAGTGGTTAATGCCAACTCGATAACCACCTGTTAATAGCCGCGCGTGTATGTGTGTGTAGCGATGTCTTCCCAGGGAACCGTTTGTGGCATCACTCTCCTCCTGATAGATTCCCTTCTGGCCTAGGGTGCACAAACAGGCTCTTGGTGACACCGTTCATCCGCGCTTTCATGATAAATAAAGAGCTTCACTGCAACAGTGACAACATGCTCCAATCGCTGTTCAATTAGAACTGAGTGGATTTCCGAGCGCCGCTCGCTTATATACCGATTGGTGATTTCAATAGCCTGTTTTGAAAGCAATTTTAAGACTATTGAAATAAGTTTTTGGATCAAAAAGTAACAAGTATATAACGCGTAGACATTTTATCTTTCGAATGAAGTGTTTATCATACCATTTCGTTCAGTTGTTTAGGAGCTATTAACGCTCAAAATCTCGGTCTCCGGCGTAACGCTTTCGTTTTTGAAACTTTGATTTTACACCCCGGTATAGAAATGAGAGACGTAGTCCTACGTCAACAAAAAATCTGAAGCTTAGGCCTTCCAGAATGTACCCTAGAAAGGACTTTTCTTAAGATCCCATTATTTACCGAGCCATAGCCATTTTATTGAAGCGGTATCTAACCTAGTACGATCATAACAATGAACGCGTTTTTCTCGAAACTAGTATTTTCAAACTAACTTACACCATATCTCAAGTTCTACTAAACCGATTCATGTCGAATTTATGTGAATACAATCTGCATGCATCTCTATCGCATGAACCAATAAAAAAAAGACGGGTGGGTAATGCGGTGACATAACCGGAGTGACGTAGGACTATACAAAGGGGACAGCTTTTGCTAAATATATATTTTAAATATATTGTTTTATTTTCTTCTCCTACGTGAATACCTAACTATCTACCTGGAAAATGGATTAGTTTACTGTTTACTCTTTATGAACGTTTTACGGTGGCTGGTTTTGCCACCAAAGCAGTCTGTATAAACAAACTTTTTCCTTCTTCTACCTGCTTCCGTTTTGCGATTGCGTTTGCCACTCGCTGAAACTAGTTGTTGCCACCGAACCGAATGTGCTCTGTTCTGTAGGCGGGTTTTCTTATTGTTGTGAGCAGCTTTGCAAGCCAACTCGAGCACTCCGGCGGCCGAAATTCTATAACCGCTATTAGGTATACTGGTGCTCCGGCACCAATCCGTTGATGCGATGTGATGTGAAACGATGCCATACAACCACACTGATTTACGGTTTGAAAGAGAATGATATATTTTTCTTTTTGACGTAGGACTACGTCTTTCATTTCTATACCGGGGTGTAAAACCAAAGTTTCGAAAATGAAAGCGTTACGCCGGAGACCGAGATTTTGAGCGTTAATAGCTCTTAAACAACTGAACGAAATGGTATGATAAACACTTCATTCGAAAGATAAAAGGTCTACGCGTCATATACTTGTTACTTTTTCATCCAAAAACTTGTTTCAATAGTCTGAAAATTGCTTTCAAAACAGGCTATTGAAATCACCAATCGGTATATAAGAGAGCGCCGCTCGTAAACCCCCTCAGTTATGATTGAACAGCGATTGGAGCATGTTGTCGCTGTGTTGTGAAGCTATTTTCGTTTATCATGAAAGCGCTAATGAACGGTGTCACCAAGAGCCTGTATGTGCACCTAAGGCCAGAAGGGAATCCATCAGGAGGAGAGTGATGCCACGGTTCCGCTTGAAACATCGGCCGCCACACACACACATATACACGCGCGGAATTCTCGTTGCTATCATCGTTGCTGAAAAATAATCTGCCAGTTCCCCTGGGAATTGAAAAATACATTCATGCGAAAGAGTTTATTTTAATGTTTTCTATCCATATAACACTGCAACCAAATACATTTGGTTTTGTGATTTTTCAATCAATCGCAATTAATAGGAAAGCTTCTGAATATTTTTTTTCCCATCAGTGGAAAACTTTCGTATCCAATATTGGATGCATAACATGAAAAACGTGAAACATCATCGCAAAAATCAAGTCATTTTCGAGCGATTATTTGCTTTCTACTCATATAATGCTGCGGCCAAATACATTTCGTTTTGGATTTTTTCAATCAAGTGCGATCAACCTAAGACCACGTCTTTCTGCAATTTATTAGAGGTGCAATGAATCTTTAGGAATTCCCGCTCTACGCGCACTGGCAAACAATGTTTACTCAACAATTTCTCAAACGAGAAATGGGTGTTGTGAGAAAGGATTAGAACGCGAAAACGACAAACGGGAGAAAGATGTGTTTGGAGGTTGAAGGAAATTGGCAGAAAACTTCTTCATTCTATCATTCAAATAATGTGATTCATACCACTTCGTTTTACCAGAAAGAGTTTCTTAATGCTCAAAGGAGGAATTGAGTCCTCCGAGGAAATTACCCAGCGCAAGTTAGAGTCGACTATCGATTGCGGCATTCGTACACAAATAATTTTAAAATGCAGTTTCACCAAAGTGATTTCTTCGGATATATTCACTACATCATGTCATGTATTTCATATTCTTCATTATGAAATCCATATCCATGGCACCTATCGGTATCGAATTATCATCGACACCACGATTTTCGCTAAATGCTCCTTTCAGTTCGTCCTGTAAAAAACTTTTCTGAACTCTAATCCATCAAATTGGGAGCCCTGAAAAGGGCCGTTGATTATATGCTAAGCTAATATAGCACGCTCTCCTCGGATACGATGGGCCAGCTGGATGTCCTTGGGCATGATGTGACGCGTTTTGCATGGATAACACACAAATTGGTATCTTCGAATAAGCCTCCTGCAGCGTCATAACTGCGGAACTTTGGAAGCGCAAGTCGGTTTTGAAGTCCTGAGCAATTCCACGATCCAAATGCTGCAAAGGTAGCTGCGGATCACCAATTCGGTCGACTTCTGATAGCGACGAATCACGCAAAGTTCCCGGTCGATAGCGATGTGGCTGCTGCTGGTGCGCTTATCCGAGCTGCTTTCATGTGCCTTACCACCGAAAGACTAACGAGCTGTCTGCGAAAGACTAACGAGCTCGAGTCCTCACGGTGCAAGAGTAGAGTAAGAAATGAACGAAATGGTAATGGTAATGAATTAGAGAGACTTTAAACTCTGAGAGTTCATTCGTCTCTTGCCCTTGAGGGCGGGAAATTTAACTGAAGGAAAAATAAGAAAAACTATTGCAAAATTCGTTATTCTCGCTCGACTCAGTCCTAGTAACCGCTATGGATGTATGTCGTATCGCCGCACCCTACACGGCTCTGGGGCCAAAAACACAACCAAACAAATGGAGCAGGGAAAAAGCCCCTTTTAGTGTGCTTGACAAGCTCGCTTCTAAAAAGGGCGTAAAAAACCTGCTCATCTTTTGCTGAAATTAGAAGAGAAAACAAACGTAGTTTTATCAGTATAGGTAGATTTAGTAATTTGACATTAGATCTGATCGAATAAACCTGTATCCTTTAGGAACTCGATGGTCCTTTTTTGCTCGACGGCGTCGTCCGATAGTGCTGTCCTTATGGTGTCTGCAACCTGAAACTTTATTCTTGAAGCATTAAATTTAGGGCATGTGATTAATATGTGTTCCACCGTGAGTCTTACATGGCACGACTCACATAGTGTTGGTTCCAATCTACGCATCATAAATTTGTGTGTTAAAGATGTATGCCCGATACGTAAACGTGTCAGACATACTTGAGTAGATCGGAGAATACTATCCTTCCAGGGAAGGGTAGTATTCTTGATCCTTCTTAAGAAGAGGTCACGGAAAAAAAACCAACTGTTCTCCCAGCTCTATCTGAGGGATTGCATGACCCATTTGATGGTGTCATTTGCTGGGTGGGAGGTGGTCCATAGTTCGGAGAGCCTACCCTCCTTGGCGAGACGATCAGCCTGTTCATTACCCTGGATTCCGCAGTGCCCTGGGACCCAGCAGAAAGTGATGTCCTTCCCTGTAATTTTTTCCTCAATGCTTTGAATCCAAGGGTGTTTACTATCGTCGCTTTGTAGCGCCCGTAATGCACTATAGGAATCCGAGAAGATCACCACTTTACTGTCGTTATCACAGAGTGATGTCGCGACAAGGAGAGCGGCAATTTCCGCGGAGTATACCGAACATATGGAAGGCAGTTGGAATTTTAGCTCCGTGTTATTGGCAAAAACTCCAAACCCTGTTAGGTTTCCATCAAAAGACCCATCTGTGATGATTTTGTGGTGGGTGTGATACTTGTTATGCAGGTGGTTATTAAAACAGGCCGTAACAATGCTGCTGGCTTCCCCAGCCCTGACAGCATTTTTGATTGACCAGTCGATCTTTGGCGGATGTGCATGCCATGGGCGTTGACCGACTCTGCTTAATGGGGCAATAGTCGGGAGGGTGACTTGGCTAATATTTTGCAGCCAAATGTTGGCTCTGGAGTAAATGGATAGAAGATCCGGGTCTTTCTCGGACGTCCGGATGGCTTTAGTGGCTAGGATATTTGTGAGGAAGTGTTCGAAAGGAACTACGCCGGCCTCCACAAGCAGAGCGTTTATTGGGCTGGTCTGAAGGGCTCCTGATGCATATCTAATCACATTATGGTAGACAGGCTTTAAGTAATTCAAGTGATCCCAAGAGGCACGGCTGAAAAGTTCGATGCCGTAACAAATTTTAGAGAAGATAATGCTTTTGCCTATGTTGTAGATGGTTTTACGAGAACTCAAGCGGCATCGGCCACCTAGAGCATTCACCAGCCGCAGGCGGCACTTCATACTAGCTTTAGCATTTCTGAGGTGTTGTCCGAAAGATAGTTTACTGTCAACTAGCACTCCGAGAATTCGGACAGAGCTGACTCTCTTAATAGGCCTGCCATTGATTAGACATGTTCTAAACCTTTTCCTATGACCTTTACGTTTGCAGCAGTGCATTATATTAGACTTCTCTGCCGAAAACTTAAACCCGATGGAATTTGCCCAGTTACTAACCGCCGAGATTCCTTCCTGCAGTCTTCTGCGGGCCATTTCTGGGAAAGCATTTCTTGCCATCAGCAGTAGATCGTCTGCATAGGCCAGTACCTCGGTGTTTTTAGGGATAACCTCTAGAACCGACTGCATAGCAACGAGGAAGAGGGAAACTGATAGAACCGAACCTTGTGGTACTCCGTTTTCTAGGCAACGGTGATCCGAAAGTACTCCTCCGAAGTAAACTTGAAAACCTCGATTGGTGAGGAAACAGCGAAGAATGTTGAAGAGGGAGCCTTCAAAACCCCATCGGTGGAGTTGATCGATAATGTTATGACGCCATGTGGTATCGTAGGCTTTGGCTAGATCGAGTGAAGCTATGTTGGCCCTTTTCGATAGTTTCTTGAAGGAAATGATCGAGTTGACTGAAGTAGGTGCCCGTACCTTTACCTCGGCGGAAGCCATGCTGTCTTGGGTCTAATAGTTGGCATTCTTCAAGGGCCGTCCTAAGTCTTCGATTGATCATTCTTTCGAAGACTTTCCCTAAGCAGTTGAGAAGGGTTATGGGACGGAAGTTGTTCGCGGTCCGTTTACTCTCCTTCACCTTTGGGATAGGTATTACCAAGCCCGTTTTCCATGTATCTGGGAAATAGCTGTTAGCCCAACATTCGTTGTATATCTGGAGGAGTAGAATTTTTGCATGAAGAGGTAGATGCTTGATCATCGGATATTCGATTCCGTCAGGGCCAGCTGATTTGCTTTTGGATATTTTTATTGCCCATAACAACTCGTCCAAAGAGAACTTATCGTTGTATTTGTGGACCTGTTCCGAAGCAGGAGGAAAAACTTTAAGTTCCGCCTTCGCCTTAATAGCCTTGAATTCGTTGGTGTAGTTGGAGGTGGCTGAAATAGTGGCAAAGTGTTCGGCTAGGTGGTCGGCTATGATGCCTGGATCTTCGGTGAAGGTGCCATTAATCACGAAGGAATAGCAATTTGAAGCTTTCTTGCCACTAAGTAAGTTGACCTTGTTCCAAAGTTCAGATGTCGAAGTATTAGGGTTGATGCAGTCGAGAAATTCCATCCAACTGTTTTGCTTGGCTTCGGTTATTACCTTCCTGGCTAGAGCTCTAGCCGTTTGGAAGTTGGTTAGGGCAATCATTTTGCAAGCGCTTCCATCAGGAAGGCGTCGTAGGATACGGAGGGATTTCCTTCTCCTTTTGATGGCCTGTGCAACTGCATCGTTCCACCATGGGACAGCCTTTCGGCCGGGTTTCCCACTGGTACGGTGGATATTTTGTTCAGCCGCCAAAAAGATGGCGTGGGTAAATTCTTCCACGGAGCAGCTTTCATGTTCGGAAAGTAAGCTGTTGATTGTGGATTCGAAGCCTTCCCAGTCGGCCGACTGGTATATCCACTTCCTGCGCAAACGAATGTTTGGGTTTCTTGACAGGGTTCGGATGTGGATGGGGAAATGATCACTACCTCTGAGGTCACTATCAACTGTCCAGCTCAACCTGGGGGCGAGGTCCCAGGAAGCAATCGTGATGTCAATGGCCGATGATGATCCGTGATGGATATCTATCCTGGTATGACGGTGATCGTTAAGTATGATGAGGTTTAGTTTTTGGACGATTCCCAAAATTGTTTTACCTCTTTTGTCACATTTGTTTCCTCCCCATGAAGAGTGGGAGGCGTTAAAGTCACCCATCAGGACGAATGGGTGCGGTAACTGTTTGATGGCATCCGTAAGTTGAGTTTCAATGTCATTACTGTGCAATGGGGGAATATAAATGGAAGCAAGGGTTACCTGTAGAGGTCCCTTCAGTTGTATAGCACATATTTGTAATGATGATGTTATGGGGATGACGGTATGAGGAAGGTCACTCAGGACAGCGAGACAGGCTCCAAAAAGCCCCGAGGATGGTCCTTCCTTAAAATACCAAGAAAATTTGCCGCTAAATGACCGCTCTAAGAGCGATACATTGATTTTTTTAGCTTCTTGAAAAGCCAGTGTTAGTGGGAGATGTTGTTCCTCAGCTAACATTAGCTTAATTTCATTCATGGAAGTGGATAGCCCACGCAAGTTCCATTGAATAGCAAGTTTTCGGTTGGGTGTTTGGTTACGGGACGAAGGGTTGCTGTTAATAGCTATAGGAGTGAATTTTAAAAAAGAGAAAAAGGTAAGTGGGCTGAGGTAAGTAAATAGGGGTTCGAAGATGGGAGAAGGGTATGAGATTAGGAATGGGTAGATTTTCTGGATATGTTCTTCAGTCTAGGATCATTTTTGGAAACGTTGGCATTTGTTTTGTTGCCAGGTGGGGTGGGTTTGTTTGAATGGTTGGATTGGTTGGAGGTTTTAGTTTTGGATGCGGTGGTTGGTTGGAATGAAGTGGATGGTTGGGGGGAAGTGGATGGTTGGAGGGAAGTGGATGGTTTGGATTCGTTGGCTGGTTGGGTTGAGTTGAATTTTTGGTTTTTGGATTTCTTCCTATTGGATTCTTTTCCTCTAAAAATTTCCTCTTCTGATGATTTGAATTCATCTGAGGTTGACCTTTTGTTTGTATTTTTCCTCTTGTTGGAGGGGGTAGTTTCAATTTCCATAGAAATTTCTGGGTCGGATTCTGAATCTGACGAGGAGGTGCTGAGTTCCGATTCATGTGGATTACTGGACGGGATTGGAACTGCTTTTTCTGAAGAAGTTTGCTTAGCCTGATTGCAGTTGCATTTGCATTGAGAACAGCCTGTATTTTGACTTTTGAC
This sequence comes from Toxorhynchites rutilus septentrionalis, assembly GCF_029784135.1. Lineage (NCBI taxonomy): Eukaryota > Metazoa > Arthropoda > Insecta > Diptera > Culicidae > Toxorhynchites > Toxorhynchites rutilus. The sequence continues at coordinate 172,457,554 of NC_073745.1, forward strand.
TAGTCTCTCTTGCAGCTTACTTGCAAAGGAAGGACCATTTTTGTTTTCAAAAATGGATTTAGCTTCCTTATAAGACACACCTTGGTCAATTCGGACTCTGGTGATGTTATCCTCTGCGATCCACGCTGGGCACTTCCTACTGGTAGAGGCGTGATTTCCCTTGCAGTTCACACAAGAGGCAGGTGCATTGCAGATAAAATTTTTAATTTTGTCCTTATCATTACTATTTGTGTTAAGTTCAGGGTGGGCTACACCGCAGTTACGACAAAGTTGGATTTTTTTGGCGCATTTTTTGGAAGTGTGGCCGAAAGCGAAGCATCCGAAGCATTGCATCGGGTTTGGATAAAAATTCCTGGTTGAAGCACGGAGGAATCCGAAGTTAATTGCTTCAGGGATAACTGTTCCGTTAATGGTAAGGATCATTGTTGAAGTAGGAACTCTTTCCTTCAAGACTGGGTCAAATCGTAGGATTTTTTTAACGCCGATCACATTTTGGTCGGCTAGTTCAGTTAGGAGGACGTCTTCGTTTAAGAACATTACGTCACGACAGGACACAACGCATTTGCGTTGGTTCAAGGTGGGATGGTATAAAATTTCAATGGGTGTTTCGTCGATCAGCGACTTTGTACCCAGAAGCAATTGAACGAGTTTTTCATCTCGTAGATGTAGCGCATATTGCAGGCGATTTTTATCGTCGCGTTGAGGTTTCGCGTCTTTAAATTCCGTACCGATCACTCCTTGGATCGATTTGGAAACGGTGAAAGGATTCGGTGGAAGAATGTTACCTTCAGTGGCTCTCAACAGTAATATTTGCAAGTTGCCACCAAAAGGATCAGCCCATCTGGGCAAGGTACGAGTGGTGGTAACACCTCTGTAAATATTGGTTGGCCTTCCGGCGCCGGAGCTGCTGGAAGCCATGATCGGGGCCTGGCTATATCGAAATACAGCCAGGCGCGGAAAAATATTCACGAACCAAAGTAGACTATACGACGTGCGACGGGGGACGAAAACGGCGGAGGACAGTAACGGCGGGGGACAATGCCAACGCAGTTACAAGAACAAACACCGAAATCACTTGGCGGAAAAACACTATTTTTAAAAACACTTGGAAAAAATCACTTTTTAAATGTCAGTTAAATTAAAATCAATTTGGGATATGTAGTAAAAAAAAATTGTTTTTTTAAACCTATACCCTTTGGGCGTCCTATCTCTCACTAACTCCTGGTATTAAGAAAGGTTTGGTCACTCACCGATCGTGTTGAAGAACCACTCCTAATACACCACCAAATGGTAGTGGGGTAGCGGGGAAGGGACCGGATACCGCCGACGGCAGGGCAATCGCCGCAGCGGTTCGAAGCGACGAAGCGAAGAAAACCTCTTTTCACACCTCCTGAGCTGCTGATGATTGATGAGTAGAAATTGCGCCAAAATCGCGCGTCACTGGCAGGAAAAACGTTGCTGATGAGACGGGCACAAACAGCGGGACACGCAAGGAGCAGTGAAAACTGCCGGTCAAAGTGGCCAATCCGACCGAACCAACTTCCTGAATGGCCGTTGGGGGCTTCTCGGCTGCTTCCTCCTTTCCTGATGTCCGGACAACTGTTGCTAAAAGAAACGCTATATTAAGGACCGAACACAGCTTTGAAAAAAGCTTTGCATCCGGTTGTAGGAGAAAACTTTTATTTCTATGATTCTCTTTTAGAATGGCGCCAAAAACATAACCGTTGCGGTCGAGTGTCAGTAGCACCATGGTGAACGAAAGCAAGGGAAGTGTCATTTTATAAAACATAAAAGTATCGAATGTAAACCCCACCCTCTTTATTATATAAGCTTACTAATTAATAATAAGGGTGGGGTTTAGATTCTATACTTTTATGGTTTATAAAATGACGCTTCCTTTGCTTTCGTTCATTTCTTACTCTACTCTCGCACCGTGAGGACTCGTTTGTGTGGGACCAAGCACACAGCTCGTTAGTCTTTCGGTGGTAAGGCACCACGAAAGCAGCTCGGATAAGTGCACCAGCCGCGAGGAGTGTGACCACATCGCTATCGACCGCGAACTTTGCGTGAAATTCGTCGCTATCAGAAGTCGACCGAATTGCTGATCTGCCATCTACCTTTGCAGCATTTGATTCGTGGAATTGCTCAGGACTTCAAAACCGATTTGCGCTTCCAAAGTTCCGCGGTTATGATGCTGCAGGAGGCCTATTCGAAAATAACAATTTGTGTGCTGTCCATGCAAAACACGTCACATCATGCCCAAGGACATCCAGCTGGCCCATTGTATCCGAGGAGAGCGTGCTATTAGCTTAGCATAAAATCAACTGCCCTTTTCAGGGCTCCAAATTTGATGGATAAGAGTTCAGAAAAGGTTTTTACAGACCAAACTGAAAGGAATATTTTCGTTTGGATGCCATTCAGCATCGAGAAAATTCCGGAAAGATCTAATCGTTGCTGAAAAATAATCTACCAGTTCCCTGGGAATTGAAAAATACATTCATGCGAAAGAGTTTATTTTAATGTTTTCTAACCATATAACACAGCGACCAAATATTTTTCAATCAAGTGCTATTAACAGGTGGTTATCAAGTTAGCAATAACCACTGGAGGGCTGGAAAGAACTAATCATTGCTGAAAAATAATCTGCCAATTCCCCTGGGAATTGAAAAATACATTCATGTGAAAGAATTTATTTTAATGTTTTCTATCCGTGTAACACTGCGACCAAATATTTTTCAATCAAATGCTACTAACAGGTGGTTATCGAGTTAGTATTAACCACTGGTGGGTTTCGAGTATCGAGGAAAATCTGAAAAGAATTAATTGTTGCTGAAAAATACTCTGCCAGTTCCCCTGGGAATTGAAAAATACATTGAAGCGAAATAGTTTATTCTAATGTTTTCTATCCATATAACACTGCAATCAAATACATTTGGTTTTGTGATTTTTCAATCAATCGCAATTAACAGGAAAGCTTCTGAAAATTATTCTTCCCCATCAGTAGAAAATTTTCGTTTCCAATATTGGATGCATAACATGAAAAACCTTGAGCCTCCAACGTAACGCTCTCGTTTTTGAAGTCACCCAAATATTTATTTATCCATTCATTCAGGATGGATTTAGATTCAACTTCAAACAAATGATCTCTAAATCAACGCTAGTCCTACGTCACCCTTGCGGTTATACCATAGATATAACCCACTTCCTGTTTTTATTTAAATTTTATATAAATACAATATTTGCATTTATATAGGAAGCAGTAGGTTCATACTTCATGCGAATTCATGGACTCCTAACACTCAGTCGATTAGTTTTCGTCTGAATATATTATTTCGTTTTATGCAGTATTCGGAGTGATTGACAGGCGAATTAAATTAAATAAGTTCGTCAACAATGCAACATTCTCAAGTCAACGGTTTTACATCCAACGTCAGCGGTACCGGAAACACATCAAGTATATGTAGGGAGCTGATTTTAACATTTTTTTTAGTTTTTTAAAAGTATCAGTGCGTTACAAATGTTTTTACCTATCTGTGTTTTGGTGGTTCCGTACGAGCGAACGCATGATGGGTGCTACCAGAGCGTTCACCGAGTGGCAAAATCAAGTCTCGTCAACCTGCTTATGAGGTGTCCGAACGAATCCATAGTAGGTGCAAGACGGAGCACCGTCTCGTCAGCCTCCATATGCCTCCATGTTTGAGCGAACGCATGATGGGCGCAATGACTCTGTACTGAACGACACAGTAGATGTCAGATATAAAAACTGTTGCATGATGGAGCATCTCTTTTGCGTGAGAAGCATTAAGGTGGTGTGTATGGTGTCAGCATGATACCAGGCGCTTAAAAGGCAATTTCATTATATTTTCAAAATTTCGTTGCATTGTTAATAATATCCGAAGTGATAAACAAGCGAACCTGATAGAATAATTTCGAATTCTTACGTCAACAATGCAGTCGTATGGACACAGCCATCTACAGGGTTTTCCATTTCAGGCTTTCGAAAGTATACAGCCCTGCGCTGACAACCGTTTGACATAGCTGTCAACCAAAGCGTCATATCGTTAGTTGAATGTCTGCCATTTTACAATATGGATCGTTTTAGCATCGCACAACAAGTTAATTTAGTTAAATTATACTATAAAAATGATGAAAAACTGGCAAATGTTTATCGAGCATTATGGACGGATTTTGGTCGTCATGGACGGCCTACAGAGCACACAATCGCTAATGTAGTGCGTAAATTCGAACAAACTGGATCCGTAGCGGATATTGTGAAAACTGTGCTTCATCGTAATGTGCGTTCGGCCGAAAATATTGCTGCTGTTGCTGCCAGTGTGGAGGATGACCCGAATGTTTCGATTCCACGGCGTGCTCAGCAATTGGGCTTGTTAAACACTTCATTGTGGCGAATTTTGCATTTGGACTTGCACCTACATCCATATAAAGTCCAACTGGTACAAAAATTTGAGCGTGGTGAACGAGTGAATTGGGTGAACGAACAACAGCAGCAAAATGCTGAATTTTCGCATCAAATTTTCTCCAGCGATGAGGCACATTTCGAGCTCGGTGGCTATGTGAACACCCAAAATTTCCGTATATGGGGCTCAGAAAATCCACACGTGATTGTTGAGAGGCCATTGCGTCCGCCAAAAGTCACTAGTTGGTGCGCATTATGGTCTGGTGGAGTCATCGGGCCGTATTTCTTTGAAAATGAGGACGGCGAGGCGGTAACTGATGAGCGCTATGGCCGCATATAATCGATTTTTTTTGCCACAAATTGAAGCGAACGAAATTTGAGGGACGCATAATTACGTGTTTTGGTGATGCCAATTGGCCGTCCAGATCATGCGATTTGAACCCGCTAGACTTTTTTTGTGGGGTTATGCGAAAGACCGTGTCTATGCCAACCCTCCACAAACTCTTGAACATTTGAAAGACAACATTCGTGAAGTTATGACCGAGATACCGCCCCATATGTGCCGAAAAGTCATCGAAAATTACCTGTTCCGAATAAAGGTGTGCGAGGAAGCCCTAGGTGGACATTTGAATGATGTTGTATTTCACACATAATGGCATAAACCAAACTTTAATTTGAAATAAAAGTTTCATCGAAATTCGAATTCTTAGTGGGTTTTATTTCAATTTACTTTCGGAATTTAAAGTTGGAAAACCCTGTATAATTGTTTTAAAATGTTTCTTCTATTTGTTACTTTTGTCCGATAACAGCCTGATGTTAGTTATATTATTTAGGAATTTATTGACTGTTTACTTTCTATTATTTACTTACACGATTTACTTACCACGTTTTGGAGCGGGTGCAGTGAATATTAGGCATGCCATGAACCACGATGATGGTATTTTGCAGAGATAAATTAGGAATATTGCCCGACATTGCCATTTTCCAAAATCGCCCATGATTGAAGATAGCAAATCCACCATTTTGTTTTATGAAATTCTATATGAAATGAATGATATAGAGAATTAAGAAATTAGATATTTCATTATTAATATTGTAGCATACCAAGGCGCTTATATCAATGTAGAACAGGTGAAGCAACATCATCACTTCAATAAGAAGGGGATTACGGTTTGTGGAGCGGGGGTTCCATTTTTGCATTTTTACATGCGAGAGTAGTGGAAAAGAGAATGAAATTCTACAAAATCATCCCTTCTTTTTCATATAAATTCGCGAAAGCCGTACATAGTAGGCATCGTTCGAATAAGCATCGTAGCAGTTTCTAGAGAGCCGCCGGCAGCGTTCTGATGCTGTTTGTAAACAATACCGACAGCAATTCTAATATGGCTGAAAGTGCATTTCATATGATTGTTTCACCTGGTATATATAGAGGCGCCTTGGTAGCATACATAACAGTTCGGCTGAAAGTTCATAAGGTTGATATCTAGATGGTGCCTCTTGCAAAAACCTACTTGACTATCAAAAAGCTCCATCTTTCAATGGATACGTGTCAAAATTTTACAGCAATCGGTCGATTGGTTCGTGAGTTACAGCATTGAGAGAGAGGCAACTTTTGTTATTGTGAAAAAAATGGAAAAATCCCAAATCAATGAAAACGACGGCAAAATTGCATGAATTGGGCTTCCGCATCCGCCGTATTCTCCAGATCTGGCCCCCAGCGACTATTTTCTGTTCGCAGACCTGGAGAGAATGCTCGCTGGCAAGAAATTTAAGATCGATGATGAAGTGATTACCGAAACTGAGGCCTATTTTGAGTATTATAAAAATGGTATCGGAAAGTTGCAAGGTCGCTATAATCGCAGGTAATTATGGTAATTATGCCTTTGAAGGTAATTGTGTTGAAAAATGAAATTGAATTTTGCAAAAAAAAAAAAATTAGTGGGTTATATCTATGGTATAACCGCAAGGTTCACGTGGAACTACCTTAGCTGAGCAATCATTCGTTTGTATTGATTAAATTCTTGATTGAATGAAACAGTTTCCAAATTCAATTGAGTTCAATATATTTGCTCTGTGAGTGAAAAAAATGAACAAATGCCGTGTAAAGTCAATTCATTTATTGTGATTGATTGTTCTTCGTTACAAGTAAATTTAATGACGGACCTTTTACGTTTGGTATGATGACTAGAACAAAATATATGTACGGAAGAATTATCAAACGTTTGATGAACCAGCCTAAGGCTGAAAATCTTTCCAATAAAGACAAAAAAAAATTATCAAACGATTATTTTATTTTACATTTCCCTCTGAAGTTTACATCCCAAAAGTGTACATACTTCTCGAATCTCGAATTTGCTTGAAACTGGGAAGTTCATTCGCTTCTAGTGGCTGCACGATTTTCCCAGGTTCCTAAGTTTAGAAGATCATGTTAGGACAGACATAATCCACTCTGCACAAAGGCAAGCGAGGACAAAAGTACTCGCAGTTTGCATTTATTTGCAGAGCCGATTTCCCCAGAAACCACGGTTTTGAAGTCTGTGTTAGGGAAACACATTTCAATCGGAACAAAAATACCCCCGATTTGTATGAATTCGCAATGCCGATTTCCCCACGCTTCATGGATTTGAAGTCTGTGTTAGGGAAACACATTCCAGTCGGAACAAAAATACCCCCGACTTGCATGAATTTGAAATACCGATTTCTCCAGGCAACTTGGTTTAGAAATCTCTATTAGGGAACACATTTCGGTGGGAACAAAAGCTCCCCCTACTTTCGTGTGTTCTTTTTCTTCTTTTTGGCTTTAAGAGGGTTTAAACTTTTCAGTTCACTCGCCTCTAGGCTCTTTCGTGTGCTTGCAATGCCGATTTCGCTGCTTGGTTTTAAAGTCTGTGTTAGGGAACATTTTTCGATGAGAACAAAAGTCCCCCTACTTTCATGTATTTGCAATGCCGATTTCCCCAAGGCTGCTTGGTTTTGATGGCTGTGTTAGGGAAACCGTAAATCGGGCCAATCAAAACGATGCAGTTAGGGCGTTTAGATAACGCCTAAAATTTTACAGTTATTCAATTGTTTATCTAATGAAAAACAACATTTTGTTAGTTGCGATAGATGCGTAGAAATATTCCCTATCAAGTGATGCAAACATCTCTCCTATCCAGTACGAAATGTTCGAGCTATAAGCATTCGAAATCTTTCATTTTTTCCTGCATGCTCTGTGTTTAGGTTTTCATTTTACCCTCCATATATTCCGGTTAGACGTAGTCCCACGTCAAAATTGTTTTACTGTGTTACCTTATAATCTTTTCAGCAGAACTGTTATGTTGAATAATCACAGCCCTATCGAGCCCAAACAGCTGTTTTAAGTCCTTTCCTCTATCCATACTCCCGCAAAAACTAGTACTACTGTGTCAAATTGCACGATCAAGGCAATCAATTCACTGGTTCAAAACAACAGATGAATTGCAAATCCATTGTACAACATGAATTTCGTGTCTTGTGCTTTGTGGTATTTGGCTACATGCCACAACAGATGAATTGCAAATCCATTGCGCAAAATGAATTTCGTGGATTGTGCTTTGTGGCATTTGGCCACATGTCAACCAACCAACTCTTGTATTTTGAGCAACAAAAATTAGGAAATCACTAGACGACGTTGGTTAACATTGCTGTCATCTGAGATGAGATCGTTTTATGCCGCGGTCTTTCAGCTACCTCAGGAATTGATAGTAGCTGAACAAGCTCCAATTTTTCGACTAGAACAATTAATGTTCTATTTTCACTCTCCCTTTCCAATCTTTTGTTAGTGCTTTGCACATTTTCCGTCAATTGCATTTCTCTAGTTGTTGGGGAACATTCTACTGTACCAGTACCCTGCAGTAACACAAGAATAACATACCGTCGATGGGGGTGAGAATGGGTCATAAGGGTGATATTGGGTTAGAAAAGGAGAAAGTTACTGTTTGCGCCCAAAAAAGTTATAGCAAAATTGACTAAGGTTACATCTGCATTGTATAGAAATGAGAAATGAGCTGAGGACCACTATGCATTTCGTATCATAGCCATCATTTTGATTGTACGATATGTGCATACGCCAAAAGATGACCGGCGTTGAACAAGTACAAAGCCTTCAGAAAAATATCAAGAAGCAACTATAAGATAGTGAGAAAAAATTGAGAATGTTTGTAAAAAAACGCAAAACACAACATCAAAGGTTCTTTTCAGAACCTCCAACATGTTCATTGAGAGTAAACAGTAAACTAATCCATTTTTCAGTTAGATAGTTAGGTATTCGCGTAGGAGAAGAAAATAAAACAATATATTTAAAATATATATTGAGCAAAAGCCGCCCCCTTTGTATAGTCCTACGTCACTCCGGTTATGTCCCCGACATTACCCACCCGTCTTTTTAGCCTGCATGTGAATCCAACGAGCGAACAAATCGTAATGAATGTATTTTTGACGTAGAACTACGTCTTTCATTGAGGGTGTCAAATCAGAAAACAGGTCACGTTTTTATGAAATAAAGTTAACGTTAATAACTATTTTTGTCGCGAACGGATTTTGGCGATTGACATACTAAACGAATCGGAAATTCCGTAAGATTTGTTTAATATGCCATACAATAGAATCCCCTGGTTAGTAAATGGTTAAAATTCATGAAAACTTAAAGTGTTTCTATTTTCCCATACATTTGTTCTGTCCATTTGAGTGCTTTCCCGAACAGAGATATCAATAACGAGCAACTTATCGACGACCAACGGAGGGGAAATCGTAGGATTTAAAGTCTCCGTGAACAAAGGAAGAGGAGAAGAAAGGAGGGGAATACTTGCCTAGAGTATAAACAGTGGATCTCGCTATGACAAAGTTTCATTCGGCATCGGACTGTTGAGTAATCCAGTTCATTTTGCTTTCGCTGCGCTTCGATCTAAGATTGGACCCCACCAGTGGTAATCCAACTTGGAAATCGTCGTTTGATTTTTCTGTTCGTTTTTCGCGTTGTTCGTATCGTGTGTTCTTCTTTCCGCGTCATAAATTGGACGCTTCGCGTAGTGTGCGATGAGCAAGAAGAAGAGGAACCGAGCCTTCGCAAATGTGACACCGCACCGAACAACAGCGAATTAGGCGATTTCGGCGCGTCGGTCGAAAATGTAAACGCAACCAAAATTAAGCTCCCCCCGCTGGTGGTGAAGGCGATCGCTCTTGACAAACTCATTAGCAAATTCGCATCGATGGGATAAGGGCTTCGTTGGTGCCTTTGAGAATGCATCAATGCATATTATTCTATAATGCTGTTAAATTTTAGAAACAACTGCTTAGTAGAATAATCTCTGAAATGATTTTGACGTAGGACTACGTCTTTCATTTCTATACCGGGGTGTAAAATCAAAGTTTCGAAAACGAAAGCGTTACGCCGGAGACCGAGATTTTGAGCGTTAATAGCTCCTAAACAACTGAACGGTATGGTATGATAAACACTTCATTCGAAAGATAAAATGTCTACGCGTTATATACTTGTTACTTTTTGATCCAAAAACTTGTTTCAATAGTCTTAAAATTGCTTTCAAAACAGGCTATTGAAATCACCAATCGGTATATAAGCGAGCGACGCTCGGAAATCCACTCAGTTCTAATTGAACAGCGATTGGAGCATGTTGTCGCTGTTGCGGTGAAGCTCTTTATTTATCATGAAAGCGCGGATGAACGGTGTCACCAAGAGCCTGTAAGTGCACCCTAGGCCAGAAGGGAATCTATCAGGAGGAGAGTGATGCCACAAACGGTTCCCTGGAAAGACATCGCTACACACACATACACGCGCGGCTATTAACAGGTGGTTATCGAGTTGGCATTAACCACTGGTGGGCTTCCAGTATCGAGGAAAATGTGGAAATATCTAATCGTTACTGAGAATAATCTGCCAGTTCCTCTGCGAATTTTCAAAATATATTCATGTGAAAGAGTTTAATTGAATGTTTTCTATCCATGTTACACTGTGACCAAATATGTTTCAATCAAGTGCTATTAACAGGTGGTTATCGAGTTGGCATTAACCACTGGTGGGCTTCTAGTATCGAGGAAAATGTGGAAATATCTAATCGTTACTTAAAATAATCTGCCAGTTCCTTTGGGAATTTTCAAAATATATTCATGTGAAAGAGTTTAATTGAATGTTTTCTATCCATGTAACACTGTGACCAAATATGTTTCAATCAAGTGCTATTAACAGGTGGTTATCGAGTTGGCATTAACCACTGGTGGGCTTCCAGTATCGAGGAAAATGTGGAAATATCTAATCGTTACTGAAAATAATCTGCCAGTTCCTTTGGGAATTTTCAAAATATATTCATGTGAAAGAGTTTAATTGAACGTTTTCTATCCATGTTACACTGTGACCAAATATGTTTCAATCAAGTGCTATTAACAGGTGGTTATCGAGTTGGCATTAACCAATGGTGGGCTTCCAGTATCGAGGAAAATGTGGAAATATCTAAAATCGTTACTGAAAATAATCTGCCAGTTCCTTTGGGAATTTTCAAAATATATTCATGTGAAAGAGTTTAATTGAATGTTTTCTATCCATGTAATACTGTGACCAAGCTTCAGAAGATTATTCTTCCCCATCAGTAGGATATTTCCGTATCCAATATTGTATGCGCCCGCAATCGATTATTGCTCAGTCGCCGAAAGTTCCGAGCTCAGAGAGCTCATTCCCCTCTAGTTTGCCTTCCAAATTGCCATCGTAAACCACACCTTCCCTCGGTTCAATCACACACAAAAAGCATACTTAAGCGATATTCTGGTGGTGAGACACATTCATTTTTCGTGAGGACATCGACAAGACAACATCGTTGCCTAACGTGCTGGAGGAGGTGGACGGCGAAGGATCGACACATACACGCGCAGAACTCTTTCCGTTAGGATGCCATTCAGCATCGAGAAAGTTCCGGAAAGATCTAATCATTGCTGGAAAATAATCTGCCAGTTCCTTTGGGAATTTTCAAAATATATTCATGTGAAAGAGTTCAATTGAATGTTTTCTATCCATGTAACACTGTGACCAAATATGTTTCAATCAAGTGCTATTAACAGGTGGTTATCGAGTTGGCATTAACCACTGGTGGACTTCCAGTATCGAGGAAAATGTGGAAATATCTAATCGTTACTGAAAATAATCTGCCAGTTCCTTTGGGAATTTTCAAAATATATTCATGTGAAAGAGTTTAATTGAATGTCTTCTATCCATGTAACACTGTGACCAAATATGTTTCAATCAAGTGCTATTAACAGGTGGTTATCGAGTTGGCATTAACCACTGGTGGGCTTCCAGTATCGAGGAAAATGTGGAAATATCTAATCGTTACTGAAAATAATCTGCCAGTTCCTTTGGGAATTTTCAAAATATATTCATGTGAAAGAGTTTAATTGAATGTTTTCTATCCATGTAACACTGTGACCAAATATGTTTCAATCAAGTGCTATTAACAGGTGGTTATCGAGTTGGCATTAACCACTGGTGGGCTTCCAGTATCGAGGAAAATGTGGAAATATCTAATCGTTACTTAAAATAATCTGCCAGTTCCTTTGGGAATTTTCAAAATATATTCATGTGAAAGAGTTTAATTGAATGTTTCCTATCCATGTTACACTGTGACCAAATATGTTTCAATCAAGTGCTATTAACAGGTGGTTATCGAGTTGGCATTAACCACTGGTGGGCTTCCAGTATCGAGGAAAATGTGGAAATATCTAATCGTTACTGAAAATAATCTGCCAGTTCCTTTGGGAATTTTCAAAATATATTCATGTGAAAGAGTTTAATTGAATGTTTTCTATCCATGTAACACTGTGACCAAATACATTTGGTTTTGTGGTTTTTCAATCAATCGCAATTAACAGGATAGCTTCAGAAGATTATTCTTCCCCATCAGTAGGATATTTCCGTATCCAATATTGTATGCGCCCGCAATCGATTATTGCTCAGTCGCCGAAAGTTTCGAGCTCAGAGAGTTCATTCCCCTCTAGTTTGCCTTCCAAATTGCCATCGTAAACCACACCTTCTCTCGATTCAATCACACACAAAAAGCATACTTAAGCGATATTCTGGTGGTGAGACACATTCATTTTTCGTGAGGACATCGACAAGACAACATCGTTGCCTAACGTGCTGGAGGAGGTGGACGGCGAAGGATCGACACATACACGCGCAGAACTCTTTCCGTTAGGATGCCATTCAGCATCGAGAAAGTTCCGGAAAGATCTAATCATTGCCGCGCAACATTGGCATCAGCAGATGTCATAACGGTTGCGCAGACGGTGCGCAACCGCCTATGAAAACGAAAAAAAACTCGCACGCACACACACAACTCACACGCACACACTCGCGTAAAAACTCAACTTAAAACTAACTTAGACTAAAAACTAACTTAAACTAAAAACTAGCTCAAATCAAAAATCTTCTTCAAAAAAAAACCAATAATTTCGTAAAAAAAAAAATTTTAATAAATAAAACTCAATAAAAAAATTTAGTCTGATGAGTTCGAACAACTTGAACAACCCTATTCAGGGAGCTATACAACGCTGCACGCTACGGTATAAGCACAATAGCGAGACGGCAAAAACTATTCTATTGTACTTCTCTGTTTGATGTTTGGTGAAGATACAAATGTGACGCTCAATGGAACCAATTCACAGAACACCGGTCCAGCGTCGCTGGAGAGGTGCTGCTTCCTCGCTGTTCCGGATGCGTTGGCACTTAACTTGTCACCAATGGGCGAAAGAAAAAAAAAACAACAACCAAAAATCACTTTGGCGGAGGGGGAAAAAAAAAACTTTCCAGCTTCGATATTGTAGCGGAGGACGGACAATGTGTGTCCGTCTCTTGCAAATAATCGACGAGGAATGCGTTCTATACTTGTTACTTTCTGATCCAAAAACTTGTTTCAATAGTCTTAAATTTGCTTTCAAAATAGGCTATTGAAATCACCAATCGGTATATAAGCGAGCGCCGCTCGGAAATCCACTCAGTTCTAATTGAACAGCGATTGGAGCATGTTGTCGCTGTTGTGGTGAAGCTCTTCATTTATCATGAAAGCGCGGATGAACGGTGTCACCAAGACCCTGTTTGTGCACCTTAGGCCAGAAGGGAATCCATCAGGAGGAGAGTGATGCTACAAACGGTTCCCCGGGAAGATCTCGAAGCAGCCGCTACACACACACACATACACGCACGGAATTCTTTCCGTTTGGATCGAGAAAGATCCGGAAAATAATCTGCCAGTTCCTCTGGGAATTTAAAAATACATTCATGTGAAAGAGTTTATTTGAATGTTTTCTTTCCATGTAAAACTGTGACCAAATATGTTTCAATCAAGTACTATTAACAGATGGTTATCGAATCAGCATTAACCACTGGTGGGCTTCCAGTATCGAGGAAAATGTGGAAATATCTAATCGTTACTGAAAAAACATAACCGGAGTGACGTAGGACTATACAAAGGGGACAGCTTTTGCTAAATATATATTTTAAATATATTGTTTTATTTTCTTCTCCTTCGTGAATACCTACCTATCTAACTGAAAAATGGATTAGTTTACTGTTTACTCTTTATGAACATGTTGGAGGTTCTGAAAAGAACATTTGATGTTGTGTTGTTTCGTTTTTTTACAAACTTTCTCAATTTTTTCTCACTATCTTATAGTTGCTTCTTGATATTTTTCTGAAGGCTTTGTACTTATTAAATGTTCAACTCCGGTCATCTTTTGGCGTATGCACATATCGTACAATCAAAACGATGGCTAAAGGGTGTGTCACATCAAATTGCATCACGGAAAAAACGCTGTAGAAATTTTTATTTTTTAGGAATTATATCTTCAGCTTTCGCTTATAATCAGATAAGAGTGTATAGATCACGTTGGCCATGCTTCACTGTCATTTTTTCGTAAATTTGGAAAAATGTCGTCGAACGAAAAAGAGCGTCATGAATTAATCCTGTGCACTCATTTCGAGAATCCGGAGTTGTCACATCGGGACATTGGTAAGATGCTAGGAATCGTCCATTCCACGGTCAGCAGAGTACTAAAACGATACTTCGAGAACCTAACCATCGACCGGAAGGTGAAAAACGGCAAAAATGGATGCTCCGTCAGTGAAAAAGATCACAAGTGCGTAGTTAAGCAATTTAGACGTGATCCGAGAAGTTCGGTCCGGGATGTCGCCAATAAGCTGAATTTGTCAAGTTCATTCGTCCAGCGGACCAAGCAGCGGGAGGGCCTGCGTACATACAAGGTTCAGAAGGCTCCTAACCGTGACGAAAGGCAAAACATGGTGGGGAAGACGCGAGCCCGGAAGCTGTACACCGCAATGCTGACGAAGCCGCATTGCCTGGTAATGGACGACGAAACCTACGTCAAAGCGGACTTTCGTCAGCTGCCGAGCCTGTTGTTCTTCTCCGCAGAGGACAAATTCAGCGTTCCGGAGGAGATTCGCAAGCAGAAACTATCCAAGTTTGCCAAAAAGTACATGGTGTGGCAAGCGATCTGCTCTTGCGGAAAGCGGAGCGCCCCCTTCGTGATGACCGGCACGGTAAACGGGCAGGTTTACCTTAAGGAGTGCCTACAAAAGCGCTTACTACCACTATTGAAGCAGCACGAGGGCCCGACCATCTTCTGGCCGGATCTCGCTTCGTGCCACTATTCAAAGGACGTGTTGGAGTGGTACGAAGCCAACGAGGTCACCTTCGTGCCAAAGGAAATGAACCCGCCCAACGCGCCGGAGCTTCGCCCAATAGAGAAATATTGGGCGATTATGAAGCAGGTCCTCCGGAAGAACCCAAAAGTTGTCAAATCGGAGGCGGACTTCAAGAGAAAATGGATTTCTGTTCAAAAAAAACTACAACCTGACGTTGTACAGAACCTTATGGACGGGGTAAAGAGGAAGGTGCGAGCATACGGGCTTGGGCTCGAAGTATGAATAAAAAGAAAATGCCAAAAGTTGTTTAATAGGTTTTATTTTACTGTCTAAAATTTTCAAAAGGATCGGTCTACTGGGCGAATTTCTACAGCGTTTTTTCCGTGATGCAATTTGATTTGACACACCCTTTATGATAGGGAATGCATAGTGGTGCTCAGCTCGTTCACTATCATATATTTCACTATTGAACACATTACCGTACCTTAAACTGTGGTTTCGGAAACGAATGAATTGTAAGATTTGTAGTCTCCGCAAACAATGTAAATAAAAATGAAAAAGA
Source organism: Toxorhynchites rutilus septentrionalis (assembly GCF_029784135.1). Taxonomy (NCBI): domain Eukaryota; kingdom Metazoa; phylum Arthropoda; class Insecta; order Diptera; family Culicidae; genus Toxorhynchites; species Toxorhynchites rutilus. Next base: position 172,473,217 of record NC_073745.1, read on the forward strand.
ACTGAGGTTTTGGCGATGAACTCTGCGATCTGTCGAGAAATAGACGAGCTATAAGCGTTCTGAAAAACCAACAGTGAATAAAGGGACGGATGACCTTTAAAATAAGAACAGAGCAGCAGGAAATACATACTAGAGGCGAATGAATTGAAAAATTTAAACCCTCTTGAAGCCAAAAAGAAGAAGAAGAAGAAAGAAATACATAGCTCATCATGTTGCTCCTTAGTTATGTTTCTATACAATGCAGATGTAACGTCAGTCAATTTTCAACATCAGTTATCAACCAAAGAAAGCAGTTCTTGCTACCGAGAAAATTCGAGAATGCCATCCTGCATACAATGTGTTGTAATTTGAAGCCACTTTCAATTCGGGAACCATGCTGAATGAAAACTGAAAACTGAATGATCAATTTAAAAGACCCCAACCACCAATAAGTTCAAAAACAAGCATAAACAAAATAAATCAGTTCATATTATATACCATATTATGTCACTTTAGAATGCATTGGTATTGTGAATAACTTTTAATAACTCTTCTTTAAAAGGTTTAATGGCCATGAAAAGCGTCGTGTTTTACGGTGGCTGGTTTTGCCACCAAAGCAATCTGTATAAACTTTTTCCTTCTTCTATCTGCTGCCGTTTTGGGATTGCGTTTGCCACTCGCTGAAACTAGTTGTTGCTACCGAACCGAATGTGTTCTGTTCTGTAGGCGGGTTTTCTTCCTATCCTCCTGAGAAGGGCCGTTTTTTTGGGTTTCGGAACACACCATTCGCTTGAAATCTAGGTCACTTGTGATTCGTTACCGCTTTGGTCCTCGGATCAGTAAATATTTACTTTCCTTTACAGCATATATTAAATGAGGGGCTTAGAATGAAAGGGGTGTAAGTGATTTGATCGATTTCTCTACATCGACTCTCTCTTTTGGTCATAACTCCGCAGCAAATACATTCCCAACTGTTTTTCACAATGTAGGTCAGAACCTCATCTATCGGATTCTATAGCAAACTTAAATTGGAACGTTTTTGCAGTTGAATAAAAAGTTGCTGAAGAGAAATCGATCAAGTCACTTACACCCCTTGCATTCTAAGCTCCTCAAATATCTTATGAAGCATAGGATTCCTTCCTACCTTCTTCTTGAATCGAAAATCGAGCGGACAGATCTGATGGGTGATTTTTATGTTTTTGGTTTCCCTTTTGCCAGTCCCCTATGGTTTTATTGTGGCTCTTCACTGGGCTAGAGGCGAATGAACTGCAAAGTTTAAAGCCTCTCAACAACAAAGAAGAAGAAGAAGAAAATACATTCATTACGATTTGTTCGCTCGTTGGATTCACATGCAGGCTAAAAAGGGTCCTTTTCAGGATCACAAAATTATCTTTAATCTAAAGAGTTTATTGTTTTGTTATCACTCGATATCCTCATCTTGTTCGGCTTCCTGTTTCGCGATTGCGTTTGCCACTCGTCACAGCTTTCACAGTTGGAAAATTTCTTCCCATCCAGCTTGTGACATGTTGTATAGTAAATTACATTTAATGCGACGTGCCGAAGCACCACTCAGTGTCGCATTGGAGGCGATTTTAATCTGTAATTAAACATTTGCGATGACAGTGGTACAGTGTCGACTTTCAATGTGGGGTCATAATTTGGACCCCGAACTCTATGTTTACAAAAATGTCCAACTAAATATGTCGCATTACTGGTCCGTCAAATTAGCTAAATGTCGAGCTAAATGTAAATTACTGTACTTTCAATCTAGAAGCAATTCGAGAATTGATGAAAATTGAATAATCGGGAAAGTACCCAACCATCAATAAGCTCAGAACAACTGCCAAATGCACATACTCATAATCCTGGCAAACAAATTATGAAAAAATCAATTTGTGTTTTATTGACGTAGGACTACGTCTAACCGGAAGATATAGGGGGTGAAATGGAAATCTAGGCACTGAACAAGTAGGAAAAAATGCAAGATTTGGAACGTTTATAACTCGACGTCTCAATAGATCGCAAAGGTTTCTGCATCAATTGATAGGAAATATATCTACGCATCTATCATAACGAATAACATTTCATTTTTCTTGAGATAAATAATTGAATAATTGTGAAATATCAAGCATTGTCCAAATGCACTATGTGCCCATTTTTGATTGGTCCATTTTGTGCTCCTCAAATCGTACCGACCAAAACGGGCAACCAGAGCAGCAGCGAAATAGAATGAAGCACGATTGGAAAGGAAAAAGAAAAAAAAAGAACGAAACATTGGTCGCAGTCTCACACATGCGTAATTCTCGAGCCAGCCAGTCAGCTTAAAAATCCCCGCTCCGCTGCCGTAACGATCATGCATTCTGTTGGCGGTACTCAACCAGTTCGGACGGCTCGGATATAAGCTCCTGCAGTAGTGGAAACAACAGTAAAAGCATTTCTCAAGGCTCTGGATTTCGGGCAAATTGTGGCAACTGCATCGTGTACAGTGAAACAGTTAGCATGACTCGAACACGCAATGCGGCGCGGAAAGGCAGCGAACAGCCGGCTGCGGATGACGTAATTGAATCGAACCCCTTCAACGAGCTCCAGAATGCTCCGGAAATTGTAGAGAAGATAGTGAAGCTACCACCAATTATGGTGAAGAATGTGTCGATGGGAAAAATAAGAAGTGATTTGTTGGACATGGACATCATTGCAATGTTTAAAATCACGCGAGTGGGCACAAAAATTATTGTTGAGAATGACAGCCAATATAACAAAGTGAGGCAGTATCTCGGTGCGTTAAAAGCTGAATACTATACACATGATCGTGCATCAGAGAAACCTTATAAAGTAGTGCTCCGAGGGCTCCCAGACATGAAGGTAGAAGAAATTGAGAATGAACTGAAAAGATATGAGCTGGAAGTGATTAAGGTTTACAAAATGACCAGACACGCGAAAGAAGTCAGAATGTATAAGGATACACTGTACCTTGTTCATATTAAAAGTGGAACAATTAATATGCAGTCCCTTCGTGAATTGAAAGCTCTGTTCCAAGTGATAATTAAATGGGAGCCCTACCGGGCAAGAAATAATGTCACTCAGTGCCTGAACTGTGGGGATTTTGGACATGGTGGAAGAAATTGTTTCATGAAAACAAAGTGTACGAATTGTGGTGGATCACACCGGCAGGATGGGTGCACGAAATCACCCAAGTGTGCAAACTGCGGTGAAAACCATAAGGCGACAGACAAAATGTGTAAGAAACGAGAGGAATACATCAACATCAGGAAAGCAGCTTCAATTAATGGCCAACCTGGCAAACACGCGAAGGCACCAAATTTGGAGACGAATGACTTCCCCCATCTTCCACGAACAATGACAACGATACCGGGATTCCAGGTGAGTGGAAATAATAATCAGAGTGGTGCACAACCATCAAACTGGGCTGGGAATCACCAAGCGGGTACAAGCCTCTTTTCCCCAGAAGAACTAGTGAAAATTTTCCTAGAAATGTCACAGAAACTAGGTGGGTGCAAAACCAAACTAGAACAAATTGAAACACTAGGAATGTTCATCATTAAATATGGACGATAATCTGTTCCGAATAGTCACATGGAACGCTCGATCGATTCGATCGAAAACGATAGAGTTCGCACACTTCCTTAAAGAGCATAAGATACAAATAGCGTTGGTGACAGAAACCCACCTTAAACCAAATGAAAAATTTATGATTCCCGACTACATCGTACTGAGACTTGATAGAATGCATGCCATAGGTGGGGGCGTGGCTATAGTAATTGAAAATACAATTTCATACGAAATGTTACCTCACTTTCAAACCACTCTGATTGAAGCTCTTGGAATAACCGTTAATACCAGCAATGGAAGAATGAAAATAGTCACTGTTTACTGTAACAAGCAAGCAATTTTGAGAAATGGGGAAAAAAGAATCCTGAAGCAGGACTTGAGGAAGATAACTACAGGAGGAGGTAACTTTATTGTTGGGGGAGACCTTAATGCCAGGCATGTTAATTGGGGAAATACGCGAAATAACACAAATGGCAAACTGCTGCAAGAAGAAATAGATAAAGGACATTACATAGTGCTCCACTCTCCAACACCGACATACGTGTCGTCAAAAGGATTCGCAACTACGCTCGATATATTCCTGTCCAACCTGACGTGTCCAGTAAGTGATCCAGAATCAATCGTAGCCCTAGGCTCAGATCACTATCCTGTGGTGGTGATGTTGGGCGAAGCAGTAAATACACGAGACGTAAAATTCCGGAGAGATTTTCATCACGTTAACTGGGTGCAGTTTCAAAGATACGTAGATAACTGCATTCATGAGGAGATCAACCCCGAAACGACTGAAGACATTGAAGAGGCGCTTAACATCATCCAAACGACGCTCCAGAATGCGGTGATAAGATACACAAGGCAGGTTCCAGTAACGGCGAGGTACGTTGAAATTGACAGGTTTACAAAATTGTTAATCGGAAAAAGAAATGCATATCAAAGACTATTTCAAAGAACCCGAAATAATAAATACAAACAACTAGTTAATAGGCTCCGAGAGATTGTTTATGTCCGTATGAATAACATTAGAAATGATAAATTTGCAAACACAGTAGCTACCCTGAAGAAAAGCTCCAACCCATTCTGGAAATTGACAAAAATAATGAAAAACAAGCCCCAGCAAATTCCACCATTAATTACAGGAAATCTAACGTTAGTGACTCCCTATGAAAAGGCCAATGCTATAGCGAATCATATATGTAATTCTCACAAACTCGGCGAAAGTTTTTTCAGCCCTTATGAAGGATTAGTGATAGAATCAATAAACACCTTAAAACGTACAAACAGTAACCTACCACTAAATCAGAAAGTAACTGCAGATGAAGTCAAAAAAATTATAAAATCCACTAGAAATATGAAAGCACCAGGCTTTGACGGAATATTCAACATTGTATTGAAAAAGATAAGCGAAAAAATGTATAAAGTATTAGCTGCAATATTCAACTCTTGCCTCAACCTAGGATACTTTCCTAAGAACTGGAAAGAGGCCAAAGTGATTCCTATTATTAAGCTGGGTAAAGATCCGTCATCAGAAAAAAGTTATAGACCTATTAGTCTACTTTCTAACATCAGCAAAATCCTAGAAAAAATCATCTTGAAGCGAATGACGGAGTACATTGAAATAAATAATATTATAAGAGCAGAACAATTCGGTTTTAAAAGAGGCCACTCAACAGTTCATCAACTGGTTAGAGTGACAAATATAATGAAGAGAAACAAGTCACTATCAAAAACTACAGCAATGGTACTAGTTGACATAGAAAAAGCATTTGACAATGTGTGGCATCAGGGTTTAGTACACAAATTGATGATGATGAACTTTCCACTATACTTGACGAAAATAATTGAAAACTATATATCAGGTAGAAGTTTTAAAGTAATAATACATGGAAAACTATCAGATTCATACCGAGTAACGGCAGGAGTACCTCAGGGAAGTGTGCTGGGCCCGGTGCTGTACTCACTATTCACCGCGGATATTCCACCTCTACCTGAGTGTGAACTCTCAATGTATGCAGATGACTATACTGTGCAAGGGAAGAATAACAAAGCCAATAATTAAGAAACTCCAAAAAGGTATGGAAATATTCTGTGAATACCTGGAAAGCTGGAAGATAAAGATTAATGCGAACAAAACACAAGTTATTATATTCCCATACAGACCATCCCCGAGATTATATCCTAAACCAGAAGAAAGAATTATAATTAACAACGTTGTATTAGAATGGTCTAATGTTGTGAAATATTTAGGACTAATAATAGACTCAAAATGTGCACCCGTGGCTGAGTGGTTAGCGTCATAACTAACATGCCGGGTGTTCGGGTTCGATTCCCGTTCTGGTCGGGGGAATTTTTCGTCAAAGAAATTTCCTCCGACTTGCACTGTGATCACGCGTATTCTAGAGCTTGCCACTCAGAATGCATTCAAGGCGTGTTATTTGGCATAGAAATCTTAACTAAGTACTAATAAAAATGACGCAAGTAATACTACGTTGAGACGGCGAAGTTCCTCTAGGAACGTTAGTGCCATTGAAGAAGAAGAATAGACTCAAAATTATTGTTCAACAAACATGTTGATGAGCTGAGACATAAATGCGATATTCTTATCAAAAGACTCTATCCTTCGATCAACAGAAAATCAAAACTCAATACAGCAAACAAAATATTGATAGTCAAACAAGTCTTTATTCCGTTAATCGATTACGCCGCTCCAGTTTGGAGCATATGTGCATTTACACACAAACTAAAACTCAAACGCTTAGAAAATAAAATAATCAAAATGGCTCTAAATCTGCCAATGAGAACAAGTACAACAGAAATTCATGAAAAAGCTAAGATAGTTCCACTTCCGGACAGAATAATAAAAATCACAGAAATATTTAAAGCGAAAACCCAGTTATCTGAGTTTGAGATAATCAGAAACATATATAATTAGGTTAGTTAGGTTAGTTAGGATTTAGCAAATTGACAGAGATAGTATTCTCAAGAATGACGAAACCAAATGGTTTATAAAATTTCGAACAAATCAATTAGGCAGAGAAATAAAGGTGGAATGTCACGTGATAAATCTCTTAAAATGTAAAACAAATATCTGTAAATTGAATATGGAAATAAATTTATATTTTATGTATGTATGTATGCCGGACGATCATTCTCATTCAAACCGTACACCACATCGGTTCGCATCACAACACATAAACAAACCAACCCAAGCAGCCATGTCTGGACATGGTAAAGGAGGAAAAGTGAAGGGAAAGGCAAAATCCCGCTCGAACCGTGTTGATCTGGAATTCCCCGCAAGGGTAGCTAGGCCGAGCGCGTTAGTACCAGTGCACCAGTCCACCTAGCCGGCGTTATATAGTTTCGGCCGCCGAAGTGATCGAGTTAGCTGGCAAAGCTGCTCGCGACGATAAGAAAACCCGCATTCGGAACAGAACACATTCGGTTCGGTGAACATCAAGACAACAACAGGCAGTCGCAGCGAGTGGCGAGTGGACAACGCAATCGCAAAACGGCAGCTGGTAGCAGAAGAAAAAAGTTTGTTCTTTATACAATCTGCTTTGGTGGCAAATCCAGAAGAAGGCGGCATCGAGGGCGTTCGAAATGGTTTTTTGACGTGGGACTACGTCTAACCGGAATATATGGAGGGTAAAATGAAAACCTAAACACAGAACATGCAGGAAAAAATGAAAGATTTCGAATGCTTATAGCTCGAACATTTCGTACTGGATAGGAGAGATGTTTGCATCACTTGATAGGGAATATTTCTACGCATCTATCGCAACTAACAAAATGTTGTTTTTCATTAGATAAACAATTGAATAACTGTATAATATTAGGCGTTATCTAAACGCCCTAACTGCATCGTTTTGATTGGCCCTATTTACGGTTTCCCTAACACAGCCATCAAAACCAAGCAGCCTAGGGGAAATCGGCATTGCAAATTCATACAAATCGGGGGTATTTTTGTTCCGATTGAAATGTGTTTCCCTAACACAGACTTCAAAACCGAGGTTTCTGGGGAAATCGGCTCTGCAAATAAATGCAAACTGCGAGTACTTTTGTCCTCGCTTGCCTTTGTGCAGAGTGGAATATGTCTGTCCTAACATGATCTTCTAAACTTAGGAACCTGGGAAAATCGTGCAGACACTAGAAGCGAATGAACTTCCCAGTTTCAAGCAAATTCGAGATTCGAGAAGTATGTACACTTTTGGGATGTAAACTTCAGAGGGAAATGTAAAATAAAATAATCGTTTGATAATTTTTTTTTGTCTTTATTTGAAAGATTTTCAGCCTTAGGCTGGTTCATCAAACGTTTGATAATTCTTCCGTACATATATTTTGTTCTAGTCATCATACCAAACGTAAAAGGTCCGTCATTAAATTTACTTGTAACGAAGAACAATCAATCACAATAAATGAATTGACTTTACACGGCATTTGTTCATTTTTTTCACTCACAGAGCAAATATATTGAACTCAATTGAATTTGGAAACTGTTTCATTCAATCAAGAATTTAATCAATACAAACGAATGATTGCTAAGCTAAGGTAGTTCCACGTGAACCTTGCGGTTATATCATAGATATAACCCACTATTTTTTTTCCAAAACCACGAGTACAATGTTTTCTAAATTGGAACCATTCCATAAAACAAGGCGCTTATCAGGGCCATTAAACCTTTCAAACAAGAGTTTACGAAATACAGTTCAATGCTTTCTAAAATAATATCCAAAATAATAATAAAACACAAATTGATTTTTTCATACTTTAATGTTTCGTTTCGACTTTAATCCGAAGGTCATCCGTCCCTGTATTTACTGTTGGTTTTTCAGAACGCTTATAGCTCGTTTATTTCTCGACAGATCGTAGAGTTCGTCTCCAAAAACTCAGTTCTCTTTCATATTTATTTACTTTGTTTGCGGAGACTACAAATCTTACAATTCATTCGTCTCCGAAACCACAGCTTAATGTACGGTAATGTGCTCAATAGTGAAATATATGATAGTGAACGAGCTGATGACCACCTGTGCATTCCCTATCACAGCCATAATTGTGATTGTACGATATGTGTATACGCCGAAAGATGCCCGACGTTGAACATTTAATAAGTACAAAGCCTTCAGAAAAAAATCAAGAATCAAGTTTGTAAAAAAACGCAAAAACACAACACCAAAGGTTCTTTTCAGAACCCCCAACATGATCATGAAGAGTAAACAGTAAACTAATCCATTTTTCAGGTAGATAGGTAGGAATTCACGTAGGAGAAGAAAATAAAACAATATATTCAAAATATATATTTAGCAAAAGCTGTCCCTGTGTGGACACTCCGGTTATGTCACCGACATTACCACCCGTCTGTTGACGTAGGACTACGTCTAACCGGAAGATATAGGGGGTGAAATGAAAATCTAGGCACTGACAAGTAGGACAAAATGCAAGATTTGGAACGCTTATAACTCGAGCATTTCTCAATAGATCGCAAAGGTTTTGACGTAGGACTACGTCTTTCATTTCTATACCGGGGTGTAAAATCAAAGTTTCGAAAACGAAAGCGTTACGCCGGAGACCGAGATTTTGAGCGTTAATAGCTCCTAAACAACTGAACGAAATGGTATGATAAACACTTCATTCGATAGATAAAATGTCTACGCGTTCTATACTTGTTACTTTCTGATCCAAAAACTTGTTTCAATAGTCTTAAAATTGCTTTCAAAACAGGCTATTGAAATCACCAATCGGTATATAAGCGAGCGCCGCTCGGAAATCCACTCAGTTCTAATTGAACAGCGATTGGAGCATGTTGTCGCTGTTGTGGTGAAGCTCTTCGTTTATCATGAAAGCGCGAATGAACGGTGTCACCAAGAGCCTGTTTGTGCACCTTAGGCCAGAAGGGAATCCATCAGGAGGAGAGTGATGCCACAAACTCTTCCCCGGGAGGATCTCGAAGCAGCCGCTACACACACACACATACACGCGCGGAATTCTTTCCGTTTGGATGCCATTCAGCATCGAGAAAGATCCGGAAAATAATTTGCCAGTTCCTCTAGGAATTTTCAAAATATAATCATGTGAAAGAGTTTAATTGAATGTTTTCTATCCATGTTACACTGTGACCAAATATGTTTCAATCAAGTGCTATTAACAGGTGGTTATCGAGTTGGCATTAACCACTGGTGGGCTTCCAGTATCGAGGAAAATGTGGAAATATCTAATCGTTGCTGAAAATAATCTGCCAGTTCCTCTGGGAATTTTCAAAATATATTCATGTTAAAGAGTTTATTTGAATGTTTTCTTTCCATGTAACACTGTGATCAAATACATTTGGTTTTGTGGTTTTTCAGTCAATCGCAATTAACAGGATAGCTTCAGAAGATTATTCTTCCCCATCAGTAGGATATTTCCGTATCCAATATTGTATGCACCCGCAATCGATTATTGCTCAGTCGCCGAAAGTTCCGAGCTCAGAGAGTTCATTCCCCTCTAGTTTGCCTTCCAAATTGCCATCGTAAACCACACCTTCTCTCGATTCAATCACACACAAAAAGCATACTTAAGCGATATTCTGGTGGTGAGACACATTCATTTTTCGTGAGGACATCGACAAGACAACATCGTTGCCTAACGTGCTGGAGGAGGTGGACGGCGAAGGATCGACACATACACGCGCAGAACTCTTTCCGTTAGGATGCCATTCAGCATCGAGAAAGTTCCGGAAAGATCTAATCATTGCTGGAAAATAATCTGCCAGTTCCTTTGGGAATTTTCAAAATATATTCATGTGAAAGAGTTTAATTGAATGTTTTCTATCCATGTAACACTGTGACCAAATATGTTTCAATCAAGTGCTATTAACAGGTGGTTATCGAGTTGGCATTAACCACTGGTGGGCTTCCAGTATCGAGGAAAATGTGGAAATATCTAATCGTTGCTGAAAATAATCTGCCAGTTCCTCTGGGAATTTTCAAAATATATTCATGTTAAAGAGTTTATTTGAATGTTTTCTATCCATGTTACACTGTGACCAAATATGTTTCAATCAAGTGCTATTAACAGGTGGTTATCGAGTTGGCATTAACCACTGGTGGGCTTCCAGTATCGAGGAAAATGTGGAAATATCTAATCGTTACTGAAAATAATCTGCCAGTTCCTTTGGGAATTTTCAAAATATATTCATGTGAAAGAGTTTAATTGAATGTTTTCTATCCATGTAACACTGTGATCAAATACATTTGGTTTTGTGGTTTTTCAATCAATCGCAATTAACAGGATAGCTTCAGAAGATTATTCTTCCCCATCAGTAGGATATTTCCGTATCCAATATTGTATGCGTCCGCAATCGATTATTGCTCAGTCGCCGAAAGTTCCGAGCTCAGAGAGTTCATTCCCCTCTAGTTTGCCTTCCAAATTGCCATCGTAAACCACACCTTCTCTCGATTCAATCACACACAAAAAGCATACTAAGGCGATATTCTGGTGGTGAGACACATTCATTTTTCGTGAGGACATCGACAAGACAACATCGTTGCCTAACGTGCTGGAGGAGGTGGACGGCGAAGGATCGACACATACACGCGCAGAACTCTTTCCGTTAGGATGCCATTCAGCATCGAGAAAGTTCCGGAAAGATCTAATCATTGCTGGAAAATAATCTGCCAGTTCCTTTGGGAATTTTCAAAATATATTCATGTGAAAGAGTTTAATTGAATTTTTTCTATCCATGTAACACTGTGACCAAATATGTTTCAATCAAGTGCTATTAACAGGTGGTTATCAAGTTGGCATTAACCACTGGTGGGCTTCCAGTATCGAGGAAAATGTGGAAATATCTAATCGTCACTGAAAATAATCTGCCAGTTCCTTTGGGAATTTTCAAAATATATTCATGTGAAAGAGTTTAATTGAATGTTTTCTATCCATGTAACACTGTGACCAAATATGTTTCAATCAAGTGCTATTAACAGGTGGTTATCGAGTTGGTATTAACCACTGGTGGGCTTCCAGTATCGAGGAAAATGTGGAAATAACTAATCGTTACTGAAAATAATCTGCCAGTTCCTCTGGGAATTTTCAAAATATATTCATGTGAAAGAGTTTAATTGAATGTTTTCTATCCATAAAATATCCATATAATACATTTGGGTTTGTGATTTGTCAATCAAGTACAGTTAGCAGGTTAGCTTCTGAAGATTATTCTTCAGAACAAGGTTTTTCGTATCCTATATTGGATGCATAAAACCTTGTGCCTCCAACGTAACGCTCTCGTTTTCGAAGTTTCCCAAATATTCATTTATTCATTCATTCAGAATGGATTTAGATTCAACTTCAAACAAATGATCTCTAAATCAACGATAGTGCTACGTCACCCTTGCGGTTTTACCATAGATATAACCCACTTCCTGTTTTTGTATCAATTGATAGGAAATATATCTATGCATCTATCATAACGAATAACATTTCATTTTTCTTGAGATAAATAATTGAATAATTGTGAAATATCAAGCATTGTCCAAATGCACTATGTGCCCATTTTTGATTGGTCCATTTTGTGCTCCTCAAATCGTACCGACCAAAACGGGCAACTAGAGCAGCAGCGAAATACAATGAAGCAAGACTGGAAAGGAAAAAGAAATAAAATGAACGAAACATTGGTCGCAGTCTCACACATGCGTAATTCTCGAGCCAACCAGTCAGATTAAAAATCCCCGCTCCGCTGCCGTAACGATCATTCTCATCCAAACCGTACGCCACATCGTTTCGCATCACATCACATCAACAAACCAACACAAGCAGCCATGTCTGGACATGACAAAGGAGGAAAAGTGAAGGGAAAGGCAAAATCCCACTCGAACCGTGTTGGTCTTTAGTTCCGCGTAGGTGTATTCGCCAATTGCTCCACAAGGGTAGCTAGGCCGAGCGCGTTAGTACCAGTGCACCAATCCACCTAGCCGCCGTTATATAGTTTCGGCCGCCGAAGTGATCGAGTTGGCTGGCAAAGCTGCTCGCGACGATAAGAAAAGCATTCAGAACAGAACACATTCGGTTCGGTGGACATCAAGACAACAGGCAGTTGTAGCTAGTGGCGAGTGGCAAACGCAATCGCAAAACGACAGCAGATAGCAGAATAAAAAGTTTGTTCTTTATACAATCTGCTTTGGTGGCAAATCCAGAACAAGGCGGCATCGAGGGCGTTCGAAATGGTTTTTTTTCAAAACCTAAGTACTAAGTTTTCTAAATTGGAACCATTCCATAAAACAAGGCGCTTTTCAGGGCCACTAACCCTTCCAAAAAAGAGTTTAGGAAATACAGTTCAATGCTTTCTAAAACAGTATCCAAAATAATAATAAAACACAAATTGATTTTTTCATGATTTGTTTGCCAGGATGATGAGTATGTGCATTTGGCAGTTGTTCTGAGCTTATTGATGGTTGGGGACTTTCCCGATTATTCAATTTTCATCAATTCTCGAATTGCTTCTAGATTGAAAGTACAGTAATTTACATTTAGCTCGACATTTAGCTAATTTGACGGACCAGTAATGCGACATATTTAGTTGGACATTTTTGTAAACATAGAGTTCGGGGTCCAAATTATGACCCCACATTGAAAGTCGACAGTGTACCACTGTCATCGCAAATGTTCAATTACAGATTATAATCGCCTCCAATGCGACACTGAGTGGTGCTTCGGCACGTCGCATTAAATGTAATTTACTATACAACATGTCACAAGCTGGATGGGAAGAAATTTTTCAACTGTGAAAGCTGTGGCGAGTGGCAAACGCAATCGCTAAACAGGAAGGTTTAGCCGAACAAGATGGGGATATCGAGTGATAACAAAACAATAAACTCTTTATATTAAAGATAATTTTGTGATCCTGAAAAGGCCCCTTTTTAGCCTGCATGTGAATCCAACGAGCGAACAAATCGTAATGAATGTATTTTCTTCTTCTTCTTCTTCTTCTTTGTTTTTGAGAGGCTTTAAACTTTGCAGTTCATTCGCCTCTAGCCCAGTGAAGAGCCACAATAAAACCAGAGGGGACTGGCAAAAGGGAAACCAAAAACAAAAAATCACCCATCAGATCTGTCCGCTCGATTTTCAGCAACAGCAGAATTTTACCATGGTATGGTATCGCGAAGAACTTTCCCCATTAGAGGTTCCGTGCTTCGCGCACATTCAAAAATCCTCTTCAGATACGAAAACTCAACGACAAGGAGATATTTATCAACTTGCTCAGCTGAATTACCACCCCGGAGGAACCCGAATGCACTGATTCCGTAGTATAGTAGAATGAAAATAGGCGAGGTTAGCGAACGTAATCGCATGATATTTTAATGTTCGCATTTTTATTCGGATCATACAACTGGTGAGTAGGGAATTCATTTCTGCTTTTCACGTACTAATCATTTTATTTTGTTTCAGCTATGAATACATCCGACTCAATCAATCGGCGAATGAGAAAGATGATTTCCCTCATCACCACATTGCTTATTTCCACTTCTGTCACACCAGCCAACAGCATCAGCTTTCCCGCAGCAGTATACTTTAAGTCCAGGGTGCTATTCCGGGGAACAGCAACAGCAGCAGGACCTGGCCATCGATAGTATTTCGAGCAATTTTCCCCATCGGAGATCTCGTGCTTCACGCACATTGAAGAATCCTCCTCAGCCACATATCTGTGTCATCATGGGCAAGGAGGTATTCATCAATGTACTCAGTCGGATTTGAATCGTCAATCCAGACAACCCGGATGCACCGATTCCATTATATACCTTATTTTTATTATACATGGATCTTTATTATTATTTTTCAATAAAATGATTAAAATCGATCAATGTATTTCCTTTTCATTTTCAATAACAAACCAATACAAACATGCAGCAAGCAGTGCTGGAAGCAGCGCTGCAAGCAGGTCGACGCCTTGCACATGTTGGCGAAAAAGTGGCGTCAAGTTGTTCGATGAATGCATATGAAAGGTTGATAACTCGATTGCAAGGTGGCAGCATTTGAGGTCGATTGTTGACATTTCATCGACCCGATCTTGGCAGGCAAAACGGAATGTGGGAAAGAGAGAGTCGATGTAGAGAAATCGATCAAATCACTTACACCCCTTTCATTCTAAGCCCCTCATTTAATATATGCTGTAAAGGAAAGTAAATATTTACTGATCCGAGGACCAAAGCGGTAACGAAGCACAAGTGACCTAGATTTCAAGCGAATGGTGTGTTCCGAAACCCAAAAAAACGGCCCTTCTCAGGAGGATAGGAAGAAAACCCGCCTACAGAACAGAACACATTCGGTTCGGTAGCAACAACTAGTTTCAGCGAGTGGCAAACGCAATCCCAAAACGGCAGCAGATAGAAGAAGGAAAAAGTTTATACAGATTGCTTTGGTGGCAAAACCAGCCACCGTAAAACACGACGCTTTTCATGGCCATTAAACCTTTTAAAGAAAAGTTATTAAAAGTTATTCACAATACCAATGCATTCTAAAGTGACATAATATGGCATATAATATGAACTGATTTATTTTGTTTATGCTTGTTTTTTAACTTATTGGTGGTTGGGGTCTTTTAAATTGATCATTCAGTTTTCACAAACCCATGCATGGTTCCCGAATTGAAAGTGGCTTCAAATTACAACACATTGTATGCAGGATGGCATTCTCGAATTTTCTCGGTAGCAAGAACTGCTTTCTTTGGTTGATAACTGATGTTGAAAATTAACTGACGTTACATCTGCATTGTATAGAAACATAACTAAGGAGCAACATGATGAGCTATGTATTTCTTTCTTCTTCTTCTTCTTTTTGGCTTCAAGAGGGTTTAAATTTTTCAATTCATTCGCCTCTAGTATGTATTTCCTGCTGCTCTGTTCTAATTTTAAAGGTCATCCGTCCCTTTGTTCACTGTTGGTTTTTCAGAACGCTTATAGCTCGTCTATTTCTCGACAGATCGCAGAGTTCGTCGCCAAAACCTCAGTTCTTTTTCATTTTTATTTACATTGTTTGCGGAGGCTACAAATCTTACAATTCATTCGTTTCCGGAACCACAGTTTAAGGTACGGTAATGTGTTCAATAGTGAAATATATGATAGTGAACGAGCTGAGCACCACTATGCATTCCCTATCATAGCCATCATTTTGATTGTACGATATGTGCATACGCCAAAAGATGACCGGAGTTGAACATTTAATAAGTACAAAGCCTTCAGAAAAATATCAAGAAGCAACTATAAGATAGTGAGAAAAAATTGAGAAAGTTTGTAAAAAAACGAAAAAACACAACACCAAATGTTCTTTTCAGAACCTCCAACATGTTCATAAAGAGTAAACAGTAAACTAATCCATTTTTCAGTTAGATAGGTAGGTATTCACGTAGGAGAAGAAAATAAAACAATATATTTAAAATATATATTTAGCAAAAGCTGTCCCCTTTGTATAGTCCTACGTCACTCCGGTTATGTCACCGACATTACCCACTCGTTTTTTGACGTAGGACTACGTCTTTCATTTCTATACCGGGGTGTAAAATCAAAGTTTCGAAAACGAAAGCGTTACGCCGGAGACCGAGATTTTGAGCGTTAATAGCTCCTAAACAACTGAACGAAATGGTATGATAAACACTTCATTCGAAAGATAAAATGTCTACGCGTTATATACTTGTTACTTTTTGATCCAAAAACTTGTTTCAATAGTCGTAAAATTGCTTTCAAAACAGGCTATTGAAATCACCAATCGGTATATAAGCGAGCGACGCTCGGAAATCCACTCAGTTCTAATTGAACAGCGATTGGAGCATGTTGTCGCTGTTGCGGTGAAGCTCTTTATTTATCATGAAAGCGCGGATGAACGGTGTCACCAAGAGCCTGTTTGAGCACCCTAGGCCAGAAGGGAATCTATCAGGAGGAGAGTGATGCCACAAACGGTTCCCTGGGAAGACATCGCTACACACACATACACGCGCGGCTATTAACAGGTGGTTATCGAGTTGGCATTAACCACTGGTGGGCTTCCAGTATCGAGGAAAATGTGGAAATATCTAATCGTTACTGAGAATAATCTGCCAGTTCCTCTGGGAATTTTCAAAATATATTCATGTGAAAGAGTTTAATTGAATGTTTTCTATCCATGTTACACTGTGACCAAATATGTTTCAATCAAGTGCTATTAACAGGTGGTTATCGAGTTGGCATTAACCACTGGTGGGCTTCCAGTATCGAGGAAAATGTGGAAATATCTAATCGTTACTTAAAATAATCTGCCAGTTCCTTTGGGAATTTTCAAAATATATTCATGTGAAAGAGTTTAATTGAATGTTTTCTATCCATGTAACACTGTGACCAAATATGTTTCAATCAAGTGCTATTAACAGGTGGTTATTGAGTTGGCATTAACCACTGGTGGGCTTCCAGTATCGAGGAAAATGTGGAAATAACTAATCGTTACTGAAAATAATCTGCCAGTTCCTTTGGGAATTTTCAAAATATATTCATGTGAAAGAGTTTAATTGAATGTTTTCTATCCATGTTACACTGTGACCAAATATGTTTCAATCAAGTGCTATTAACAGGTGGTTATCGAGTTGGCATTAACCACTGGTGGGCTTCCAGTATCGAGGAAAATGTGGAAATATCTAATCGTTACTGAAAATAATCTGCCAGTTCCTTTGGGAATTTTAAAAATATATTCATGTGAAAGAGTTTAATTGAATGTTTTCTATCCATGTTACACTGTGACCAAATATGTTTCAATCAAGTGCTATTAACAGGTGGTTATCGAGTTGGCATTAACCACTGGTGGGCTTCCAGTATCGAGGAAAATGTGGAAATATCTAATCGTTACTTAAAATAATCTGCCAGTTCCTTTGGGAATTTTCAAAATATATTCATGTGAAAGAGTTTAATTGAATGTTTTCTATCCATGTAACACTGTGACCAAATATGTTTCAATCAAGTGCTATTAACAGGTGGTTATTGAGTTGGCATTAACCACTGGTGGGCTTCCAGTATCGAGGAAAATGTGGAAATAACTAATCGTTACTGAAAATAATCTGCCAGTTCCTTTGGGAATTTTCAAAATATATTCATGTGAAAGAGTTTAATTGAATGTTTTCTATCCATGTTACACTGTGACCAAATATGTTTCAATCAAGTGCTATTAACAGGTGGTTATCGAGTTGGCATTAACCACTGGTGGGCTTCCAGTATCGAGGAAAATGTGGAAATATCTAATCGTTACTGAAAATAATCTGCCAGTTCCTTTGGGAATTTTAAAAATATATTCATGTGAAAGAGTTTAATTGAATGTTTTCTATCCATGTAACACTGTGACCAAATACATTTGGTTTTGTGGTTTTTCAATCAATCGCAATTAACAGGATAGCTTCAGAAGATTATTCTTCCCCATCAGTAGGATATTTCCGTATCCAATATTGTATGCGCCCGCAATCGATTATTGCTCAGTCGCCGAAAGTTCCGAGCTCAGAGAGTTCATTCCCCTCTAGTTTGCCTTCCAAATTGCCATCGTAAACCACACCTTCTCTCGGTTCAATCACACACAAAAAGCATACTTAAGCGATATTCTGGTGGTGAGACACATTCATTTTTCGTGAGGACATCGACAAGACAACATCGTTGCCTAACGTGCTGGAGGAGGTGGACGGCGAAGGATCGACACATACACGCGCAGAACTCTTTCCGTTAGGATGCCATTCAGCATCGAGAAAGTTCCGGAAAGATCTAATCATTGCTGGAAAATAATCTGCCAGTTCCTTTGGGAATTTTCAAAATATATTCATGTGAAAGAGTTTAATTGAATGTTTTCTATCCATGTTACACTGTGACCAAATATGTTTCAACCAAGTGCTATTAACAGGTGGTTATCGAGTTGGCATTAACCACTGGTGGGCTTCCAGTATCGAGGAAAATGTGGAAATATCTAATCGTTACTGAAAATAATCTGCCAGTTCCTCTGGGAATTTTCAAAATATATTCATGTGAAAGAGTTTAATTGAATGTTTTCTATCCATGTAACACTGTGACCAAATATGTTTCAATCAAGTGCTATTAACAGGTGGTTATCGAGTTGGCATTAACCACTGGTGGGCTTCCAGTATCGAGGAAAATGTGGAAATAACTAATCGTTACTGAAAATAATCTGCCAGTTCCTCTGGGAATTTTCAAAATATATTCATGTGAAAGAGTTTAATTGAATGTTTTCTATCCATGTAACACTGTGACCAAATATGTTTCAATCAAGTGCTATTAACAGGTGGTTATCGAGTTGGCATTAACCACTGGTGGGCTTCCAGTATCGAGGAAAATGTGGAAATAACTAATCGTTACTGAAAATAATCTGCCAGTTCCTCTGGGAATTTTCAAAATATATTCATGTGAAAGAGTTTAATTGAATGTTTTCTGTCCATGTTACACTGTGACCAAATATGTTTCAATCAAGTGCTATTAACAGGTGGTTATCGAGTTGGCATTAACCACTGGTGGGCTTCCAGTATCGAGGAAAATGTGGAAATATCTAATCGTTACTGAAAATAATCTGCCAGTTCCTTTGGGAATTTTCAAAATATATTCATGTGAAAGAGTTTAATTGAATGTTTTCTATCCATGTAACACTGTGACCAAATACATTTGGTTTTGTGGTTTTTAAATCAATCGCAATTAACAGGATAGCTTCAGAAGATTATTCTTCCCCATCAGTAGGATATTTCCGTATCCAATATTGTATGCGCCCGCAATTGATTATTGCTCAGTCGCCGAAAGTTCCGAGCTCAGAGAGTTCATTCCCCTCTAGTTTGCCTTCCAAATTGCCATCGTAAACCACACCTTCTCTCGATTCAATCACACACAAAAAGCATACTTAAGCGATATTCTGGTGATGAGACACAAACATCATCAAGGCTATCGCAGGCAACCTAGCCTCTGGCCATAGAAAGACGCTGCTAAATGTTGTAAATGTTTGGTTGGTCCCACAAATCCTTTACGGAATAGGCACCTTCAGCCGTGGAGGGGACAGGGTGTTAAACACCATCCAACCAATTTACAATAAAGCAATTCGGCTCGCAATTGGCGCTTCCCTTCACCCACCTGGTAACAAAAGCCATCACTAATAAAGCCATCCGTCACTTGTCACTCCCCGAAAGCGACCACAATGTCCCATTAATACATAGGGCTAAAACATGGTTCAAAAATCTCACGAACAAAGATCTTCCCGATATATGTGAACGTTCATCTGCGACGGGAAGAAATTGGAACGTCAAACCGCCGAACATTAACCTTGAACTTCTCAAGGCAGTTCGGGCGGGAGACCCTTCTCCAAAAGTCAAAGCCTGCTTCAATAACCTCGTTACATCCAATTTTCAAATCAACCACCAGGTATACACAGATGGTTCAGTCAGTGCCGATGGAGTTGGATGTGGAATCTTTGAGAGTAGATACACTGGTAGCTTTTCTCTTCCACCGCAATGCTCCATCTTCAGTGCGGAAGCTTTCGCCCTTTTAATAGCTACCCAAGAATGCACCCATGATTTTCTTCCTACCACAATATTCTCAGACTCAGCTAGCTGTCTCCACGATCTTCTAAGTGGAAACAGCAAACACCCATGGATTAAGCAAACAGAAGAGTCTGCTTCAAATAAAAACATCTCCTTCTGCTGGGTTCCTGGTCACTCAGGAATCCGCGGAAATACAGCCGCCGACATACTGGCCGGCAAGGGCAGCAAAATAGAACCCCCAGACATGCCCTGTCCTCCATCTGACATTGTCCGCTGGGTAAAACAGCAAGTCCGTGAAAGTTGGGACATAGGTTGGATAAACAGCCGTCCCACTCATCTTCATAAAATTAAAAATTCCACTCTCCCTTGGGAGGACCGTCTCAATAGTAGGGAAAGGCAAGTCCTTACCCGTCTTCGAATTGGGCACACTAACTTCACCCACTCACACTTGTTCTGCAGAGCCGAAAAACCCCAAAAACGAAGCTCCGGTTTCCGTTAGCCATCTTTTACTTGAATGTCAACATACCAAAGATGCTCGAGTCCAACACAACATAGGTCAGAGTCTCCGAGATATCCTCAGTAGAGACGAGACCCAAGAAACCAATTTAATTGCGTTTCTGAAAGAAACCGACTTCTTTGGTAAAATCTAAATCGAAATACTAAATACCTTGGAAATTGCTTATTAAAGTTCGCCACTTCACAGTCATGTATGCGTGTTTATGTGTGTATACACATGTATGTACGGGTCGGAAGGAAGGAATTCATACATGTATATACACGCATTCAATAATAATAAATAACAAATAATATAATATATACTTTCATACCCACATCTATCTTCTATCCATTACATTATACTTTAATCAACTTCCTATTCCTACAGCCACACTCACCAAGGAGGATAAATTCATTAAATAAACCTCTCCATTTTTCAGCTCTACTATATACCATTAAATTCAAAACCACTATATTTTATTATCTATTCAAACTGTATTTCATTTCATTTCACCCCACCCCACACCCACTCCTCCTCTCTTTCCTTCCCATACCACTCCCACCCCCTTCCACACCACTAATCACACCCAAATCCTTTCCACTCCTTTCCTTCCTATCCTCCTGAGAAGGGCCTTTTTGTTTTTTGACGTAGGACTACGTCTTTCATTTCTATACCGGGGTGTAAAACCAAAGTTTCGAAAATGAAAGCGTTACGCCGGAGACCGAGATTTTGAGCGTTAATAGCTCTTAAACAACTGAACGAAATGGTATGATAGACACTTCATTCGAAAGATAAAAGGTCTACGCGTCATATACTTGTTACTTTTTCATCCAAAAACTTGTTTCAATAGTCTTAAAATTGCTTTCAAAACAGGCTATTGAAATCACCAATCGGTATATAAGCGAGCGCTGCTCGTAAACCCCCTCAGTTATGATTGAACAGCGATTGGAGCATGTTGTCGCTGTGTTGTGAAGCTATTTTCGTTTATCATGAAAGCGCTAATGAACGGTGTCACCAAGAGCCTGTATGTGTACCTAAGGCCAGAAGGGAATCCATCAGGAGGAGAGTGATGCCACGGTTCCGCTTGAAACATCGGCCGCCACACACACATATACACGCGCGGAATTCTCGTTGCTGAAAAATAATCTGCCAGTTCCCCTGGGAATTGAAAAATACATTCATGCGAAAGAGTTTATTTTAATGTTTTCTATCCATATAACACTGCAACCAAATACATTTGGTTTTGTGATTTTTCAATCAATCGCAATTAATAGGAAAGCTTCTGAATATTTTTTTTCCCATCAGTGGAAAACTTTCGTATCCAATATTGGATGCTTAACATGAAAAACGTGAAACATCATCGCTAAAATCAAGTCATTTTCGAGCGATTATTTGCTTTATACCCATATAATGCTGCGACCAAATACATTTCGTTTTGGATTTTTTCAATCAAGTGCGATCAACGTAAGACCATGTCTTTCGGCAATTTATTAGAGGTGCAATGAATCTTTAGGAATTCCCACTCTACGCGCACTGGCAAACAATGTTTACTCAACAATTTCTCAAACGAGAAATGGGTGTTGTGAGAAAAGATTAGCGAACGCGAAAACGACAAACGGGAGAAAGATATGTTTGGAGGTTGAAGGAAATTGGCAGAAAACTTCTTCATTCTATCATTCAAATAATGTGATTCATACCACTTCGTTTTACCAGAAAGAGTTTCTTAATGCTCAAAGGAGGAATTGAGTCCTCCGAGGAAATTACCCAGCGCAAATTAGAGTCGACTATCGATTGCGGCATTCGTACACAAATAATTTTATAATGCAGTTTCACCAAAGTGATTTCTTCGGATATATTCACTACATCATGTCATGTATTTCATATTCTTCATTAAGAAATCCATATCCATGGCACCTATCGGTAACGAATTATTATCGAAACCACGATTTTCGCTAAATGCTCCTTTCAGTTCGGCCTGTAAAAAACTTTTCTGAACTCTAATCCATCAAATTGGGAGCCCTGAAAAGGGCCGTTGATTATATGCTAAGCTAATATAGCACGCTCTCCTCGGATACGATGGGCCAGCTGGATGTCCTTGGGCATGATGTGACGCGTTTTGCATGGATAACACACAAATTGGTATATTCGAATAAGCCTCCTGCAGCGTCATAACTGCGGAACTTTGGAAGCGCAAGTCGGTTTTGAAGTCCTGAGCAATTCCACGATCCAAATGCTGCAAAGGTAGCTGCGGATCACCAATTCGGTCGACTTCTGATAGCGACGAATTTCACGCAAAGTTCCCGGTCGATAGCGATGTGGCTTCTTCACCTATCTTGCTGCTGGTGCGCTTATCCGAGCTGCTTTCATGTGCCTTACCACCGAAAGACTAACGAGCTCGAGTCCTCACGGTGCAAGAGTAGAGTAAGAAATGAACGAAAGCAAGGGAAGTGTCATTTTATAAAACATAAAAGTATCGAATGTAAACCCCACCCTCTTTATTATATAAGCTTACTGTATACTCACGAATATAATAAGGGTGGGATTTAGATTCTATACTTTTATGGTTTATAAAACGACGCTTCCTTTGCTTTCGTTCATTTCTTACTTTACTCTCGCACCGTGAGGACTCGATCTCGTTAGTCTTTCGCAGATAGCTCGTTAGTCTTTCGGTGGTAAGGCACATGAAAGCAGCTCGGATAAGCGCACCAGCAGCAGGATAGGTGAAGAAGCCACATCGCTATCGACCGGGAACTTTGCGTGAAATTCGTCGCTATCAGAAGTCGACCGAATTGGTGATCCGCAGCTACCTTTGCAGCATTTGGATCGTGGAATTGCTCAGGACTTCAAAACCGACTTGCGCTTCCAAAGTTCCGCAGTTATGACGCTGCAGGAGGCTTATTCGAAGATACCAATTTGTGTGTTATCCATGCAAAACGCGTCACATCATGCCCAAGGACATCCAGCTGGCCCATTGTATCCGAGGAGAGCGTGCTATATTAGCTTAGCATATAATCAACGGCCCTTTTCAGGGATCCCAATTTGATGGATTAGAGTTCAGAAAAGATTTTTACAGGACGAACTGAAAGGAGCATTTAGCGAAATTCGTGGTGTCGATGATAATTCGATACCGATAGGTGCCATGGATATGGATATCATAATGAAGAATATGAAATATATGACATGATGTAGTGAATATATCCCCATATCGAAGAAATCATTTTGATGAAACTGTTTACCGTTTGTCGTTTTTAATTGTTGGGAAAGGGCATTATTTTTGCTGTGTAAATTCCAAGAAAAAATCCATTCCTTCTTTAAGCGTGATTCATTCTGCTTCGGATCAACGGAACAGTATGATAATAATTTCATACAAAAGATAAAATGTCCAAGAGTTATATGATTGCTATTTATTGAGTCGAAAAATTGTTTCAATAGCTTAATGATAGCTTCGAAAACAGGTTATTGAAATCATTCGTATCCGTATGTAGCGCGCCCACTTGGAAGCCCATTAATCTTATTGGAATGTGAGATGGGGAAGCTCATACTTACGTCTATGCATTATGCTGTACACTTCAATTAGAGCCCCCGCACACTACAGACTTTTCTTCAGCCGACAGTTTGGTCGGATCGGCTACTGGTGCAAACACCGACCCAACGGAATCGGTGTAATGTGCGCACATGCATACCTCTCCGTACTGATTAAGAAGCCGACCGAAATTCGTCGCTATCAGAAGTCGACCGAATTGGTGATCCGCAAGCTACCTTTGCAGCATTTGGTTCGTTGAATTGCTCAGGATTTCAAAACCGACTTGCGCTTCCAAAGTTCCGCGGTTATGACGCTGCAGGAGTCCTATTCGAAGATACCTATTTGTGTGCTATCCATGCAAAACGCGTCACATCATGCGCAAGAACATCCAGCTGGCCCATCGTATCCGAGGAGAGCGTGCTATATTAGCGTAGCATATAATCAACGGCCCTTTTTAGGGCTCCCAATTTGATGGATTAGAGTTCAGAAAAGTTTTTTGCAGGCCAAACTGAAACGAGAATTTTCGTTTGGATGCCATACAGCATCGAGAAAATTCCGGAAAGATCTAATCGTTGCTGAAAAACAATCTGCCAGTTCCCTCGGAATTGAAAAATACATTCATGCGAAAGAGTTTATTTTAATGTTTTCTAACCATATAACACAGCGACCAAATACATTTGATTTCGTAATTTTTCAATCAAGTGTAATTAGCTGGAAAGCTTCGGAAGATTATTCTTTCCCATCAGTAGGATATTTTCGTATCTAATATTGTATGCGCGCGCAACGGAAATTGTTTCGTATCGCGAAAATTATATAATTTTCAATCGATATTGCTCAGTCGCCGAAATTTTCATACTCAGAGAGTTTATTCTCCTCTAGTTTGCCTTCCAAATTGCCATCGTAAACCACACCTTCTCTCGATTCAATCACGCACGAAAAGCATACTTAAATGATATTCTGGTGGTGAAACCCATTCATTTTTCGTGAGGCGTCGTACACAAATTACGTAACGCGATAAGGGGGGAGGGGGTAGATGTTGCGTTACTTTCTGTTTATTAGAGATAGGAAATTGCGTTACGTAAGGGGGGGAGGGGGTTCAAGATCCGAATTTTTAGCGTTACGTAATTTGTGCACGACGCCTGAGGACATCGACAAGACAACATCGTTACTGAACGAGCTGAACGGCGAGGGATCGAGGGATTCATTACCTGGCCTGACCTGACCTGAAATGCAATCAGTTTGTTTTAACTGTGAGGGAGCGCAGAAAAGCCGATCGATCAGAAGGAAAAGAGAAGGTGACCAAGAGAGCATCGAAATACGGTTCCTCGGGAAGACATTGAAGCAGCCGCCACACACACACACATACACGCGCGCAACTCTTTTCGTTTGCTGGTTATTCAATCAAGTGCAGTAAGGAAAGCTTCTGAAGATTATTCTTCAGAACAAGGTTTTTGACGTAGGACTACGTCTTTCATTTCTATACCGGGGTGTAAAATCAAAGTTTCGAAAACGAAAGCGTTACGCCGGAGACCGAGATTTTGAGCGTTAATAGCTCCTAAACAACTGAACGAAATGGTATGATAAACACTTCATTCGAAAGATAAAATGTCTACGCGTTCTATACTTGTTACTTTCTGATCCAAAAACTTTTTTCAATAGTCTTAAAATTGCTTTCAAAACAGGCTATTGAAATCACCAATCGGTATATAAGCGAGCGCCGCTCGGAAATCCACTCAGTTCAAATTGAACAGCGATTGGAGCATGTTGTCGCTGTTGTGGTGAAGCTCTTCGTTTATCATGAAAGCGCGGATGAATGGTGTCACCAAGAGCCTGTTTGTGCACCTTAGGCCAGAAGGGAATCCATCAGGAGGAGAGTGATGCCACAAACGGTTCCCCGGGAAGATCTCGAAGCAGCCGCTACACACACACATACACGCGCGGAATTCTTTCCGTTTGGATGCCATTCAGTATCGAGAAAGATCCGGAAAATAATCTGCCAGTTCCTCTGGGAATTTAAAAATACATTCATGTGAAAGAGTTTATTTTAATGTTTTCTATCCATGTAACACTGTGACCAAATATTTTTCAATCAAGTACTATTAACAGGTTGTTATCGTGTTAGTATTAACCACTGGTGGGCTTCCAGTATCGAGGAAAATGTGGAAATATCTAATCGTTACTGAAAATAATCTGCTAGTTCCTCTTGGAATTTAAAAATACATTCATGTGAAAAAGTTTATTTGAATGTTTTCTATCCATGTAACACTGTGACCAAATACATTTGGTTTTGTGATTTTTCAATCAATCGCAATTAACAGGATAGCTTCAGAAGATTATTCTTCCCCATCAGTAGGATATTTCGGTATCCAATATTGTATGCGCCCGCAATCGATTATTGCTCAGTCGCCGAAAGTTCCGAGCTCAGAGAGTTCATTCCCCTCTAGTTTGCCTTCCAAATTGCCATCGTAAACCACACCTTCTCTCGATTCAATCACACACAAAAAGCATACTTAAGCGATATTCTGGTGGTGAGACACATTCATTTTTCGAGAGGACATCGACAAGACAACATCGTTGCCTAACGTGCTGGAGGAGGTGGACGGCGAAGGATCGACACATACACGCGCAGAATTCTTTCCGTTTGGATGCCATTCAGCATCGAGAAAGTTCCGGAAAGATCTAATCATTGCTGGAAAATAATCTGCCAGTTCCACTGGGAATTCAAAAATACATTCATGTGAAAGAGTTTATTTGAATGTTTTCTATCCGTGTAACACTGTGACCAAATATGTTTCAATCAAGTGCTATTAACAGGTGGTTATCGAATTAGCATTAACCACTGGTGGGCTTCCAGTATCGAGGAAAATGTGGAAATATCTAATCGTTACTGAAAATAATCTGCCAGTTCCTCTGGGAATTTAAAAATACATTCATGTGAAAGAGTTTGTTTGAATGTTTTCTATCCATGTAACACTGTGACCAAATATGTTTCAATCAAGTGCTATTAACAGGTGGTTATCGAATTAGCATTAACCACTGGTGGGCTTCCAGTATCGAGGAAAATGTGGAAATATCTAATCGTTGCTGGAAAGTAATCTGCCAGTTCCCCTTGGAATTGAAAATTACATTAAAGAGAGAGTTTTTACATATAATACATTTGGGTTTGTGATTTGTCAATCAAGTACAGTTAGCAGGTTAGCTTCTGAAGATTATTCTTCAGAACAAGGTTTTTCGTATCCTATATTGGATGCATAAAACCTTGTGTCTCCAACGTAACGCTCTCGTTTTCGAAGTCCCCCAAATATTCATTTATTCATTCATTCAGAATGGATTTAGATTCAACTTCGAACAAATGATCTCTAAATCAACGATAGTCCTACGTCACCCTTGCGGTTATACCATAGATATAACCCACTTCCTGTTTTTGTATCCAATATTGAATGCATATAACCTTGAGCCTCCAACGTAATGCTCTCGTTTTTGAAGCCACCCAAATATTTATTTATTCATTCATTCAGGATGGATTTAGATTCAACTTCAAACAAATGATCCCTAAATCAACGATAGTCCTACGTCACCCTTGCGGTTATACCATAGATATAACCCACTTCCTGTTTTTTCTAACAACTTAGTATGGAAAACTAGATGATATATTTGATGAAAAAATTTCATAGAAATTCCATAAGTTCAAATAAAAAATTCAACAAAAACTAACAAGGTACGTTGCATGTGACATATCAATTCTGATTGGGGATGATCTAACGTAAATTTCTGTGCCTTGAACATAAAAATCGATGAGCTTTTTTCTAACAACTTAGTATGGAAAACTAGATGGTATATTTGATGAAAAAATTTCATAGAAATTCCACAAGTTCAAGTAAAAAAATCACCAAAAATTAACGAGGTACGTTGCATGCGACATATCAATTCTGATTGGGGATGATCTAACGTAAATTTATATGCCTTGAACATAAAAATCGATGAGCTTTTTTATAACAACTTAGTATGGAAAACTAGATGGTATATTTGATGAAAAAAATTCATAGAAATTCCTTAAGTTCAATTAAAAATTTCACCAAAAACTAACGAGGTACGTTGCATGTGACATATCAATTCTGATTGGGGATGATCTAACGTAAATTTCTATGCTTTGAACATAAAAATCGATGAGCTTTTTTCTAACAACATAGTATGGAAAACTAGATGGTATATTTGATGAAAAAATTTCATAGAAATTCCATAAGTTCAATTAAAAATTTCACCAAAAACTAACGAGGTACGTTGCATGTGACATATTAATTCTGATTGGGGATGATCTAACGTAAATTTCTATGTCTAGAACATAAAAATCGATGAGCTTTGTTCTAACAACTCAGTATGGAAAACTAGATGGTATATTTGATGAAAAAATTTCATAGAAATTCCATAAGTTCAATTAAAAAATCACCAAAAACTAACGAGGTACGTTGCATGCGACATACCAATTCTGATTGGGGATGATCTAACGTAAATTTCTATGCCTTGAACATAAAAATCGATGAGCTTTTTTCTAACAACTTAGTATGGAAAACTAGATGGTATATTTGATGAAAAAATTTCATAGAAATTCCATAAGTTCAAATAAAAATTTCACCAAAAACTAACGAGGTACGTTGCATGTGACATACCAATTCTGATTGGGGATGATCTAACGTAAATTTCTATGCCTCGAACATAAAAATTGATTAGCTTTGATATTTGATATTTGATGGAAATATTTCATGAAAAATCTATAAGTTCGCATACAAATTTCAGCCAAAACTAGGAAGGTACGTTGTACGTGACATACCAATTCTGTTTGCGGATAATCTGTCGTTAGTTTTCATGCTTCGCATGTGCAGTTCAATGAGCTTTTCTTGAATGTATCATATAAAAACCAATTGGTCTTCAGAATGAAATAGTAATGTCGAAACGGGTCTTTCAAAAGATTTTTTCGGCGATTTCGGAGATATTGCACAGAACAGGATGAAAATCATTAGAATTGATCTAATCTAACGTCTTGTGAGTGTGTCGATTTAAAAAAAATTACAAATTAGATTAAATCAATTGCCTCATTGAAATATTTCAAGAGTACAACATATTTTAATCATGAATACTGTTACTTTCACTTAAGTATAGACATATATACATGAAATCCGGTTAGAATTCGACAAGGAATCCGAACCTGTTGTCATATAACGCATATGAAGAATTTTGAGAATTTTTAATAAGAGAGGTATGTTAATTTTTGTAGTAAATTAAAAAACCCATACATTTTCTTAAAGTACAATTTTGGTACATTCGATATTTGCTATTTCGATGTTTATGTGTCAAGCCGTTAAGAAGTTATGGACGATCAAAATTTACTTCAGCGCGCACTTAAAAAGTTATATAACTCCGAATCTATTGAGGTACGTTAAAAATCCCCGGAGGTACGCTATGGTACGTTGCATAAGCTTTCCAAAAAGCATAATATGGTTCAGATCGATAAACTTTGCCCCGCTGGATAGATTGACGTGTCTTTTTTGAAGTTTTGGAAAATTGCATACACTTCATTCCATTTAAAACCCTTCATTTTTGTAGTATTGAAATTTAATTTACCTTGAGCTTATTTTCTGGAAGCAAAGAAAATATGATATAAAAATCTAATTTACGTTGAGCTTATTTTCTGGAAGCAAAGAAAATACGATCAGTAAAAAAGCAGTAATTTCGGAAACACACTAACTCGTAGCAAATTCAAAACGAGTATGAAGATTTCTTCTGAACATGCCATGCTTAAATATAAACGAAACGGTTGAAAAATAAATAGAAAACAAAAGAATACTGAACAGGTCAAATTTCACAAATGAATCGGGAATTCCTATATGAATGAATGGAATTTATTTGTCGCCTTTTACATAGCTGCAAAAAAGAACGGCAATATCCGGTTTTACCCTTTACAGGTAGATTAAGTTATACCCTTATTGGTGCATTGGATCTAATCAATTGGTATGGCATTTACCTGGTTCCAGATAAACACATTTATTAACTTCTCGTCGATACCCTAAAAATGTATTCAATGTGTGGTTTAAAAGGAAGTATAAGTTTTCTGTAATATCATGGATTGGATGGATTGCCAATAAAATGATTAATTTTGTTTGACTAGAGTTGATGCTTTTAAATTTTAGAAATTGCATGTCTTCAAATGCTTCTCACTTCTCATTGCTAATGGGAAGTGAGAAGCATTTGAAGACATGTAATTTCTAAAATTTAAAAGCATCAACTCTAGTCAAACAAAATTAATCATTTTATTGGCAATCCATCCAATCCATGATATTACAGAAAACTTATACTTCCTTTTAAACCACACATTGAATACATTTTTAGGATATCGACGAGAAGTTAATAAATGTGTTTATCTGGAACCAGGTAAATGCCATACCAATTGATTAGATCCAATGCACCAATAAGGGTATAACTTAATCTACCTGTAAAGGGTAAAACCGGATATTGCCGTTCTTTTTTGCAGCTATGTAAAAGGCGACAAATAAATTCCATTCATTCATATAGGAATTCCCGATTCATTTGTGAAATTTGACCTGTTCAGTATTCTTTTGTTTTCTATTTATTTTTCAACCGTTTCGTTTATATTTAAGCATGGCATGTTCAGAAGAAATCTTCATACTCGTTTTGAATTTGCTACGAGTTAGTGTGTTTCCGAAATTACTGCTTTTTTACTGATCGTATTTTCTTAGCTTCTAGTCAAAACATAAATACATAATCATGAAATAGTAGTTGACTTTTCATCCGCTTTAATAATTGAAAGCATCTTCAGAAGTATTTGAATCACGTGACTCGGAGTCTACGAATAAAGGTTCAGAAAATGTTTGTGATAAACATATGTCCCCAGACAAATGCAAGATTGTGGATAATGTTACAGGAGCAACAGCAGAAATCGGATTCGAAGAAATGGAATCTGTTGAAAACTGGAGAGGGAGGGCAGAGATTGATGGAGGCAGACGACGTAGAAGTGCTTACAGTATTCTAGAGCCACAGAATCTGTATCATGGGCCAGAGAAACTATTAGATATCCCGTTTCTTACAAATGGCGGCAAAACATCACATAAAAATAAGGTTATTTTAACTAGCAACACTTGCGCATTCGATTCATTAGCGCAAATACTTTTATCATTGATGATTGATTGGGATATCAATATGCATAATGAGTTAATTATACCGGTTGCAGAATTACTCTTATTCATAAAAGAAAATGATTTCAAAGCCCCTGCTAGAAAACTTCGTAATGAAGTTCTGCTTGATTTACATAAACAAAACGCTGAATCGAATAAAGGGCCTGGCCGGGTAAGGAAGTAAAAAGTGCCCCCAAACCAAATCACTAGCCGTATGGCAAATATTGTAAAGGATATTAAATAAGAAATTTTGGCGGTTTATTTGAACCCCTATCTGGTTTGACGTAGGATCTATAGTGAAAAACGTACTTTTCGTTAATTTCACGCCATCCTCAAAAGATCCGAGATAAAAATTTGAAAAAAATACTGAATGTGCATCTTACTACGATGTATCAAAAAAAATTATCAAAAAAAAATTTCATCAAAAATTTTAGTACTAAAAAAAATAATGAAATCTTGAAAATTTTTTTTTTGGGATTTAGAGATTCAGTACTACTCTAATTCATATTTTAATGTGTTTCTACGGCTTTTCTAGATATGTGTGATTTTTTTCAGATTTTTTTCAGTGTTGCGCGGTATCAAAAAATTTTTTTTTTATGTTTCCAAAGAGTGGTTAGGTAAGGGAGTAAAAAGTGCCCCCAAACCAAATCACTAGCTGTATGGCAAATATTGTAAAGGATATTAAATAAGAAATTTTGGCGGTTTATTTGAACCCCTATGTGGTTTGACGTAGGATCTATAGTGACAAACGTACTTTTTCGTTTATTTCACGCCATCCTCAATAGATCTGAGATAAAAATTTGAAAAAAATACTGAATGTACATCCTACCATGGTGTATCAAGAAAAATTATCAAAAAAAATTTCATCAAAAATTTTTGTACTAAAAAAATATTAAAATTTTGAAAATTTTTTTTTTGGATTTAGAGATTCAGTACTACTCTAATTCATATTCAAATGTACTCTTACGGCTTTTCTAGATTTATAAATATCTTCAAACTGTTTTTTTTTTTCAAATATCTAATACTAAAAATAAAATGAAAAAAAATACACAGTACAAAAAAATGTTATAGATTTTCTGGCATTTCGAAATTTTGAAAAAAAAAATATAACTTTGAGACCCACTCCTGCTCAAATTTTTATTTAAATGCGTTCGTATGTGTCTTTTTTCTACATGTGGCGTAATTTTTCCTGAATTTTTAAGAGCATTGTGTGACACAAAATAATTTTCTTCATCGTCTGCATTATTATTTTTATTTTTTTGAAATCGATTATTTTATTGTATTCGTGGTTTTCAATTGAAAGATTAAAATAAAAAAACAAATCGAATTTGTGGTCTCAAAGTTATATTTTTTTTCAAAATTTCGAAATGCCAGAAAATCTATAACATTTTTTTGTACTGTGTATTTTTCTTTTTTATTATTTTATTTTTATTATTAGATATTTAAAAAAAAACAGCTTGACGATATTTATCAATCTAGAAAAGCCGTAAGAGCACATTTAAATATGAATTAGAGTAGTATTGAATCTCTAAATCCCAAAAAAAAATTTTCAAATTTTCATAATTTTTTTTTAATACTAAAATTTTTGATGAATTATTTTTTTGATAATTTTTCTTGATACACCGTGGTAAGATGCACATTCAGTATTTTTTTCAAATTTTTATCTCGGATCTATTGAGGATGGCGTGAAATGCACGAAAAAGTACGTTTGTCACTATAGATCCTACGTCAAACCACATAGGGGTTCAAATAAACCGCCAAAATTTCTTATTTAATATCCTTTACAATATTTGCCATACAGCTAGTGATTTGGTTTGGGGGCACTTTTTACTCCCTTACCTAACCACTCTTTGGAAACATAAAAAAAAAATTTTTTGATACCGCGCAACACTGAAAAAAATCTGAAAAAAATCACACATATCTAGAAAAGCCGTAGAAACACATTAAAATATGAATTAGAGTAGTACTGAATCTCTAAATCCCAAAAAAAAAATTTTCAAGATTTCATTATTTTTTTTAGTACTAAAATTTTTGATGAAATTTTTTTTTGATAATTTTTTTTGATACATCGTAGTAAGATGCACATTCAGTATTTTTTTCAAATTTTTATCTCGGATCTTTTGAGGATGGCGTGAAATTAACGAAAAGTACGTTTTTCACTATAGATCCTACGTCAAACCACATAGGGGTTCAAATAAACCACCAAAATTTCTTATTTAATATCCTTTACTATATTTGCCATACAGCTAGTGATTTGGTTTGGGGGCACTTTTTACTCCCTTACCCGGCCAGGCCCTTTCTCACACAAGTATCCTGTGCGACTAATGTTTGTTATTTGGCAGAGAAAATAAAGATGAGTCCCTCAATATCTGTGCATTTCAAATGTCACTTTGAGCAAAGTATAGATTTGAAATTTCTTCCAATATTTATAAAAGTGTTTGATGAAGATCGTAATTTAACAAATATAAGTAATTTTATTTCAATTCCTGAAAAAACTTGTAATGAATGTAAGGCTCACATGGAAGCACATGTTTTCTGTAACAATGTATTATTTGTGGATTGTCAAAACCTGATTCAATGAATTCTTATAAGGATATCACCATTAACGATATTCAATCAGAAGTTGTGCTTTGCGATAATCTCTTCAAATTACGGGGTGTCGTCCATTTTGATTTACCAATGCAAAAGAATGAAATTGGACATTATATTTCATTCTTAGCAAGACCGAATGGAAAGTGGGAAGTGTTTGATGACTTGCGGAAAAAACCTTCACGAACATTCAAAAATATTAACCCTGCTCTGCTCATATATACTAGAAATTTATAAAATAAAGGAGATTTTCAAATTTCCGTAAGTTACATTTCAAAGTTAATAGTAACACTTTGAGATTATTTTCGTTCAAATAATAAATCTCTATTCCTTTGATTCACTCAATAAAGGTGAATCAGTGTTTTTTTTTCTTTTTTCTTTTTTTTAATGTTTCTATTATTATTTATATTATCAGGTTTTATTGTTATATTAGTTTCTTTTATTTTTTATTTTAGTTATGATTACTTCAGAGCAAGTCAAATAATTTTACTGATATACAATCACCTTAAAATCTTTCGTATACTTTAGTATAAAGAACCATTGAATGACATTAGCGAATCACTCTATCCTTCTAGCTCATATTTTTAGTGTAGCTCAATTAATTTACTGTTTTAGTTATCAGGAACTAGTTAATTTTAGCATTAAGTTATTATAATCCTCATCGTAGTTCTACTTTAGTATAATAGTTATTTGTAAGTGCTTTTTAGCTTTAGGATTTAATTATATTTTAACAGATTGAAATAAATAAGTTTATTGACCCAAAAAATCTTTTATCTTTATTTATAAAACAAGTTTCTTCCCACGTACGTATAACATATCATCACCACAGGAGAACGGCTGATCAGATCTGCGTCGTCTATATATCGTTGAGTTTGTCGTAGAGATTTTGGATTTCTACGTAAAATCTTCGGCGCTGATGAATATTGGAAATCCAAAGCACTTTGCTAATTTCATCAAAACCAGCGAGGTACGTTGCATGTGACATACCAATTCTGATTGGGGATGATCTAACGTAAATTTCTATGCTTTGAACATATAAATCGAGAAGCTTTTTTCTAACAACTCGATATGAAAAACTAGATGATATATTTGGTGGAAAAATTTCATAGAAATTCTATAAGTTCAAATACAAATTTCACCACAAAATAACGAGGTACGTTGCATGTGACATATCAATTCTGATTGGGGAGGATCTATCGTAAATTTCTATGCTTTGAACATATAAATCGAGAAGCTTTTTCCTAACAACTCGATATGGAAAACTAGATGGTATATTTGATGAAAAAATTTCATTGAAATTCCATAAGTTCAAATAAAAATTTCACCAAAAACTAGCGAGGTACGTTGCATGTGACATACCAATTCTGATTGGGGAGGATCTAACGTAAATTTCTATGCTTTGAACATATAAATCGAGAAGGCTTTTTTCTAACAACTCGATATGAAAAACTAGATGATATATTTGGTGGAAAAATTTCATAGAAATTCTATAAGTTCAAATAAAAATTTCACCAAAAACTAGCGAGGTACGTTGCATGTGACTAATCAATTCTGATTGTAGAGGATCTAATGTAAATTTCTATGCTTTGAACATATAAATCGAGAAGCTTTTTTCTAACAACTCGATATGAAAAACTAGATGATATATTTGGTGGAAAAATTTCATAGAAATTCTATAAGTTCAAATAAAAATTTCACCAAAAACTAGCGAGGTACGTTGCATGTGACATACCAATTCTGATTGGGGAGGATCTAACGTAAATTTCTATGCTTTGAACATATAAATCGAGAAGGCTTTTTTCTAACAACTCGATATGAAAAACTAGATGATATATTTGGTGGAAAAATTTCATAGAAATTCTATAAGTTCAAATAAAAATTTCACCAAAAACTAGCGAGGTACGTTGCATGTGACTAATCAATTCTGATTGTAGAGGATCTAATGTAAATTTCTATGCTTTGAACATATAAATCGAGAAGCTTTTTTCTAACAACTCGATATGAAAAACTAGATGATATATTTGGTGGAAAAATTTCATAGAAATTCTATAAGTTCAAATAAAAATTTCATCAAAAACTAGCGAGGTACGTTGCATGTGACATACCAATTCTGATTGGGGAAGATCTAATGTAAATTTATATGCTTTGAACATATAAATCGAGAAGCTTTTTTCTAACAACTCGATATGAAAAACTAGATGATATATTTGGTGGAAAAATTTCATTGAAATTCTATAAGTTCAAATAAAAATTTCACCAAAAACTAGCGAGGTACGTTGCATGTGACATAACAATTCTGATTGAGGAAGATCTAATGTAAATTTCTATGCTTTGAACATATAAATCGAGAAGCTGTTTTCTAACAACTCGATATGAAAAACTAGATGATATATTTGGTGGAAAAATTTCAATGAAATTCTATAAGTTCAAATAAAAATTTCACCAAAAACTAGCGAGGTACGTTGCATGTGACATACCAATTCTGATTGGGGAAGATCTATTGTAAATTTCTATGCTTTGAACATATAAATCGAGAAGCTTTTTTCTAACAACTCGATATGAAAAACTAGATGATATATTTGGTGGAAAAATTTCATTGAAATTCTATAAGTTCAAATAAAAATTTCACCAAAAACTAGCGAGGTACGTTGCATGTGACTAATCAATTCTGATTGTAGAGGATCTAATGTAAATTTCTATGCTTTGAACATATAAATCGAGAAGCTTTTTTCTAACAACTCGATATGAAAAACTAGATGATATATTTGGTGGAAAAATTTCATAGAAATTCTATAAGTTCAAAAAAAATTTTCACCAAAAACTAGCGAGGTACGTTGCATGTGACATACCAATTCTGATTGGGGAGGATCTAACGTAAATTTCTATGCTTTGAACATATAAATCGAGAAGCTTTTTTCTAACAACTCGATATGAAAAACTAGATGATATATTTGGTGGAAAAATTTCAATGAAATTCTATAAGTTCAAATAAAAATTTCACCAAAAACTAGCGAGGTACTTTGCATGTGACATACCAATTCTGATTGGGGAAGATCTACTGTAAATTTCTATGCTTTGAACATATAAATCGAGAAGCTTTTTTCTAACAACTCGATATGAAAAACTAGATGATATATTTGGTGGAAAAATTTCATAGAAATTCTATAAGTTCAAATAAAAATTTCACCAAAAACTAGCGAGGTACGTTGCATGTGACATACCAATTCTGATTGGGGAAGATCTAATGTAAATTTATATGCTTTGAACATATAAATCGAGAAGCTTTTTTCTAACAACTCGATATGAAAAACTAGATGATATATTTGGTGGAAAAATTTCATAGAAATTCTATAAGTTCAAAAAAAAATTTCACCAAAAACTAGCGAGGTACGTTGCATGTGACATACCAATTCTGATTGGGGAGGATCTAACGTAAATTTCTATGCTTTGAACATATAAATCGAGAAGCTTTTTTCTAACAACTCGATATGAAAAACTAGATGATATATTTGGTGGAAAAATTTCAATGAAATTCTATAAGTTCAAATAAAAATTTCACCAAAAACTAGCGAGGTACGTTGCATGTGACATACCAATTCTGATTGGGGAAGATCTATTGTAAATTTCTATGCTTTGAACATATAAATCGAGAAGCTTTTTTCTAACAACTCGATATGAAAAACTAGATGATATATTTGGTGGAAAAATTTCATAGAAATTCTATAAGTTCAAAAAAAAATTCACCAAAAACTAGCGAGGTACGTTGCATGTGGCATACCAATTCTGATTGGGGAGGATCTAACGTAAATTTCTATGCTTTGAACATATAAATCGAGAAGCTTTTTTCTAACAACTCGATATGAAAAACTAGATGATATATTTGGTGGAAAAATTTCATTGAAATTCTATAAGTTCAAATAAAAATTTCACCAAAAACTAGCGAGGTACGTTGCATGTGACTAATCAATTCTGATTGTAGAGGATCTAACGTAAATTTCTATGCTTTGAACATATAAATCGAGAAGCTTTTTTCTAACAACTCGATATGGAAAACTAGATGATATATTTGGTGGAAAAATTTCATAGAAATTCTATAAGTTCAAATAAAAATTTCACCAAAAACTAGCGAGGTACGTTGCATGTGACATACCAATTCTGATTGGGGAGGATCAAACGTAAATTTCTATGCTTTGAACATATAAATCGAGAAGCTTTTTTCTAACAACTCGATATGAAAAACTAGATGATATATTTGGTGGAAAAATTTCATTGAAATTCTATAAGTTCAAATAAAAATTTCACCAAAAACTAGCGAGGTACGTTGCATGTGACATACCAATTCTGATTGGGGAAGATCTAATGTAAATTTCTGTGCTTTGAACATATAAATCGAGAAGCTTTTTTCTAACAACTCGATATGAAAAACTAGATGATATATTTGGTGGAAAATTTTCATTGAAATTCTATAAGTTGAAATAAAAATTTCACCAAAAACTAGCGAGGTACGTTGCATGTGACATACCAATTCTGGTTGGGGAAGATCTATTGTAAATTTCTATGCTTTGAACATATAAATCGAGAAGCTTTTTTCTAACAACTCGATATGAAAAACTAGATGATATATTTGGTGGAAAAATTTCATAGAAATTCTATAAGTTCAAAAAAAAATTTCACCAAAAACTAGCGAGGTACGTTGCATGTGACATACCAATTCTGATTGGGGAGGATCTAACGTAAATTTCTATGCTTTGAACATATAAATCGAGAAGCTTTTTTCTAACAACTCGATATGAAAAACTAGATGATATATTTGGTGGAAAAATTTCAATGAAATTCTATAAGTTCAAATAAAAATTTCACCAAAAACTAGCGAGGTACGTTGCATGTGACATACCAATTCTGATTGGGGAAGATCTATTGTAAATTTCTATGCTTTGAACATATAAATCGAGAAGCTTTTTTCTAACAACTCGATATGAAAAACTAGATGATATATTTGGTGGAAAAATTTCATAGAAATTCTATAAGTTCAAAAAAAAATTCACCAAAAACTAGCGAGGTACGTTGCATGTGGCATACCAATTCTGATTGGGGAGGATCTAACGTAAATTTCTATGCTTTGAACATATAAATCGAGAAGCTTTTTTCTAACAACTCGATATGAAAAACTAGATGATATATTTGGTGGAAAAATTTCATTGAAATTCTATAAGTTCAAATAAAAATTTCACCAAAAACTAGCGAGGTACGTTGCATGTGACTAATCAATTCTGATTGTAGAGGATCTAACGTAAATTTCTATGCTTTGAACATATAAATCGAGAAGCTTTTTTCTAACAACTCGATATGGAAAACTAGATGATATATTTGGTGGAAAAATTTCATAGAAATTCTATAAGTTCAAATAAAAATTTCACCAAAAACTAGCGAGGTACGTTGCATGTGACATACCAATTCTGATTGGGGAGGATCAAACGTAAATTTCTATGCTTTGAACATATAAATCGAGAAGCTTTTTTCTAACAACTCGATATGAAAAACTAGATGATATATTTGGTGGAAAAATTTCATTGAAATTCTATAAGTTCAAATAAAAATTTCACCAAAAACTAGCGAGGTACGTTGCATGTGACATACCAATTCTGATTGGGGAAGATCTAATGTAAATTTCTGTGCTTTGAACATATAAATCGAGAAGCTTTTTTCTAACAACTCGATATGAAAAACTAGATGATATATTTGGTGGAAAATTTTCATTGAAATTCTATAAGTTGAAATAAAAATTTCACCAAAAACTAGCGAGGTACGTTGCATGTGACATACCAATTCTGGTTGGGGAAGATCTATTGTAAATTTCTATGCTTTGAACATATAAATCGAGAAGCTTTTTTCTAACAACTCGATATGAAAAACTAGATGATATATTTGGTGGAAAAATTTCATAGAAATTCTATAAGTTCAAAAAAAAATTTCACCAAAAACTAGCGAGGTACGTTGCATGTGACATACCAATTCTGATTGGGGAGGATCTAACGTAAATTTCTATGCTTTGAACATATAAATCGAGAAGCTTTTTTCTAACAACTCGATATGAAAAACTAGATGATATATTTGGTGGAAAAATTTCAATGAAATTATATAAGTTCAAATAAAAATTTCACCAAAAACTAGCGAGGTACGTTGCATGTGACATACCAATTCTGATTGGGGAAGATCTATTGTAAATTTCTATGCTTTGAACATATAAATCGAGAAGCTTTTTTCTAACAACTCGATATGAAAAACTAGATGATATATTTGGTGGAAAAATTTCATAGAAATTCTATAAGTTCAAAAAAAAAATTCACCAAAAACTAGCGAGGTACGTTGCATGTGACATACCAATTCTGATTGGGGAGGATCTAACGTAAATTTCTATGCTTTGAACATATAAATCGAGAAGCTTTTTTCTAACAACTCGATATGGAAAACTAGATGATATATTTGGTGGAAAAATTTCATAGAAATTCTATAAGTTCAAATAAAAATTTCACCAAAAACTAGCGAGGTACGTTGCATGTGACATACCAATTCTGATTGGGGAGGATCAAACGTAAATTTCTGTGCTTTGAACATATAAATCGAGAAGCTTTTTTCTAACAACTCGATATGAAAAACTAGATGATATATTTGGTGGAAAAATATCATAGAAATTCTATAAGTTCAAATAAAAATTTCACCAAAAACTAGCGAGGTACGTTGCATGTGACATACCAATTCTGATTGGGGAGGATCTAACGTAAATTTCTATGCTTTGAACATATAAATCGAGAAGCTTTTTTCTAACAACTCGATATGAAAAACTAGATGATATATTCGGTGGAAAAATTTCATTGAAATTCTATAAATTCAAATAAAAATTTCACCAAAAACTAGCGAGGTACGTTGCATGTGACAAACCAATTCTGATTGGGGAAGATCTAATGTAAATTTCTATGCTTTGAACATATAATTCGAGAAGCTTTTTTCTAACAACTCGATATGAAAAACTAGATGATATATTTGGTGGAAAAATTTCATTGAAATTCTATAAGTTCAAATAAAAATTTCACCAAAAACTAGCGAGGTACGTTGCATGCGGCATACCAATTCTGATTGGGGAAGATCTAATGTAAATTTCTATGCTTTGAACATATAAATCGAGAAGCTTTTTTCTAACAACTCGATATGAAAAACTAGATGATATATTTGGTGGAAAAATTTCATTGAAATTCTATAAGTTCAAATAAAAATTTCACCAAAAACTAGCGAGGTACGTTGCATGTGACATACCAATTCTGATTGGGGAAGATCTGATGTAAATTTCTATGCTTTGAACATATAAATCGAGAAGCTTTTTTCTAACAACTCGATATGAAAAACTAGATGATATATTTGGTGGAAAAATTTCATAGAAATTCTATAAGTTCAAATAAAAATTTCACCAAAAACTAGCGAGGTACGTTGCATGTGACATACCAATTCTGATTGGGGAAGATCTAATGTAAATTTCTATGCTTTGAACATATAAATCGAGAAGCTTTTTTCTAACAACTCGATATGAAAAACTAGATGATATATTTGGTGGAAACATTTCAATGAAATTCTATAAGTTCAAATAAAAATTTCACCAAAAACTAGCGAGGTACGTTGCATGTGACATACCAATTCTGATTGGGGAAGATCTATTGTAAATTTCTATGCTTTGAACATATAAATCGAGAAGCTTTTTTCTAACAACTCGATATGAAAAACTAGATGATATATTTGGTGGAAAAATTTCATTGAAATTCTATAAGTTCAAATAAAAATTTCACCAAAAACTAGCGAGGTACGTTGCATGTGACATACCAATTCTGATTGGGGAAGATCTAATGTAAATTTCTGTGCTTTGAACATATAAATCGAGAAGCTTTTTTCTAACAACTCGATATGAAAAACTAGATGATATATTTGGTGGAAAATTTTCATTGAAATTCTATAAGTTGAAATAAAAATTTCACCAAAAACTAGCGAGGTACGTTGCATGTGACATACCAATTCTGGTTGGGGAAGATCTATTGTAAATTTCTATGCTTTGAACATATAAATCGAGAAGCTTTTTTCTAACAACTCGATATGAAAAACTAGATGATATATTTGGTGGAAAAATTTCATAGAAATTCTATAAGTTCAAAAAAAAATTTCACCAAAAACTAGCGAGGTACGTTGCATGTGACATACCAATTCTGATTGGGGAGGATCTAACGTAAATTTCTATGCTTTGAACATATAAATCGAGAAGCTTTTTTCTAACAACTCGATATGAAAAACTAGATGATATATTTGGTGGAAAAATTTCAATGAAATTCTATAAGTTCAAATAAAAATTTCACCAAAAACTAGCGAGGTACGTTGCATGTGACATACCAATTCTGATTGGGGAAGATCTATTGTAAATTTCTATACTTTGAACATATAAATCGAGAAGCTTTTTTCTAACAACTCGATATGAAAAACTAGATGATATATTTGGTGGAAAAATTTCATAGAAATTCTATAAGTTCAAAAAAAAAATTCACCAAAAACTAGCGAGGTACGTTGCATGTGACATACCAATTCTGATTGGGGAAGATCTAATGTAAATTTCTGTGCTTTGAACATATAAATCGAGAAGCTTTTTTCTAACAACTCGATATGAAAAACTAGATGATATATTTGGTGGAAAATTTTCATTGAAATTCTATAAGTTGAAATAAAAATTTCACCAAAAACTAGCGAGGTACGTTGCATGTGACATACCAATTCTGGTTGGGGAAGATCTATTGTAAATTTCTATGCTTTGAACATATAAATCGAGTAGCTTTTTTCTAACAACTCGATATGAAAAACTAGATGATATATTTGGTGGAAAAATTTCATAGAAATTCTATAAGTTCAAAAAAAAAATTTCACCAAAAACTAGCGAGGTACGTTGCATGTGACATACCAATTCTGATTGGGGAGGATCTAACGTAAATTTCTATGCTTTGAACATATAAATCGAGAAGCTTTTTTCTAACAACTCGATATGAAAAACTAGATGATATATTTGGTGGAAAAATTTCAATGAAATTCTATAACTTCAAATAAAAATTTCACCAAAAACTAGCGAGGTACGTTGCATGTGACATACCAATTCTGATTGGGGAAGATCTATTGTAAATTTCTATGCTTTGAACATATAAATCGAGAAGATTTT
This sequence comes from Toxorhynchites rutilus septentrionalis, assembly GCF_029784135.1. NCBI lineage: Eukaryota > Metazoa > Arthropoda > Insecta > Diptera > Culicidae > Toxorhynchites > Toxorhynchites rutilus. The sequence continues at coordinate 172,516,297 of NC_073745.1, forward strand.
TTCTAACAACTCGATATGAAAAACTAGATGATATATTTGGTGGAAAAATTTCATAGAAATTCTATAAGTTCAAAAAAAAAATTCACCAAAAACTAGCGAGGTACGTTGCATGTGACATACCAATTCTGATTGGGGAGGATCTAACGTAAATTTCTATGCTTTGAACATATAAATCGAGAAGCTTTTTTCTAACAACTCGATATGGAAAACTAGATGATATATTTGGTGGAAAAATTTCATAGAAATTCTATAAGTTCAAATAAAAATTTCACCAAAAACTAGCGAGGTACGTTGCATGTGACATACCAATTCTGATTGGGGAGGATCAAACGTAAATTTCTGTGCTTTGAACATATAAATCGAGAAGCTTTTTTCTAACAACTCGATATGAAAAACTAGATGATATATTTGGTGGAAAAATATCATAGAAATTCTATAAGTTCAAATAAAAATTTCACCAAAAACTAGCGAGGTACGTTGCATGTGACATACCAATTCTGATTGGGGAGGATCTAACGTAAATTTATATGCTTTGAACATATAAATCGAGAAGCTTTTTTCTAACAACTCGATATGAAAAACTAGATGATATATTCGGTGGAAAAATTTCATTGAAATTCTATAAATTCAAATAAAAATTTCACCAAAAACTAGCGAGGTACGTTGCATGTGACAAACCAATTCTGATTGGGGAAGATCTAATGTAAATTTCTATGCTTTGAACATATAATTCGAGAAGCTTTTTTCTAACAACTCGATATGAAAAACTAGATGATATATTTGGTGGAAAAATTTCATTGAAATTCTATAAGTTCAAATAAAAATTTCACCAAAAACTAGCGAGGTACGTTGCATGCGGCATACCAATTCTGATTGGGGAAGATCTAATGTAAATTTCTATGCTTTGAACATATAAATCGAGAAGCTTTTTTCTAACAACTCGATATGAAAAACTAGATGATATATTTGGTGGAAAAATTTCATTGAAATTCTATAAGTTCAAATAAAAATTTCACCAAAAACTAGCGAGGTACGTTGCATGTGACATACCAATTCTGATTGGGGAAGATCTGATGTAAATTTCTATGCTTTGAACATATAAATCGAGAAGCTTTTTTCTAACAACTCGATATGAAAAACTAGATGATATATTTGGTGGAAAAATTTCATAGAAATTCTATAAGTTCAAATAAAAATTTCACCAAAAACTAGCGAGGTACGTTGCATGTGACATACCAATTCTGATTGGGGAAGATCTAATGTAAATTTCTATGCTTTGAACATATAAATCGAGAAGCTTTTTTCTAACAACTCGATATGAAAAACTAGATGATATATTTGGTGGAAACATTTCAATGAAATTCTATAAGTTCAAATAAAAATTTCACCAAAAACTAGCGAGGTACGTTGCATGTGACATACCAATTCTGATTGGGGAAGATCTATTGTAAATTTCTATGCTTTGAACATATAAATCGAGAAGCTTTTTTCTAACAACTCGATATGAAAAACTAGATGATATATTTGGTGGAAAAATTTCATTGAAATTCTATAAGTTCAAATAAAAATTTCACCAAAAACTAGCGAGGTACGTTGCATGTGTCTAATCAATTCTGATTGTAGAGGATCTAATGTAAATTTCTATGCTTTGAACATATAAATCGAGAAGCTTTTTTCTAACAACTCGATATGAAAAACTAGATGATATATTTGGTGGAAAATTTTCATTGAAATTATATAAGTTGAAATAAAAATTTCACCAAAAACTAGCGAGGTACGTTGCATGTGACATACCAATTCTGGTTGGGGAAGATCTATTGTAAATTTCTATGCTTTGAACATATAAATCGAGAAGCTTTTTTCTAACAACTCGATATGAAAAACTAGATGATATATTTGGTGGAAGAATTTCATAGAAATTCTATAAGTTCAAAAAAAAATTCACCAAAAACTAGCGAGGTACGTTGCATGTGACATACCAATTCTGATTGGGGAGGATCTAACGTAAATTTCTATGCTTTGAACATATAAATCGAGAAGCTTTTTTCTAACAACTCGATATGGAAAACTAGATGATATATTTGGTGGAAAAATTTCATATAAATTCTATAAGTTCAAATAAAAATTTCACCAAAAACTAGCGAGGTACGTTGCATGTGACATACCAATTCTGATTGGGGAGGATCAAACGTAAATTTCTATGCTTTGAACATATAAATCGAGAAGCTTTTTTCTAACAACTCGATATGAAAAACTAGATGATATATTTGGTGGAAAAATATCATAGAAATTCTATAAGTTCAAATAAAAATTTCACCAAAAACTAGCGAGGTACGTTGCATGTGACATACCAATTCTGATTGGGGAGGATCTAACGTAAATTTATATGCTTTGAACATATAAATCGAGAAGCTTTTTTCTAACAACTCGATATGAAAAACTAGATGATATATTCGGTGGAAAAATTTCATTGAAATTCTATAAATTCAAATAAAAATTTCACCAAAAACTAGCGAGGTACGTTGCATGTGACAAACCAATTCTGATTGGGGAAGATCTAATGTAAATTTCTATGCTTTGAACATATAATTCGAGAAGCTTTTTTCTAACAACTCGATATGAAAAACTAGATGATATATTTGGTGGAAAAATTTCATTGAAATTCTATAAGTTCAAATAAAAATTTCACCAAAAACTAGCGAGGTACGTTGCATGCGGCATACCAATTCTGATTGGGGAAGATCTAATGTAAATTTCTATGCTTTGAACATATAAATCGAGAAGCTTTTTTCTAACAACTCGATATGAAAAACTAGATGATATATTTGGTGGAAAAATTTCATTGAAATTCTATAAGTTCAAATAAAAATTTCACCAAAAACTAGCGAGGTACGTTGCATGTGACATACCAATTCTGATTGGGGAAGATCTGATGTAAATTTCTATGCTTTGAACATATAAATCGAGAAGCTTTTTTCTAACAACTCGATATGAAAAACTAGATGATATATTTGGTGGAAAAATTTCATAGAAATTCTATAAGTTCAAATAAAAATTTCACCAAAAACTAGCGAGGTACGTTGCATGTGACATACCAATTCTGATTGGGGAAGATCTAATGTAAATTTCTATGCTTTGAACATATAAATCGAGAAGCTTTTTTCTAACAACTCGATATGAAAAACTAGATGATATATTTGGTGGAAACATTTCAATGAAATTCTATAAGTTCAAATAAAAATTTCACCAAAAACTAGCGAGGTACGTTGCATGTGACATACCAATTCTGATTGGGGAAGATCTATTGTAAATTTCTATGCTTTGAACATATAAATCGAGAAGCTTTTTTCTAACAACTCGATATGAAAAACTAGATGATATATTTGGTGGAAAAATTTCATTGAAATTCTATAAGTTCAAATAAAAATTTCACCAAAAACTAGCGAGGTACGTTGCATGTGTCTAATCAATTCTGATTGTAGAGGATCTAATGTAAATTTCTATGCTTTGAACATATAAATCGAGAAGCTTTTTTCTAACAACTCGATATGAAAAACTAGATGATATATTTGGTGGAAAATTTTCATTGAAATTATATAAGTTGAAATAAAAATTTCACCAAAAACTAGCGAGGTACGTTGCATGTGACATACCAATTCTGGTTGGGGAAGATCTATTGTAAATTTCTATGCTTTGAACATATAAATCGAGAAGCTTTTTTCTAACAACTCGATATGAAAAACTAGATGATATATTTGATGAAAAAATTTCATTGAAATTCCATAAGTTCAAATAAAAATTTCACCAAAAACGTTGCATGTGACATACCAATTCTGATTGGGGAGGATCTAACGTAAATTTCTATGCTTTGAACATATAAATCGAGAAGCTTTTTTCTAACAACTCGATATGAAAAACTAGATGATATATTTGGTGGAAAAATTTCATTGAAATTCTATAAGTTCAAATAAAAATTTCACCAAAAACTAGCGAGGTACGTTGCATTTGACTAATCAATTCTGATTGTAGAGGATCTAATGTAAATTTCTATGCTTTGAACATATAAATCGAGAAGCTTTTTTCTAACAACTCGATATGAAAAACTAGATGATATATTTGGTGGAAAATTTTCATTGAAATTCTATAAGTTGAAATAAAAATTTCACCAAAAACTAGCGAGGTACGTTGCATGTGACATACCAATTCTGGTTGGGGAAGATCTATTGTAAATTTCTATGCTTTGAACATATAAATCGAGAAGCTTTTTTCTAACAACTCGATATGAAAAACTAGATGATATATTTGATGAAAAAATTTCATTGAAATTCCATAAGTTCAAATAAAAATTTCACCAAAAACTAGCGAGGTACGTTGCATGTGACATACCAATTCTGATTGGGGAGGATCTAACGTAAATTTCTATGCTTTGAACATATAAATCGAGAAGGCTTTTTTCTAACAACTCGATATGAAAAACTAGATGATATATTTGGTGGAAAAATTTCATTGAAATTCTATAAGTTCAAATAAAAATTTCACCAAAAACTAGCGAGGTACGTTGCATGTGACATACCAATTCTGATTGGGGAAGATCTATTGTAAATTTCTGTGCTTTGAACATATAAATCGAGCAGCTTTTTTCTAACAACTCGATATGAAAAACTAGATGATATATTTGGTGGAAAAATTTCATTGAAATTCTATAAGTTCAAATAAAAATTTCACCAAAAACTAGCGAGGTACGTTGCATGTGACATACCAATTCTGATTGGGGAAGATCTAATGTAAATTTCTATGCTTTGAACATATAAATCGAGAAGCTTTTTTCTAACAACTCGATATGAAAAACTAGATGATATATTTGGTGGAAAATTTTCATTGAAATTCTATAAGTTCAAAAAAAAATTTCACCAAAAACTAGCGAGGTACGTTGCATGTGACATACCAATTCTGATTGGGGAAGATCTGATGTAAATTTCTGTGCTTTGAACATATAAATCGAGAAGCTTTTTTCTAACAACTCGATATGAAAAACTAGATGATATATTTGGTGGAAAATTTTCATTGAAATTCTATAAGTTCAAATAAAAATTTCACCAAAAACTAGCGAGGTACGTTGCATGTGACATACCAATTCTGGTTGGGGAAGATCTATTGTAAATTTCTATGCTTTGAACATGTAAATCGAGAAGCTTTTTTCTAACAACTCGATATGAAAAACTAGATGATATATTTGGTGGAAAATTTTCATTGAAATTCTATAAGTTCAAATAAAAATTTCACCAGAAACTAGCGAGGTACGTTGCATGTGACATACCAATTCTGGTTGGGGAAGATCTATTGTAAATTTCTATGCTTTGAACATATAAATCGAGAAGCTTTTTTCTAACAACTCGATATGAAAAACTAGATGATATAGTTGGTGGAAAAATTTCATAGAAATTCTATAAGTTCAATAAAAAAATTCACCATATACTAGCGAGGTACGTTGCATGTGACATGCCAATTCTGATTGGGGATGATCTAACGTAAATTTCTATGCCTCGAACATAAAAATTGATAAGCTTTTTTCTAACAACTTGATATAAAAAACTAGATGATATATTTGGTGGAAAAATTTCATAGAAATTCTATAAGTTCAAATAAAAATTTCATCAAAAACTAGCGAGGTACGTTGCATGTGACATACCAATTCTGATTGGGGAAGATCTATTGTAAATTTCTATGCTTTGAACATATAAATCGAGAAGCTTTTTTCTAACAACTCGATATGAAAAACTAAATGATATATTTGGTGGAAAAATTTCATAGAAATTCTATAAGTTCAAAAAAAAATTTCACCAAAAACTAGCGAGGTACGTTGCATGTGACATACCAATTCTGATTGGGGAGGATCTAACGTAAATTTCTATGCTTTGAACATATAAATCGAGAAGCTTTTTTCTAACAACTCGATATGAAAAACTAGATGATATATTTGGTGGAAAAATTTCATAGAAATTCTATAAGTTCAAAAAAAAATTTCACCAAAAAAAACAGGAAGTGGGTTATATCTATGGTATAACCGCAAGGGTGACGTAGGACTATCGTTGATTTAGAGATCATTTGTATGAAGTTGAATCTGAATTCATTCTGAATGAATGAATATTTGGAGAACTTCGAAAACGAGAGCGTTACGTTGGAGGCACAAGGTTTTATGCATCCAATATTGGATACGGAAATATCCTACTGATGGGGAAGAATAATCTTCAGAAGCTATCCTGTTGATTGCGATTGATTGAAAAATCACAAAACCTAATGTATTTGGTCACAGTGTTACATGGATAGAAAACATTAAAATAAACTCTTTCATATGAATGTAATTTTAAATTCCCAGAGGAACTGGCAGATTATTTTCAGTAACGATTAGATATTTCCACATTTTCCTCGATACTGGAAGCCCACCAGTGGTTAATGCTAACTCGATAACCATCTGTTAATAGCACTTGATTGAAACATATTTGGTCACAGTGTTACATGGATAGAAAACATTCAAATAAACTCTTTCACATGAATGTATTTTTAAATTCCTAGAGGAACTGGCAGATTATTTTCCGGATCTTTCTCGATCCAAACGGAAAGAATTCCGTGCGTGTATGTGTGTGTGTGTAGCGGCTGCTTCGAGATCTTCCCGGGGAACCGTTTGTAGCATCACTCTCCTCCTGATGGATTCCCTTCTGGCCTAAGGTGCACAAACAGGCTCTTGGTGACACCGTTCATCCGCGCTTTCATGATAAATGAAGAGCTTTACCACAACAGCGACAACATGCTCCAATCGCTGTTCAATTAGAACTGAGTGGATTTCAGAGCGGCGCTCGCTTATATACTGATTGGTGATTTCAATAGCCTATTTTGAAAGCAAATTTAAGACTATTGAAACAAGTTTTTGGATCAGAAAGTAACAAGTATAGAACGCGTAGACATTTTATCTTTCGAATGAAGTGTTTATCATACCATTTCGTTCAGTTGTTTAGGAGCTATTAACACTCAAAATCTCGGTCTCCGGCGTAACGCTTTCGTTTTCGAAACTTTGATTTTACACCCCGGTATAGAAATGAAAGACGTAGTCCTACGTCAAAACTAGCGAGGTACGTTGCATGTGACATACCAATTCTGATTGGGGAAGATCTATTGTAAATGTCTATGCTTTGAACATATAAATCGAGAAGCTTTTTTCTAACAACTCGATATGAAAAACTAGATGATATATTTGGTGGAAAAATTTCATAGAAATTCTATAAGTTCAAAAAAAATTTCACCAAAAACTAGCGAGGTACGTTGCATGTGACATACCAATTCTGATTGGGGAGGATCTAACGTAAATTTATATGCTTTGAACATATAAATCGAGAAGCTTTTTTCTAACAACTCGATATGAAAAACTAGATGATATATTTGGTGGAAAAATTTCATAGAAATTCTATAAGTTCAAATAAAAATTTCACCAAAAACTAGCGAGGTACGTTGCATGTGACATACCAATTCTGATTGGGGAAGATCTATTGTAAATTTCTATGCTTTGAACATATAAATCGAGAAGCTTTTTTCTAACAACTCGATATGAAAAACTAGATGATATATTTGGTGGAAAAATTTCATTGAAATTCTATAAGTTCAAATAAAAATTTCACCAAAAACTAGCGAGGTACGTTGCATGTGACATACCAATTCTGATTGGGGAAGATCTAATGTAAATTTCTATGCTTTGAACATATAAATCGAGAAGCTTTTTTCTAACAACTCGATATGAAAAACTAGATGATATATTTGGTGGAAACATTTCAATGAAATTCTATAAGTTCAAATAAAAATTTCACCAAAAACTAGCGAGGTACGTTGCATGTGACATACCAATTCTGATTGGGGAAGATCTATTATAAATTTCTATGCTTTGAACATATAAATCGAGAAGCTTTTTTCTAACAACTCGATATGAAAAACTAGATGATATATTTGGTGGAAAAATTTCAATGAAATTCTATAAGTTCAAATAAAAATTTCACCAAAAACTAGCGAGGTACGTTGCATGTGACATACCAATTCTGATTGGGGAAGATCTAATGTAAATTTCTATGCTTTGAACATATAAATCGAGAAGCTTTTTTCTAACAACTCGATATGAAAAACTAGATGGAAAAATTTCATAGAAATTCTATAAGTTCAAAAAAAAATTTCACCAAAAACTAGCGAGGTACGTTGCATGTGACATACCAATTCTGATTGGGGATGATCTAACTTAAATTTCTATGCTTTGAACATATAAATCGAGAAGCTTTTTTCTAACAACTCGATATGAAAAACTAGATGATATATTTGATGGAAAAATTTCATTGAAATTCTATAAGTTCAAAAAAAAATTTCACCAAAAACTAGCGAGGTACGTTGCATGTGACATACCAATTCTGATTGGGGATGATCTAACTTAAATTTCTATGCTTTGAACATATAAATCGAGAAGCTTTTTTCTAACAACTCGATATGAAAAACTAGATGATATATTTGGTGGAAAAATTTCATTGAAATTCTATAAGTTCAAATAAAAATTTCACCAAAAACTAGCGAGGTACGTTGCATGTGTCTAATCAATTCTGATTGTAGAGGATCTAATGTAAATTTCTATGCTTTGAACATATAAATCGAGAAGCTTTTTTCTAACAACTCGATATGAAAAACTAGATGATATATTTGGTGGAAAATTTTCATTGAAATTATATAAGTTGAAATAAAAATTTCACCAAAAACTAGCGAGGTACGTTGCATGTGACATACCAATTCTGGTTGGGGAAGATCTATTGTAAATTTCTATGCTTTGAACATATAAATCGAGAAGCTTTTTTCTAACAACTCGATATGAAAAACTAGATGATATATTTGATGAAAAAATTTCATTGAAATTCCATAAGTTCAAATAAAAATTTCACCAAAAACGTTGCATGTGACATACCAATTCTGATTGGGGAGGATCTAACGTAAATTTCTATGCTTTGAACATATAAATCGAGAAGCTTTTTTCTAACAACTCGATATGAAAAACTAGATGATATATTTGGTGGAAAAATTTCATTGAAATTCTATAAGTTCAAATAAAAATTTCACCAAAAACTAGCGAGGTACGTTGCATTTGACTAATCAATTCTGATTGTAGAGGATCTAATGTAAATTTCTATGCTTTGAACATATAAATCGAGAAGCTTTTTTCTAACAACTCGATATGAAAAACTAGATGATATATTTGGTGGAAAATTTTCATTGAAATTCTATAAGTTGAAATAAAAATTTCACCAAAAACTAGCGAGGTACGTTGCATGTGACATACCAATTCTGGTTGGGGAAGATCTATTGTAAATTTCTATGCTTTGAACATATAAATCGAGAAGCTTTTTTCTAACAACTCGATATGAAAAACTAGATGATATATTTGATGAAAAAATTTCATTGAAATTCCATAAGTTCAAATAAAAATTTCACCAAAAACTAGCGAGGTACGTTGCATGTGACATACCAATTCTGATTGGGGAGGATCTAACGTAAATTTCTATGCTTTGAACATATAAATCGAGAAGGCTTTTTTCTAACAACTCGATATGAAAAACAAGATGATATATTTGGTGGAAAAATTTCATTGAAATTCTATAAGTTCAAATAAAAATTTCACCAAAAACTAGCGAGGTACGTTGCATGTGACATACCAATTCTGATTGGGGAAGATCTATTGTAAATTTCTGTGCTTTGAACATATAAATCGAGCAGCTTTTTTCTAACAACTCGATATGAAAAACTAGATGATATATTTGGTGGAAAAATTTCATTGAAATTCTATAAGTTCAAATAAAAATTTCACCAAAAACTAGCGAGGTACGTTGCATGTGACATACCAATTCTGATTGGGGAAGATCTAATGTAAATTTCTATGCTTTGAACATATAAATCGAGAAGCTTTTTTCTAACAACTCGATATGAAAAACTAGATGATATATTTGGTGGAAAATTTTCATTGAAATTCTATAAGTTCAAAAAAAAATTTCACCAAAAACTAGCGAGGTACGTTGCATGTGACATACCAATTCTGATTGGGGAAGATCTGATGTAAATTTCTGTGCTTTGAACATATAAATCGAGAAGCTTTTTTCTAACAACTCGATATGAAAAACTAGATGATATATTTGGTGGAAAATTTTCATTGAAATTCTATAAGTTCAAATAAAAATTTCACCAAAAACTAGCGAGGTACGTTGCATGTGACATACCAATTCTGGTTGGGGAAGATCTATTGTAAATTTCTATGCTTTGAACATGTAAATCGAGAAGCTTTTTTCTAACAACTCGATATGAAAAACTAGATGATATATTTGGTGGAAAATTTTCATTGAAATTCTATAAGTTCAAATAAAAATTTCACCAGAAACTAGCGAGGTACGTTGCATGTGACATACCAATTCTGGTTGGGGAAGATCTATTGTAAATTTCTATGCTTTGAACATATAAATCGAGAAGCTTTTTTCTAACAACTCGATATGAAAAACTAGATGATATAGTTGGTGGAAAAATTTCATAGAAATTCTATAAGTTCAATAAAAAAATTCACCATATACTAGCGAGGTACGTTGCATGTGACATGCCAATTCTGATTGGGGATGATCTAACGTAAATTTCTATGCCTCGAACATAAAAATTGATAAGCTTTTTTCTAACAACTTGATATAAAAAACTAGATGATATATTTGGTGGAAAAATTTCATAGAAATTCTATAAGTTCAAATAAAAATTTCATCAAAAACTAGCGAGGTACGTTGCATGTGACATACCAATTCTGATTGGGGAAGATCTATTGTAAATTTCTATGCTTTGAACATATAAATCGAGAAGCTTTTTTCTAACAACTCGATATGAAAAACTAAATGATATATTTGGTGGAAAAATTTCATAGAAATTCTATAAGTTCAAAAAAAAATTTCACCAAAAACTAGCGAGGTACGTTGCATGTGACATACCAATTCTGATTGGGGAGGATCTAACGTAAATTTCTATGCTTTGAACATATAAATCGAGAAGCTTTTTTCTAACAACTCGATATGAAAAACTAGATGATATATTTGGTGGAAAAATTTCATAGAAATTCTATAAGTTCAAAAAAAAATTTCACCAAAAAAAACAGGAAGTGGGTTATATCTATGGTATAACCGCAAGGGTGACGTAGGACTATCGTTGATTTAGAGATCATTTGTATGAAGTTGAATCTGAATTCATTCTGAATGAATGAATATTTGGAGAACTTCGAAAACGAGAGCGTTACGTTGGAGGCACAAGGTTTTATGCATCCAATATTGGATACGGAAATATCCTACTGATGGGGAAGAATAATCTTCAGAAGCTATCCTGTTGATTGCGATTGATTGAAAAATCACAAAACCTAATGTATTTGGTCACAGTGTTACATGGATAGAAAACATTAAAATAAACTCTTTCATATGAATGTAATTTTAAATTCCCAGAGGAACTGGCAGATTATTTTCAGTAACGATTAGATATTTCCACATTTTCCTCGATACTGGAAGCCCACCAGTGGTTAATGCTAACTCGATAACCATCTGTTAATAGCACTTGATTGAAACATATTTGGTCACAGTGTTACATGGATAGAAAACATTCAAATAAACTCTTTCACATGAATGTATTTTTAAATTCCTAGAGGAACTGGCAGATTATTTTCCGGATCTTTCTCGATCCAAACGGAAAGAATTCCGTGCGTGTATGTGTGTGTGTGTAGCGGCTGCTTCGAGATCTTCCCGGGGAACCGTTTGTAGCATCACTCTCCTCCTGATGGATTCCCTTCTGGCCTAAGGTGCACAAACAGGCTCTTGGTGACACCGTTCATCCGCGCTTTCATGATAAATGAAGAGCTTTACCACAACAGCGACAACATGCTCCAATCGCTGTTCAATTAGAACTGAGTGGATTTCCGAGCGGCGCTCGCTTATATACTGATTGGTGATTTCAATAGCCTATTTTGAAAGCAAATTTAAGACTATTGAAACAAGTTTTTGGATCAGAAAGTAACAAGTATAGAACGCGTAGACATTTTATCTTTCGAATGAAGTGTTTATCATACCATTTCGTTCAGTTGTTTAGGAGCTATTAACACTCAAAATCTCGGTCTCCGGCGTAACGCTTTCGTTTTCGAAACTTTGATTTTACACCCCGGTATAGAAATGAAAGACGTAGTCCTACGTCAAAACTAGCGAGGTACGTTGCATGTGACATACCAATTCTGATTGGGGAAGATCTATTGTAAATGTCTATGCTTTGAACATATAAATCGAGAAGCTTTTTTCTAACAACTCGATATGAAAAACTAGATGATATATTTGGTGGAAAAATTTCATAGAAATTCTATAAGTTCAAATAAAAATTTCACCAAAAACTAGCGAGGTACGTTGCATGTGACATACCAATTCTGATTGGGGAAGATCTAATGTAAATTTCTATGCTTTGAACATATAAATCGAGAAGCTTTTTTCTAACAACTCGATATGAAAAACTAGATGATATATTTGGTGGAAACATTTCAATGAAATTCTATAAGTTCAAATAAAAATTTCACCAAAAACTAGCGAGGTACGTTGCATGTGACATACCAATTCTGATTGGGGAAGATCTATTGTAAATTTCTATGCTTTGAACATATAAATCGAGAAGCTTTTTTCTAACAACTCGATATGAAAAACTAGATGATATATTTGGTGGAAAAATTTCATTGAAATTCTATAAGTTCAAATAAAAATTTCACCAAAAACTAGCGAGGTACGTTGCATGTGACATACCAATTCTGATTGGGGAAGATCTAATGTAAATTTCTATGCTTTGAACATATAAATCGAGAAGCTTTTTTCTAACAACTCGATATGAAAAACTAGATGATATATTTGGTGGAAAAATTTCATAGAAATTCTATAAGTTCAAAAAAAAATTTCACCAAAAACTAGCGAGGTACGTTGCATGTGACATACCAATTCTGATTGGGGATGATCTAACTTAAATTTCTATGCTTTGAACATATAAATCGAGAAGCTTTTTTCTAACAACTCAAAATGAAAAACTAGATGATATATTTGGTGGAAAAATTTCATTGAAATTCTATAAGTTCAAATAAAAATTTCACCAAAAACTAGCGAGGTACGTTGCATGTGACATACCAATTCTGATTGGGGAAGATCTAATGTACATTTCTATGCTTTGAACATATAAATCGAGAAGCTTTTTTCTAACAACTCGATATGAAAAACTAGATGATATATTTGGTGGAAAAATTTCATTGAAATTCTATAAGTTCAAATAAAAATTTCACCAAAAACTAGCGAGGTACGTTGCATGTGACATACCAATTCTGATTGGGGAAGATCTATTGTAAATTTCTATGCTTTGAACATATAAATCGAGAAGCTTTTTTCTAACAACTCGATATGAAAAACTGGATGATATATTTGGTGGAAAAATTTCATAGAAATTCTATAAGTTCAAATAAAAATACTAGCGAGGTACGTTGCATGTGACATACCAATTCTGATTGGGGAGGATCTAACGTAAATTTCTATGCTTTGAACATATAAATCGAGAAGCTTTTTTCTAGCAACTCGATATGAAAAACTAGATGATATATTTGGTGGAAAAATTTCATTGAAATTCTATAAGTTCAAATAAAAATTTCACCAAAAACTAGCGAGGTACGTTGCATGTGACATACCAATTCTGATTGGGGAAGATCTAATGTAAATTTATATGCTTTGAACATATAAATCGAGAAGCTTTTTTCTAACAACTCGATATGAAAAACTAGATGATATATTTGGTGGAAACATTTCAATGAAATTCTATAAGTTCAAATAAAAATTTCACCAAAAACTAGCGAGGTACGTTGCATGTGACATACCAATTCTGATTGGGGAAGATCTATTGTAAATTTCTATGCTTTGAACATATAAATCGAGAAGCTATTTTCTAACAACTCGATATGAAAAACTAGATGATATATTTGGTGGAAAAATTTCATTGAAATTCTATAAGTTCAAATAAAAATTTCACCAAAAACTAGCGAGGTACGTTGCATGTGACATACCAATTCTGATTGGGGAAGATCTAATGTAAATTTCTATGCTTTGAACATATAAATCGAGAAGCTTTTTTCTAACAACTCGATATGAAAAACTAGATGATATATTTGGTGGAAAAATTTCATAGAAATTCTATAAGTTCAAAAAAAAATTTCACCAAAAACTAGCGAGGTACGTTGCATGTGACATACCAATTCTGATTGGGGATGATCTAACTTAAATTTCTATGCTTTGAACATATAAATCGAGAAGCTTTTTTCTAACAACTCGATATGAAAAACTAGATGATATATTTGGTGGAAAAATTTCATAGAAATTCTATAAGTTCAAATAAAAATTTCACCAAAAACTAGCGAGGTACGTTGCATGTGACATACCAATTCTGATTGGGGAAGATCTAATGTACATTTCTATGCTTTGAACATATAAATCGAGAAGCGTTTTTCTAACAACTCGATATGAAAAACTAGATGATATATTTGGTGGAAAAATTTCATTGAAATTCTATAAGTTCAAATAAAAATTTCACCAAAAACTAGCGAGGTACGTTGCATGTGACATACCAATTCTGATTGGGGAAGATCTATTGTAAATTTCTATGCTTTGAACATATAAATCGAGAAGCTTTTTTCTAACAACTCGATATGAAAAACTAGATGATATATTTGGTGGAAAAATTTCATAGAAATTCTATAAGTTAAAAAAAAAATTTCACCAAAAACTAGCGAGGTACGTTGCATGTGATATACCAATTCTGATTGGGGAGGATCTAACGTAAATTTCTATGCTTTGAACAATAAAAATCGAGAAGCTTTTTTCTAACAACTCGATATGAAAAACTAGATGATATATTTGGTGGAAAAATTTCAATGAAATTCTATAAGTTCAAAAAAAAATTTCACCAAAAACTAGCGAGGTACGTTGCATGTGACATACCAATTCTGATTGGGGAGGATCTAACGTAAATTTCTATGCTTTGAACATATAAATCGAGAAGCTTTTTTCTAACAACTTGATATGAAAAACTAGATGATATATTTGGTGGAAAAATTTCATAGAAATTCTATAAGTTCAAATAAAAATTTCATCAAAAACTAGCGAGGTACGTTGCATGTGACATACCAATTCTGATTGGGGAAGATCTATTGTAAATTTCTATGCTTTGAACATATAAATCGAGAAGCTTTTTTCTAACAACTCGATATGAAAAACTAGATGATATATTTGGTGGAAAAAATTAATAGAAATTCTATAAGTTTAAAAAAAAATTCACCAAAAACTAGCGAGGTACGTTGCATGGATCTAACGTAAATTTATATGCTTTGAACATATAAATCAAGAAGCTTTTTTCTAACAACTCGATATGAAAAACTAGATGATATATTTGGTGGAAAAATTTCATAGAAATTCTATAAGTTCAAATAAAAATTTCACCAAAAAAAACAGGAAGTGGGTTATATCTATGGTATAACCGCAAGGGTGACGTAGGACTATCGTTGATTTAGAGATCATTTGTATGAAGTTGAATCTGAATTCATTCTGAATGAATGAATATTTGGAGAACTTCGAAAACGAGAGCGTTACGTTGGAGGCACAAGGTTTTATGCATCCAATATTGGATACGGAAATATCCTACTGATGGGGAAGAATAATCTTCAGAAGCTATCCTGTTGATTGCGATTGATTGAAAAATCACAAAACCTAATGTATTTGGTCACAGTGTTACATGGATAGAAAACATTAAAATAAACTTTTTCATATGAATGTAATTTTAAATTCCCAGAGGAACTGGCAGATTATTTTCAGTAACGATTAGATATTTCCACATTTTCCTCGATACTGGGAGCCCACCAGTGGTTAATGCTAACTCGATAACCATCTGTTAATAGCACTTGATTGAAACATATTTGGTCACAGTGTTACATGGATAGAAAACATTCAAATAAACTCTTTCACATGAATGTATTTTTAAATTCCTAGAGGAACTGGCAGATTATTTTCCGGATCTTTCTCGATCCAAACGGAAAGAATTCCGTGCGTGTATGTGTGTGTGTAGCGGCTGCTTCGAGATCTTCCCGGGGAACCGTTTGTAGCATCACTCTCCTCCTGATGGATTCCCTTCTGGCCTAAGGTGCACAAACAGGCTCTTGGTGACACCGTTCATCCGCGCTTTCATGATAAATGAAGAGCTTCACCACAACAGCGACAACATGCTCCAATCGCTGTTCAATTAGAACTGAGTGGATTTCCGAGCGGCGCTCGCTTATATACCGATTGGTGATTTCAATAGCCTATTTTGAAAGCAAATTTAAGACTATTGAAACAAGTTTTTGGATCAGAAAGTAACAAGTATAGAACGCGTAGACATTTTATCTTTCGAATGAAGTGTTTATCATACCATTTCGTTCAGTTGTTTAGGAGCTATTAACACTCAAAATCTCGGTCTCCGGCGTAACGCTTTCGTTTTCGAAACTTTGATTTTACACCCCGGTATAGAAATGAAAGACGTAGTCCTACGTCAAAACTAGCGAGGTACGTTGCATGTGACATACCAATTCTGATTGGGGAAGATCTATTGTAAATTTCTATGCTTTGAACATATAAATCGAGAAGCTTTTTTCTAACAACTCGATATGAAAAACTAGATGATATATTTGGTGGAAAAATTTCATAGAAATTCTATAAGTTCAAAAAAAAATTTCACCAAAAACTAGCGAGGTACGTTGCATGTGACATACCAATTCTGATTGGGGAAGATCTAATGTAAATTTCTATGCTTTGAACATATAAATCGAGAAGCTTTTTTCTAACAACTCGATATGAAAAACTAGATGATATATTTGGTGGAAACATTTCAATGAAATTCTATAAGTTCAAATAAAAATTTCACCAAAAACTAGCGAGGTACGTTGCATGTGACATACCAATTCTGATTGGGGAAGATCTATTGTAAATTTCTATGCTTTGAACATATAAATCGAGAAGCTTTTTTCTAACAACTCGATATGAAAAACTAGATGATATATTTGGTGGAAAAATTTCATTGAAATTCTATAAGTTCAAATAAAAATTTCACCAAAAACTAGCGAGGAACGTTGCATGTGACATACCAATTCTGATTGGGGAAGATCTAATGTAAATTTCTATGCTTTGAACATATAAATCGAGAAGCTTTTTTCTAACAACTCGATATGAAAAACTAGATGATATATTTGGTGGAAAAATTTCATAGAAATTCTATAAGTTCAAAAAAAAATTTCACCAAAAACTAGCGAGGTACGTTGCATGTGACATACCAATTCTGATTGGGGATGATCTAACTTAAATTTCTATGCTTTGAACATATAAATCGAGAAGCTTTTTTCTAACAACTCGATATGAAAAACTAGATGATATATTTGGTGGAAAAATTTCATAGAAATTCTATAAGTTCAAAAAAAAATTTCACCAAAAACTAGCGAGGTACGTTGCATGTGACATACCAATTCTGATTGGGGATGATCTAACGTAAATTTCTATGCTTTGAACATATAAATCGAGAAGCTTTTTTCTAACAACTCGATATGAAAAACTAGATGATATATTTGGTGGAAAAATTTCATAGAAATTCTATAAGTTCAAAAAAAAATTTCACCAAAAACTAGCGAGGTACGTTGCATGTGACATACCAATTCTGATTGGGGAGGATCTAACGTAAATTTCTATGCTTTGAACATATAAATCGAGAAGCTTTTTTCTAACAACTCGATATGAAAAACTAGATGATCTATTTGGTGAAAAAAATTCATAGAAATTCTATAAGTTCAAAACAAAATTTCACCAAAAACTAGCGAAGTACGTTGCATGTGACATACCAATTCTGATTGGGGATGATCTAACGTAAATTTCTATGCTTTGAACATATAAATCGAGAAGCTTTTTTCTAACAACTCGATATGAAAAACTAGATGATATATTTGGTGGAAAAATTTCATAGAAATTCTATAAGTTCAAATAAAAATTTCACCAAAAACTAGCGAGGTACGTTGCATGTGACATACCAATTCTGATTGGGGAGGATCTAACGTAAATTTCTATGCTTTGAACATATAAATCGAGAAGCTTTTTTCTAACAACTCGATATGAAAAACTAGATGATATATTTGGTGGAAAAATTTCATTGATATTCTATAAGTTCAAATAAAAATTTCACCAAAAACTAGCGAGGTACGTTGCATGTGACATACCAATTCTGATTGGGGAAGATCTAATGTAAATTTCTGTGCTTTGAACATATAAATCGAGAAGCTTTTTTCTAACAACTCAATATGAAAAACTAGATGATATATTTGGTGGAAAATTTTCATTGAAATTCTATAAGTTGAAATAAAAATTTCACCAAAAACTAGCGAGGTACGTTGCATGTGACATACCAATTCTGGTTGGGGAAGATCTATTGTAAATTTCTATGCTTTGAACATATAAATCGAGAAGCTTTTTTCTAACAACTCGATATGAAAAACTAGATGATATATTTGGTGGAAAAATTTCATAGAAATTCTATAAGTTCAAAAAAAAATTTCACCAAAAACTAGCGAGGTACGTTGCATGTGACATACCAATTCTGATTGGAGAGGATCTAACGTAAATTTCTATGCTTAGAACATATAAATCGAGAAGCTTTTTTCTAACAACTCGATATGAAAAAAATCTCGGTCTCCAGCGTAACGCTTTCGTTCTCGAAACTTTGGTTTTACACCCCGGTATAGAAATGAGAGACGTAGTCCTACGTCAAAACTAGATGATATATTTGGTGGAAAAATTTCATAGAAATTCTATAAGTTCAAATAAAAATTTCACCAAAAACTAGCGAGGTACGTTGCATGTGACATACCAATTCTGATTGGGGAGGATCTAACGTAAATTTATATGCTTTGAACATATAAATCGAGAAGCTTTTTTCTAACAACTCGATATGAAAAACTAGATGATATATTTGGTGGAAAAATTTCATTGAAATTCTATAAGTTCAAATAAAAATTTCACCAAAAACTAGCGAGGTACGTTGCATGTGACATACCAATTCTGATTGGGGAAGATCTAATGTAAATTTCTATGCTTTGAACATATAAATCGAGAAGCTTTTTTCTAACAACTCGATATGAAAAACTAGATGATATATTTGGTGGAAAAATTTCATTGAAATTCTATAAGTTGAAATAAAAATTTCACCAAAAACTAGCGAGGTACGTTGCATGTGACATACCAATTCTGATTGGGGAAGATCTATTGTAAATTTCTATGCTTTGAACATATAAATCGAGAAGCTTTTTTCTAACAACTCGATATGAAAAACTAGATGATATATTTGGTGGAAAAATTTCATAGAAATTCTATAAGTTCAAATAAAAATTTCTCCAAAAACGTTGCATGTGACATACCAATTCTGATTGGGGAGGATCTAACGTAAATTTCTATGCTTTGAACATATAAATCGAGAAGCTTTTTTCTAACAACTCGATATGAAAAACTAGATGATATATTTGGTGGAAAAATTTCATTGAAATTCTATAAGTTCAAATAAAAATTTCACCAAAAACTAGCGAGGTACGTTGCATGTGACTAATCAATTCTGATTGTAGAGGATCTAATGTAAATTGCTATGCTTTGAACATATAAATCGAGAAGCTTTTTTCTAACAACTCGATATGAAAAACTAGATGATATATTTGGTGGAAAAATTTCATAGAAATTCTATAAGTTCAAAAAAAAATTTCACCAAAAACTAGCGAGGTACGTTGCATGTGACATACCAATTCTGATTGGGGAGGATCTAACGTAAATTTCTATGCTTTGAACATATAAATCGAGAAGCTTTTTTCTAACAACTCGATATGAAAAACTAGATGATATATTTGGTGGAAAAATTTCATTGAAATTCTATAAGTTCAAATAAAAATTTCACCAAAAACTAGCGAGGTACGTTGCATGTGACTAATCAATTCTGATTGCAGAGGATCTAATGTAAATTTCTATGCTTTGAACATATAAATCGAGAAGCTTTTTTCTAACAACTCGATATGAAAAACTAGATGATATATTTGGTGGAAAAATTTCATAGAAATTCTATAAGTTCAAATAAAAATTTCACCAAAAACTAGCGAGGTACGTTGCATGTGACATACCAATTCTGATTGGGGAAGATCTATTGTAAATTTCTGTGCTTTGAACATATAAATCGAGAAGCTTTTTTCTAACAACTCGATATGAAAAACTAGATGATATATTTGGTGGAAAAATTTCATTGAAATTCTATAAGTTCAAATAAAAATTTCACCAAAAACTAGCGAGGTACGTTGCATGTGACATACCAATTCTGATTGGGGAAGATCTAATGTAAATTTCTATGCTTTGAACATATAAATCGAGAAGCTTTTTTCTAACAACTCGATATGAAAAACTAGATGATATATTTGGTGGAAAATTTTCATAGAAATTCTATAAGTTCAAATAAAAATTTCACCAAAAACTAGCGAGGTACGTTGCATGTGACATACCAATTCTGATTGGGGAAGATCTGATGTAAATTTCTGAGCTTTGAACATATAAATCGAGAAGCTTTTTTCTAACAACTCGATATGAAAACCTAGATGATATATTTGGTGGAAAATTTTCATTGAAATTCTATAAGTTCAAATAAAAATTTCACCAAAAACTAGCGAGGTACGTTGCATGTGACATACCAATTCTGGTTGGGGAAGATCTATTGTTAATTTCTATGCTTTGAACATATAAAACGAGAAGCTTTTTTCTAACAACTTGATATGAAAAACTAGATGATATATTTGGTGGAAAAATTTCATAGAAATTCTATAAGTTCAAATAAAAATTTCACCAAAAACTAGCGAGGTACGTTGCATGTGACATACCAATTCTGATTGGGGAAGATCTATTGTAAATTTCTGTGCTTTGAACATATAAATCGAGAAGCTTTTTTCTAACAACTCGATATGAAAAACTAGATGATATATTTGGTGGAAAAATTTCATTGAAATTCTATTAGTTCAAATAAAAATTTCACCAAAAACTAGCGAGGTACGTTGCATGTGACATACCAATTCTGATTGGGGAAGATCTAATGTAAATTTCTATGCTTTGAACATATAAATCGAGAAGCTTTTTTCTAACAACTCGATATGAAAAACTAGATGATATATTTGGTGGAAAAATTTCATTGAAATTCTATAAGTTCAAATAAAAATTTCACCAAAAACTAGCGAGGTACGTTGCATGTGACATACCAATTCTGATTGGGGAAGATCTAATGTAAATTTCTATGCTTTGAACATATAAATCGAGAAGCTTTTTTCTAACAACTCGATATGAAAAACTAGATGATATATTTGGTGGAAAATTTTCATTGAAATTCTATAAGTTCAAATAAAAATTTCACCAAAAACTAGCGAGGTACGTTGCATGTGACATACCAATTCTGATTGGGGATGATCTAACGTAAATTTCTATGCCTCGAACATAAAAATTGATAAGCTTTTTTCTAACAACTTGATATGAAAATCTAGATGATATATTTGGTGGAAAAATTTCATAGAAATTCTATAAGTTCAAATAAAAATTTCATCAAAAACTAGCGAGGTACGTTGCATGTGACATACCAATTCTGATTGGGGAAGATCTATTGTAAATTTCTATGCTTTGAACATATAAATCGAGAAGCTTTTTTCTAACAACTCGATATGAAAAACTAGATGATATATTTGGTGGAAAATTTTCATTGAAATTCTATAAGTTCAAATAAAAATTTCACCAAAAACTAGCGAGGTACGTTGCATGTGACATACCAATTCTGATTGGGGAAGATCTAATGTAAATTTCTATGCTTTGAACATATAAATCGAGAAGCTTTTTTCTAACAACTCGATATGAAAAACTAGATGATATATTTGGTGGAAAATTTTCATTGAAATTCTATAAGTTCAAATAAAAATTTCACCAAAAACTAGCGAGGTACGTTGCATGTGACATACCAATTCTGATTGGGGATGATCTAACGTAAATTTCTATGCCTCGAACATTAAAATTGATAAGCTTTTTTCTAACAACTTGATATGAAAAACTAGATGATATATTTGGTGGAAAAATTTCATAGAAATTCTATAAGTTCAAATAAAAATTTCATCAAAAACTAGCGAGGTACGTTGCATGTGACATACCAATTCTGATTGGGGAAGATCTATTGTAAATTTCTATGCTTTGAACATATAAATCGAGAAGCTTTTTTCTAACAACTCGATATGAAAAACTAGATGATATATTTGGTGGAAAAATTTCATAGAAATTCTATAAGTTCAAAAAAAAATTTCACCAAAAACTAGCGAGGTACGTTGCATGTGACATACCAATTCTGATTGGGGAGGATCTAACGTAAATTTCTATGCTTTGAACATATAAATCGAGAAGCTTTTTTCTAACAACTCGATATGAAAAACTAGATGATATATTTGGTGGAAAAATTTCATAGAAATTCTATAAGTTCAAAAAAAAAATTCACCAAAAACTAGCGAGGTACGTTGCATGTGACATGCCAATTCTGATTGGGGAGGATCTAACTTAAATTTCTATGCTTTGAACAATAAAAATCGAGAAGCTTTTTTCTAACAACTCGATATGAAAAACTAGATGATATATTTGGTGGAAAAATTTCATAGAAATTCTATAAGTTCAAAAAAAAATTTCACCAAAAACTAGCGAGGTACGTTGCATGTGACGTACCAATTCTGATTGGGGAGGATCTAACGTAAATTTCTATGCTTTGAACATATAAATCGAGAAGCTTTTTTCTAACAACTTGATATGAAAAACTAGATGATATATTTGGTGGAAAAATTTCATAGAAATTCTATAAGTTCAAATAAAAATTTCATCAAAAACTAGCGAGGTACGTTGCATTTGACATACCAATTCTGATTGGGGAAGATCTATTGTAAATTTCTATGCTTTGAACATATAAATCGAGAAGCTTTTTTCTAACAACTCGATATGAAAAACTAGATGATATATTTGGTGGAAAAAATTAATAGAAATTCTATAAGTTTAAAAAAAAGACGGGTGGGTGATGTCGGGGACATAACCGGAGTGACGTAGGACTATACAAAGGGGACAGCTTTTGTTAAATATATATTTTTAATATATTGTTTTATTTTCTTCGCCTACGTGAATACCTACCTATCTACCTGAAAAATGGATTAGTTTACTGTTTACTCTTTACGAATATGTTGATGGTTCTGAAAAGAACCTTTGGTGTTGTGTTTTTGTTATCACTCGATATTCCAATCTTGTTCGGTTAAACCTTCCTGTTTAGTTATTGCGTTTGCCACTCGCCACAGCTTTCACAGTTGGAAAATTTCTTCTCATCCAGCTTTGTGACATGTTGTACAGTAAATTACATTCAATGCGACATACCGAAGCGCCACTCAGTGTCGCATTGGAGGCGATTTTAACCTGTAATTGAACATTTGCGATGACAGTGGTACAGTGTCGACTTTCAATGTGGGGTCATAATTTGGATCTCTATGTTTACAAAAATGTCCAACTAAATAAGTCGCATTACATGTCCGTCCAATTAGCTAAATGTCGAACTAATTGTAAATTACTGTACTTTCAATCTGGAAACAATTTAGGAATTGGTGAAAATTGAATAATCAGGAAAGTCCCCAACTATCAATAAGCTCAGAACAACTGCCAAATTCACATACTCACCAGATCCTGGCAAATAAATTATGAAAAAATCAATTTGTGTTTTATTATTATTTTGGATAATGTTTTAGAAAGCATTGAACTGTATTTCCTAAACTCTTTTTTGGAAGGTTTAATGGCCCTGAAAAGCGCCTTGTTTTATGGAATGGTTCCAATTTAGAAAACTTAGTACTCGTGGTTTTGAAAAAAACCATTCCGAACGCCCTCGATGCCGCCTTGTTCTGGATTTGCCACCAAAGCAGTTTGTATAAAGAACAAACTTTTTTCTTCTGCTACCTGATGCCGTTTTGCGATTGCGTTTGCCACTCGCCACTCGCTGCAACTGCCTGTTGTCTTGATGTCCACCGAACCGAATGTGTTCTGTTCTGAATGCGGGTTTTCTTATCGTCGCGAGCAGCTTTGCCTGCTAACTCGATCACTTCGGGGGCCGAAACTATATAACGCCGGCTAGGTGGACTGGTACACAGGTACTAACGCACTCGACCTAGCAACCTTTTCCGGTGCAATTGGTGGATACACCTACGGGAAATTGCAGACCACCACGGTTCGAGCGGGATTTTGCCTTTCCCTTCTCTTTTCCTCCTTTGTTGAGTACACGATGCCGATGCCGTACAACCACACGGGTTTACGGTTTGAAAGAAAATAAGATATTTTTTTGGGGTCCGCGTGTTTTATACTCTAGCGGTACACACTCACAGGATAGAGACAAATCGGCAGACTCAGCCAAAGGGGCGGGTCCAACGAGACGAACGAATGAGCGTTAAAAGGGAGCGATGGCAAAAAAATACATTCATCATACTGATTTTTACCTCCGACCGAGAAGGTCGTCTTTTTCAGCTCGGCGTTTTGGCGTTTTGGACAGCAGACTGGGACGTCTCCCGTTGGCGATTTTGAAGCGGATTCATTTGGCGTGGAAGCAGAAGGCGAATAGGAGAAGGCATCAGCTCGTTTCGACCGTGGAAAGCGGGCGCTCACCGGCTTGCCGGAAAAAGCGCGCGCTTTCGTGGCGTCACTGACGCTACCCTCATAGTGCCTCTTTTAGTGTTTAGAACCAAATAATACATAGCGTGAATATACGCAAACGAATTACAACGGTGAAGTGATTGAACTGAAAGTGTATACGACTGAAAAATTTTAGTACGTTTTTTCCAAATTTTCGCGTTACAGTTAATCAGTTTTGGGCTATTTCGTTTTTCTCCATTGAGTGTGTTAAACGTTTTATCGCACACATCCGAATAGTGTTTTGTGAGGTTTGTGTAAACCGAAACCATTCTGCCGGCTATACCCAGGGTGTAGCTAGGCAATATCATGGCGTCCAGTAGCTCCGGGCCTCCGGGAGGCCGGGCTACAAATTTTTACCAAGGAAAGCCGACTCAACGTACCGCTCCAGAGTGGGTTGACCCTCTGAACGGTAATCTTCAAATTTTACTCTTGCGTGCTACAGGAGATCATGTGTTACCATCCAACCCATTTGTTGTGAGCAAAACCATCGCCAATTTCGTGAAAGATTTTGATAAAAACAACGCCCGACCATCAAAGGACGATAAGAAGAGAACGCAGTACATCTTAACGGCCAGAGACGAGGACACCATCGGTAAGCTCCTCTTAATAAATGAACTCATCGATAAAACACCTGTTGAGGTAATATATCACCCAACATTAAATCAACGCAAATGCGTTGTCACATGCCGTGAAGTGATTGAAATACCTGAATCAGTAATTCTCACTGAACTTGCCGACCAACAAGTGATCGAAGTTAAGCGGATCACTAGGAAGGAAAACAATATAGTTATCCCCACAGCTACCCTTATTCTTACCATTCGTGGGACAGTGATCCCAGAAGTAATTTTATTTGGATTCCTTCGCATCGGAACTCGGAATTTTTACCCGAACCCGATGCAATGTTTCAAGTGCTTCCGCTTTGGACATACGTCGAAACGATGCCAACGCGAGAATCCACTCTGTCGAAATTGCGGCAAAGAACATGGCACAGAAATTAAAATATGTAACGATGTCGCCCACTGCATTAATTGCCAAGGGGACCACTCCTCTTCAAGCAGGAAGTGCCCAACATGGCTAAAAGAAAACGGAATAACCAAGATTAGAATAGATCAAGGCATTTCATATAAACAAGCCAAGGATCTTTACAACATTAAAAATAATGGACCTTCATATTCAAGTGTCCTACAAGACAGGCTAAATATTATTCAAAAACCGACTGCTAGCTGCAACAAGTGCAAATGTAGTTGCGTTTCAGCTGAAAACAGTCCGGCAACAAGTCGCGAAAGTACTCCATCCACAGTTGACACTACTATGTCCGAATCTGATACCTCGACCACCGAATCAGAATATGATTCCGATGTTTCTATGGCAATCTCTGAGGCTCCAAGGAAAACCAAAAGGAAGATATCTTCCAAAGACACATCTTCAGAGGAGCTAAAAACCTCGGAAGATGAACTTCGACAAAATAAAGAGAAACAAAGAAAGAAGACACGAAACAATCAGAAATCAACGGAAACCACACCACAAAAAAACAACACACAAAATAACACACAAAACCAAAACACACAAAACACCAACACACAAAACAACAACACACACAATAACAATACACAAAACAACAACACACAAAACAACAACAAGAAAACGACAAAAACACTAACTTCCTCCACCCCAAACAAAAATGACAAGAAATCCGGAAAGAACAGCACCCCTTCAAAGGGGAAATAAGAACCACCTTACTCGTCAATACATTCACTTCAACGAGCAAACTAGCTATTCAATGGAACATTCGAAGTCTCCAAAGAAATTTTCCGGAATTACAAACATTAATTTATAAATATAATCCCACAATCATAGCTCTTCAAGAGACTATGACGCAGAAAAATTTTCACAAAGATTCTATCAAAGGTTACACCACTTATTTCAAAGAAGGACCCAACCCTTCATTCAACGGGGTTGCAACTTCAATAAAAATCGGCACCCCCCACAATTTTCTCCCCGTTAACACCGCTCTACAAGCAGTGGCAATACGCATAAACCTTCCGTTTCCAATCACAGTAGCCAGCATATACATTTCTCCTACGTCCGATGTGGCTCCTCTACGGGGTCAACTGGAACATCTTCTCAACCAACTTCCCTCCCCAGTTCTCCTTATGGGTGATTTCAATGCTCACTCGTATGCCTGGGGATGCTCATACCTCAATCGAAGAGGGTCCATTTTAGAGGATTTTCTCTCCGATAATACTCTCACTTTTCTGAACAACGGCCAACACACCAGAATCAATTCTGCTTCTGGCTCTTCTTCGGCCATAGATCTCACCATCATATCCCCTCAACTTTGTTCAAAGCTTTCATGGAACACTCACGATGATTGCTGCAACAGCGATCATCTCCCAATATGTATTTCCCTTGGCCAACCTTCTCCAGAAGTTTCAACAAGGCCTAGATGGAAATTTGAATATGCAAACTGGGCTGGCTATCAATGTGACATTGAAAGCTGCCTCTCAGCCAAACAAGATTGGACACCCGAGGACTTTTCCCAAGCCGTCCTTGAGGTTGCAATACGACACATTCCTAGAACCAGCGGAAATCCTGGTAGAAAATGCGTCCCATGGTGGACACCTGAAGTAAATACAGCCATCAAAGACAGAAGAAAAGCCTTACGCAAGCTAAGAAAGGCCCACCCGGATAACCCATCTAAGCACACTCTGCTAGAGAAATTCCAAAGGGCTCGCAACAATGCTAGAGCTATTATTAAAACAGCCAAGCATAACAGCTGGATTAAATTCGTCAATGATATTAATCCTAACACGTCGTCAAAGGAATTATGGAGCAAAATTGGCAGGCTTCATGGCAAAAAAAGGAACAATGAATACAACCTTCTAATTGCCGGTCATTATACAAATGATCGGAAAACTATAGCAGAGGCTTTCGGAGATTTCTTTGCCTCCACCTCATCCAACCAAAGCTTCGATACCACCTTCCAAACCCGCAAGGCAGAATGCGAAAAAATCCCCATTGATTTTAACACCGACGCAAATTTTGACTTCAACAAAACTATTTCCCTCAAAGAACTAGAATGGGCCTTAAACAAAACAACACGCGGCTCCACTGGACCAGATGACATCAGCTACCCAATGCTGAAAAACCTACCCTATCTTGGGAAAAAAGTTCTTTTAAAACTTTACAACAATGTATGGAACAGTGGAATTTTCCCAAATTGCTGGAAAGAGGGCCTAATGGTCTCTCTGCCTAAACCAGACAAGAATAATCACCTGCTGGACAACTTCCGTCCCATTACCCTTCTGAGTTGCGTCGGTAAAATCATGGAAAAAATTATCAACCGGCGCTTAACGACCTTTTTAGAGTCAAACAAGCTGCTCGACCCTAGACAATTTGCCTTCCGCGCGGGTAAAAGTACAGAAGACTGCCTCGTAGCTCTCGAAAAAGTCCTAGACGACGCCGCTGAAAGTAATCTGCACGCAGATGTTGTATCACTCGATCTTAGCAAGGCCTTCGATCGAGCATGGAGGTACCCAGTTCTGAAAAATCTTTTCAACTGGGGGGTTCGTGGTAGATTAGGCTTCTTCATCAAAGGGTTTCTGGAAAACAGAACCTTTAAAACAATCATCAACAATCACAAGTCTTCATTGAAAATTCTTGAAAACGGGTTTCCCCAAGGTTCAGTCCTTTCTCCAACACTCTTCAATGTTGCCATGCAACCTATTTTTGAATTAATTCCCGACAGTATAAACATTTTTGTTTATGCTGATGATATCACTCTTGTCTCTGTCAGTGGCTTTGGGCTAGCACAGAGAAAGAGACTTCAAAGTACAATTGATTCCATACAAAACTGGGCCCAACACATAGGATTCCAATTTTCGCCAGAAAAATCCCGATTCATTCACATTGGCAAAACACTCAAAAAGAAATCCGCCCTAAAGCTTAATCAAACCGAAATCCCTCAGAAGAGAACACTAAGAATACTGGGCGTAACCTTCGATACCAGGCTTAACTTTTTACATCATGCTCAATTGGTCAAAAAAGCCGCCAGCAGGAAAATGAATATCCTCAAATCCATTACAGGAAGTTTATCCTCTGGACACAGAGAAACACTGCTTAAAATCATCAATATCTGGTTGATCCCCCAAATCCTTTACGGAGTAGGCATCTTCAGCCGTGGTGGGGACAGAGTACTCAACGCCATTGAACCCATCTACAACAAAGCAATAAAGCTAGCAACAGGAGCCTTCACCACAAGCCCCACTCTTGCTGTTATGGCGGAAAGTGGTCATCTGCCTTTCAAACACCTTGTAACAAGAATCATCACAGGCAAAGCCATCCGACAACTTTCACTTCCTGACAATGACCCCAATGCACCATCAGTAATTCGAGCTATAAATTGGTTCAAAGACCTCACGAACCAAGACCTTCCCGATATATGTGCACTTTCAACTGCCACGGGAAGAAAATGGAACGTCATACCGCCGAACGTGAATCTTGATCTTCTCAAGACTGTCCGTGCAGGCGACCCTCCACCAAAAATTAAAGCCTGCTTCAACCATCTCACGGCTACTCACTTTCAAAACAAACACCAGGTCTACACAGACGGTTCTGTTAACTCCGATGGAGTTGGGTGTGGAATTTTCGAGAACAGATACACCGGTAGCTTTTCTCTTCCACCGCAATGCTCCATCTTCAGTGCGGAAGCTTTTGCTCTATTAATAGCTACACAAGAGTGTACCCATGATCACCTTCCTACGGTAATTTTCTCCGATTCAGCCAGCTGTCTTCAAGACCTGCTCAGTGGAAACAGTAAACACCCATGGATAATACAGACAGAAGAGGCTGCTTCAGAAAAAAACATCTCCTACTGTTGGGTTCCTGGTCATTCCGGAATCCTCGGAAACACAGCCGCAGACAAACTGGCCGGTAAGGGTAGCAAAATGGAACCACCAGTTATACCCTGTCCTCGAACTGATATAGTTCGCTGGGTCAAACAGCAAATTCGCGAAAGCTGGAACATAGGCTGGTTAAATAGCCCTCCCACCCATCTCCATCAAATCAAAAATACCACGCTTCCTTGGTTTGATCAAAACAACAGCAAAGAAAGACGGGTGCTAACCCGTCTTCGAATTGGACACACTTTTTTCACACACTCACACCTAATGAAGAAAACCGAAAGACCACTTTGCGCATGTAACTCAGCCCAAGTTTCAGTTAGGCATCTTCTACTAGAATGCCAACACACCAAAGATGCTCGTGTCCGACACAATATAGGTCAGAGTCTCCGAGACATTCTCAGTAGAGACGAGACACAGGAAACCAATTTGATTGCGTTTCTGAAAGAAACCGGCTTCTTTGGTAAAATCTAAAATACACTCTTATTTCAGTTAGTCACTTCACCGCCGCGTATGCATATACATGTAGATATAAGTAAATAAAATGTATATATATATGTATGCATGTACATGCGCATGCATGCACAGGTTTATGTACAAAATTACAAATCTAACAAAAATGGCGTATGTATGTGTATGCATCTATAAACATATAACATACAAAAATACTAAAACAAATAAAAATACATAAACATAAACATCTTCCATATATAACTCACAAATTAACTTTTTCCAGCATATGCAGCAGTACTATATAATCAAACAGCATACCTTTCAAACATATTATTATTTTATTTACTCAATTCTAACCACACTAATTCATACTTATCCAGCATTTTAATAACACCATTAAACTAACTACATTTATAAATCACCCAACATCACATCATTCCTTCCCACTCCATCCCACCTCTTCTCCTTACCATTCCTTTCCTTTTTCACCCCCCCCCCCCACTCCGTCCCTTTCCCTTTGTTCTAGAGCTTGGTTCTACGATGCTTCGTCGCCGCTTTGGTACTAATTAATAACAATACAATTACGTTACAGCTTATATTAAACATCTTATATGGCATAGGATCCTTTCCTGCCTTCGTCCGGTTTTACATCTGAGCAGACAGGTCCGCTGAATATGGTTTTTTCTTCTTTTTCCACCAGTCTCCTCAAGACTGGTGCTCAATGGCTCTTCTCAGAGCTAGAGGCGAATGAACTGAAAAGTTTAAACCCTCTTAAAACCAAAAAGAAGAAGAAGAAGAAAATACATTCATTACGATTTGTTCGCTCGTTGGATTCACATGCAGGCTAAAAAGGGTCCTTTTCAGGATCACAAAATTATCTTCAATGTAAAGAGTTTATTGTTTTGTTATCACTCGATATTCCCATCTTGTTCGGCTAAACCTTCCTGTTTAGCGATTTGTTGCCACTCGCCACAGCTTTCACAGTTGGAAAATTTCTTCCCATCCAGCTTTGTGACATGTTGTACAGTAAATTACATTCAATGCGACATGCCGAAGCGCCACTCAGTGTCGCATTGGAGGCGATTTTAACCTGTAATTGAACATTTGCGATGACAGTGGTACAGTGTCGACTTTCAATGTGGGGTCATAATTTGGATCTCTATGTTTACAAAAATGTCCAACTAAATAAGTCGCATTACATGTCCGTTCAATTAGCTAAATGTCGAACTAATTGTAAATTACTGTACTTTCAATCTGGAAACAATTTAAGAATTGGTGAAAATTGAATAATCAGGAAAGTCCCCAACTATCAATAAGCTCAGAACAACTGCCAAATTCACATACTCGTCAGATCCTGGCAAACAAATTATGAAAACATCAATTTGTGTTTTATTATTATTTTGGATAATGTTTTAGAAAGCATTGAACTTTATTTCCTAAACTCTTTTTTGGAAGGTTTAATGGCTCTGAAAAGCGCCTTGTTTTATGGAATGGTTCCAATTTAGAAAACTTAGTACTCGTGGTTTTGAAAAAAACCATTCCGAACGCCCTCGATGCCGCCTTGTTCTGGATTTGCCACCAAAGCAGTTTGTATAAAGAACAAACTTTTTTCTTCTGCTACCTGATGCCGTTTTGCGATTGCGTTTGCCACTCGCCAATCGCTGCAACTGCCTGTTGTCTTGATGTCCACCGAACCGAATGTGTTCTGTTCTGAATGCGGGTTTTCTTATCGTCGCGAGCAGCTTTGCCTGCTAACTCGATCACTTCGGGGGCCGAAACTATATAACGCCGGCTAGGTGGACTGGTGCTCTGGTACTATCGCGCTCGGCCTAGCTACCCTTGCGGGGAACTCCAGATCAATACGGTTCGAGCGGGATTTTGCCTTTCCCTTCACTTTTCCTCCTTTACCATGTCCAGACATGGCTGCTTGGCTTGGTTTGTTGATGTGTTGTGATGCGAACCGATGTGGTGTACGGTTTGAATGAGAATGATCGGTGTAGAGTACAGAATAGAGTGAATAAATAATAATAACAATAACAATAAAGAAACATAAGAAGCATGCCATGAGAACTATAGACCAATCATATGTAAGAAAAAGATGAGCCAGGCTATAAAAGCGCGAGCGCCTCCGCGCAGCAGGCATTCTTACAACAGACGTGATACGAGCAACATCAGGAAGAAATACCAGCATCAGTGGCAGCAGTGAACAACGGAGCTAACCCGAGCAGCCGATAATCGAGCTAGGTGTCGCATCGGTCTGCTTCAATAGCAGCAGCAGCAGCAGGAGCAGCAGGAGCAGCAGTAGCAGCGGACATCGAAGTTTATCCGGACAACCAACAATCGAGCTTAGCCTCGCATCGGTCTACTTCGGTAGCAGCAGCAGTAACATCACGAGCTGAACATTGGACATGGCACTCTCTCTCCGCTGATAGCTTGAGAACGCGCTTCCATTGAGCCGGGAGAGTGTCGCAGTGTGGAAGAGAATCAACATCGCATTACGTGATTGGCACCCACGTTTTAGCTAGCTGCAGAAAGGGTTTTAAAGAGTTTTCCCCGCTGTAGCTAGCAAAGAAACTTCTGGACTGAGGCTTCATATTTGAAGCCTATCCATTGATCACAATGGATAATATTGACGGTCGCGACAATGGCGCAAAATTGGACGGACTTTTAGCTCCCGAAAAGTACGTTAATTTATTTGATGTTGAGCTCCGATGGAAATAGGCGGAGTTCCAAGAGGAAGAAACAAAAATTCGGTGGAGATGGACGAATTTCTATGAGTATTTTAAGTTAATTTATTTGAAGTTGAGCTCCGATGGAAATGGACGGAGTTTCAAGAAGACGAATAAAGAAAATAGAAAGAAAAAGACTATTTGTTTTCATGTAACTGCGACGTTATGATGGATTCCTCAGTATACAGATATACTTACTTTGACAAGCGAGCATTGAAGTATTAGAAAAAAATACTCGTATCATAATTAAAGCTTATTATCGCTGCAGACGGAGCTCCGGCGAAGCTACGTCCACACTAGGATGATCCGATGGAAAATCGCTCTATTGTATTAGTAAAATTCTGTATATGATGATGGGAATAATCAAAGCACCTCTGAAAGCAGCTTCACATTGGTTCAGCTTTGGCTTCTGCGCCGAAACATTGAATTAATAAACTGGATAAGGAAATGGAGGCTGTAGTCAGATATGTTCTAAAAGATTCCAGTTATGAAAGAATTAGAGTTTTAGCACATTGGAACTGGGAAACGAGACCAAGGAACCTATATAAATGAAAATGAGTCGTCGAATGGGATGTTAAACGTAAAACCCGAGAAATGAATCCCCCGATTTGAGCCGTTTTTATTTTGTTGTATTCGTCTCTGTCTGTTTTCGGAAAACTCTGAAGGAAAATAGAAAATTGAATTCACATATGTTTTACAATTACATCGTGATAAGCGTTGTCAGCCATTCGATGTTTGCGTTAACGAAAATGATCTTTGTTCGAAAGTGGGAATGGATTTACAGATGAACCAACGAACTCTCATAACTTCTATATCTATATAAACAAAAATGAAAGGCCAAATATGTTGCGGCGTAAAAGCCGACGAAGAAATGGACCGGTTTGAGCCGTCTTTATTTTGTTGCATTTGTATCGGCCCATAGATCAATATAGTGGAGAGAAAAATCGAATATTTTCCGGAAAACCTCGTAGGAAGGTCGAAAATTGGAAAATTGAATACCCTTATGTTCGAAAATTACATCATGATAATCGTTGTTGATCCATTCGATGTTTGCGCTAACGAAATTGATCTTTGTTCGAAGGTATAAATGGTCTTATAAATATATATATAAATATATATAAATAAAAATGGAAGGCCAAATGTGTTGTTAGCGCAAAACCTGAAGAAGGAATGGTTCGATTTGAGCCGTCTTTTTTGTTGTATTCGTCTCTGTCCAGAGATCAATGTTATGGTGAGAAAAGTTTTGAATTTTTAAAAGCTTCGAGAGAATGTTTGAAAAATTAATTCTGAGATGTTCCACAATGACATTGAGCTTAGTCTAATTAAGTTTCGTCTGAAAAAGAATTTATATTATAATGACGAATTTTGGTAGAAGTAATAGGAAATTTATAGTGTATGTAAATTGTAAAGATCAATCAAGGGAGAGTTCTGCGATTGAACCAACGACCGTTCGCTTGGTAAGAAAACGTGAATGTTCGAAAGAATTCATAAAAAAAATCATTTTCGGGTCAGATAGTATATAAATAAAGTAGATCGCCAAATGTGTTGTTAAACGCAAAACTTGAGGAAGAAATCGATCGATTTTGCTTTCATTTTGTTGACTTTTATGTTCATCACTGCCCTTACATTGTACATTGTTACTGAGTGAAAAATCGAAAATTTTCGGAAAACTCTGAAATGAGAAAAATTAATTTCTTCTGAAGTAACATTATGTAGACCAATTGAAATTCGTATTTACGAAAATGATTTCAGGCGAAATAACGCACTTTGAAGAAAAATTATGAACGAAAATGTATTTTTCCGTATCATATATTTATCCCAGTAAAGCTATTTTTTTGCAAATGCAAGAATTATAATAACGGATGTTGGTAGAAGTATTAGAAAGTTTATAAAAAGAGAAGATTGTATAATTGCCAAGATATATTAATGAATAGTACTGGGAATATACCCAAGATGTGAATGAATGTTCGAATATACACTCATATCAAAAATCATCAAGTGCGATGAAGTTCGTCGGGTCAGCTAGTGATTTAACAGATTTAGTACGGTATGAAGGAAGTGGAAAACCGACGAGAATGAGCTTCAAACGATTAATAGTCGATGAGAGGCATTGATAGCAGGAGTATCAAATATATTCCACAATGATTAGATAGCATTCCATGAACCATGTTATTGAAAGAGAAGAAAGAGTTTTCTTCACAGAAAATCAGCGTCGTGATTTTACTTATAATCGCTGGAAGGTGCGGAAGGATTTATTACCAAGCGTCGTATATTGTGCAGATGTTTAGAGCATTGTGACGATGTTTAAGATCCAATACTGCAATTAGCTATTCAGTGATTGACAGATATTGACAGATATAAGCAGGATGAGAAATGAAGGTTGTAGCCAGATCAAAACGCCCCTGCTATGGAAGAATGATAGTTTCAACCTACTGATTGAAACAAGGTATAACGAATTATTTAATAGGTTTAGTGCGGGACCAAGAAATTGGAAAAGCAACGAGGAAGGGTTCCAAAATGGTTCATGGTCAAGGACAGGCATTGACAACAACAGCATCAAATAGAGTTCACAAAGATTAGATAGAATTCCACGAAAAAAGACAGATAACCGAGCCATTGTATTTTTTATCGGGACCATTGTATCAAAAAAGAAGGAACAGGATTCTTCAGAGAACCAACGTCGCGATTTTACTTCTTATTAGACACAAAGAATAATTCAACAATTGCGAAGATCAGAATCAGGTAAATGGGAAATGCAAATTTTATATTGTGGAGCAGTTAGAGCAATTTAGGGATTGAATATTGCAACTAGCTATTCAGTGATTTAAATCTTGGCAAATTTGGGCTGTATGAGGAAAAGAAGATTGCAGTCAGAGTTGTTTCGAGAAGTTCCTCTTGTGAAGGAACAAGAGTTTTAACCCACATTAACTGGGTGAAGCAAGAAACGATGATGGTTCTTATATGTAGAAATACGACACCGGGAAATTAAAAAGAGAAACGAGGAAAAGTTTCGCAAGGTTCATGGTCGATGCGAAACATTGGCAGCAGCAGTACCAATTGCGATTTCACTTCGAATTGCTGGAAATGCGGAAGGATTTATCAACGAGTGTCGGCCTGTTTTGCGACTGCCGAGAGTTTTGAGTGGGAGTAAAAAAAACAACAAAAGTTTTCTTGGACTGGAAATTTTGTCACTCATTGACGAAACTTCGGTTTTTTGCTGGAATCAAGATTTTGAGTTTCCAATGCTTCAACAATCGTGAAGATCAGAATCAGGTAAATGGGGAATGCGAATTTTATATTGTGGAGAAGTTTAGAGTAATTTGGAGATTCAGTGATTTAAATCTTGACAAATTTGGGCTGTATGAGCAAAAGAAGATTGTAGTCAGATTTGTTTCAAAAAGTTCCTGTTGTGGAAGAACAAGAATTTTATAATAAATAGAAGAAGAATAAATCTACTTTTAGTCTTTAAATTGAACAATACGAATTGAAAATTTTCGTAAAGAAATATTTTCTTCACTTTAATTTTCGTAAAGAAATATTTTCACATGCATAATAAGGTACGACAATTTTCTCTTACACGCATTTAGGAATATCTTGAAATGAGATATATGAGTGCAATGATATGGCTTATGCTGGAAAACTTGGAATGATTTCAATTTGTTAGCATATTACAGTTGCATTTCTTTAAACAAACAAAACAAATTCCAATAAATAAAAATATAATAATATTTGATTTATGGAAGAGTAGGGGTGAGAAGGATTGTAGAGTACAGAATAGAGTGAATAAATAATAATAACAATAACAATAAAGAAACATAAGAAGCATGCCATGAGAACTATAGACCAATCATATGTAAGAAAAAGATGAGCCAGGCTATAAAAGCGCGAGCGCCTCCGCGCAGCAGGCATTCTTACAACGGACGTGATACGAGCAACATCAGGAAGAAATACCAGCATCAGTGGCAGCAGTGAACAACGGAGCTAACCCGAGCAGCCGATAATCGAGCTAGGTGTCGCATCGGTCTGCTTCAATAGCAGCAGCAGCAGCAGGAGCAGCAGGAGCAGCAGTAGCAGCGGACATCGAAGTTTATCCGGACAACCAACAATCGAGCTTAGCCTCGCATCGGTCTACTTCGGTAGCAGCAGCAGTAACATCACGAGCTGAACATTGGACATGGCACTCTCTCTCCGCTGATAGCTTGAGAACGCGCTTCCATTGAGCCGGGAGAGTGTCGCAGTGTGGAAGAGAATCAACATCGCATTACGTGATTGGCACCCACGTTTTAGCTAGCTGCAGAAAGGGTTTTAAAGAGTTTTCCCCGCTGTAGCTAGCAAAGAAACTTCTGGACTGAGGCTTCATATTTGAAGCCTATCCATTGATCACAATGGATAATATTGACGGTCGCGACAATCGGTACGGCAGCGGAGCGGGGATTTTTAAGCTGACTGACTGGCTCGAGAATTACGCATGTGTGAGACTGCGACCAATGTTTCGTTCATTTTTTTCTTTTTCCTTTCCAATCGTGCTTCATTCTATTTCGCTGCTGCTCTGGTTGCCCGTTTTGGTCGGTACGATTTGAGGAGCACAGAATGGACCAATCAAAAATGGGCACATAGTGCATTTGGACAATGCTTGATATTTCACAATTATTCAATTATTTATCTCAAGAAAAATGAAATGTTATTCATTATGATAGATGCGTAGATATATTTCCTATCAATTGATGCAAAAACCTTTGCGATCTATTGAGAAATGCTCGAGTTATAAGCGTTCCAAATCATGCATTTTTTCCTACTTGTTCAGTGCCTAGATTTCCATTTCACCCCCTATATCTTCCGGTTAGACGTAGTCCTACGTCAAAAAAATTCACCAAAAACTAGCGAGGTACGTTGCATGTGACATACCAATTCTGATTGGGGAGGATCTAACGTAAATTTATATGCTTTGAACATATAAATCGAGAAGCTTTTTTCTAACAACTCGATATGAAAAACTAGATGATATATTTGGTGGAAAAATTTCATAGAAATTCTATAAGTTCAAATAAAAATTTCACCAAAAAAAACAGGAAGTGGGTTATATCTATGGTATAACCGCAAGGGTGACGTAGGACTATCGTTGATTTAGAGATCATTTGTATGAAGTTGAATCTGAATTCATTCTGAATGAATGAATATTTGGAGAACTTCGAAAACGAGAGCGTTACGTTGGAGGCACAAAGTTTTATGCATCCAATATTGGATACGGAAATATCCTACTGATGGGGAAGAACAATCTTCAGAAGCTATCCTGTTGATTGCGATTGATTGAAAAATCACAAAACCTAATGTATTTGGTCACAGTGTTACATGGATAGAAAACATTAAAATAAACTCTTTCATATGAATGTAATTTTAAATTCCCAGAGGAACTGGCAGATTATTTTCAGTAACGATTAGATATTTCCACATTTTCCTCGATACTGGAAGCCCACCAGTGGTTAATGCTAACTCGATAACCATCTGTTAATAGCACTTGATTGAAACATATTTGGTCACAGTGTTACATGGATAGAAAACATTCAAATAAACTCTTTCACATGAATGTATTTTTAAATTCCTAGAGGAACTGGCAGATTATTTTCCGGATCTTTCTCGATCCAAACGGAAAGAATTCCGTGCGTGTATGTGTGTGTGTGTAGCGGCTGCTTCGAGATCTTCCCGGGGAACCGTTTGTAGCATCACTCTCCTCCTGATGGATTCCCTTCTGGCCTAAGGTGCACAAACAGGCTCTTGGTGACACCGTTCATCCGCGCTTTCATGATAAATGAAGAGCTTCACCACAACAGCGACAACATGCTCCAATCGCTGTTCAATTAGAACTGAGTGGATTTCCGAGCGGCGCTCGCTTATATACCGATTGGTGATTTCAATAGCCTATTTTGAAAGCAAATTTAAGACTATTGAAACAAGTTTTTGGATCAGAAAGTAACAAGTATAGAACGCGTAGACATTTTATCTTTCGAATGAAGTGTTTATCATACCATTTCGTTCAGTTGTTTAGGAGCTATTAACACTCAAAATCTCGGTCTCCGGCGTAACGCTTTCGTTTTCGAAACTTTGATTTTACACCTCGGTATAGAAATGAAAGACGTAGTCCTACGTCAAAACTAGCGAGGTACGTTGCATGTGACATACCAATTCTGATTGGGGAAGATCTATTGTAAATTTCTATGCTTTGAACATATAAATCGAGAAGCTTTTTTCTAACAACTCGATATGAAAAAATAGATGATATATTTGGTGGAAAAATTTCATAGAAATTCTATAAGTTCAAAAAAAAATTTCACCAAAAACTAGCGAGGTACGTTGCATGTGACATACCAATTCTGATTGGGGAGGATCTAACGTAAATTTCTATGCTTTGAACATATAAATCGAGAAGCTTTTTTCTAACAACTCGATATGAAAAACTAGATGATATATTTGGTGGAAAAATTTCATTGAAATTCTATAAGTTCAAATAAAAATTTCACCAAAAACTAGCGAGGTACATTGCATGTGACATACCAATTCTGATTGGGGAAGATCTAATGTAAATTTCTATGCTTTGAACATATAAATCGAGAAGCTTTTTTCTAACAACTCGATATGAAAAACTAGATGATATATTTGGTGGAAAAATTTCAATGAAATTCTATAAGTTCAAATAAAAATTTCACCAAAAACTAGCGAGGTACGTTGCATGTGACATACCAATTCTGATTGGGGAAGATCTATTGTAAATTTATATGCTTTGAACATATAAATCGAGAAGCTTTTTTCTAACAACTCGATATGAAAAACTAGATGATATATTTGGTGGAAAAATTTCATTGAAATTCTATAAGTTCAAATAAAAATTTCACCAAAAACTAGCGAGGTACGTTGCATGTGACATACCAATTCTGATTGGGGAAGATCTAATGTAAATTTCTATGCTTTGAACATATAAATCGAGAAGCTTTTTTCTAACAACTCGATATGAAAAACTAGATGATATATTTGGTGGAAAAATTTCATAGAAATTCTATAAGTTCAAAAAAAAAATTCACCAAAAACTAGCGAGGTACGTTGCATGTGACATACCAATTCTGATTGGGGATGATCTAACTTAAATTTCTATGCTTTGAACATATAAATCGAGAAGCTTTTTTCTAACAACTCGATATGAAAAACTAGATGATATATTTGGTGGAAAAATTTCATAGAAATTCTATAAGTTCAAAAAAAAATTTCACCAAAAACTAGCGAGGTACGTTGCATGTGACATACCAATTCTGATTGGGGATGATCTAACTTAAATTTCTATGCTTTGAACATATAAATCGAGAAGCTTTTTTCTAACAACTCGATATGAAAAACTAGATGATATATTTGGTGGAAAAATTTCATTGAAATTCTATAAGTTCAAATAAAAATTTCACCAAAAACTAGCGAGGTACGTTGCATGTGACATACCAATTCTGATTGGGGAAGATCTAATGTAAATTTCTATGCTTTGAACATATAAATCGAGAAGCTTTTTTCTAACAACTCGATATGAAAAACTAGATGATATATTTGGTGGAAAAATTTCATTGAAATTCTATAAGTTCAAATAAAAATTTCACCAAAAACTAGCGAGGTACGTTGCATGTGACATACCAATTCTGATTGGGGAAGATCTATTGTAAATTTCTATGCTTTGAACATATAAATCGAGAAGCTTTTTTCTAACAACTCGATATGAAAAACTAGATGATATATTTGGTGGAAAAATTTCATAGAAATTCTATTAGTTCAAATAAAAATACTAGCGAGGTACGTTGCATGTGACATACCAATTCTGATTGGGGAAGATCTATTGTAAATTTCTATGCTTTGAACATATAAATCGAGAAGCTTTTTTCTAACAACTCGATATGAAAAACTAGATGATATATTTGGTGGAAAAATTTCATTGAAATTCTATAAGTTCAAATAAAAATTTCACCAAAAACTAGCGAGGTACGTTGCATGTGACATACCAATTCTGATTGGGGAGGATCTAACGTAAATTTCTATGCTTTGAACATATAAATCGAGAAGTTTTTTTTCTAACAACTCGATATGAAAAACTAGATGATATATTTGGTGGAAAAATTTCATTGAAATTCTATAAGTTCAAATAAAAATTTCACCAAAAACTAGCGAGGTACGTTGCATGTAACATACCAATTCTGATTGGGGAAGATCTAATGTAAATTTCTGTGCTTTGAACATATAAATCGAGAAGCTTTTTTCTAACAACTCGATATGAAAAACTAGATGATATATTTGGTGGAAAATTTTCATTGAAATTCTATAAGTTGAAATAAAAATTTCACCAAAAACTAGCGAGGTACGTTGCATGTGACATACCAATTCTGGTTGGGGAAGATCTATTGTAAATTTCTATGCTTTGAACATATAAATCGAGAAGCTTTTTTCTAACAACTCGATATGAAAAACTAGATGATATATTTGGTGGAAAAATTTCATAGAAATTCTATAAGTTCAAATAAAAATACTAGCGAGGTACGTTGCATGTGACATACCAATTCTGATTGGGGAAGATCTATTGTAAATTTCTATGCTTTGAACATATAAATCGAGAAGCTTTTTTCTAACAACTCGATATGAAAAACTAGATGATATATTTGGTGGAAAAATTTCATAGAAATTCTATAAGTTCAAAAAAAAATTTCACCAAAAACTAGCGAGGTACGTTGCATGTGACATACCAATTCTGATTGGGGAGGATCTAACGTAAATTTATATGCTTTGAACATATAAATCGAGTAGCTTTTTTCTAACAACTCGATATGAAAAACTAGATGATATATTTGGTGGAAAAATTTCATAGAAATTCTATAAGTTCAAATAAAAATTTCACCAAAAACTAGCGAGGTACGTTGCATGTGACATACCAATTCTGATTGGGGAGGATCTAACGTAAATTTATATGCTTTGAACATATAAATCGAGAAGCTTTTTTCTAACAACTCGATATGAAAAACTAGATGATATATTTGGTGGAAAAATTTCATAGAAATTCTATAAGTTCAAAAAAAAATTTCACCAAAAACTAGCGAGGTACGTTGCATGTGACATACCAATTCTGATTGTAGAGGATCTAACGTAAATTTCTATGCTTTGAACATATAAATCGAGAAGCTTTTTTCTAACAACTCGATATGAAAAACTAGATGATATATTTGGTGGAAAAATTTCATAGAAATTCTATAAGTTCAATAAAAAATTTCACCATAAACTAGCGAGGTACGTTGCATGTGACATACCAATTCTGATTGGGGATGATCTAACGTAAATTTCTATGCCTCGAACATAAAAATTGATGAGCTTTTTTCTAACAACTCAGTATGAAATACTAGATGGTATATTTGATGGAAATATTTCATGAATAATCTTTAAGTTCGCATACACATTTCTGCGAAAACTAGGAAGGTACGTTGTACGTGACATATCAATTCTGTTTGCGGATAATCTATCGTTAGTTTTCCTGCTTCGAATGTGCAGTTCAATGAGCTTTTCTTGAGTGTATCATATAAATACCAATTGGTCTCCAGAATGAAATTGTAATGTCGAAACGGGTCTCTAAAAATATTTTTTCGACGAATTCGGAGATATTGCACAGAACAGGATGAAAATCATTAGAATTGATCTAATCTAACGTCTTGTGAGCGTGTCGATTAAAAACATTACAAATTAGATTAATTCAATTGCCTAATTGAAATATTTCAAGAGTACAACATATTTTAATCATGAATACTGTTACTTTCACTTAAGTATAGACATATATACATGAAATCCGGTTAGAATTTGACAAGGAATCCGAATCTGTAGTCATATAACGCATATGAAGATTTTTCAGAATTTTTAATAAGAGAAGTATGTTAATTTTTGAAATAAGTTACAAAACCCACACATTTTCTTAAAGTACAATTTTGGTACATTCGATATTTGCTATTTCGGTGTTTCTGTGTCAAGCCGTTAAGAAGTTATGGACGATCAAAATTTACTCCAGCGCGCACTTAAAAAGTTATATAACTCCGAAACTATTGAGGTACGTTAAAAATCCACGGAGGTACGCTATGGTACGTTGCATAAGCTTTCCAAAAAGCATAATATGGTTCAGATCGATGCACTTTGCCCCGCTAGATAGATTGACGTACTCGCCACAGCTTTCACAGTTGGAAAATTTCTTCCCATCCAGCTTTGTGACATGTTGTATAGTAAATTACATTCAATGCGACGTGCCGACGCGCCACTCAGAGTCGCATTGGAGGCGATTTTAACCTCTAATTGAACATTTGCGATGACAGTGGTACAGTGTCGACTTTCAATGTGGGGTCATAATTTGGATCTCTATGTTTACAAAAATGTCCAACTAAATAAGTCGCATTACATGTCCGTTCAATTAGCTAAATGTCGAACTAATTGTAAATTACTGTACTTTCAATCTGGAAACAATTTAAGAATTGGTGAAAATTGAATAATCAGGAAAGTCCCCAACTATCAATAAGCTCAGAACAACTGCCAAATTCACATACTCGTCAGATCCTGGCAAACAAATTATGAAAACATCAATTTGTGTTTTATTATTATTTTGGATAATGTTTTAGAAAGCATTGAACTTTATTTCCTAAACTCTTTTTTGGAAGGTTTAATGGCCCTGAAAAGCGCCTTGTTTTATGGAATGGTTCCAATTTAGAAAACTTAGTACTCGTGGTTTTGAAAAAAACCATTCCGAACGCCCTCGATGCCGCCTTGTTCTGGATTTGCCACCAAAGCAGTTTGTATAAAGAACAATCTTTTTGACGTAGGACTACGTCTTTCATTTCTATACCGGGGTGTAAAATCAAAGTTTCGAAAACGAAAGCGTTACGCCGGAGACCGAGATTTTGAGCGTTAATAGCTCCTAAACAACTGAACGAAATGGTATGATAAACACTTCATTCGAAAGATAAAATGTCTACGCGTTATATACTTGTTACTTTTTGTTCCAAAAACTTGTTTCAATAGTCGTAAAATTGCTTTCAAAACAGGCTATTGAAATCACCAATCGGTATATAAGCGAGCGACGCTCGGAAATCCACTCAGTTCTAATTGAACAGCGATTGGAGCATGTTGTCGCTGTTGCGGTGAAGCTCTTTATTTATCATGAAAGCGCGGATGAACGGTGTCACCAAGAGCCTG
Organism: Toxorhynchites rutilus septentrionalis; assembly: GCF_029784135.1. NCBI lineage: Eukaryota > Metazoa > Arthropoda > Insecta > Diptera > Culicidae > Toxorhynchites > Toxorhynchites rutilus. Next base: position 172,560,520 of record NC_073745.1, read on the forward strand.
TTTGAGCACCCTAGGCCAGAAGGGAATCTATCAGGAGGAGAGTGATGCCACAAACGGTTCCCTGGGAAGACATCGCTACACACACATACACGCGCTATCCATGTTACACTGTGACCAAATATGTTTCAATCAAGTGCTATTAACAGGTGGTTATCGAGTTGGCATTAACCACTGGTGGGCTTCCAGTATCGAGGAAAATGTGGAAATATCTAATCGTTACTGAAAATAATCTGCCAGTTCCTTTGGGAATTTTCAAAATATATTCATGTGAAAGAGTTTAATTGAATGTTTTCTATCCATGTAACACTGTGACCAAATACATTTGGTTTTGTGGTTTTTAAATCAATCGCAATTAACAGGATAGCTTCAGAAGATTATTCTTCCCCATCAGTAGGATATTTCCGTATCCAATATTGTATGCGCCCGCAATCGATTATTGCTCAGTCGCCGAAAGTTCCGAGCTCAGAGAGTTCATTCCCCTCTAGTTTGCCTTCCAAATTGCCATTGTAAACCACACCTTCTCTCGATTCAATCACACACAAAAAGCATATTTAAGCGATATTCTGGTGGTGAGACACATTCATTTTTCGTGAGGACATCGACAAGACAACATCGTTGCCTAACGTGCTGGAGGAGGTGGACGGCGAAGGAGAACACATACACGCGCAGAACTCTTTTCGTTAGGATGCCATTCAGCATCGAGAAAGTTCCGGAAAGATCTAATCATTGCTGGAAAATAATCTGCCAGTTCCTTTGGGAATTTTCAAAATATATTTATGTGAAAGAATTTAATTGAATGTTTTCTATCCATGTAACACTGTGACCAAATATGTTTCAATCAAGTGCTATTAACAGGTGGTTATCGAGTTGGTATTAACCACTGGTGGGCTTCCAGTATCGAGGAAAATGTGGAAATATCTAATCGTTACTGAAAATAATCTGCCAGTTCCTTTGGGAATTTTCAAAATATATTCATGTGAAAGAATTTAATTGAATGTTTTCTATCCATGTAACACTGTGACCAAATATGTTTCAATCAAGTGCTATTAACAGGTGGTTATCGAGTTGGCATTAACCACTGGTGGGCTTCCAGTATCGAGGAAAATGTGGAAATAACTAATCGTTACTGAAAATAATCTGCCAGTTCCTTTGGGAATTTTCAAAATATATTCATGTGAAAGAGTTTAATTGAATGTTTTCTATCCATGTAACACTGTGACCAAATACATTTGGTTTTGTGGTTTTTCAATCAATCGCAATCAACAGGATAGCTTCTGAAGATTATTCTTCCCCATCAGTAGGATATTTCCGTATCCAATATTGGATGCATAAAACCTTGTGCCTCCAACGTAACGCTCTCGTTTTCGAAGTTCTCCAAATATTCATTCATTCAGAATGAATTCAGATTCAACTTCATACAAATGATCTCTATATCAACGAGAGTCCTACGTCACCCTTGCGGTTATACCATAGATATAACCCACTTCCAGTTTTCCTACTTGTTCAGTGCCTAGATTTCCATTTCACCCCCTATATCTTCCGGTTAGACGTAGTCCTAGGTCAAAAAGACGGGTGGGTAATGTCGGGGACATAACCGGAGTGACGTAGGACTATGCAAAGGGGACAGCTTTTGTTAAATATATATTTTAAATATATTGTTTTATTTTCTTCACCTACGTGAATACCTACCTATCTACCTGAAAAATGGATTAGTTTACTGTTTACTCTTTATGAATATGTTAATGGTTCTGAAAAGAACCTTTGGTGTTGTGTTTTTGTTATCACTCGATATTCCCATCTTGTTCGGCTAAACCTTCCTGTTTAGCGATTTGTTGTCACTCGCCACAGCTTTCACAGTTGGAAAATTTCTTCCCATCCAGCTTGTGACATATTTTACAGTAAATTACATTCAATGGCACGTCGCATTACCACCACTCAGTGCCGGATTGGAGGTAATTTTAACCTGTAATTGAACATTTGCGTTGACAGTGGTACAGTGTCGACTTTCAATGTGGGATCATAATTTGGATCTCTATGTTTACAAAAATGTCCAACTAAATAAGTCACATTACATGTCCGTCCAATAAGCTAAATGTCGAACTAATTGTAGATTACTGTACCTTCAATCTGGAAACAATTTAAGAATTGGTGAAAATTGAATAATCAGGAAAGTCCCCAACTATCAATAAGCTCAGAACAACTGCCAAATTCACATACTCATCAAATCCCTGCAAACAAATTATGAAAACATCAATTTGTGTTTTATTTTTATCTTGGATAATGTTTTAGAAAGCATTGAACTTTATTTCCTAAACTCTTTTTTGGAAGGTTTAATGGCCCTGAAAAGCGCCTTGTTTTATGGAATGGTTCCATCTTAGAAAACTTAGTACTCGTGGTTTTGAAAAAAACCATTTCGAACGCCCTCGATGCCGCCTTGTTCTGGATTTGCCACCAAAGCAGTTTGTATAAAGAACAAACTTTTTTCTTCTGCTACCTGATGCCGTTTTGCGATTGCGTTTGCCACTCGCCATTCGCTGCAACTGCCTGTTGTCTTGATGTCCGCCGAACCGAATGTGTTATGTTCCGAATGCAGGTTTTCTTATCGTCGCGAGCAGCTTTGCCAGCTAACTCGATCACTCCGGCGGCCGAAACTATATAACGCCGGCTAGGTGGACTGGTACACAGGTACTAACGCGCTCGACCTAGCTACCTTTTCCGGTGCAATTGGCGGATACACCTACGGGAAATTGCAGACCACCACGGTTCGAGCGAGATTTTGCCTTTCCCTTCTATTTTCCTCCTTTGTTGAGTACACGATGCCGATGCCGTACAACCACACGGGTTTACGGTTTAAAAGAAAATAAGATATTTTTTTGGGGTCCGCGTGTTTTATACTCTAGCGGTACACACTCACAGGATAGAGACCAATCGGCAGACTCAGCCAAAGGGACGGGTCCAACGAGACGAACGAATGAGCGTTAAAAGGGAGCGATGGCAAAAAAATACATTCATTACGATTTGTTCGCTCGTTGGATTCACATACAGACTAAAAAGGGTCCTTTTCAGGATCACAAAAAGTCTAAAGAGTTTATTGTTTTGTTATCACTCGATATCCCCATCTTGTTCGGCTAAACCTTCCTGTTTAGCGATTTGTTGTCACTCGCCACAGCTTTCACAGTTGGAAAATTTCTTCCCATCCAGCTTGTGACATATTTTACAGTATATTACATTCAATGACACGTCGCATTACCACTACTCAGTGTCGGATTGGAGGTAATTTTAACCTGTAATTGAACATTGTCGATGACAGTGGTACAGTGTCGACTTTTAATGTGGGATCATAATTTGGATCTCTATGTTTACAAAAATGTCCAACTAAATAAGTCACATTACATGTCCGTCCAATAAGCTAAATGTCGAACTAATTGTAGATTACTGTACTTTCAATCTGGAAACAATTTAAGAATTGGTGAAAATTGAATAATCAGGAAAGTCCCCAACTATCAATAAGCTCAGAACAACTGCCAAATTCACATACTCATCAAATCCTGGCAAACAAATTATGAAAGCATCAATTTGTGTTTTATTATTATTTTGGATAATGTTTTAGAAAGCATTGAACTTTATTTCCTAAACTCTTTTTTGGAAGGATTAATGGCCCTGAAAAGCGCCTTGTTTTATGGAATGGTTCCAATTTAGAAAACTTAGTACTCGTGGTTTTGAAAAAAAACCATTTCGAACGCCCTCGATGCCGCCTTGTTCTGGATTTGCCACCAAAGCAGTTTGTATAAAGAACAAACTTTTTTCTTCTGCTACCTGATGCCGTTTTGCGATTGCGTTTGCCACTCGCCATTCGCTGCAACTGCCTGTTGTCTTGATGTCCGCCGAACCGAATGTGTTATGTTCCGAATGCAGGTTTTCTTATCGTCGCGAGCAGCTTTGCCAGCCAACTCGATCACTCCGGCGGCCGAAACTATATAACGCCGGCTAGGTGGACTGGTACACAGGTACTAACGCGCTCGACCTAGCTACCTTTTCCGGTGCAATTGGCGGATACACCTACGGGAAATTGCAGACCACCACGGTTCGAGCGGGATTTTGCCTTTCCCTTCACTTTTCCTCCTTTGCCATATCCAACCATGGCTGCTTGTGTTGGTTTGTTGATGTGAGGTGATGCGAAACGATGTGGTGTACGGTTCGGATGAGAATGATCGTTACGGCAGCGGAGAGGGGATTTTTAAGCTGACTGGCTGGCTCGAGAATTACGCATGTGTGAGACTGCGACCAATGTTTCCCTCATTTTTGACGTAGGACTACGTCTTTCATTTCTATACCGGGGTGTAAAATCAAAGTTTCGAAAACGAAAGCGTTACGCCGGAGACCGAGATTTTGAGCGTTAATAGCTCCTAAACAACTGAACGAAATGGTATGATAAACACTTCATTCGAAAGATAAAATGTCTACGCGTTATATACTTGTTACTATTTGATCCAAAAACTTGTTTCAATAGTCTTAAAATTGCTTTCAAAACAGGCTATTGAAATCACCAATCGGTATATAAGCGAGCGGCGCTCGGAAATCCACTCAGTTCTAATTGAACAGCGATTGGAGCATGTTGTCGCTGTTGCGGTGAAGCTCTTTATTTATCATGAAAGCGCGGATGAACGGTGTCACCAAGAGCCTGTTTGTGCACCCTAGGCCAGAAGGGAATCTATCAGGAGGAGAGTGATGCCACAAACGGTTCCCTGGGAAGACATCGCTACACACACATACACGCGCGGCTATTAACAGGTGGTTATCGAGTTGGCATTAACCACTGGTGGGCTTCCAGTATCGAGGAAAATGTGGAAATATCTAATCGTTACTGAAAATAATCTGCCAGTTCCTTTGGGAATTTTCAAAATATATTCATGTGAAAGAGTTTAATTGAATGTTTTCTATCCATGTAACACTGTGACCAAATATGTTTCAATCAAGTGCTATTAACAGGTGGTTATCGAGTTGGCATTAACCACTGGTGGGCTTCCAGTATCGAGGAAAATGTGGAAATATCTAATCGTTACTGAAAATAATCTGCCAGTTCCTTTGGGAATTTTCAAAATATATTCATGTGAAAGAGTTTAATTGAATGTTTTCTATCCATGTAACACTGTGACCAAATACATTTGGTTTTGTGGTTTTTCAATCAATCGCAATTAACAGGATAGCTTCAGAAGATTATTCTTCCCCATCAGTAGGATATTTCCGTATCCAATATTGTATGCGCCCGCAATCGATTATTGCTCAGTCGCCGAAAGTTCCGAGCTCAGAGAGTTCATTCCCCTCTAGTTTGCCTTCCAAATTGCCATCGTAAACCACACCTTCTCTCGATTCAATCACACACAAAAAGCATACTTAAGCGATATTCTGGTGGTGAGACACATTCATTTTTCGTGAGGACATCGACAAGACAACATCGTTGCCTAACGTGCTGGAGGAGGTGGACGGCGAAGGATCGACACATACACGCGCAGAACTCTTTCCGTTAGGATGCCATTCAGCATCGGGAAAGTTCCGGAAAGATCTAATCATTGCTGGAAAATAATCTGCCAGTTCCTCTGGGAATTTTCAAAATATATTCATGTGAAAGAGTTTAATTGAATGTTTTCTATCCATGTTACACTGTGACCAAATATGTTTCAATCAAGTGCTATTAACAGGTGGTTATCGAGTTGGCATTAACCACTGGTGGGCTTCCAGTATCGAGGAAAATGTGGAAATATCTAATCGTTACTGAAAATAATCTGCCAGTTCCTTTGGGAATTTTCAAAATATATTCATGTGAAAGAGTTTAATTGAATGTTTTCTATCCATGTTACACTGTGACCAAATATGTTTCAATCAAGTGCTATTAACAGGTGGTTATCGAGTTGGCATTAACCACTGGTGGGCTTCCAGTATCGAGGAAAATGTGGAAATAACTAATCGTTACTGAAAATAATCTGCCAGTTCCTTTGGGAATTTTCAAAATATATTCATGTGAAAGAGTTTAATTGAATGTTTTCTATCCATGTAACACTGTGACCAAATACATTTGGTTTTGTGGTTTTTCAATCAATCGCAATTAACAGGATAGCTTCAGAAGATTATTCTTCCCCATCAGTAGGATATTTCCGTATCCAATATTGTATGCGCCCGCAATCGATTATTGCTCAGTCGCCGAAAGTTCCGAGCTCAGAGAGTTCATTCCCCTCTAGTTTGCCTTCCAAATTGCCATCGTAAACCACACCTTCTCTCGATTCAATCACACACAAAAAGCATACTTAAGCGATATTCTGGTGGTGAGACACATTCATTTTTCGTGAGGACATCGACAAGACAACATCGTTGCCTAACGTGCTGGAGGAGGTGGACGGCGAAGGATCGACACATACACGCGCAGAACTCTTTCCGTTAGGATGCCATTCAGCATCGGGAAAGTTCCGGAAAGATCTAATCATTGCTGGAAAATAATCTGCCAGTTCCTCTGGGAATTTTCAAAATATATTCATGTGAAAGAGTTTAATTGAATGTTTTCTATCCATGTTACACTGTGACCAAATATGTTTCAATCAAGTGCTATTAACAGGTGGTTATCGAGTTGGCATTAACCACTGGTGGGCTTCCAGTATCGAGGAAAATGTGGAAATATCTAATCGTTACTGAAAATAATCTGCCAGTTCCTTTGGGAATTTTCAAAATATATTCATGTGAAAGAGTTTAATTGAATGTTTTCTATCCATGTAACACTGTGACCAAATACATTTGGTTTTGTGGTTTTTCAATCAATCGCAATTAACAGGATAGCTTCAGAAGATTATTCTTCCCCATCAGTAGGATATTTCCGTATCCAATATTGTATGCGCCCGCAATCGATTATTGCTCAGTCGCCGAAAGTTCCGAGCTCAGAGAGTTCATTCCCCTCTAGTTTGCCTTCCAAATTGCCATCGTAAACCACACCTTCTCTCGATTCAATCACACACAAAAAGCATACTTAAGCGATATTCTGGTGGTGAGACACATTCATTTTTCGTGAGGACATCGACAAGACAACATCGTTGCCTAACGTGCTGGAGGAGGTGGACGGCGAAGGATCGACACATACACGCGCAGAACTCTTTCCGTTAGGATGCCATTCAGCATCGGGAAAGTTCCGGAAAGATCTAATCATTGCTGGAAAATAATCTGCCAGTTCCTCTGGGAATTTTCAAAATATATTCATGTGAAAGAGTTTAATTGAATGTTTTCTATCCATGTTACACTGTGACCAAATATGTTTCAATCATGTGCTATTAACAGGTGGTTATCGAGTTGGCATTAACCACTGGTGGGCTTCCAGTATCGAGGAAAATGTGGAAATATCTAATCGTTACTGAAAATAATCTGCCAGTTCCTTTGGGAATTTTCAAAATATATTCATGTGAAAGAGTTTAATTGAATGTTTTCTATCCATGTAACACTGTGACCAAATACATTTGGTTTTCTGGTTTTTCAATCAATCGCAATTAACAGGATAGCTTCAGAAGATTATTCTTTCCCATCAGTAGGATATTTCCGTATCCAATATTGTATGCGCCCGCAATCGATTATTGCTCAGTCGCCGAAAGTTCCGAGCTCAGAGAGTTCATTCCCCTCTAGTTTGCCTTCCAAATTGCCATCGTAAACCACACCTTCTCTCGATTCAATCACACACAAAAAGCATACTTAAGCGATATTCTGGTGGTGAGACACATTCATTTTTCGTGAGGACATCGACAAGACAACATCGTTGCCTAACGTGCTGGAGGAGGTGGACGGCGAAGGATCGACACATACACGCACAGAACTCTTTCCGTTAGGATGCCATTCAGCATCGGGAAAGTTCCGGAAAGATCTAATCATTGCTGGAAAATAATCTGCCAGTTCCTCTGGGAATTTTCGAAATATATTCATGTGAAAGAGTTTAATTGAATGTTTTCTATCCATGTAACACTGTGACCAAATATATTTCAATCATGTGCTATTAACAGGTGGTTATCGAGTTGGCATTAACCACTGGTGGGCTTCCAGTATCGAGGAAAATGTGGAAATATCTAATCGTTACTGAAAATAATCTGCCAGTTCCTTTGGGAATTTTCAAAATATATTCATGTGAAAGAGTTTAATTGAATGTTTTCTATCCATGTAACACTGTGACCAAATACATTTGGTTTTGTGGTTTTTCAATCAATCGCAATTAACAGGATAGCTTCAGAAGATTATTCTTCTCCATCAGTAGGATATTTCCGTATCCAATATTGTATGCGCCCGCAATCGATTATTGCTCAGTCGCCGAAAGTTCCGAGCTCAGAGAGTTCATTCCCCTCTAGTTTGCCTTCCAAATTGCCATCGTAAACCACACCTTCTCTCGATTCAATCACACACAAAAAGCATACTTAAGCGATATTCTGGTGGTGAGACACATTCATTTTTCGTGAGGACATCGACAAGACAACATCGTTGCCTAACGTGCTGGAGGAGGTGGACGGCGAAGGATCGACACATACACGCGCATAACTCTTTCCGTTAGGATGCCATTCAGCATCGGGAAAGTTCCGGAAAGATCTAATCATTGCTGGAAAATAATCTGCCAGTTCCTCTGGGAATTTTCAAAATATATTCATGTGAAAGAGTTTAATTGAATGTTTTCTATCCATGTAACACTGTGACCAAATATATTTCAATCATGTGCTATTAACAGGTGGTTATCGAGTTGGCATTAACCACTGGTGGGCTTCCAGTATCGAGGAAAATGTGGAAATAACTAATCGTTACTGAAAATAATCTGCCAGTTCCTCTGGGAATTTTCAAAATATATTCATGTGAAAGAGTTTAATTGAATGTTTTCTATCCATGTAACACTGTGACCAAATATGTTTCAATCAAGTGCTATTAACAGATGGTTATCGAGTTAGCATTAACCACTGGTGGGCTTCCAGTATCGAGGAAAATGTGGAAATATCTAATCGTTACTGAAAATAATCTGCCAGTTCCTCTGGGAATTTAAAATTACATTCATGTGAAAGAGTTTATTTTAATGTTTTCTATCCATGAAACACTGTGACCAAATACATTTGGTTTTGTGATTTTTCAATCAATCGCAATTAACAGGATAGCTTCTGAAGATTATTCTTCCCCATCAGTAGGATATTTCCGTATCCAATATTGGATGCATAAAACCTTGTGGCTCCAACGTAACGCTCTCGTTTTCGAAGTTCTCCAAATATTCATTCATTCAGAATGAATTCAGATTCAACTTCAAACAAATGATCTCTAAATCAACGATAGTCCTACGTCACCCTTGCGGTTATACCATAGATATAACCCACTTCCTGTTTTTTCTTTTTCCTTTCCAATCGTGCTTCATTCTATTTCGCTGCTGCTCTGGTTGCCCGTTTTGGTCGGTACGATTTGAGGAGCACAAAATGGACCAATCAAAAATGGGCACATAGTGTATTTGGACAATGCTTGATATTTCACAATTATTCAATTATTTATCTCAAGAAAAATGAAATGTTATTCGTTATGATAGATGCGTAGATATATTTCCTATCAATTGATGCAAAAACCTTTGCGATCTATTGAGAAATGCTCGAGTTATAAGCGTTCCAAATCTTGCATTTTTTCCTACTTGTTCAGTGCCTAGATTTCCATTTCACCCCCTATATCTTCCGGTTAGACGTAGTCCTACGTGAAAACCCCAACCAGTTCAAGAACAAGCATAAACAAAACAAAACAGTTTATATTATATGTCATATTATGTCACTTTAGAATGCATTGGTATTGTGAAAAACTTTTAATAACTCTTTTTTGAATGGTTTAATGGCCCTGTAAAGCGCCGTGTTTTACGGTGGCTGGTTTTGCCACCAAAGCGGTCTGTATAAACAAACTTTTTCTTTCTTCTACCTGCTGCCGTTTTGCGATTGCGTTTGCCACTCGCTGAAACTAGTTGTTGCCTTGACGAGCGCCGAACCGAAGCTGCTCTGTTCTTGATGCGTGTTTTCTGATTGTCGTGAGCAGCTTTGCAAGCCAACTCGAGCACTCCGACGGTCGAAACTCTATAACCGCTGTTAGGTATACTGGTGCTCCGCCACCAATCCGTTCGGCCTAGTTACCCTTGCGGAGCAATCAATGAATGCGACCAACAGGGAACTGGAAACATGCACGGTTCGAGTGAGACTTTGCCTTTCCCTTAACTTGTCCTCCTTTGTTACGTCAACACGTCCACGTTGCTGCTTGTTTTCTTTTTATGATGTGATGCGATGCGATGCTAAACGATGCCGTACAACCACACTGGTTTACGGTTTGAAAGAAAATGAGATATTTTTTTTGGATCCGCGCGCTTTATACTCTAGCGGTACACGCTCACAGGATAGAGACCAATCGGCAGACTCAGCCAAAGGGACGAGTCCAACGAGACGAACGAATGAGCGTTAAAAGGCAGCGATGGCAAAAAAATACATTCATTATGATTTGTTCGCTCGTTGGATTCACATGCAGGCTAAAAAGGGTCCTTTTCAGGATCACAAAATTATCTTCATTCTAAAGAGTTTATTGTTTTGTTATCACTCGATATCCCCATCTTGTTCGGCTAAACCTTCCTGTTTAGCGATTTGTTGTCACTCGCCACAGCTTTCACAGTTGGAAAATTTCTTCCCATCCAGCTTTGTGACATGTTGTACAGTAAATTACATTCAATGCGACGTGCCGAAGCACCACTCAGTGTCGCATTGGAAACGATTTTAACCTGTAATTGAACATTTGCGATGACAGTGGTACAGTGTCGACTTTCAATGTGGGGTCATAATTTGGATCTCTATGTTTACAAAAATGTCCAACTAATTATGTCGCATTACATGTCCGTCCAATTAGCTAAATGTCGAACTAATTGTAAATTACTGTACTTTCAATCTGGAAACAATTTAAGAATTGGTGTAAATTGAATAATCAGGAAAGTCCCCAACTATCAATAAGCTCAGAACAACTGCCAAATTCACATACTCAGCAGATCCTGGCAAACAAATTATGAAAAAATCAAATTGTTTTTTATTATTATTTTGGATATTATTTTAGAAAGCATTGAACTATATTTCGTAAACTCTTTTTTGAAAGGTTTAATGGCCCTGATAAGCGCCTTGTTTTATGGAATGGTTCCAATTTAGAAAACTTTGTACTCGTGGTTTTGAAAAAAACCATTTCGAACGCCCTCGATGCCGCCTTGTTCTGGACTTGCCACCAAAGCAGATTGTATAAAGAACAAACTATTTTCTTCTGCTACCAGCTGCCGTTTTGCGATTGCGTTTGCCACTCACCACTCGCTGCAACTGCCTGTTGACTTGATGTCCACCGAACCGAATGTGTTCTGTTCCGAATGCGGGTTTTGTTTTCGGCGCGAGCAGCTTTGGCAGCTAACTCGATCACTTCGGCGGCCGAAACTATATAACGCCGGCTTGGTGGACTGGTGCACTGGTACTAATGCGCTCGGCCTAGCTACCCTTGCGGGGAACTCCAGACCGACACGATTCGAGCGGGTTTTGCCTTTCCCTTAATTTTTCCTCCTTTGCCATGTCCAGATTTGGCTGCTTGGTTTGGTTTGTTGATGTGTTGTGATGCGAACTGATGTGGTGTACGGTTTGAATGAGAATGATCGTTACGGCAGCGGAGCGGGGATTTTTAAGCTGACTGGCTGGCTCGAGAATTACGCATGTGTGAGACTGCGACCAATGTTTTTTCGTTCTTTTTTTTTCTTTTTCCTTTCTAATCGTGCTTCATTCTATTTCGCTGCTGCTCTGGTTGCCCGTTTTGGTCGGTACGATTTGAGGAGCACAAAATGGACCAATCAAAAATGGGCACATAGTGCATTTGGACAATGCTTGATATTTCACAATTATTCAATTATTTATCTCAAGAAAAATGAAATGTTATTCGTTATGATAGATGCGTAGATATATTTCCTATCAATTGATGCAGAAACCTTTGCGATCTATTGAGAAATGCTCGAGTTATAAACGTTCCAAATCTTGCATTTTTTCCTACTTGTTCAGTGCCTAGATTTCCATTTCACCCCCTATATCTTCCGGTTAGACGTAGTCCTACGTCAAAATATTTGGAGAACTTCGATAACGAGAGCGTTACGTTGGAGGCACAAGGTTTTATGCATCCAATATTGGATACGGAAATATCCTACTGATGGGGGAGAATAATCCTCCAAAGCTATCCTGTTAATTGCGATTGATTGAAAAATCGCAAAACCAAATGTATTTGGTCATAGTGTTACATGGATAGAAAACATTAAAATAAACTCTTTCACATAAATGTATTTTTAAATTCCTAGAGGAACTGGCAGATTATTTTCAGGATTTTTCTCGATGCTGAACGGCATCCAAACGGAAAGAATTCCGTGCGTGTATGTGTAGTGTAGCGGCTGCTTCGATGGTCACCTTCTCTTCTCCTGAAGGATCGGCTTCTCTGTGCTCCTCACTGTTTCAAACAAACTGCTTGCGTTTCAGGGCAGACCTCGATCCTTCGCCGTCCAGCACCCTCAGCAACGATGTTGTCTTGTCGATGTCCTCACGAAAAATGAATGCGTCTCACCACCAGAATATCGCTTAAGTATGCTTTTTGTGCGTGATTGAATCGAGATAAGGCGTGGTTAACGATGGCAATTTGGAAGGCAAACTAGAGGGGAATGAACTCTCTGAGCTCGGAACTTTCGGCGACTGAGCAATAATCGATTGCGGGCGCATACAATATTGGATACGGAAATATCCTACTGATGGGGAAGAATAATCTTCAGAAGCTATCCTGTTAATTGCGATTGATTGAAAAATCACAAAACCAAATGTATTTGGTCACAGTGTTACATGAATAGAAAACATTAAAATAAACTCTTTCACATGAATGTAATTTTAAATTCCCAGAGAAACTGGCGTATTATTTTCAGTAACGATTGGATATTTCCACATTTTCCTTGATACTGGAAGCCCACCAGTGGTTTATGCTAACTCGATAACCATCTGTTAATAGCACTTGATTGAAACATATTTGGTCACAGTGTTACATGGATAAAAAACATTCAAATAAACTCTTTCACATGAATGTATTTTTAAATTCCTAGAGGAACTGGCAGATTATTTTCCGGATCTTTCTCGATGCTGAATGGCATCCAAACGGAAAGAATTCCGCGCGTGTATGTGTGTGTGTAGCGGCTGCTTCGAGATCTTCCCGGGAAACCGTTTGTGGCATCACTCTCCTCCTGATGGATTCCCTTCTGGCCTAAGGTGCACAAACAGGCTCTTGGTGGCACCGTTCATCCGCGCTTTCATGATAAATGAAGAGCTTCACCACAACAGCGACAACATGCTCCAATCGCTGTTCAATTAGAACTGAGTGGATTTCCGAGCGGCGCTCGCTTATATACCGATTGGTGATTTCAATAGCCTGTTTTGAAAGCAAATTTAAGACTATTGAAACAAGTTTTTGGATCCGAAAGTAACAAGTATAGAACGCGTAGACATTTTATCTTTCGAATGAAGTGTTTATCATACCATTTTGTTCAGTTGTTTAGGAGCTATTAACACTCAAAATCTCGGTCTCCGGCGTAACGCTTTCGTTTTCGAAACTTTGATTTTACACCCCGGTATAGAAATGAAAGACGTAGTCCTACGTCAAAAGTTTGTTCTTTTTACAATCTGCTTTGGTGGCAAATCCAGAACAAGGCAGAATCGAGGGCGTTCGAAATGGTTTTTTTTTTCAAAACCACGAGTACAAAGTTTTCTAAATTGGAACCATTCCATAAAAAAAGGCGCTTTTCAGGGCCATTAAACCTTCCAAAAAAGAGTTTAGGAAATACAGTTCAATGCTTTCTACAACAATATCCAAAATAATAATAAAACACAAATTGATTTTTTCATAATTTGTTTGCCAGGATATGATGAGTATGTGAATTTGGCAGTTGTTCTGAGCTTATTGATTTTCACCAATTCTTAAATTACCTCTAGATTGAAAGTACAGTAATTTTAGTAATAGTAATTTACTTAGCTATTACATCCTTGGTGGCGACGAATCCAGTCCCAACCCTCCCAGTGCCAGTTTAGCTGCCACATCCCGTGGTGACGAAAAGTCCAGTTCCAGCCTTCCCAGTGCCAGCTAGCTACTACATCCGTGGTGGCGATGAGTCCAGTTCCAGCCCTCAAAATACCAACTAGCTACTACAATCGTGGTGGCAACAAGTCCAGTTCCAGCCCTCCCAGTGCCAGCTAACTACTACATCCGTTGTGGCGACGAGTCCAGTTCCAACCCTCCATTGCCAGCTTAGCTACTACATCCGTGGTGGCGACGAATTCAATTCCAGTCCTCCCAGTGCCAGTGCTACATCCGTGATGGCGACGAATCCAGTTCCAGTCCACCAGTGCCAGTTTATTATTTATTTCACTTCGTCTTAGATTTAAACCGTTTACGAAGTCGATCAGGCTCCGACTCCGCAGGAATACATCGATAACTTGCCGAGTTTTGATATTCGTCTACAGCAAATCACCTTCAGCCACGACGATATTTTCAAAGCCCTCTCTTCTGTTGACGCCTCGAAAGGTCCTGGTCCGGATCGAATTCCACCTTCCTTCATTAGGAATTGTGCTGCATCATTGACCATCCCTGTGAAGTTTATTTTCAATCGATCACTTCTTGGCGGCGTCTTCCCTGAGTCATGGAAGCTAGCATCCATAACCCCGATCTTCAAATCTGGAAACATTCACAGCGTGGAAAACTACCGTCCAATCTCGATACTGGACTGTTTGGCGAAAGTCCTGGAAAGACTGCTACACGATAAGCTGTACACGGCAGTCCGATCGTTAATCTCGGAATTTCAGCACGGGTTTATGAAGAAACGCTCCACCATTACCAATCTGATGACCTTCACTAACACTCTGGTTGGTGCCATCGAGAAGCGTCGTCAAGTTGATGCCGTGTATATCGATTTCTCCAAGGCGTTCGACAAAGTTCCGCATGGTCTCGCTATCACAAAACTGAGCCGCCTCGGTCTTCCTTCGTGGATTGTTCGCTGGATAGAATCGTACCTTTCGTCCAGGAAAGCTTTCGTGAAGGTTCACGATGCCACATCGAATGCGTTTCAACTACCGTCCGGGGTTCCTCAGGGTAGTCACCTTGGTCCTCTCATCTTTATACTTTTTTTAAACGATGTATGCGACCACCTAAGCTGCTGCAAGCTCTTGTATGCAGATGACCTAAAACTCTACCGCATTATCAAGACGACGGTTGATTGCCTGGCTCTGCAAGCTGATATTGAACGCTTGTCATCGTGGTGTAAGATGAACGGAATGTTGGCAAACCCAGCCAAATGCAAAATCATCACCTTCAGCCGAAGTCGAACACCGGTCACGTTCGAATATTCGATGAATGAGTCACCGCTTGTGAGAGTATGCTCTATCAAGGACCTTGGGCTACTTTTAGACAGGAAATTGAGATTCAACGAGCACATATCGATGACAGTCACTAAAGCAAACTCCATGCTTGGCTTCCTGAGAAGAAATACAGCGCAATTTGACGACGTACATGCCATGAAGTCACTGTACTGTTCTCTGGTTCGCAGCGTATTAGAGTATGGAGTGCAGATCTGGGCCCCGTATCACAGTGTGCACGTAACACGTATCGAAAAAATCCAGAAACGTTTTATAAGAAGTGCATTACGGCGGCTCCCATGGACAAATCCCGACAATCTACCGCCTTACGAACATCGATGCGCGCTCATCGGACTCCAAACTCTGTCGAGCCGGCGTAGTTTTCTGCAAAGGCTGTTCATCTACGACGTACTAAGCAACAACATCGACTGCGGCAGCATACTGCAAAATATTAATATTCACGTTCCGAACCGCCAACTCCGAAGCACTTCCTTTCTCAGAGTTCAAGGGCACCGTACTACATACGGATATAACAATCCGCTAGATAGATGCTGTAGGCTTTTTAACGATGTGCACGATATTTTTGATTTCAACATAAGTAGACTAGTTTTTAATGATAGAATTAAGAATGTCTAAATAGTCTGTGTGGTCTGTGACCAAAGATGGTAAATAAATAAATAAAAAATAAAAAAAAACGTCTCACAGACTGACAAATCTTAAATACTACCTAATATTCCTAATTCTACGTTTAAAAACATCAAAATACATTAAAATCGAAGTGTTCCCCGAGGCACATTAATTTTGAAGTCCGTGTTAGAGAAACACAGCTCGGTGGGAACAAAAATACCCGCAACTTGCATATATATTTGCAGAGGGGTTTTCCAAAGGTACATCGATTTTGAAGTCTGTGTTGGGGAAACCGTAAATCGGGCCAATCAAAACTTGGCAGTTAGGGCGTTTAGATAACGCTTGACGTTTTACAGTTATTAAATTGTTCATCTCATGAAAAATAATATTTTATTTATCGTGATAGACGCGTAGAAATATTTCCTATCAATTGATGCAAACATCTTTCCGATCTGTTAAGAAATGTTCGAGTTATAAGCATTCGAAATACGGGTAGGGTTAGCACACAAATCGGCAGAATCGTTATGGGAAAAAAGGAAGTTCTTCCAGTTTTCATGAATTTAAACCGTTTAGAGATTAGCGAATTGTAATTTATAGCATATCAAACAAATCTTAGAAAATTTCCGATTCGATTGGATTACAAGTCATGAGAATTCGTTCACAGTGAAAATAGTTATTAACGTTAACTTTATTTCATAAAAACGTGACCGGTTTTCTGATTTGGCACCCTTCCTGAAAAACGTAGTTCTACGTCAAAAAAAAACAGGAAGTGGGTTATATCTATGGTATAACCGCAAGGGTGACGTAGGACTATCGTTGATTTAGAGATCATTTGTTTAAAGTTGAATCTGAATTCATTCTGAATGAATGAATATTTGGGGGACTTCGAAAAACGAGAGTGTTACGTTGGATGCACAAGGTTTTATGCATCCAATATTGGATACGGAAATATTCTACTGATGGGGAAGAATAATCTTCAGAAGCTATTCTGTTAATTGCGATTGATCGAAAAATCACAAAACCAAATGTATTTGGTCACAGTGTTACATGGATAGAAAACATTCAAATAAACTCTTTCACATGAATGTATTTTTAAATTCCCAGAGGAATTGGCAGATTACTTTCAGTAACGATTAGATATTTCCACATTTTCCTCGATACTGGAAGCCCACCAGTGGTTAATGCTAACTCGATAACCATCTGTTAATAGCACTTGATTGAAACATATTTGGTCACAGTGTTACATGCATAGAAAACATTCAAATAAACTCTTTCACATGAATGTATTTTTAAATTCCCAGAGGAACTGGCAGATTATTTTCCGAATCTTTCTCGATGCTGAATGGCATCCAAACGGAAAGAATTCCGCGCGTGTATGTGTGTGTGTGTGTGTGTGTGTGTGTGTGTAGCGGCTGCTTCGAGATCTTCCCGGGGAACAGTTTGTGGCATATCTCTCCTCCTGATGGATTCCCTTCTGGGCTAAGGTGCACAAACAGGCTCTTGGTGACACCGTTCATTCGCGCTTTCATGATAAACGAAGAGCTTCACACAACAGCGACAACATGCTCCAATCGCTGTTCAATTAGAACTGAGTGGATTTCCGAGCGGCGCTCGCTTATATACCGATTGGTGATTTCAATAGCCTGTTTTGAAAGAAATTTTAAGACTATTGAAACAAGTTTTTGGATCAGAAAGTAACAAGTATAGAACGCGTAGACATTTTATCTATCGAATGAAGTGTTTATCATACCATTTCGTTCAGTTGTTTAGGAGCTATTAACGCTCAAAATCTCGGTCTCCGGCGTAACGCTTTCGATTTCGAAACTTTGATTTTACACCCCGGTATAGAAATGAAAGACGTAGTCCTACGTCAAAAATATGTGGAAAGATGAATGATTCAATTCTCTATCTAATGAGCATGATTTTGAAGGTTGTTATTTGAAAAACAATAAATTTATTTCAACTGAAATAATTCATTATTCATTGAATCCAGCCAGACGTTGAACACAAACTTGCACGCAACAAAAACCTTTATCCACTGAACTTTCATCCACTAACTTCACACATAGAGGCGAATGAACTGAAAACTTTAAAGCCTCTTCAAAACTTGCAAGCAAAGCAAGCAACTTCACACAAGTCCCTTAACCTCGAGTAAACCGCGAGTAATCGGTCAAATCCTTCTAACCATAGATCAAGTAATGTAAACAAAACTGAATTAGCGGCTCCACAAAGCTTCTGCGATTGAGTTGTAAGGCTTGTAAACAATTTGGAAAAACAGTGCGGTCCCAGGCGTATGTCTTACAGATTTCTTCCCGGTCCTTAAAATGTTTAATTCAAATGCAGACATCCAGTAAACGAATGTAAAATGTATTCAGCCATTCGAAATAAGAGATTCTTCGACCGTAGGAAGAAGGTGGATAGCATGGAGAGAACTCTACGTAGAATGCAATGGAACAATGGCAGCGAATGAGATAAAGGCATTGCATTTGGCCGGCCGGAAGTGATTTATGATGATCCAAATAACGACGCAGACCTAGCCGAGGATAGTGATGTTTACAAACTGTGCTGTTGAAATCCATTTTCAACCAATTGTTTGTGTCCCATACGAACGTGCAGTGTTTCGAAAAATGTCGCAAAATTTAAATGAAAGTGTTGCTTGTGACTCCGTCTCCGACTCCGTTGATGATTCCGTCATCAAGGAGGCTTCTGCGATTACGGATTTAGAAAGGGTTTTGACGTAGGACTACGTCTTTCATTTCTATACCGGGGTGTAAAATCAAAGTTTCGAAAACGAAAGCGTTACGTCGGAGACCGAGATTTTGAGCGTTAATAGCTCCTAAACAACTGAACGAAATGGTATGATAAACACTTCATTCGAAAGATAAAATGTCTACGCGTTCTATACTTGTTACTTTTGACGTGGGACTACGTCTAACCGGAATATATGGAGGGTAAAATGAAAACCTGAACACAGAACATGCAGGAAAAAATGCAAGATTTCGAATGCCTATAACTCGAACATATCTCACTGGATCGGAAAGATGTTAGCATCAGTTGATAGGGAATATTTCTACGCATCTATCGCAACTAACAAAATGTTATTTTTCATTAGATAAACAATTGAATAACTGTAAAATATTAGGCGGTATCTAAACGCCCTAACTGCCTCGTTTTGATTGGCTCGATTTACGATTTCCCTAACACAGCCATCTAAACCAAGCAGCCTTGGGGGAATCGGCATTGCAAATACATGAAAGTAGGGGGACTTTTGTTCTCAACGAAAAATGTTCCCTAACACAGACTTCAAACCCAAGCAGCGATGGAGAAATCGGCATTGCAAACACATGAAAGTAGGGGGAGCTTTTGTTCCCACCGAAATGTGTTCTGGAGGAAATCGGCATTTCAAATTCATGCAAGTCGGAGGTATTTTTGTTCCGACTGAAATGTGTTTCCCTAACACAGACTTCAAATCCATGGAGCGTGGGGAAATCGGCATTGCGAATTCATACAAGTCGGGGGTATTTCTGTTCCGATTGAAATGTGTTTCCCTAACACAGACTTCAAAACCAATGTTTCTGGGGAAATCGGCTCTGCAAATAAATGCAAACTGCGAGTACTTTTGTCCTCGCTTGCCTTCTGCAGACTGGAATATATCTGTCCTAACACGACCTTCTAAACTTAGGAACCTGGGAAAATCGTGCAGACACTAGAAGCGAATGAACTTTCCAGTTTCAAGCAAATTCGCGATTTGAGAAGTACGTACACTTGAGAGATGTAAAATTTAGAGGGAAATGTAAAATAAAATAATCGTTTGATAGTTCTTCCGTACATATATTTTGTCCTAGGCATCATACCAAACGTAAAAGGTATGACATTAAATTTACTTGTAACGAAGAACATAATCTATCACAATGCATGATTGACCTTACATGGCAATATACAATCTTTTTACTCACAAAGCATTGAATTCAATTGAATTTGGAAACTGTTTCATTCAATCAAGAATTGAAACGAATGATTGCTAACCTAAGGTAGTCCCACGTCAACCTTGCGGTTGTATCATAGATATAACCATCCAAATAAAAAAAAATAATAAATGATCCAAAAACTTGTTTCAATAGTCTTAAAATTGCTTTCAAAACAGGCTATTGAAATCACCAATCGGTATATAAGCGAGCGCCGCTCGGAAATCCACTCAGTTCTAATTGAACAGCGATTGGAGCATGTTGTCGCTGTTGTGGTGAAGCTCTTCGTTTATCATGAAAGCGCGGATGAACGGTGTCACCAAGAGCCTGTTTGTGCACCCTAGGCCAGAAGGGAATCCATCAGGAGGAGAGTGATGCCACAAACGGTTCCCCGGGAAGACATCGCTACACACACATACACGCGCGGAATTCTTTCCGTTTGGATGCCATTCAGCATTGAGAAAGTTCCGGAAAGATCTAATCTTTTCTGGAAAATAATCTGCCAGTTCCTCTGGGAATTTAAAAATACATTCATGTGAAAGAGTTTATTTGAATGTTATCTATCCATGTAACACTGTGACCAAATACATTTGGTTTTGTGATTTTTCAATCAATCGCAATTAACAGGATAGCTTCAGAAGATTATTCTTTCCCATCAGTAGGATATTTCCGTATCCAATATTGTATGCGCCCGCAATCGATTATTGCTCAGTCGCCGAAAGTTCCGAGCTCAGAGAGTTCATTCCCCTCTAGTTTGCCTTCCAAATTGCCATCGTAAACCACACCTTCTCTCGATTCAATCACACACAAAAAGCATACTTAAGCGATATTCTGGTGGTGAGACACATTCATTTTTCGTGAGGACATCGACAAGACAACATCGTTGCCTAACGTGCTGGAGGAGGTGGACGGCGAAGGATCGACACATACACGCGCAGAATTCTTTCCGTTTGGATGCCATTCAGCATCGAGAAAGTTCCGGAAAGATCTAATCATTGCTGGAAAATGATCTGCCAGTTCCTCTGGGAATTTAAAAATACATTCATGTGAAAGAGTTTATTTGAATGTTTTCTATCCATGTAACACTGTGACCAAATATTTTTCAATCAAGTACTATTAACAGGTGGTTATCGAGTTAGTATTAACCACTGGTGGGCTTCCAGTATCGAGGAAAATGTGGAAATATCTAATCGTTACTGAAAATAATCTGCCAGTTCCTCTGGGAATTTAAAAATACATTCATGTGAAAGAGTTTATTTTAATGTTTTCTATCCATGTAACACTGTGACCAAATATTTTTCAATCAAGTACTATTAACAGGTGGTTATCGAGTTAGTATTAACCACTGGTGGGCTTCCAGTATCGAGGAAAATGTGGAAATATCTAATCGTTACTGAAAATAATCTGCCAGTTCCTCTTGGAATTTAAAAATACATTCATGTGAAAGAGTTTATTTTAATGTTTTCTATCCATGTAACACTGTGACCAAATATTTTTCAATCAAGTACTATTAACAGATGGTTATCGAATTAGCATTAACCACTGGTGGGCTTCCAGTATCGAGGAAAATGTGGAAATATCTAATCGTTACTGAAAATAATCTGCTAGTTCCTCTTGGAATTTAAAAATACATTCATGTGAAAAAGTTTATTTTAATGTTTTCTATCCATGTAACACTGTGACCAAATATGTTTCAATCAAGTGCTATTAACAGATAGTTATCGAATTAGCATTAACCACAGGAGGGCTTCCAGTATCGAGGAAAATGTAGAAATATCTAATCGTTACTGAAAATAATCTGCCAGTTCCTCTGGGAATTTAAAAATACATTCATGTGAAAGAATTTATTTGAATGTTTTCTATCCATGTAACACTGTGACCAAATATTTTTCAATCAAGTACTATTAACAGATGGTTATCGAATTAGCATTAACCACTGGTGGGCTTCCAGTATCGAGGAAAATGTGGAAATATCTAATCGTTACTGAAAATAATCTGCTAGTTCCTCTTGGAATTTAAAAATACATTCATGTGAAAAAGTTTATTTTAATGTTTTCTATCCATGTAACACTGTGACCAAATATGTTTCAATCAAGTGCTATTAACAGATAGTTATCGAATTAGCATTAACCACTGGAGGGCTTCCAGTATCGAGGAAAATGTAGAAATATCTAATCGTTACTGAAAATAATCTGCCAGTTCCTCTGGGAATTTAAAAATACATTCATGTGAAAGAATTTATTTGAATGTTTTCTATCCATGTAACACTGTGACCAAATACATTTGGTTTTGAGATTTTTAAATCAATCGCAATTAACAGGATAGCTTCAGAAGATTATTCCTCCCCATCAGTAGGATATTTCCGTATCCAATATTGTATGCGCCCGCAATCGATTATTGCTCAGTCGCCGAAAGTTCCGAGCTCAGAGAGTTCATTCCCCTCTAGTTTGCCTTCCAAACTGCCATCGTAAACCACACCTTCTCTCGATTCAATCACACACAAAAAACATACCTAAGCGATATTCTGGTGGTGAGACAAATTCATTTTCAGGCATTCTTTGTGTGGACACCGACTGGACAACATCGTTGCTGGACGGGCTGGACGGCGAGGGATCGAGTGCCTATCTCAAGGCAAGAGGGTGGAGGTGGTAGCGCTGGAGTAGAGTAGAGTTTTCAAAGGGCCTTTCTCAAGGCTAGAGACGAATGAACTGCAAAAGTTTAAAGTCTCTATAATACAAGACCTTCCTTTTTTGAGACACATTCATTTTTCGTGAGGACATCGACAAGACAACATCGTTGCCTAACGTGCTGGAGGAGGTGGACGGCGAAGGATCGACACATACACGCGCAGAATTCTTTCCGTTTGGATGCCATTCAGCATCGAGAAAGTTCCGGAAAGATCTAATCATTGCTGGAAAATAATCTGCCAGTTCCTCTGGGAATTCAAAAATACATTCATGTGAAAGAGTTTATTTGAATGTTTTCTATCCGTGTAACACTGTGACCAAATATTTTTCAATCAAGTACTATTAACAGGTGGTTATCGAGTTAGTATTAACCACTGGTGGGCTTCCAGTATCGAGGAAAATGTGGAAATATCTAATCGTTGCTGGAAAATAATCTGCCAGTTCCCCTTGGAATTGAAAATTACATTCAAGCGAAAGAGTTTATTTTAATGTTTTCTATCCATAAAATATCCATATAATACATTTGGGTTTGTTATTTGTCAATCAAGTACAGTTAGCAGGTTAGCTTCTGAAAATTATTCTTCAGAACAAGGTTTTTCGTATCCTATATTGGATGCGTTAAACCTTGTGCCTCCAACGCAACGCTCTCGTTTTCGAAGTCCCCCAAATATTCATTTATTCATTCATTCAGAATGGATTTAGATTCAACTTCGAACAAATGATCTCTAAATCAACGATAGTCCTACGTCACCCTTGCGGTTATACCATAGATATATCCCACTTCCTGTTTTTTTTTTCTTTCTTTATTAAAGAGATTTTCAGCCAAAGGCAAATTCATCTCTAAGGAAAATGGAATGAATTTCATATAAAAATGCATCAATATGAAATTTGCTTCAAAAATGTATCAGGGCAAGAGGGGCATATGATAGTGTGCCGAGTTGCCTGCGTAAGTGAGGTACGATAACACCAATAAAGGGTGCATGTGATGCACTCACCGGATGGTGGAACGCAAGGTGGAGGAGTCTCGTAAGCATGACGGCCTCGGCTCGTGCATCGATAGAATACCGGGTTGCCTGCGTATGATAGAACGAACCATAACGGTTGTCCTAGGAACAAAGTTTAAAGCCTCTTAAAAACAAAGAAGGACATGTAAAATCGCATGTAAATTCCGTTTTTTGCGTTACTTTTCTTAAATGGTCAGAATTTCACGATTACATATCTCCATTTTAGTGAGTTTACCACGGCGCCACAGTATGTCAAAAATGTTTGTTAAATTGGAAGGGTTTAACAATAAAAATATATTTTAAAAATATCGAATTTAAAAATATTTAAATTTTTGAGTTAGATTTTTGAGCAGTTTTAACAGTTAACAAATATTATTTTTCCTACATAGTTGATTAGTTTCCCAAAAACTTTGTCAAATATCGTATTTTATTTAAATACGATTTAAAATTGATCATATGATAATAAAAATTGTAATTTTAAGTAGCTTAAATCATATGTACCAAGTTTCAATAAAATATAAGAGGGTAGCATCAAAATTTGCTGTTTTTCTGCTGGTTTGGCGTAGAATTGCTCTCTATGCATGATTGATTTTTACTATAGAAAGTTTAATCCAAATATTGATATTGTTTAAATATATATATTTTCTATTTTTTTTTAAATAATCCAATAGATATCACAACAACCAAAGTAGCATGACAAAGGAAAATGGGCAATAATATTCACTAACAGAGAACACTGCAAATTCCACGTCAAACATTTGTGGTAATGTGATACTTAGTATGCACAAGTTGAACACATACAATTTTTAGTGTGGTTTTCTAAATCGCTTTTCATGATTGCTCAATACATACAATTCTTTAATCATGCTAATCGTTTCTCTTACCATTTGCATTACATGCAATTGAAATTGATGAATTGGAAAATAGTTAGTGGATGAGTTTCAACAAATGTGCATATTGAGACAAATCCGACACCAAAGAATCTTCTGATGATCCACAAATGCTTCTTCTTCACACGACGACGATAAAAAGTTACGTTTCCACTTCGTACGTATGTACTTCGAAAGTGTGATTTATGTCAAGTAAATTTGATACAAACAGCTGTAAGCTACTTCCTTAAAACATTCACTAAACTAGCCTTCTTTGAACAAATAAATCATAATGCCTCGATAACAATTTACTGTTATGACTAAACACAAATAAATATAAAATAAAAAATATATATTTAGAATAGGAATATTGAGAGATATGATGATTGTAGAATGTTCAGCACTTACTTTTATCAACCTCTTCTCGAAAAAACCTATCGAAGACTACAATCGCTTGAAAAGTGCTTGTAAATAAATAAATTCAGTCAACGAATATACAGAACTGCAAATAGGAAAATCAAATAAACTCTGTTGACGGTTAATACGGAATAAGGTGATAATTAAAGTAAACCTTTGCTGACTTTATTCGGGAGCCAATGTGGTGTAGCATTAAAATTCATTGACGTAGAACTTAATGCCATGTTTTTTGGAAAATGAAGGTCAAATTCTGAAAATTAAACTACGCAATGAGAATTTTTCGACGAGTAACCGAGTTCACTATATTCAACTCATGTATATATATTATATACATTGCAGATTTGTTCTTTATCGCAAAATATTAAACCCGCAGTTTTTCATTTTTTCAATAGGGTGCCAATTTCCATTTTAGAGTGGTTCGAAAAATCCATTTTTTCGCCTGTTTCCCAAAAATTATCTTTTTTGAAAATTCATAACTTTTGAACCACTGGACCAATTTAAATCGATTTACATATAATTTTTTTTTTTGAGAAGATTTTGCTTTTATAATAATTGATTGTATTTGTTTTTTGTTGTATTCATGACTTTGAACTAGAGGGCGCTATAGTTTTTGACGTAGGACTACGTCTTTTATTTCTGTACCGAAGCCAATCTGAAGCCAATTAGTTTTTTTTTTGAGAAGATTTTGCTTTTATAATAATTGATTGTATTTGTTTTTTGTTGTATTCATGACTTTGAACTAGTTTTTAACGTAGGACTACGTCTATTATTTCTGTACCGGGTTGTAAGTTCAAAGTTTCGAAAACGAGAGAGTGACGCTGGTTTCAAGGTTTTGAACGTTAATACCTCTTCTCCAGCATTATGGTCTTCTTTTCCAATTCCATTTCTCTTCTGCAGTTGAACCGAACGAATAGGTATAAAACATGACGCTTCCTTTGCTTTCGTTCAGTTCTACCTCTACTCTACTCTCTACTCTCTACTCTCGTACAGTGAGAACTGGTTTCATTGGGACCAAGCAGACAGCTCGTAAATCTACCGGTGGTAAGGCACCACGAAAGTAGCTTGAAAAAGCGATGTGAAGAAGCCACATCTCTACCGACCGGGAACCGTCACTTTGCGTGAAATTCGTCGCTATCAGAAATCGACCGAATTGCGGATCCGCCAACTACCTTTGCAGCGTTTGGTTCGTGAAATTGCCCAGGACTTCCGCCGCCATGGCATTGCAGGAGGCAAGCGAGACATATTTAGTCGGCCTATTCGAAGATACCAATTCGTGTGCTATGCCACGCAAAACGCGTCACATCATGCCCAAGGACATCCAGCTGGCCCGTCGTATCCGAAGAGAGCGTGCTTAAACAGCCGCGCTTTCGCTTTCATCACTATTATCTTAGTACCTCAGCATATAATCAACGGCCTTTTTCAGGGACACCAAATTGGATGGATTAGAGTTCAGAAAAAAATTTGCAGGCCGAATTGAAAGAAGCATTTAGCGAAAATGGTTGTTGTTGTTGTTTTGAATTATAGAGACTTTGAGCTGTATGACAGTCGTTCATCTCTTTATTCCCCCTTTACACACCGGAGCAACAACTCAAAGTTACACAGTACTTGTAGGTAATCATTTCAGGTGGGCGCAGGCGCCTCTTTTTGATTACCCTGGTACATGCTACCAGGGTGTATGCGTTCAAGTTTGATTGCCGGGTCAAATGTACTGAATCAGGTTAGCCTCTTTAAGGAAATCCAGAGTGTCTCTTTCTTTCCGTGAGTCGTTTTGCAAAACGACATCTAGGCCACCGGTTAAGCCGTACCTCCTACGAGGGTCCACAGTCCGCATGCATTCCGTTAGAATATGCCCCACTGTCAGGCGGGTGCCGCAAGGTAGGGGGCTCTTCTTTCTTTGCTAGGAAGTTATGAGTCAACCACGTATGCCCGATGCGAAGACGCGAGAGAATTCGCTGTTGATACGTGTTGGCTTTGTCCTTCCATTTGCCGGTTGATGCTTTGATTCTACGAAACTGCAGGTTCCTTTCACAATTCCATTCCGCCTTCCAAGTGAGGAGAATGAAAAGGTTCGCCCTTCTAATGAGGTCCTTACCAGGTATACCCATACTGGTAATGGAACCTCTCTGCCCTTCGTTAGCAAGCCGATTGGCTTCCTCGTTCCCCGGGTCCCGGTGTGACCCGGAATCCAACATAGGATCGAACTACTTCCTCTCAGCTGCTCTTCAATTTCTTGAATGATGGGGTGTTTGATATTACCACCCTCTACAGCTTTGAGGACGCTCGCCGAATCCGAACAAACAACGACGCTATTAGCATCGGTGACGCTCTCTAATGCCAACTTAATTGCGAGAGCTTCGCACGAGAAGATGCTAAACTCATTGGGAACTCTCATGCTAATCTAAGTATTACCGTTGAATAAAGCGTAAGGCGAGTAAGGAGTAATGACTGAGGCGTCATCGGTGATGGACCCTTCAGTATAGACAATGCGTTTGTTAGCAAAGTCGGTACGTAGGGCCTCGTTCACCACTGCTTGCACCTTTTGGGAGTAATCCCCAGCCGTAACGAACCGTTTTATCCTCCAGCTAATGGTGGGAGGAACGGCATCCCAGGCTCTAGGATAGCATCGACTTAACCGCATGGGGCGAGGCAGTATCTCCCCCGTTAGGGTTTGATATTTTTGCCTGGCACTTACCCCGTATGGGGTATCAAGCGATAGGTTGGCTGGGCACTCTTTCCACCTGACTAGCGCATGGACCATCCTCTGCACACATACCATCTCGAATCTATTTCAGCTAGTAAACTCTTAATAGGACTACTGTAAAACGCATTCGTGATTATGCGAATTCCGCTGTTATAGGCTGATTCCAGCATTTAAAAATATTTATCCGCTTTACTAGCGAGGATGATACCGTACACCAGTCGTGGGATAGTCCAGCTTTTGGAAATATTCAAGAGGGAGTCTCGTGGGCTGCCTTCAGCCTTCCTTGATTCGTTTTTAAAACGTTCAGGTGATCCGCCAGTTCTTGACCAGTTTTGCATTGAGCTTGAAATTCAAGTTTCTATCAACAGTAACTCCGAGGAGTGTAGCGTTGTATTCCTCTGGGATAGCTTTGCCATTCATAAAAATAGGAGCTCTTTGTGCACCCTTAGCCCGTCGTCTTATTGACAAAATACTTGATTTCTCACTAGAAATCGTGAACAACTTCCTCTGCCCACATCGATACACTTTTGACTGCGCTTTGCAATCGATTGCTGGATTTCGGTACTAAGCCTGATGATATTAGAAGTATGTCATCTGCATAGAGGATAACCTTCACTCCATCAGGAATGAAATCGAATTCATTGCTACCAGGAAAAGAGTGACCGATAGGATTGCACCTTGGGGAACTCCGTTTTCGGCAATTTTCTCGCTGGAGAGGCAATCCCCAACTGCTACTTTGGAAGTTCTCTCGGTTAGAAAGCTAGCAAGGTATGCCATCATTCTTCTCGCAAAACTCCAGTTCGCAAGCGTTGCCAGAATATGGCGTCGCCACACCTGGTCGTAAGCTTTAGTAATGTCTAAGAGAGCACAGGTGCTAAAATGTGAGGGCTTGAAATGCTAATGGAGGCATACTTCAAGTTTACTAGATAGCTTTCGACTCCCTTACCAGAGCGGAATCCAAACTGCCGTTCGTCCAAGAGCTTCTCCCTTTCCAGCGCCTCGGTCAGTTTTCTGTTAACCATCTTTTCCATCACCTTTCCCACGCAGCTGAGTAACGTTATGGGTCTATAGCCACTGACACTAGATGTTTTCTCATTGGACTTGTGTAAAGGTATTACGATTCCAGTCTTCCACACTCTAGGGATGGTGCCACGCATCCATATATCGTTATATACTTGCAGTAGCAAGCATTTCGCCGCGATTGGGAAGTGGACTTACTTATTGTGAAAGGATTCCGAGGAAGCCCTTCCTCATTCTTGGCCTCTAGGACCAGAAAGGTGGTACCGCACACCAAACTTGTTAACGCACTACTACTATCTACCATGTGGGGATAGATAGTCTTCTTCTTATTGAATTTAGGTTTTGGTTTGGCTGAACTCATACAAGGACCCACGAGTCGCTAGGGAAACACCGGTCCGCTGTGCCAGAGCCCTGCAGTAACACAGTAAGGGCAACATTACTGTGGGGGGTGCCTTAGTACCCCACAGGTACCGTTAACGACTCCGTACTTATATCGCCCCCTCCGCCATTCATCCATTGGCACGGTTACTGCACACCGAGGAATTAGGGGCCCGAATAGTCCATTTAGCGTTACCCAGGCTGCACCACGAGACTACGCTACAGCCACGGACTACGCTACAGCCCAGCGAAAATGGTGATGTCGATGATAATTCGATACCGATGGACGCCATTGACTATGGATTTGATAATGACGAATACGAAGTATATGATAGTGGATATTA
This sequence comes from Toxorhynchites rutilus septentrionalis, assembly GCF_029784135.1. Classification (NCBI taxonomy): domain Eukaryota; kingdom Metazoa; phylum Arthropoda; class Insecta; order Diptera; family Culicidae; genus Toxorhynchites; species Toxorhynchites rutilus. The sequence goes on from NC_073745.1 coordinate 172,589,984, forward strand.
TACCATATCGAAGAAATTACTTTTATGAAAGCTGCGTTATAAAATTATTTGTGTACGAATGCCGCAATCGATAGTCGATTCTAATTTGCGATGGGTATTTCTCGGAGGACTCGATTCCTCCTTTAAGCATTAATAATCTCTTTCTGGCAAAACGAAGTGGTATGATAATCACATTATTCGAAAGATAAAATGCAGAAGTTTCCTGTCAATCTCTTTTCAACCTCCAACATCTCTTTCTCCGTTTGTCGTTTTCCAAATACATTTCTCCTCTGCAGTCGGACCTAACGGAGCATTTAGCAAAACCGCGGTATCGATGACAATTCGATACCGATGGGTGCCATTGACTATGATTTGATAATGAAGGATATTATATTACATATCAATATTTGTTTACGAATGCTGCAATCGATCGCCGTTATTGGGAAGTTGGAAAGGGGGTCTTATTTTTACTGTGTGATTCCGAGGAATCCATTCCTTCTCAAGGGTTAATAATCCTGCCCCGGATCAACGATGATTCCAACTGTCGGGGCTTGGGGAGTGGGTACTATTTGCGCTGGGTATTTCTAAGGAGGAATCGATTCCTTCTTTGGGCGTTAATAATTCTTTTACGGCTAAACGAAGTGGTATGATAATCACTTTATTCGTAAGATGAAATGTCTAAGATTTATATGCTTGTTACTTATTTATTGCTAAGTCAACGTTAGTCCTACGTCCACCTTGCGGTTATATCAAAGATATAACTCACTTCTAGTTTTTATATTTTGAGGATTTTTTACAATAACATATCCATAAATCAGAGATGTATTTTTTTTCGTTTTAAAGTCATGAATTTTCGAATGAATCTATATACATAAAAATGGATTTCTGTCTGTCTGTCTGTCTGATTCTTGTGGACTCAGAAACTACTGAACCGATCTACATGAAAATTGGTATGTAGGGGTTTTTGGGGCCGGGGAAGGTTTTCGTGATAGTTTGTGACCCCTCTCCCCCTCTAAGAGGGGGGGGGCACTGTCATACAAATGATACACAAATTTCTACATTACTCGAAAATTAATCAAGCAACTGAGACGAATTTTGGCATATGAAGGTTTTAGGGTGCAATAAATGATTCTATGGTGGTTAGATTCTCCACCCCCCTCTCTAAGAGTGGACTGCCATATAAATGAAATATTTTTTTTTTGCATTACTCGAGAATTAGACAAAGAAAATGAAACCAAATTTGGCATTTGAAGGTTTTAGGATGCAGTAAATGTTTCTATGGTGGTTGGACTCTCCACCCCCCTATACTGCTATACAAATGAAACACAAATTTATGCATTACTCAAGAATTTATCAAGCAAATGAAACCAAATTTGGCATGTGAAGGCTTTACGGGGCACGAAACGTTTCTATGGTGAATACACTCCTCCTCCCTCTCTAAGAGAAGCTGCCATACGAACGAAACGCAAACTTCTGCATAATCCGAGAACTAATCAAGCACAATTTGGGATGTGAGTTTGAAATGACAATTGAAAATTTTCGGAAAACTCTGAAGCAAAAAGGGAAAATTCGGAAAATCAATTCCCATATGTTTCACAATTACATAGTGACAAGTGCTGTTAGTCCATTTGATGTTTGCGCTATCGAAATTGATCTTTATTCGCAACTGGAAATGGAACACACTCCTATATCTTCTTCTATCTATACCAATAAAAAACAGGAAGTGGGTTACATCTATGGTATAACCGCAAGGGTGACGTAGGACTATCATTGATTTATAGATCATTTGTTTGAAGTTGAATCTAAATCCGTTCTGAATGAAAGAATAAATGAATATTTGGGGGACTTCAAAAACGAGAGCGTTACGTTGGAGGCTCAAGTTTTCATGCATCCAATATAGGATACGAAAAACAGGAAGTGGGTTATATCTATGGTATAACCGCAAGGGTGACCTAGGACTATCGTTGATTTAGAGATCATTTGTATGAAGTTGAATCTGAATTCATTCTGAATGAATGAATATTTGGAGAACATCGAAAACGAGAGCGTTACGTTGGAGGCACAAGGTTTTATGCATCCAATATTGGATACGGAAATATCCTACTGATGGGGAAGAATAATCTTCAGAAGCTATCCTGTTGATTGCGATTGATTGAAAAACCACAAAACCAAATGTATTTGGTCACAGTGTTACATGGATAGAAAACATTCAATTAAACTCTTTCACATGAATATATTTTGAAAATTCCCAAAGGAACTGGCAGATTATTTTCAGTAACGATTAGATATTTCCACATTTTCCTCGATACTGGAAGCCCACCAGTGATTAATGCCAACTCGATAACCACCTGTTAATAGCACTTGATTGAAACATATTTGGTCACAGTGTTACATGGATAGAAAACATTCAATTAAACTCTTTCACATGAATACATTTTGAAAATTCCCAGAGGAACTGGCAGATTATTTTCAGTAACGATTAGTTATTTCCACATTTTCCTCGATACTGGAAGCCCACCAGTGGTTAATGCCAACTCGATAACCACCTGTTAATAGCACTTGATTGAAACATATTTGGTCACAGTGTTACATGGATAGAAAACATTCAATTAAACTCTTTCACATGAATATATTTTGAAAATTCCCAGAGGAACTGGCAGATTATTTTCAGTAACGATTAGTTATTTCCACATTTTCCTCGATACTGGAAGCCCACCAGTGGTTAATGCCAACTCGATAACCACCTGTTAATAGCACTTGATTGAAACATATTTGGTCACAGTGTTACATGGATAGAAAACATTCAATTAAATTCATTTACATGAATATATTTTGAAAATTCCCAAAGGAACTGGCAGATTATTTTCAATAACGATTAGATATTTCCACATTTTCCTCGATACTGGAAGCCCACCAGTGGTTAATGCCAACTCGATAACCACCTGTTAATAGCACTTGATTGAAACATATTTGGTCACAGTGTTACATGGATAGAAAACATTCAATTAAACTCTTTCACATGAATATATTTTGAAAATTCCCAGAGGAACTGGCAGATTATTTTCAGTAACGATTAGATATTTCCACATTTTCCTCGATACTGGAAGCCCACCAGTGGTTAATGCCAACTCGATAACCACCTGTTAATAGCACTTGATTGAAACATATTTGGTCACAGTGTTACATGGATAGAAAACATTCAATTAAACTCTTTCACATGAATATATTTTGAAAATTCCCAAAGGAACTGGCAGATTATTTTCAGTAACGATTAGATATTTCCACATTTTCCTCGATACTGGAAGCCCACCAGTGGTTAATGCTAACTCGATAACCACCTGTTAATAGCACTTGATTGAAACATATTTGGTCACAGTGTTACATGGATAGAAAACATTCAATTAAACTCTTTCACATGAATATATTTTGAAAATTCCTAGAGGAACTGGCAGATTATTTTCAGTAACGATTAGATATTTCCACATTTTCCTCGATACTGGAAGCCCACCAGTGGTTAATACCAACTCGATAACCACCTGTTAATAGCACTTGGTTGAAACAAATTTGGTCACAGTGTAACCTGGATAGAAAAGACGGGTGGGTAATGTCAGGGACATAACCGGAGTGACGTAGGACTATACAAAGGGGACAGCTTTTGTTAAATATATATTTTAAATATATTGTTTTATTTTCTTCTCCTACGTGAATACCTACCTATCTACCTGAAAAATGGATTAGTTTACTGTTTACTCTTTATGAATATGTTGAGGGTTGAAAAGAACCTTTGGTGTTGTGTTTTTGTTATCACTCGATATTCCCATCTTGTTCGGTTAAACCTTCCTGTTTAGCTATTACGTTTGCCACTCGCCACAGCTTTCACAGTTGGAAAATTTCTTCCTATCCAGCTTGTGACATATTGTTCAGTAAATTACATTTAATGCGACGTGCCGGAGAAGCAGTTTGCCACTCACTGAAACTAATTGTTGCCTTGATGAGCGCCGAACCGAAGCTGCTCTGTTCTTGATGCGGGTTTTCTGATTGTCGTGAGCAGCTTTGCAAGCAAACTCGAGCACTCCGACGGCCGAAACTCTATAATCGCTGTTAGGTATACTGGTGCTCCGGCACCAATCCGTTCGGCCTAGTTACCCTTGCGGAGCAATCAGTGAATGCGACCAACAGAGAACTGGAGACCTGCACGGTTCGAGTGAGACTTTGCCTTTTCCTTAACTTGTCCTCCTTTGTTACGTCCACGGTGCCGATGCCGTACAACCACAAGGGGTTTACGGTTTGAAAGAAAATAAGATATTTTTTTGGGGTCCGCGTGTTTTATACTCTAGCGGTACACACTCACAGGATAGAGACAAATCGGCAGACTCAGCCAGAGGGGCGAGTCCAACGAGACGAACGAATGAGCGTTAAAAGGGAGCGATGGCAAAAAAAAAATACATTCATTACGATTTGTTCGCTCGTTGGATTCACATGCAGGCTGAAAAGGGTCCTTTTCAGGATCACAAAATTATCTTCAATCTAAAGAGTTTATTGTTTTGTTGTCACTCGATATCCCCATCTTGTTCGGCTAAACCTTTCTGTTTAGCGATTGCATTTGCCACTCGCCTCATCTTTCACAGTTGGAAAATTTCTTCCCATCCAGCTTGTGACATATTTTACAGTAAATTACATTCAATGCAACGTACCGAAGCGCCACTCAGTGTCGCATTGGAGGCGATTTGAACCTGTAATTGAACATTTGCGATGACAGTGGTACAGTGTCGACTTTCAATGTGCGGTCATAATTTGGATCTCTATGTTCACAAAAATGTCCAACTAAATAAGTCGCATTACATGTCCGTCCAATTAGCTAAATGTCGAACTAATTGTAAATTACTGTACTTTCAATCTGGAAACAATTTAAGAGTTGGTGAAAATTGAATAATCTTGAAAGTCCCCAACTATCAATAAGCTCAGAACTACTGCCAAATTCACATACTCATCAGATCCTGGCAAACAAATTATGAAAACATCAATTTGTGTTTTATTATTATTTTGGATAATGTTTTAGAACGCATTGAACTTTATTTCCTAAACTCTTTTTTTGGAAGGTTTAATGGCCCTGAAAAGCGCCTTGTTTTATGGAATGGTTCCAATTTAGAAAACTTAGTACTCGTGGTTTTGAAAAAAAAAACCATTTCGAACGCCCTCGAAGCCGCCTTGTTCTGGATTTGCCACCAAAGCAGATTGTAAAAAGAACAAACTTTTTTCTTCTGCTACCTGCTGCCGTTTTGCGATTGCGTTTGCCACTCGCCACTCGCTGCAACTGCCTGTTGTTGTCTTGATGTGTTCTGTTCTGAATGCGGTTTTTCTTATCGTCGCGAGCAGCTTTACCAGCCAACTCGATCACTTCGGCGGCCGAAACTATATAACGGCGGCGACTGGTGCACTGGTATTAACGCGCTCGACCTAGCTACCCTTGCGGGGAACTCCATATCAACACGGTTCGAGCGGGACTTTGCCTTTCCCTTCACTTTTCCTCCTTTACCATGTCCAGACATGGGTGCTTGGGTTGGTTTGTTGATGTGTTGTGATGCGAACCGATGTGGTGTACGGTTTGAATGAGAATGATCGTTACGGCAGCGGAGCGGGGATTTTTAAGCTGACTGGCTGCCTCGAGAATTACGCATGTGTGAGACTGCGACCAATGTTTCGTTCATTTTTTTCTTTTTCCTTTCCAATCGTGCTTCATTCTATTTCGCTGCTGCTCTGGTTGCCCGTTTTGGTCGGTACGATTTGAGGAGCACAAAATGGACCAATCAAAAATGGGCACATAGTGCATTTGGACAATGCTTGATATTTCACAATTATTCAATTATTTATCTCAAGAAAAATGAAATGTTATTCGTTATGATAGATGCGTAGATATATTTCCTATCAATTGATGCAAAAACCTTTGCGATCTATTGAGAAATGCTCGAGTTATAAGCGTTCCAAATCTTGCATTTTTTCGTACTTGTTCAGTGCCTAGATTTCCATTTCACCCCCTATATCTTCCGGTTAGACGTAGTCCTACGTCAAAACATTCAATTAAACTCTTTCACATGAATATATTTTGAAAATTCCCAAAGGAACTGGCAGATTATTTTCCAGCAATGATTAGATCTTTCCGGAACTTTCTCGATACTGGAAATGAAATGAAATACAGTTTGAATAGATAATAAAATATAGTGGTTTTGAATTTAATGGTATATAGTATAGCTGAAAAATGGAGAGGTTTATTTAATGAATTTATCCTCCTTGGTGAGTGTGGCTGTAGGAATAGGAAGTTGATTAAAGTATAATGTAATGGATAGAAGATAGATGTGGGTATGAAAGTATATATTATATTATTTGTTATTTATTATTATTGAATGCGTGTATATACATGTATGAATACCTTCCTTCCGACCCGTACATACATGTGTATACACACATAAACACGCATACATGACTGTGGCGAACTTTAATAAGCAATTTCCAAGGTATTTAGTATTTCGGTTTAGATTTTACCAAAGAAGTCGGTTTCTTTCAGAAACGCAATTAAATTGGTTTCTTGGGTCTCGTCTCTACTGAGGATATCTCGGAGACTCTGACCTATGTTGTGTCGGACTCGAGCATCTTTGGTATGTTGACATTCAAGTAAAAGATGGCTAACGGAAACCGGAGCTTCGTTGCAAGCACATTGGGGTTCTTCGGCTCTGCAGAACAAGTGTGAGTGGGTGAAGTTAGTGTGCCCAATTCGAAGACGGGTAAGGACTTGCCTTTCCCTACTATTGAGACGGTCCTCCCAAGGGAGAGTGGAATTTTTGATTTTATGAAGATGAGTGGGACGGCTGTTTATCCAACCTATGTCCCAACTTTCACGGACTTGCTGTTTTACCCAGCGGACAATGTCAGATGGAGGACAGGGCATGTCTGGGGGTTCTATTTTGCTGCCCTTGCCGGCCAGTATGTCGGCGGCTGTGTTTCCGCGGATTCCTGAGTGACCAGGAACCCAGCAGAAGGAGATGTTTTTATTTGAAGCAGCCTCTTCTGTTTGTTTAATCCATGGGTGTTTGCTGTTTCCACTCAGAAGATCGTGGAGACAGCTAGCTGAGTCGGAGAATATTATGGTAGGAAGGAAATCATGGGTGCATTCTTGGGTAGCTATTAAAAGGGCGAAAGCTTCCGCACTGAAGATGGAGCATTGCGATCGATGGGAATTCTTTCGATTTCCGTTTTGTGGGTTAGAAAGGTTTGGTCGTAGTTTTGATTGGAGGAGGCGGAAGCAAAGAAATCTCCAAACGCCTCGGCGATGATTTTCCGGTCATTGGTGTATTGACCGTTAATTAGAAGATTATATTCTTTGCTTCTTTTCTTTCCATGAAGCCTGCCAATCTTACTCCATAACTCCTTTGTTGACGCTAATTTCGCTGACGAATTTAACCCAACTGTTGTGCTTGGCTGTGTTGATAGCAGTCTTAGCTTCTTTGCGAGCCCTTTGGAACTCTGTAAGCAGAGTGGGTCTCAGTGGGCTGTCCGGATGGGCCTTTCTTAATTTGCGTAGGGCCTTACGTCGACCTTTGATCGCTGCCTTCAGCTCAGGCGACCACCATAGGACACATTTCCTGCCAGGGATGCCACTGGTTCTGGGGATGTGCACCATTCCAACTTCTAGGACAACTTTGGAGAATTCCTCGGCTGTCCAAACTCGTTTAGCGGAGAGGCGGTTTTCAATGTCAAACTGATAGCCAGCCCAGTCAGCGTATTCAAATTTCCATCTTGGCCTTGTTGAAAACTCTGGAGAAGTTTGGCCGAAGGAAGTGAAGATTGGAAAATGATCGCTTCCGCAAGTATCATCGTGGATGTTCCAAGAAAGTTTTGAAGATAGTTTGTCTGATACTATAGTGAGATCGATGGCTGAAGTAGTACCAGAATAATGGGTTCTGGTGTGTTGGCCGTTGTTAAGAAGGAGAAGAGAATGGTCGGATATGAAATCCTCAATGATGGATCCTTTTCGATCGAGGTATGCACCTCCCCAGGCGTATGAGTGGGCGTTGAAATCACCCATAAGCATGATTGGGGCGGGAAGTTGGGCGAACAGATGGTCCAGTTGTCCGCGTAGAGTGTTCGGATCGGAATCATTAGTGATGTAGATGCTAACGACGGTGATTGGAAAGGGGTGTTTAATGCGCACTACCACTGCCTGAAGATCAGTGGTAATGGGAAGAAGATCATGTGGAGTGCCATCTTTGATTGCGATTGCAACTCCGTTTTTTAAGGGGTTGGGACCCTCTTTGAAATATGTGATATATTTTGAGATGAAGTGTTTATTGAAGTTGTTTGGTGTCATAGTTTCTTGAAGGGCTATGACTGTGGGATTAGAGTTTGAAATAAGCATTTTCAATTTCAGAATATTTCGTCGGATACTTCTGATGTTCCATTGTATCCCGAATTTCTGTGTTGGAGTGAATGTGTTGGTGTTTTTAACTCTAATTCCTAAGTCTTAATTGTGTGTGTGTTTGAACTATTCAAAGAGAATTAGTTCGATGGTCCTTTACCCTTGGAAAGAGAAGCTTTCTTTGAGGTATTGGTGTTGTTTTTGTTTGGTGTAGAAGTCTTTGGAGTGTTTGTTGTGTTTGTGTTGTTTTTTGTTGAATGTGCGTTGCTGTTGTTGTTATTGTTGTTTTTTGTTTGATGTGTGTTGTTGTTGTTGTTGTTTTCTGTTGGGGTTGTATTTTTATTTGTTGTTGGTGTCTGTCTTTGTTCATTCTTAGTTCTTTTCTTGTCCTTGTTTGTTTGGGTCTCATCTTCAGATTTTTGATCTGACTCTGAGGATGATCCTTTAGTTATTTTTCTTTTGTTTTTATTTTTGTTTGGAACATCAGAAGTGTCCATTGAAATGACTGATTCGTTTTCGGATTCAGTTGTTGAGCTATCAGTTGTCGACTCTGTCATTGAGGTATCGATTGTAGTGTCAATTGGGGGTGTGCTTTCGCGGCTAGAAGAGGCCGAAGCGGCCGAGGCGCAGTTACATTTGCAATTGCAGCTGGGTGTGGGCTTTTGCAAGTTGGAGAGTCTGTCTTGCAGAACACTTGCAAAAGTTGGTCCGTTATTTTGACCGTTGAACTTTTCTTTCGCCTCTTTATAGGAGATACTATAGTCGATTCTGATTTTGGTTATATTGTTTTCAGATTGCCATACGGGGCATTTCCTGTTCGAAGAGGAATGGTCCCCTTGGCAATTCAAGCAAAATGCTGAAGCGTTGCAGGTTTTAATTCCATCCTTTTGTTCTGGATGTTCCTGTCCACAATTTCGCAAAGCGGGTTCTCGCGTTTGCATCGCTTGCTCGTATGTCCAAATTTATAGCATTTGAAACATTGCATTGGGTTGGGATAGAAATTTCTAGTCCCAGCCCGAATAAATCCGAAGTTAATAAAATCGGGAACAACAGTTCCACGAATTGTCAAAATGAGAGTAGCGGTTGGGATAACAATGTTATTCTCCTTCCTGGTGATTCGCTTGACATCGATCACACCTTGATCGGAAAGCTCTGTAATTAGTTCAGGTTCTTTGATGTCAATGGCATCACGGCAAGTAACAACGCATTTACGTTGATTTAGAGTAGGGTGGTAAATTACTTCGATAGGGGTTTCATCGATCAATTTGTTGATTAAAAGGAGCTTACCAATTATATCCTCGTCCTTGGCCGTAAGGATATACTGCGTCCTCTTTTTGTCGTCCCGTTGCGGTCGCGCTGTGTAGTATTTCTTTCCTACAGCGTTGGCGATCGTCTTACTCACGACGAACGGGTTAGTCGGGATCACGTTCTCTCCTGTGGCACGAAGTAACAGGATCTGTAGGTCGCCGTTCAGTGGGTCGGCCCACCTTGGAGCAGTACGTTGGGTAGGTTTACCCTCGTACAAATTTGTAGCCCGGCCTCCCGGAGGCCCGGAGCTACTGGAAGCCATGCTGTTGTCGGCTACCCCCTAGGTATAGCCGACAGATCGATTTATTATTTAAAGGAGAGAACACTTATGAGGGCTTTTCACTTTGGGATATTATCTAGAAAAACACTGTCACTTTTTTTATAGAGCTCTTACAAAAACCACCAATAATCGCGAACAATTTAGGGGAATAAACTTTTGAATTTGTTTTCCTTCAGTCACTTCACCGTCCGTAATGCGTGTTTTCTTTTTAGTTTTTTTGTTTATGTTAAAAATCACTACGATACTAGAAGAGAAACTGGCACCACTGCCCAAAGGGAAAAGGGGGCGTGGCGTCGGTGACGCCGCAAAAGCGCGCGCTTTTCCGGTTTGCCGGCAAGCGCCCGCTCCTAACGGTCGAAACTAGCCGTTGCTATCTGCTTCTCCTTCTGCTGCCACTTAAAAATAATTAAAGTTAACTCCTTCGGAATCGCCAGGGGGAGACGTCCTAGTCCGCTGTCCAAAACGCCAAACTGCCGAGCTGAAAGAAAACGCGACCTTGTCGGTCGGAGGTTAAAATCAGTATGTCCAGCACGTTAGGCAACGATGTTGTCTTGTCGATGTCCTCACGAAAAATGAATGTGTCTCACCACCAGAATATCGCTTAAGTATGCTTTTTGTGTGTGATTGAATCGAGAGAAGGTGTGGTTTACAATGGCAATTTGGAAGGCAAACTAGAGGGGAATGAACTCTCTGAGCTCGGAACTTTCGGCGACTGAGCAATAATCGATTGCGGGCGCATACAATATTGGATACGGAAATATCCTACTGATGGGGAAGAATAATCTTCTGAAGCTATCCTGTTAATTGCGATTGATTGAAAAACCACAAAACCAAATGTATTTGGTCACAGTGTTACATGGATAGAAAACATTCAATTAAACTCTTTCACATGAATATATTTTGAAAATTCCCAAAGGAACTGGCAGATTATTTTCAGTAACGATTAGATATTTCCACATTTTCCTCGATACTGGAAGCCCACCATTGGTTAATGCCAACTCGATAACCACCTGTTAATAGCACTTGATTGAAACATATTTGGTCACAGTGTAACATGGATAGAAAACATTCAATTAAACTCTTTCACATGAATATATTTTGAAAATTCCCAAAGGAACTGGCAGATTATTTTCAGTAACGATTAGATATTTCCACATTTTCCTCGATACTGGAAGCCCACCAGTGGTTAATGCCAACTCGATAACCACCTGTTAATAGCACTTGATTGAAACATATTTGGTCACAGTGTTACATGGATAGAAAACATTCAATTAAACTCTTTCACATGAATATATTTTGAAAATTCCCAGAGGAACTGGCAGATTATTTTCAGTAACGATTAGATATTTCCACATTATCCTCGATACTGGAAGCCCACCAGTGGTTAATGCCAACTCGATAACCACCTGTTAATAGCCGCGCGTGTATGTGTGTGTAGCGATGTCTTCCCAGGGAACCGTTTGTGGCATCACTCTCCTCCTGATAGATTCCCTTCTGGCCTAGAGTGCACAAACAGGCTCTTGGTGGCACCGTTCATCCGCGCTTTCATGATAAATAAAGAGCTTCACCGCAGCAGCGACAACATGCTCCAATCGCTGAACTTTGATTTTACACCCCGGTATAGAAATGAAAGACGTAGTCCTATGCAAAACCTTGTTCTGAAGAATAATCTTCAGAAGCTAACCTGCTAACTGTACTTGATTCACAAATCACAAACCCAAATGTATTATATAGATATTTCCACATTTTCCTCGATACTGGAAGCCCACCAGTGGTTAATACTAACTCGATAACCACCTGTTAATAGTACTTGATTGAAAAAAACAGGAAGTGGGATATATCTATGGTATAACCGCAAGGGTGACGTAGGACTATCGTTGATTTAGAGATCGTTTGTATGAAGTTGAATCTGAATACATTCTGAATGAATGAATATTTGGAGAACTTCGAAAACGAGAGCGTTACGTTGGAGGCACAAGGTTTTATGCATCCAATATTGGATACGGAAATATCCTACTGATGGGGAAGAATAATCTTCAGAAGCTATCCTGTTGATTGCGATTGATTGAAAAATCACAAAACCTAATGTATTTGGTCACAGTGTTACATGGATAGAAAACATTAAAATAAACTCTTTCATATGAATGTAATTTTAAATTCCCAGAGGAACTGGCAGATTATTTTCAGTAACGATTAGATATTTCCACATTTTCCTCGATACTGGAAGCCCACCAGTGGTTAATGCTAACTCGATAACCATCTGTTAATAGCACTTGTTTGAAACATATTTGGTCACAGTGTTACATGGATCGAAAACATTCAAATAAACTCTTTCACATGAATGTATTTTTAAATTCCTAGAGGAACTGGCAGATTATTTTCCGGATCTTTCTCGATCCAAACGGAAAGAATTCCGTGCGTGTATGTGTGTGTGTGTAGCGGCTGCTTCGAGATCTTCCCGGGGAACCGTTTGTAGCATCACTCTCCTCCTGATGGATTCCCTTCTGGCCTAAGGTGCACAAACATGCTCTTGGTGACACCGTTCATCCGCGCTTTCATGATAAATGAAGAGCTTCACCACAACAGCGACAACATGCTCCAATCGCTGTTCAATTAGAACTGAGTGGATTTCCGAGCGGCGCTCGCTTATATACCGATTGGTGATTTCAATAGCCTATTTTGAAAGCAAATTTAAGACTATTGAAACAAGTTTTTGGATCAGAAAGTAACAAGTATAGAACGCGTAGACATTTTATCTTTCGAATGAAGTGTTTATCATACCATTTCGTTCAGTTGTTTAGGAGCTATTAACACTCAAAATCTCGGTCTCCGGCGTAACGCTTTCGTTTTCGAAACTTTGATTTTACACCCCGGTATAGAAATGAAAGACGTAGTCCTACGTCAAAAGACGGGTGGGTAATGTCGGGGACATAACCGGAGTAGGACCGAATGTGGTATGTTCTGTAGGCGGGTTTTCTTATTGTCGTGAACAGCTTTACAAGCCAACTCGAGCACTCCGGCGGCCGAAATATATTTCTCACAGCGGTTTTCCACAGAGTTTCCTCTATAACCGCTGTTAGGTATACTGCTGCTCCGGTACCAATCCATTCGGCCTAGTTACCCTTGCGGAGCAATCAGTGAATGCGACCAACAGAGAACTGCAAACCTGCACGGTTCGAGTGGGACTTTGCCTTTCCTTTAACTTGTCCTCCTTTGTCACGTCCACACGTCCACGTTGCTGCTTGTGTTGCTTTGTTGATGTGATACGATGCGATGTGTAACGATGCCATACAACCACATTGATTTACAGTTTGAATGAGAATGAGATATTTTTCAGCGGGTCCGTGCGTTTTGTACTTTAGCGGTACACGCTCACAGGATAGAGACAAATCGGCAGACTCAGCCAAAGGGGCGAGTTCAACGAGACGAACGAATGAGCGTTAAAAGGCAGCGATGGCAAAAAAATACATTCATTACGATTTGTTCGCTCGTTGGATTCACATGCAGTTGTTTCTAACAAACAACGAAGGCACCGAAGACTAGTGGAATAGTGGAAAAGCCGCCAAAAAGTTCGGCACGGCGCAGAAGAATATCTCGAAAACCGACAAGAAGAAGGAGAAGGAATCATATGCTATCTACATCATAAGGTGCTGAATCAGGATCATTCCGACACCGGTTTCTCATCGAAGGCGATGAGCGTCATTAGCTTCGTCAATGCATCTTTGAGCGTATCATAGCGGAAGCCCCGCTTCTGATCCACTACAATAAGCGGTCAACCATTAAGGCGTGGGAAATTCAGATCGCAATCAGTCTGTTGCTGCCCGGTGAACTTACATGCGGTTTCCGAAGGTACCAAAGCGGTGAAGAAGTATACCAACTCCAAATAAAGAACGTTTTCCGACTGCTGATTCGGAAGCAAACCATAAAAGACGGGTGGGTAATGTCGGGGACATAACCGGAGTGACGTAGGACTATACAAAGGGGACAGCTTTCATACTCTAGCGGTACACACTCACAGGATAGAGACAAATCGGCAGATTCAGCCAAAGGGGCGGGTCCAACGAGACGAACGAATGAGCGTTAAAAGGGAGCGATGGCAAAAAAATACATTCATTACGATTTGTTCGCTCGTTGGATTCACATACAGACTAAAAAGGGTCCTTTTCAGGATCACAAAAAGTCTAAAGAGTTTATTGTTTTGTTATCACTCGATATCCCCATCTTGTTCGGCTAAAACTTCCTGCTTAGCGATTTGTTGTCACTCGCCACAGCTTTCACAGTTGGAAAATTTCTTCCCATCCAGCTTGTGACATATTTTACAGTAAATTACATTCAATGGCACGTCGCATTACCACCACTCAGTGCCGGATTGGAGGTAATTTTAACCTGTAATTGAACATTTGCGATGACAGTGGTACAGTGTCGACTTTCAATGTGGGGTCATAATTTGGATCTCTATGTTTACAAAAATGTCCAACTAAATAAGTCGCATTACATGTCCGTCCAATTAGCTAAATATCGAACTAATTATAGATTACTGTACTTTAAATCTGGAAACAATTTAGGAATTGGTGAAAATTGAATAATCAGGAAAGTCCCTAACTATCAATAAGCTCAGAACAACTGCCAAATTCACATACTCATCAAATCCTGGCAAACAAATTATGAAAACATCAATTTGTGTTTTATTATTATTTTGGATAATGTTTTAGAAAGCATTGAACTTTATTTCCTAAACTCTTTTTTGGAAGGTTTAATGGCCCTGAAAAGCGCCTTGTTTTATGGAATGGTTCCAATTTAGAAAACTTAGTACTCGTGGTTTTGAAAAAAACCATTTCGAACGCCCTCGATGCCGCCTTGTTCTGGATTTGCCGCCAAAGCAGTTTGTATAAAGAACAAACTTTTTTCTTCTGCTACCTGATGCCGTTTTGCGATTGCGTTTGCCACTCGCCATTCGCTGCAACTGCCTGTTGTCTTGATGTCCGCCGAACCGAATGTGTTCTGTTCCGAATGCAGGTTTTCTTATCGTCGCGAGCACCTAAGCCAGCTAACTCGATTACTCCGGCGGCCGAAACTATATAACGCCGGCTAGGTGGACTGGTACACAGGTACTAACGCGCTCGACCTAGCAACCTTTTCCGGTGCAATTGGCGGATACACCTACGGGAAATTGCAGACCACCACGGTTCGAGCGGGATTTTGCCTTTCCCTTCTCTTTTCCTCCTTTGATGAGTACACGATGCCGATGCCGTACAACCACACGGGTTTACGGTTTGAAAGAAAATAAGATATTTTTTTGGGGTCCGCGTGTTTTATACTCTAGCGGTACACACTCACAGGATAGAGACAAATCGGCAGACTCAGCCAAAGGGGCGGGTCCAACGAGACGAACGAATGAGCGTTAAAAGGGAGCGATGGCAAAAAAATACATTCATTACGATTTGTTCGCTCGTTGGATTCACATACAGACTAAAAAGGGTCCTTTTCAGGATCACAAAAAGTCTAAAGAGTTTATTGTTTTGTTATCACTCGATATCCCCATCTTGTTCGGCTAAACCTTCCTGTTTAGCGATTTGTTGTCACTCGCCACAGCTTTCACAGTTGGAAAATTTCTTCCCATCCAGCTTGTGACATATTTTACAGTAAATTACATTCAATGGCACGTCGCATTACCACCACTCAGTGCCGGATTGGAGGTAATTTTAACCTGTAATTGAACATTTGCGATGACAGTGGTACAGTATCGACTTTCAATGTGGGGTCATAATTTGGATCTCTATGTTTACAAAAATGTCCAACTAAATAAGTCGCATTACATGTCCGTCCAATTAGCTAAATGTCGAACTAATTATAGATTACTGTACTTTAAATCTGGAAACAATTTAAGAATTGGTGAAAATTGAATAATCAGGAAAGTCCCTAACTATCAATAAGCTCAGAACAACTGCCAAATTCACATACTCATCAAATCCTGGCAAACAAATTATGAAAACATCAATTTGTGTTTTATTATTATTTTGGATAATGTTTTAGAAAGTTTTTAGAAAGAAAATGTTTATCTTCCGGTTAAACGTAGTTCTACGTCAAAATCGCCTCCAATGCGACACTGAGTGGTGATTCGGCATGTCGCATTAAATGTAATTTACAGTACAACATGTCCCAAGCTGGATGGGAAGAAATTTTCCAACTGTGGAAGCTGTGGCGAGTGGCAAACGCAATCGCTAAACAGGAAGGTTTAGCCTAACGAGATGGGGATATCGGGCGATAACAAAACAATAAACTCTTTAGATTGAAGATGATTTTGTGGTCCTGAAAAGTACCCTTTTTGACGTAGGACTACGTCTAACCGGAAGATATAGGGGGTGAAATGGAAATCTAGGCACTGAACAAGTAGGAAAAAATGCAAGATTTGGAACGCTTATAACTCGAGCATTTCTCAATAGATCGCAAAGGTTTTTGCATCAATTGATAGGAAATATATCTACGCATCTATCATAACGAATAACATTTCATTTTTCTTGAGATAAATAATTGAATAATTGTGAAATATCAAGCATTGTCCAAATACACTATGTGCCTATTTTTGATTGGTCCATTTTGTGCTCCTCAAATCGTACCGACCAAAACGGGCAACCAGAGCAGCAGCGAAATAGAATGAAGCACGATTGGAAAGGAAAAAGAAAAAAATGAGGGAAACATTGGTCGCAGTCTCACACATGCGTAATTCTCGAGCCAGCCAGTCAGCTTAAAATCCCCTCTCCGCTGCCGTAACGATCATTCTCATCCGAACCGTACACCACATCGTTTCGCATCACCTCACATCAACAAACCAACACAAGCAGCCATGGTTGGATATGGCAAAGGAGGAAAAGTGAAGGGAAAGGCAAAATCCCGCTCGAACCTTGATCTGGAGTTCCCACTCGTGTTGATCTGGAGTTCCCCGCAAGGGTAGCTAGGTAGCTAGGTGCACCAGTCCACCTAGCCGGCGTTATATAGCTTCGGCCGCCGAAGTGATCGAGTTAGCTGGCAAAGCTGCTCGCGACGATAAGAAAACCTGCATTCGGAACAGAATACATTCGGTTCGGCGGACATCAAGACAACAGGCAGTTGCAGCGAATGGCGAGTGGCAAACGCAATCGCAAAACGGCATCAGGTAGCAGAAGAAAAAAGTTTGTTCTTTATACAAACTGCTTTGGCGGCAAATCCAGAACAAGGCGGCATCGAGGGCGTTCGAAATGGTTTTTTTCAAAACCACGAGTACTAAGTTTTCTACATTGGAACCATTCCATAAAACAAGGCGCTTTTCAGGGCCATTAAACCTTCCAAAAAAGAGTTTAGGAAATAAAGTTCAATGCTTTCTAAAACATTATCCAAAATAATAATAAAACACAAATTGATGTTTTCATAATTTGTTTGCCAGGATTTGATGAGTATGTGAATTTGGCAGTTGTTCTGAGCTTATTGATAGTTAGGGACTTTCCTGATTATTCAATTTTCACCAATTCTTAAATTGTTTCCAGATTTAAAGTACAGTAATCTATAATTAGTTCGACATTTAGCTAATTGGACGGACATGTAATGCGAAAACATCAATTTGTGTTTTATTATTATTTTGGATAATGTTTTAGAAAGCATTGAACTTTATTTCCTAAACTCTTTTTTGGAAGGTTTAATGGCCCTGAAAAGCGCCTTGTTTTATGGAATGGTTCCAATGTAGAAAACTTAGTACTCGTGGTTTTGAAAAAAACCATTTCGAACGCCCTCGATGCCGCCTTGTTCTGGATTTGCCGCCAAAGCAGTTTGTATAAAGAACAAACTTTTTTCTTCTGCTACCTGATGCCGTTTTGCGATTGCGTTTGCCACTCGCCATTCGCTGCAACTGCCTGTTGTCTTGATGTCCGCCGAACCGAATGTATTCTGTTCCGAATGCAGGTTTTCTTATCGTCGCGAGCAGCTTTGCCAGCTAACTCGATCACTTCGGCGGCCGAAGCTATATAACGCCGGCTAGGTGGACTGGTGCACCTAGCTACCTAGCTACCCTTGCGGGGAACTCCAGATCAACACGAGTGGGAACTCCAGATCAAGGTTCGAGCGGGATTTTGCCTTTCCCTTCACTTTTCCTCCTTTGCCATATCCAACCATGGCTGCTTGTGTTGGTTTGTTGATGTGAGGTGATGCGAAACGATGTGGTGTACGGTTCGGATGAGAATGATCGTTACGGCAGCGGAGAGGGGATTTTAAGCTGACTGGCTGGCTCGAGAATTACGCATGTGTGAGACTGCGACCAATGTTTCCCTCATTTTTTTCTTTTTCCTTTCCAATCGTGCTTCATTCTATTTCGCTGCTGCTCTGGTTGCCCGTTTTGGTCGGTACGATTTGAGGAGCACAAAATGGACCAATCAAAAATAGGCACATAGTGTATTTGGACAATGCTTGATATTTCACAATTATTCAATTATTTATCTCAAGAAAAATGAAATGTTATTCGTTATGATAGATGCGTAGATATATTTCCTATCAATTGATGCAAAAACCTTTGCGATCTATTGAGAAATGCTCGAGTTATAAGCGTTCCAAATCTTGCATTTTTTCCTACTTGTTCAGTGCCTAGATTTCCATTTCACCCCCTATATCTTCCGGTTAGACGTAGTCCTACGTCAAAAAGGGTACTTTTCAGGACCACAAAATCATCTTCAATCTAAAGAGTTTATTGTTTTGTTATCGCCCGATATCCCCATCTCGTTAGGCTAAACCTTCCTGTTTAGCGATTGCGTTTGCCACTCGCCACAGCTTCCACAGTTGGAAAATTTCTTCCCATCCAGCTTGGGACATGTTGTACTGTAAATTACATTTAATGCGACATGCCGAATCACCACTCAGTGTCGCATTGGAGGCGATTTTGACGTAGAACTACGTTTAACCGGAAGATATAGAGGGTGAATAGAGGCACTGAACAAGTAGGAAAAAATGCAAGATTTGGAACGCTTATAACTCGAGCATTTCTCAATAGATCGCAAAGGTTTTTTGCATCAATCGATAGGAAATATATCTACGCATCTATCATAATGAATAACATTTCGTTTTTCTTGAGATAAATAATTGAATAATTGTGAAATATCAAGCATTGTCCAAATGCACTATGTGCCCATTTTTGATTGGTCCATTTTGTGCTCCTCAAATCGTACCGACCAAAACGGGCAACCAGAGCAGCAGCGAAATAGAATGAAGCACGATTGGAAAGGAAAAAGAAAAAAAACTGGAAGTGGGTTATATCTATGGTATAACCGCAAGGGTGACGTAGGACTCTCGTTGATATAGAGATCATTTGTATGAAGTTGAATCTGAATTCATTCTGAATGAATGAATATTTGGAGAACTTCGAAAACGAGAGCGTTACGTTGGAGGCACAAGGTTTTATGCATCCAATATTGGATACGGAAATATCCTACTGATGGGGAAGAATAATCTTCAGAAGCTATCCTGTTGATTGCGATTGATTGAAAAACCACAAAACCAAATGTATTTGGTCACAGTGTTACATGGATAGGAAACATTCAATTAAACTCTTTCACATGAATATATTTTGAAAATTCCCAAAGGAACTGGCAGATTATTTTCAGTAACGATTAGATATTTCCACATTTTCCTCGATACTGGAAGCCCACCAGTGGTTAATGCCAACTTGATAACCATCTGTTAATAGCACTTGATTGAAACATATTTGGTCACAGTGTTACATGGATAGAAAACATTCAATTAAACTCTTTCACATGAATATATTTTGAAAATTCCCAGAGGAACTGGCAGATTATTTTCAGTAACGATTAGTTATTTCCACATTTTCCTCGATACTGGAAGCCCACCAGTGGTTAATGCCAACTCGATAACCACCTGTTAATAGCACTTGATTGAAACATATTTGGTCACAGTGTTACATGGATAGAAAACATTCAATTAAATTCTTTCACATAAATATATTTTGAAAATTCCCAAAGGAACTGGCAGATTATTTTCCAGCAATGATTAGATCTTTCCGGAACTTTCTCGATGCTGAATGGCATCCTAACGAAAAGAGTTCTGCGCGTGTATGTGTTCTCCTTCGCCGTCCACCTCCTCCAGCACGTTAGGCAACGATGTTGTCTTGTCGATGTCCTCACGAAAAATGAATGTGTCTCACCACCAGAATATCGCTTAAATATGCTTTTTGTGTGTGATTGAATCGAGAGAAGGTGTGGTTTACAATGGCAATTTGGAAGGCAAACTAGAGGGGAATGAACTCTCTGAGCTCGGAACTTTCGGCGACTGAGCAATAATCGATTGCGGGCGCATACAATACTTGATTGAAACATATTTGGTCACAGTGTTACATGGATAGAAAACATTCAATTAAATTCTTTCACATAAATATATTTTGAAAATTCCCAAAGGAACTGGCAGATTATTTTCCAGCAATGATTAGATCTTTCCGGAACTTTCTCGATGCTGAATGGCATCCTAACGAAAAGAGTTCTGCGCGTGTATGTGTTCTCCTTCGCCGTCCACCTCCTCCAGCACGTTAGGCAACGATGTTGTCTTGTCGATGTCCTCACGAAAAATGAATGTGTCTCACCACCAGAATATCGCTTAAATATGCTTTTTGTGTGTGATTGAATCGAGAGAAGGTGTGGTTTACAATGGCAATTTGGAAGGCAAACTAGAGGGGAATGAACTCTCTGAGCTCGGAACTTTCGGCGACTGAGCAATAATCGATTGCGGGCGCATACAATATTGGATACGGAAATATCCTACTGATGGGGAAGAATAATCTTCTGAAGCTATCCTGTTAATTGCGATTGATTTAAAAACCACAAAACCAAATGTATTTGGTCACAGTGTTACATGGATAGAAAACATTCAATTAAACTCTTTCACATGAATATATTTTGAAAATTCCCAAAGGAACTGGCAGATTATTTTCAGTAACGATTAGATATTTCCACATTTTCCTCTTTTCCATTAAACTCTTTCACATGAATATATTTTGAAAATTCCCAAAGGAACTGGCAGATTATTTTCAGTAACGATTAGATATTTCCACATTTTCCTCGATACTGGAAGCCCACCAGTGGTTAATGCCAACTCGATAACCACCTGTTAATAGCACTTGATTGAAACATATTTGGTCACAGTGTAACATGGATAGAAAACATTCAATTAAACTCTTTCACATGAATATATTTTGAAAATTCCCAGAGGAACTGGCAGATTATTTTCAGTAACGATTAGTTATTTCCACATTTTCCTCGATACTGGAAGCCCACCAGTGGTTAATGCCAACTCGATAACCACCTGTTAATAGCACTTGATTGAAACATATTTGGTCACAGTGTTACATGGATAGAAAACATTCAATTAAACTCTTTCACATGAATATATTTTGAAAATTCCCAGAGGAACTGGCAGATTATTTTCAGTAACGATTAGTTATTTCCACATTTTCCTCGATACTGGAAGCCCACCAGTGGTTAATGCCAACTCGATAACCACCTGTTAATAGCACTTGATTGAAACATATTTGGTCACAGTGTAACATGGATAGAAAACATTCAATTAAACTCTTTCACATGAATATATTTTGAAAATTCCCAGAGGAACTGGCAGATTATTTTCAGTAACGATTAGTTATTTCCACATTTTCCTCGATACTGGAAGCCCACCAGTGGTTAATGCCAACTCGATAACCACCGGTTAATAGCACTTGATTGAAACATATTTGGTCACAGTGTAACATGGATAGAAAACATTCAATTAAACTCTTTCACATGAATATATTTTGAAAATTCCCAAAGGAACTGGCAGATTATTTTCCAGCAATGATTAGATCTTTCCGGAACTTTCTCGATGCTGAATGGCATCCTAACGGAAAGAGTTCTGCGCGTGTATGTATCGATCCTTCGCCGTCCACCTCCTCCAGCACGTTAGGCAACGATGTTTTCTTGTCGATGTCCTCACGAAAAATGAATGTGTCTCACCACCAGAATATCGCTTAAGTATGCTTTTTGTGTGTGATTGAATCGAGAGAAGGTGTGGTTTATGATGGCAATTTGGAAGGCAAACTAGAGGGGAATGAACTCTCTGAGCTCGGAACTTTCGGCGACTGAGCAATAATCGATTGCGGGCGCATACAATATTGGATACGGAAATATCCTACTGATGGGGAAGAATAATCTTCTGAAGCTATCCTGTTATTTGCGATTGATTGAAAAACCACAAAACCAGATGTATTTGATCACAGTGTTACATGGAAAGAAAACATTCAAATAAACTCTTTAACATGAATATATTTTGAAAATTCCCAGAGGAACTGGCAGATTCTTTTCAGCAACGATTAGATATTTCCACATTTTCCTCGATACTGGAAGCCCACCAGTGGTTAATGCCAACTCGATAACCACCTGTTAATAGCACTTGATTGAAACATATTTGGTCACAGTGTAACATGGATAGAAAACATTCAATTAAACTCTTTAACATGAATATATTTTGAAAATTCCCAGAGGAACTGGCAGATTATTTTCAGCAACGATTAGATATTTCCACATTTTCCTCGATACTGGAAGCCCACCAGTGGTTAATGCCAACTCGATAACCACCTGTTAATAGCACTTGATTGAAACATATTTGGTCACAGTGTAACATGGATAGAAAACATTCAATTAAACTCTTTCACATGAATATATTTTGAAAATTCCCAAAGGAACTGGCAGATTATTTTCAGTAACGATTAGATATTTCCACATTTTCCTCGATACTGGAAGCCCACCAGTGGTTAATGCCAACTCGATAACCACCTGTTAATAGCACTTGATTGAAACATATTTGGTCACAGTGTAACATGGATAGAAAACATTCAATTAAACTCTTTCACATGATTATATTTTGAAAATTCCCAGAGGAACTGGCAAATTATTTTCCGGATCTTTCTCGATGCTGAATGGCATCAAACGGAAAGAATTCCGCGCGTGTATGTGTGTGTGTTTTTTTTTTTTTTGGCAGACTTATCTCACTTCTTAACTAGGCGAACCTAGCCAGAATTTTCACCTGCCCCCGGGCTTCTGAATGCCAAAGGGGGACTAGGCTCTGCGGAATGCACGTATCTGCATGCTCGTGCTGTTTCAGTCCTGACCGAGAAATTGTCGGACAATCGCGCAGGTGCTAAGGATGACCGACTTTTGGATGCCGGCCAATTCCTTCTCCATATTCAACACCTTTAGCGCTTCCAGAAGTGTCTTCGGGACAATTCCAGTTCCAGAGAGAACGACTGGAACAATTCTTGGGACCTCCCTTAGCCCCCACAGTTCCTTGAGCTCCACTGCCAATGGTCGGTACTTGCAGATTTTGCGACCGTGGGTCTCCTCCAGATTCTGGTTCAGTGGAATAGCGACATCGATGATGGTGACTTTGCGGTCGCTCTTGTCGTAAACCATTATATCTGGCCGGTTGTGGTGGATCGAGAGGTCGGTCAGAACAGTGCGATCCCAGTACAGCTTGAAACGGTCATTTTCCAGGACAGGTGCAGGCAGGTACCGGTAGTTTGGTACGTTGTCTTCCAGTAGAGCACATTGGAGCGCCAGTTGTCGATGAACAATACGGGCCACGTTGTTGTGGCGCTCGGTGTAGGCTGCGTTGGCCAAAACGGGACAGCCTCCCATAATGTGCTCTATGTTTTCACCTGGTTGATGACACATCCGGCAAATGTCATCAACGTCTTGATGCCAGACGTACCGCCTGCAGTTTCTCGTCGGCATTATCCTGTCCTGGATGGCTATCATGTCGGCTTCTACTACTGAAGAGAGTTCACCACGCGTTAGCCACAGATTAGATGCGGCCTTGTCGACGTGTGGCCGGTCCAGTTGATGGGGGTGGGCACCATGCACTGCCTTCTGCTTCCAAGCTGCAATCTTCTCCTCCACTGTCTGCAGATTGCAGTTGAGTTGGTACTCCGCTTGCACCAAGTGCAGAGCGCTGTATCCTCTGTCGGCGGCGCAGACAGCCCGGTATAGCGCGTTTTGGTTGGCGCGTTCTGCGAAGTACTCGCGCAGTTGTCGTACCTGGGCAACACACAGTGCAGATATGTCGACTATTCCAAGTCCCCCTTCTTTGCGTGGCAGTGAAACTCTCTCCAGTGCCGATTGAGGATGGTGCATTCCGGCCTCTTTAAATGCTTTCCTCATCCTCCTCTCAAGGTCCTCTAGGTCAGTTTTGCTCCATTTGACTACACCAAAACTGAAGGTCAGCAGGGGAACCGCGAATGTGTTGATCGCGCGTACCTTGTTCCCCGCGTTGAGGAAAGTCCTCAGGACACAGTTCACTCGACTCAAGAACTTGTCTCGCAGCTCCGTCTTGATGTCGGAGTGGCGAATCCCGGTGAGCTGTCGGAATCCAAGATATTTATAGGATTCGCCACGAACCATGTCTCTTATGAACTCGCCGTCATAGACCTCGTAACCTCCGGATTCGGTAAGCTGCCCTTTCAGCAGATGGACACAGCGGCACTTGTCGAGGCCGAACTCCATGCAAATGTCCCTGCTTATGTCTTCGACAACCCGGATAGCTACACCTAGACGCTGACGTGAATCAGCGTAGACCTTGAGATCATCCATGTAGAAGGTATGGGTCACTTCTTCGTGGGCGCCGTCGCCATACCTTATTTTATAGCCATGACCGTTTCTATTGAGCGTCCTACTGAGGGGGTTCAATGCCAGACAAAACCAAAGCGGGCTGAAAGAGTCGCCTTGGAATATCCCCCTCTTTATCTGCAGCGTTCTAGACTGCAACACATTTTCCCCATCACTGAGGTGCAGAGACGTACTCCACTGCCTCATCGCATGCTGCAGGAACCTAACGACGAAGGGATCAATTTTGTAGAGCTCCAATACCCGGACAAGAAACGAGTGAGGTATGGAGTCATAAGCCTTCCTGTAATCGATATAGGCCATGCTTAGGTTCCGCTGGTTATAAACCGCCTGGCCGACTATGGCTGCGTCGATGATGGCCTGGTCTTTGCAGCCATGCGTATTTTTCCTGCATCCTTTCTGCTCTTCTGCGATGATGTGATGCTGTTCGCAGTGAGCAGAAACTTTGGCGGTAATTATGCTGCTCAGTATTTTGTACAGACTCGATAGGCACGTTATCGGTCTGTACTTTGATGGGTTCAATGTGTTGCTGTCTTTCGGGAGGAGGAAGGTGACGCCACGGGTGGCGAATTCAGGAAGGTTGTGTGGGTCACGTAGCACCTTGTTGAAGCACTCAGCTATCTTTGGATGTGCGACGGTCAGCTTCTTGTGCCAGAAGTTCTGAACACCATCGGGGCCCGGTGCTGCCCAGTTCCTCAGGTACCGCGAGGCTTCGCGGACATCGTTCTCTCCGACGATGATAGCTGGCATCTCTCCAATTTCACCACAACTCTCCTCCTCCCGTCTTAACCACATTTGCCCGTCGCGATGTTCTACTGGGGTCTTCCAAATACCAGCCCAGAAGTTCGTCACATCGCTAATATCTGGCAAACCTTCGCGGTAGTCGGGCTTCTCGTCGCTAATGTGGTCGTAGAACGCTTTCTCGTTATCTCTGAACATCCGATTTTGTTCCTGGCGCTTTGCAGAGTCAGAGTAACGTTTCAGCCGTTTTGTAAGGACGCTCAATTGCTGTACCAGTGTGTCGAGTTTTTCCGTCAGCTGGTGAGCTCCCAGCTGGCGAAGTTCAGTAGGCCGCACGATCACAGCAACTTGGCGACATAATTTCACCGATCTGCTGCCTCTTTTGTACGCCATCAGTCTTCCAATTGCGGCGCGCTTGTTTAGGATCCGTTGCTCCAATCTCCTTCGCCATGGAGGCTCACGCCTTTCACGGAGATGTTGGAGCAGTCCGCCTCTTGGCCTATTACGGTATCCTAAACTTTTGGCGGTCGCCACAGCAGCGCAGTAAACTTTCAGTTGCAACTCCTCCATGTTCTCAGCATCAACCAAGTGCAGCGGAAGAACGTGCTCGTTCATGAGCTTTACTGCACTTGTCAGCCTGCGGGAATGCTGCAACTTCGGGATCCTGGGGCGCGACAATGGGTCTGTGTCGCGGAACTGTGAGATCGCCTCGTCGTAGTGGAAGACCAGATCGCGTAGTAGTTGTTGATCTGGCTGTGGGTCTTCCGGCTCAGGGGGTTGTTGTACTGTGGCCTCCACTGGTGCTGATTCGCGTGCCCCACTCGCGAATGAATTGCTCAGCCGTACTGAACTTCGTCTCGACACATCGCTTGCTCTGTTGTTCCTGGAGCTTATTTCTCTCTGCACCTGCTGCTTGATCTCGTCGATTTGCGTTTGGGAGAGCATGTTGTTGCGTACTATCGCTCTACGCCTCGCGTTCATCGCGTTCTGATCAAGCCTCCCAACGAACTCTGGATACGCTTCCTCGAACATTGTTAGTATTCGAGGGCGACCACTCATGTCCGTCTCCAAAGCAGTGCAGATGTAATAGGCGCGGATCACGAATTCATTAATTTCGTGTGTCCACATGATCCGGCGCCTAGTGGTACCCACGAGTGTGGACGACTGCCGTCTGGCAGTCACAACACGCCTCGTAGGCGCAGCGTTTCTTGGGTGATGTCGATGGCTGCTGTTTCCGTGTGGCGGTAGCTCTTCGGGTTGAACCCGGCTGGTGGCCCGCTCTTGCACATCGCCCTCCAGCCGCTGGCCGCTCGCTCTTACGCCCGTTCCAGGACCAGCTCCAGTTCGGGGACCCTCCTCGGGTGATCGCATTCTAATTATTCTTCGTGATCGTAGCTCCATTTTATTGGGTGTATCTCCTTTGCCCGGGAGACAGCGGGTTGGCAAGGCCTCCATGACCCGGGAGGCCTTCCCCGGGAGAGATATAGCGCTCTGACTCGCTCGCACCCCCTCACTTAGCCACTTTCGACACCCGTTCTCGGAGCCAAGACCAGGTGTGTGTTTCCAGTTCACGCCCGATCTAAAAATGTCGTCATATGATCTTCGTGGAGGCGTGAGATAGGAACATTTGAGACCAACAGGAAGCGATTAGGAAGCGCCCTCCAACTTGACGCGCGCCCCGTCACAGTCACCCTCGCAGGATTTCTCTTCCCAACGGAGCGCCGATTAGGCAGTGCCCTCCAACCTGACGCGCACTCCGTCACAGCTACTCTCGTGGGGTATTCACCATTTTGATCGTGGCTTCATCCTTGATGCTCGTTCCTTCGAAATGTTCGCGGTGTTCCTCCATCCAGGCCACGATCAGGCGTTGTCAGGTAGGCCTTTTGCTGTTCTCCGCGGCAGTATCCGTTTACCTGTCGAGACGTGCACCGATTAGGAAGCGCCCTCCAACTTGACGCGCGCCCCGTCACAGTCACCCTCGCAGGATTTCTCTTCCCAGCGGAGAGCCGATTAGGTGGTGCCCTCCAACACAACGCGCACCCCGTCACAGCTACTCTCGTGAGGTACCATCTCTTGCAACAGCCGTCGCCGTTGTTCACCTTTCACCGTCGGACGTTGTCAGCACTTTGGTCAGCCCTCCACCTTCGCTGCAGCTCCGACATGATTTGTGTGATTGCACTGCTCACGGCATTCCAGATCATCTCGTCGCGACACATCTCCTCCACAATATTCTCGACATGAAGTGCAGGCAGCCCCTCGCGCCTTTCGGTGAACCTGGGACAGACAAAAACGACGTGCTCCGGTGTTTCCTCCATATCTCCACACTCCGGACAGAGGGGTGAAACTGCGTGCCCGAACCGGTGTAGATATTGCCTGAAACAGCCATGCCCAGACAGAAACTGCGTCAAGTAAAAGTTAACTTCACCGTGTTTCCTGTTCAACCAGGTCGAAAGTACCGGTATCAGCCTGTACGTCCATCTACCATTTTCTGCCGTATCCCATTCATACTGCCATTTGTCCAACGACTCCGCTCTCATCAATTTCCGGATACCTCTGCTTTCCCGTCGCTTGTAGCACTCGCTATCTTCCGCCAGATTGATGCAGATGGGAATCATTCCGGCGATTACACACACAGCTTCTGTCGAAATGGTCCTATAAGCACTTACGACTCGCATGGCCATGAGTCGGAATGTGCTGTTCAGCTTCCTCCGATTTCGGTGGGTTTCCAGAGCCGCCAACCAGGCAGGGCCACCATACCTCAGTATCGACGAAGATACACTTGCCAAGAGACGCCTCTTGCTGCTGCTTGGGCCAAAGCTATTTGGCATGATCCTCGCCACCACGTTGATGGCCTTTGACGCCTTCCCACATGCATAGTCGACGTGCTGGTTGAAGTTCAGCCGGTCGTCGATCATGACTCCGAGGTACTTCACCGCCCGCTTCGAAACGATGGTATGTCCTCCGACCGATACCTCTGCCCGCAGCACTGCCTTACAATTGCTCACTAACAGCACCTCGGTTTTGTGATGTGCCATCTGGAGCTTTACGCTGTCCATCCAACTACCGATCATGTCTACAGCCTCAGTCGCCAACATTTCCACCTCCTGAAGCGTCTCGCCGATTACCGTTGTTACGATGTCGTCCGCGAAGCCCACGATCTCCACACCTCTGGGTAGCTTCAGCCTTAGAACACCGTCGTACATCGTGTTCCAAAGCGTAGGACCTAGGATGGAGCCTTGTGGAACTCCCGCCGAGATATTCTTCACTATCTGTCCCCTGTCTGTGTTGTATACCAGGATCCGATTCTGGAAATAACTCCTCAGTATCCTGTACAGGTAGCTAGGAACCTTCAATCTGTGTAGCGCCTCGGCGATGGCCTCCCAGCTGGCACTATTGAAGGCGTTCTTCACGTCAATCAAAATCACCGCGCAGTAACGGTCGCCTCTTCGTTTTTGTTTAAGCGAGACCTGAGCTTTCTCGATAACTGTCCGAATAGCGTCCACTGTCGACTTTCCTTTCCGGAACCCGAACTGCATTTTCGACAATCCGTGGTCATCCTCCGTGCATTTCACCAGTCTGTTGAGAATAACCCTTTCCAAGAGCTTTCCCAAAGTATCCAACAAACAAATAGGCCTATACGACGCTGGATCTCCAGGTGGCTTTCCTGGTTTCGGGAGCAGCACCAACTTTTGTATCTTCCATTCCGCAGGGAAGAGACCGTCATCCAGGCATTTCTGCAGCACCACCCTGAACATGTCGGGGAAAGCAAGGATCGCCGATTTCAGGGCCACATTGGGGATTCCGTCGGGGCCGGGTGCTTTTTTCAACTTTAGACCTTTTGCCACCGCGATGAGTTCTTCGTTGGTGACTTGTGCGTTCTCTGCTTCGTCCTCACCGTACAGTGTGGGTGGCCACGTCGGTGGGTCGTGCTGCGGAAAGAGTCCATTCACAATGACCTCGAGTTTTTCCGGACATAATTCCATGGGAGTCGTTGAACTACGGAATTTCGCCATCACGATTCGATATGCTTCACCCCAAGGATTTGCGTCGACGTCTCGACACAGCTCCCTATAGCAGTTCGATTTGCTCCTACGTATCTCTCGTTTCAAGGCGGCTCTGGTCGCTCGGAAAGACGCGCGGTGCTCCACTCTCTCTACATCGGTTCGTGCCCTCTGGACTCTTCTTCTGGCTCGTAGACAGTTAGCGCGGAGGATGCTGAGTGTCTCGTTCCACCAGTAGGCTGGACGTCGTTCATTCGTCGGGTTCAGTCTTCTCGGCATCGCTGTATCGCATGCCCTCACCAATGTTCCTGTCAGCCCGTCGGCGCTCAGATTAAGAGTTCTGCTGTCTATGCGTAGTGCTTCGACGAAAAGCTCCTTGTCAAAAACCTTTGTCCTCCACTTCCGCTCAAAGGTTTTTGTATTCCGTACCGCTGCGGGATTCCGTTGGCCGACACTATACAGGATTGCCTGGTGGTCGCTGTGTGTGTATCCCTCCGACACTCTCCACTTCGTATTAGCCGCCAGTGATGGACTGCAGAAAGTTACATCGATGATGGATTCGCGGCCGTCCCTTCGAAAGGTGCTGCTAGTGCCTTCGTTCAGAAGTGTGACGTCTAGTTTTGCGAAGGCTTCTAGTAGGCTGTACCCCCTGGCGTTGGTGCATCTGCTTCCCCACTCCTCAGCCCAGGCGTTGAAGTCTCCTCCGATGATGACTGGTTTGCGGCCGCTGACCTTATCCGTGAGTACGTCCAACATCTCGTGAAACTGCTCCGCTGACCATCTTGAGGGTGCATAGCAACTACACATGAAGATTCCGTTGATTTTGACGATCACGAAACCTTCCTGTGAGCTTTCCACCACTTCTTGGATGGGGTACCTTCCCATCACTAGTATTGCAGCCATCCCTGCTTTATCCACCACCCATTTTCCGTTATCGCGAGGAACTCGGTACGGTTCTGCGATCATTGCAACGTCGCATTTAGTTTCAGTTGTTGACTGCCACAACAATTGCTGTGCTATGTCGCAATGATTGAGGTTGAGCTGGGTAACCTCCATTACTGCGAACCCGCAATCGCCTTTTTGTACGCCGGACATTTGAAGCTACCTGTGACGTGGTCGTTTCCGTCCTCCTCCTTGCACAACATGCACCTCGGTTGCTTGGTGCAGTCTCTAGCAACGTGACCTTCCGTCCCGCACTTCCTGCACAATTTCGATCTGTCAGGACCACCGCAGTTTTTCGCCTGGTGACCGAAGCCCATGCATTGAAAGCATCTCTCCATTTGCTTGGCCATACGAGGGGGAGCTTTCATCGGGCACACGGACCACCCCACTTTTATTTTACCCTTCTCCACCAGTTTATTCGCAGCTTGTTTCGAGAGCCGTATCGAGGCCGTTTGTGTCCCACCGTATGCCTTTCTCAGCCGGATTGTCATTGGCACATCGCCAAGGTCACATTGTGACTGTAACGCAGTTCTCAATTCCTCAACAGTCGTGATCTCGTCCAGATACCGGCACTCGATGGTTGATTCCTGAGAGAGAGCTCTCACCTTCGCCTCCTCCCCTAGTGACTTCTCAATGAGTTGTTTGAAAGCGGAGCTCTTAACCGCTGGATCTTTTTTAAGCTCGAAGAGCATCTCGCCTTTCTGCGTGCGCCTAGTTTTCACGACGTTCTCGCCCAGTGTCTGCAACTCCGGATCGTCTCTCACTTTCCGAAGGATAGCTGCATACGATACTCCTGCTGACACTTCAACGATCAAAGCATCGCCCTTGATTCGCTCCACTCGAGGTCCGAGTTTCTTCTTTTCCTGCTCAACTTTTTTCTTCTTCTCCTTCTGTTTTTTGCGTTTTGACGTAGGACTACGTCTAACCGGAAGATATAGGGGGTGAAATGGAAATCTAGGCACTGAACAAGTAGGAAAAAATGCAAGATTTGGAACGCTTATAACTCGAGCATTTCTCAATAGATCGCAAAGGTTTTTGCAACAATTGATAGGAAATATATCTACGCATCTATCATAACGAATAACATTTCATTTTTCTGGAGATAAATAATTGAATAATTGTGAAATATCAAGCATTGTCAAAATACACTATGTGCCCATTTTTGATTGGTCCATTTTGTGCTCCTCAAATCGTACCGACCAAAACGGGCAACCAGAGCAGCAGCAAAATAGAATGAAGCACGATTGGAAAGGAAGAAGAAAAAAATTAACGAAACATTGGTCGCAGTCTCACACATGCGTAATTCTCGAGCCAGCCAGTCAGCTTAAAAATCCCCGCTCCGCTGCCGTAACGATCATTCTCATTCAAACCGTACACCACATCGGTTCGCATCACAACACATCAACAAACCAATCCAAGCAGCCATGTCTGGACATGATAAAGGAGGAAAAGTGAAGGGAAAGGCAAAATCCCGCTCGAACCGTGTTGATCTGGAGTTCCCCGCAAGGGTGGCTAGGCCGATCACGTTAGTACCAGTGCAGCAGTCCACCTAGCCGGCGTTATATAGTTTCGGCCGCCGAAGTGATCGAGTTAGCTGGCAAAGCTGCTCGCGACAATAAGAAAACCCGCATTCGGAACAGACCACATTCGGTTCGGTGGACATCAAGACAACAGGCAGTTGCAGCGAGTGGCGAGTGGCAAACGCAATCGCAAAACGGCATCAGGTAACAGAAGAAAAAAGTTTGTTCTTTATACAAACTGCTTTGGTGGCAAATCCAGAACAAGGCGGCATCGAGGGCGTTCGAAATGGTTTTTTTCAAAACCACGAGTACTAAGTTTTCTAAATTGGAACCATTCCATAAAACAAGGCGCTTTTCAGGGCCATTAAACCTTCCAAAAAAGAGTTTAGGAAATACAGTTCAATGCTTTCTAAAACAATATCCAAAATAATAATAAAACACAAATTGATTTTTTCATAATTTGTTTGCCAGGATATGATGAGTATGTGAATTTGGCAGTTGTTCTGAGCTTATTGATTTTCACCAATTCTTAAATTGCTTCTAGATTGAAAGTACAGTAATTTACACTTATCTCGACATTTAACTAATTGGACGGACATGTAATGCGACATATTTAGTTGGACACTTTTGTAAACATAGAGTTCGGGGTCCAAATTATGACCCCACATTGAAAGTTGACACTGTACCACTGTCATCGCAAATGTTCAATTACAGGTTAAAATTACCTCCAATCCGATACTGAGTGGTGGTAATGCGACGTGCCATTGAATGTAATTTACTGTAAAATATGTCACAAGCTGGATGGGAAGAAATTTTCCAACTGTGAAAGCTGTGGCGAGTGGCAAATGCAATCGCTAAACAGAAAGGTTTAGCCGAACAAGATAGGGATATCGAGTGATAACAAAACAATAAACTTTTTAGATTGAAGATAATTTTGTGATCCTGAAAAGGACCCTTTTTAGCCTGCATGTGAATCCAACGAGCGAACAAATCGTAATGAATGTATTTTCTTCTACTTCTTCTTTTTGGCTTTAAGAGGGTTTAAACTTTTCAGTTCATTCGCCTCTATGAATGTATTTTTTGCCATCGCTCCCTTTTAACGCTCATTCGTTCGTCTCGTTGGACTCGCCCCTCTGGCTGAGTCTGCCGATTTGTCTCTATCCTGTGAGTGTGTACCGCTAGAGTATAAAACACGCGGACCCCAAAAAAATATCTTATTTTCTTTCAAACCGTAAACCCGTGTGGTTGTACGGCATCGGCATCGTGGACGTAACAAAGGAGGACAAGTTAAGCGAAAGGCAAAGTCTCACTCGAACCGTGCAGGTCTCCAGTTCCCTGTTGGTCGCATTCACTGATTGCTCCGCAAGGGTAACTAGGCTGAACGGATTGGTGCCGGAGCACCAGTATACCTAACAGCGATTATAGAGTTTCGGCCGTCGGAGTGCTCGAGTTGGCTTGCAAAGCTGCTCACGACAATCAGAAAACCCGCATAAAGAACAGAGTAGCTTCGGTTCGGCGCTCATCAAGGCAACAATTAGTTTCAGTGAGTGGCAAAGTGTTTCTCCGGCACGTCGCATTAAATGTAATTTACTGAACAACATGTCACAAGCTGGATAGCAAGAAATTTTCCAACTGTGAAAGCTGTGGCGAGTGGCAAACGCAATAGCTAAACAGGAAGGTTTAACCGAACAAGATGGGAATATCGAGTGATAACAAAAACACAACACCAAAGGTTCTTTTCAGAACCATCAACATATTCATAAAGAGTAAACAGTAAACTAATCCATTTTTCAGGTAGATAGGTAGGTATTCACGTAGGAGAAGAAAATAAAACAATATATTTAAAATATATATTTAACAAAAGCTGTCCCCTTTGTATAGTCCTACGTCACTCCGGTTATGTCCCCGACATTACCCACCCGTCTTTTTTTCTGCCTGGTTATCGACAGTACGCCATTCACTGCTTTCACCTCCTTTCGCGTTACTCAGATCGTTCTTGGCCTTTTTCAGCTCTTCTTCTTCTCCTGGGGTGTCCCTCCTTCGCTTGTCCGATCGTGTGTTCAGAGGACCCTTCGGCGTCTCAAGTATCTCGACGGGTTTCTCATTCGCCTCGAGCAGAGCCTTTTCAGCACCCTCTGCTCTCATCTGCAGCTCCTTATGCTCGCGTTCAGCAACCATGACGACCGATCTGATGCTCGTCACCAGATGTTTTATTTTTAAGTGGACATTGTTTTTGTCCTTTACGAACTCGTAAAGTTCGTTGACCTTTTTCCTAACGTCCGTGATGCTGAGCCTCCCAAGTTGCCCTTCTTGGGATGCGCTTGAGGTCAGCGTAAACAACTGGCTCTGTACGGAGCCAAGATCTCCTTGGAATGCTTGGGCGGCAAACACTTCTTGTGGTTTTGTGTTGCTTGTACTCGTTGTGGCTACTCGAGTGACAGGTGACCTCAGCATTCGTCCGCTTCTCGCGAACACATTCTCCTCTCCATCGTTTGTTGGTGTGTTATTGCAACTATTCATATTTTTCTGGGTCCCAACTTCGGGCCGCTATCTCCGCTCGTTGTACATAGTCGCTACCAGTGATCCCATGGTTATCTATGCAAGCAGTGAGGCCATGCAGGGGTTGACACGGTCCTTCATGGGGACCGTGTTCAGAGCCAGATCAGCGCAAGTCAGGAATGTGACATCTGACGCCTAGTACCTAGTGCCTGGGCCTAGACGAGCATCGAACGTACCCGAAGACTTGCCAAGTTATTACCGGGACGGGGGCAACCGCACTATTAGCCCAAACGCCATTTCAGGACGGTGTCACCCTTCCTTACTCAGGGAACAGGATAGTACGACTGTCAGCCTTTAGCGTCGTGTTGAAATCGTTTCCGTATCGTGTCCGTTTTCTATGTCGTAACCAGTATGTCGTAATCAGGATCTTACTGGCGTCAATCCTGATGTGCTTGGCACTCCTTTCGTGGCTCCTGTACACGGTATTTCCCCCGTGCAATCTCCAATAGGCTTTACCGCGCCCTTACTCGCGTTGTCACCCGATTAGTCGCCTCATACGACAGGGACAGGGACCAAGACCCGAAGTGCTATTCTAGGCCGGCAACTCCACGGCCATGTGTGTGTATGTGTTTTTTTTTTTTTTTTTTTTTTTTTTTTTTTTTTTATAGAGGTGAGGAACGCTCTTCCAGCCTTATCTGGGAAGGGATAACCCAGACGTCGAGTGGGGATCGCACCCACAAAAACCAAGCCCTCTACTCGTAGCCTCATTCCCCCCGGGACCACATCTAGGCGACTACTTCAGGGGGCGGCTGTGCTCATGCACTTCACGAGTTTTCAACGCTAACTAGCGTTGATCCTTCCCTTTTTCTCTATACATCTCATTTACGTTTCCGTTGTACTCCGCCACGCACATCCGCAGCACAGGCTTCCTTTTACCCGTCGAGACGTGTACCGATTAGGAATTGCCCTCCAACTTGACGCGCAACCCGTCACAGTCACCCTCGCGGGGTTTCTCACCTGTCGAGACGTGAACCGATTAGGAAGCGCCCTCCATCTTGACGCGCGCCCCGTCACAGCCACCCTCGCAGGATTTCTCTTCCCAACGGAGCGCCGATTAGGCA
Source organism: Toxorhynchites rutilus septentrionalis (assembly GCF_029784135.1). NCBI lineage: Eukaryota > Metazoa > Arthropoda > Insecta > Diptera > Culicidae > Toxorhynchites > Toxorhynchites rutilus. The sequence goes on from NC_073745.1 coordinate 172,625,460, forward strand.
GTGCCCTCCAACATAACGCGCACTCCGTCACAGCAACTCTCGTGGGGGTACCCACCGATTTGATGATGCTCTCCTAGGCTCTCGCTCCGCCGAAACGACCCTCGCAATGTTCCTCTCTCAATCCACCAACAGGCATTGCCAGCATTTTCTTGACCCTGCTCTCCAGATTCCGCTTATCCGTCGAGACGTGTACCGATTAGGAATTGCCCTCCAGCTTGACGCGCAACCCGTCACAGTCACCCTCGCGGGGTTTCTCACCTGTCGAGACGTGAACCGATTAGGAAGCGCCCTCCAACTTGACGCGCGCCCCGTCACAGCCACCCTCGCAGGATTTCTCTTCCCAACGGAGCGCCGATTAGGCAGTGCCCTCCAACATAACGCGCACTCCGTCACAACGATTCTCGTGGGGTACTACACTTTGTAACAGCCCTCGCATTTGTTCCTCTTCTATGGTCAGGGGTTATTACTACGCTGGTCGGCCCTCCACTTCCGCTGTAGCTCGGACATGATGTGTATGATTACACTGTTCACAGCGTTCCAGGTGCCCTCGTCGCGACACATTTTCTCTACTATGTTCCCGGCATGAAGGGCAGGCAGCCCCTCGCGTCTTGCGGTGAACCTGGGACACACAAATACCACAAATACCAAATGTGTGTGTATGTGTGTGTGTGTGTGTGTGTGTGTGTGTGTGTGTGTGTAGCGGCTGCTTCGAGATCTTCCCGGGGAAGAGTTTGTGGCATCACTCTCCTCCTGATGGATTCCCTTCTGGCCTAAGGTGCACAAACAGGCTCTTGGTGACACCGTTCATTCGCGCTTTCATGATAAACGAAGAGCTTCACACAACAGCGACAACATGCTCCAATCGCTGTTCAATTAGAACTGAGTGGATTTCCGAGCGGCGCTCGCTTATATACCGATTGGTGATTTCAATAGCCTGTATTGAAAGCAATTTTAAGACTATTGAAACAAGTTTTTGGATCAGAAAGTAACAAGTATAGAACGCGTAGACATTTTATCTATCGAATGAAGTGTTTATCATACCATTTCGTTCAGTTGTTTAGGAGCTATTAACGCTCAAAATCTCGGTCTCCGGCGTAACGCTTTCGTTTTCGAAACTTTGATTTTACACCCCGGTATAGAAATGAAAGACGTAGTCCTACGTCAAAAACAGAAAGGCCCTTCTCAGGAGGATAGGAAGGAAAGGAGTGGAAAGGATTTGGGAGGGATTAGTGGTGTGTAAGGGGGTGGGAGTGGTATGGGAAGGAAAGAGGGGAGGAGTGGGTGTGGGGTGGGGTGAAATGAAATGAAATACAGTTTGAATAGATAATAAAATATAGTGGTTTTGAATTTAATGGTATATAGTAGAGCTGAAAAATGGAGAGGTTTATTTAATGAATTTATCCTCCTTGGTGAGTGTGGCTGTAGGAATAGGAAGTTGATTAAAGTATAATGTAATGGATGGAAGATAGATGTGGGTATGAAAGTATATATTATATTATTTGTTATTTATTATTATTGAATGCGTGTATATACATGTATGAATTCCTTCCTTCCGACCCGTACATACATGTGTATACACACATAAACACGCATACATGACTGTAAAGTGGCGAACTTTAATAAGCAATTTCCAAGGTATTTAGTATTTCGATTTAGATTTTAAAGAAGTAGGTTTCTTTCAGAAACGCAATTAAATTGGTTTCTTGGGTCTCGTCTCTACTGAGGATATCTCGGAGACTCTGACCTATGTTGTGTCGGATTCGAGCATCTTTGGTATGTTGACATTCAAGTAAAAGATGGCTAACGGAAACCGGAGCTTCGTTGCAAGCACATTGGGGTTCTTCGGCTCTGCAGAACAAGTGTGAGTGGGTGAAGTTAGTGTGCCCAATTCGAAAACGGGTAAGGACTTGCCTTTCCCTACTATTGAGGCGGTCATCCCAAGGGAGAGTGGAATTTTTAATTTTATGAAGATGAGTGGGACGGCTGTTTATCTAGCCTATGTCCCAGCTTTCACGGACTTGCTGTTTTACCCAGCGGACAATGTTAGATGGAGGACAGGGCATGTCTGGGGGTTCTATTTTGCTGCCCTTGCCGGCCAGTATGTCGGCGGCTGTGTTTCCGCGGATTCCTGAGTGACCAGGAACCCAGCAGAAGGAGATGTTTTTATTTGAAGCAGTCTCTTCTGTTTGTTTAATCCAAGGGTGTTTGCTGTTTCCACTCAGAAGATCGTGGAGACAGCTAGCTGAGTCGGAGAATATTGTGGTAGGAAGGAAATCATGGGTGCATTCTTGGGTAGCTATTAAAAGGGCGAAAGCTTCCGCACTGAAGATGGAGCATTGCGGTGGAAGAGAAAAGCTACCAGTGTATCTACTCTCAAAAATTCCACATCCAACTCCATCGGCATTGACTGAACCATCTGTGTATACCTGGTGATTAATTTGAAAATTGGATGCAACGAGGTTATTGAAGCAGGCTTTGACTTTTGGAGAAGGGTCTCCCGCCCGAACTGCCTTGAGAAGTTCAAGGTTAATGTTCGGCGGTTTGATGTTCCAATTTCTTCCCGTCGCAGATGAACGTTCACATATATCGGGAAGATCTTTGTTCGTGAGATTTTTGAACCATGTTTTAGCCCTATGTATTAATGGGACATTGTGGTCGCTTTCGGGGAGTGACAAGTGACGGATGGCTTTATTGGTGATGGCTTTTGTTACCAGGTGGGTGAAGGGAAGTTGCCCACTTTCTGCCATTACAGCAAGAGTAGGACTGGAGGGAAAAGCGCCAATTGCGAGCCTAATTGCTTTATTGTAAATTGGTTGAATGGTGTTTAACACCCTGTCCCCTCCACGGCTGAAGGTGCCTATTCCGTAAAGGATTTGTGGGACTAACCAAACATTTACAACATTTAGCAGCGTCTTTCTATGACCAGAGGCTAGGTTGCCTGCGATAGCCTTGATGATGTTCAGTTTCTTTCTGGTGGCTATTTTGGTCTTTTGGGAATGTGATAGGAAGTTGAGTTTCTTGTCGAAAGTAACCCCTAGTATTTTCAATGTCCTCATTGTAGGGATCGGGATTTTGTTGAGCTGAAGATAGGTTCTCCTTCTGAGAGCTTTTCCAATATGTATGTGTTTGGATATCTCCGGGCAAAACTGGGCTCTAAAAAAAACCTGTTTTTAGAGCCCAGTTTTGGATGGAGTCTAAGGTTTTTTGAAGCCTCTTTCTCTGAATTAAGCCGAAGCAGCTCGTAGAGATAAGAGTGATGTCATCTGCATAGACTATGATCTTTATATGGTCCGGGATAATCTCGAATAGAGATTGCATGGCAATGTTGAAGAGGGTTGGTGAAAGTGCTGAGCCTTGTGGGAAGCCGTTTTCTGGGATTTTTAGAGAAGATTGGTGGTTGTTAATAACGGTTTTGAAAGACCGGTTTTCTAGAAAACTTTTAATGAAGAGACCTAATCTCCCACGAATCCCCCAGTCGAAGAGGCTTTTCAGCACTGGGTACCTCCATGCCCGATCGAAGGCCTTGGATAAATCCAGGGAAACAATATCAATGTGGTGTAGTTTTTCAGTTGCGTCGTCTAGGATTTTTTCGATTGCTACAAGGCAATCTTCTGTACCTTTTCCCGCACGGAAGGCGAATTGTCTGGGATCAATCAGCTTATTTGACTCTAGAAAAGTCGTTAAGCGTCGATTGATCATTTTTTCCAAGACTTTCCCAACACAACTTAGGAGAGTGATGGGGCGGAAATTGTCAAGAAGATGATTGTTCATGTCTGGTTTCGGGATACAGATCATTAAACCCTCTTTCCAGCAACTGGGGAGGGTTCCACTGTCCCAGACTTTGTTGAGGAGCTTCAGAAGTGCTTTTTTCCCGAGATGGGGTAGATTCTTAAGCATAGGGTAGCTGATGTCATCAGGTCCTGTGGATCCTTGTTTGACTTTGTTCAGTACCCTATCGAGCTCTTTGAGGGAGAGGTTTTTGTTGAAGTCAAATTCCACATCGGTATGAAAATCGATGGGAATTCTTTCGCATTCCGTTTTGTGAGTTAGAAAGGTATGGTCGTAGTTTTGATTGGAGGAGGCGGAAGCAAAGAAATCTCCAAACGCCTCGGCGATGATTTTCCGGTCATTGGTGTATTGACCGTTAATTAGAAGATTATATTCTTTGCTTCTTTTCTTTCCATGAAGCCTGCCAATCTTACTCCATAACTCCTTTGTTGACGCGTTGGGATTAATTTCGCTGACGAATTTAACCCAACTGTTGTGCTTGGCTGTGTTGATAGCAGTCTTAGCTTCTTTGCGAGCCCTTTGGAACTCTGTAAGCAGAGTGGGTCTCAGTGGGCTGTCCGGATGGGCCTTTCTTAATTTGCGTAGGGCCTTACGTCGACCTTTGATCGCTGCCTTCAGCTCAGGCGACCACCATGGGACACATTTCCTGCCAGGGATGCCACTGGTTCTGGGGATGTGCACCATTGCAACTTCTAGGACAACTTTGGAGAATTCCTCGGCTGTCCAATCTCGTTTAGCGGAGAGGCGGTTTTCAATGTCAAACTGATAGCCAGCCCAGTCAGCGTATTCAAATTTCCATCTTGGCCTTGTTGAAAACTCTGGAGAAGTTTGGCCGAAGGAAGTGAAGATTGGAAAATGATCGCTTCCGCAAGTATCATCGTGGATGTTCCAAGAAAGTTTTAAAGATAGTTTGTCTGATACTATAGTGAGATTGATGGCTGAAGTAGTACCAGAATAATGGGTTCTGGTGTATTGGCCGTTGTTAAGAAGGAGAAGAGAATGGTCGGATATGAAATCCTCAATGATGGATCCTTTTCGATCGAGGTATGCACCTCCCCAGGCGTATGAGTGGGCGTTGAAATCACCCATAAGCATGATTGGGGCGGGAAGTTGGGCGAACAGATGGTCCAGTTGTCCGCGTAGAGTGTTCGGATCGGAATCATTAGTGATGTAGATGCTAACGACGGTGATTGGAAAGGGGTGTTTAATGCGCACTACCACTGCCTGAAGATCAGTGGTAATGGGAAGAAGATCATGTGGAGTGCCATCTTTGATTGCGATTGCAACTCCGTTTTTTGAGGGGTTGGGACCCTCTTTGAAATATGTGATATATTTTGAGATGAAGTGTTTATTGAAGTTGTTTGGTGTCATAGTTTCTTGAAGGGCTATGACTGTGGGATTAGAGTTTGAAATAAGCATTTTCAATTCTAGAATATTTCGTCGGATACTTCTGATGTTCCATTGTATCCCGAATTTCTGTGTTGGAGTGAATGTGTTGGTGTTTTTAACTCTAATTCCTAAGTCTTAATTGTGTGTATGTTTGAACTATTCAAAGAGAATTAGTTCGATGGTCCTTTACCCTTGGAAAGAGAAGCTTTCTTTGAGGTATTGGTGTTGTTTTTGTTTGGTGTAGAAGTCTTTGGAGTGTTTGTTGTGTTTGTGTTGTTTTTTGTTGAATGTGCGTTGCTGTTGTTGTTATTGTTGTTTTTTGTTTGATGTGTGTTGTTGTTGTTGTTGTTGTTGTTTTCTGTTGGGGTTGTATTGTTATTTGTTGTTGGTGTCTGTCTTTGTTCATTCTTAGTTCTTTTCTTGTCCTTGTTTGTTTGGGTCTCATCTTCAGATTTTTGATCTGTTTGGAACATCAGACGTATCCATAGAAATGACTGATTCGCTTTCGGATTCAGTTGATGAACTACCAGTTGTTGAATCTGTCATGGTTGTATCGAATGTAGTGTCAATTGGGGGGGTGCTTTCGCGACTAGAAGTGGCCGAAGCGGCCGAGGCGCAGTTACATTTGCAGTTACATGTGGGTGCTGGCTTTTGCAAGTTGGTGAGTCTGTTTTGCAGAACACTTGCGAATGAAGAGCCATTGTTTTGAAGTTGAAACTGTTCCTTTGCCTCTTTGTGTGAAATTCCATTATCGATTCTGATTCTGGTAATTTTATTTTCATTTTGCCATACGGGACAATTCCTACTGGAAGAGGAGTGGTTCCCTTGGCAGTTGACACAAAAAGCTGAAGCATTGCATACTTTGTTTGCTTCTGTTTGTTGTTCCGGGTGTTCTTGGCCGCAGTTTCTGCAAAGCGGATTTTCGCGCTTGCATCGCTTGTTCGTATATCCAAATTTGTAACACTTGTAGCATTGCATGGGATTGGGATAAAAATTTCTAGTCCCGACTCGAATGAACCCGAAATAAATGAAATCGGGAACAACCGTTCCACAAATGATCAAAATTAGAGTTGCCGTTGGCACAACAATGTTGTTGTCCTTTCTGGTGATGCGTTTTACGCCGATCGCACCTTGAGCGGTGAGTTCTTTCACCAGTTCGGATTCAGGAAGGTCGATAACTTCGCGGCAGGTAACAACGCATTTGCGTTGGTTTAGTGTTGGATGGAAGATCACTTCTACAGGGGTATTGTCGATCAGTTTGGTAATAGAAAGTAACTTACCGACTGTATCCTCGTCCCTAGTTGTCAAGATGTACTGTAGTTTCTTTTGGTCATCTCGCTGCGGTTTTGCGCTGTTGAATTTTTTTACCGTTGCCTTGATTGTGTTGCTAACGGTAAAGGGGTTTGTTGGAAGCACCTTGTCTCCTGTAGCTCTCAGAAGCAGTATTTGGAGATTACCGTTCGAGGGGTCCGCCCATAGTGGAGCGGTGGCTTCGGTGGGCCTGCCCTCATAGAGATTTGTAGCCCGGCCTCCCGGAGGCCCGGAGCTACTTGAAGCCATGCTTCTGCTTGACTATACCTAGGTTATAGTCAGCAGGTACGAATATCAAATCACTGAAATTCCTTATTGGGGGATTTTCACTAAGGGGTATTTTCCCAGAAAATTAAACTTTGTTCTAATAAAGCACTTTGAAAAGCCACCAATAGCTGCGGAAAAATTGCAAATCACACTTAATGTAATAATTGCTTCCGTCACTTCACTTGTTTGTATGCGTGTTTTTCTTTTTAGATTTTATTTAATAATAAAGATTCACTACACTACAATAAAACTGGCAACACTGCCCGAAAGAAAAAGGGGGCGTGGCTTCGGTGACGCCGAAAAAGCGCGCGCTTTTTCCGGCAAGCCGGTGAGCGCCCGCTCTCCACGGTCGAAGCGAGCTATTGCCTTTTCCCGCTCTCCTTCTGCTGTCACCTTAAAACTTATTGCAACAAATCTCCTTCCACAATCGCCAGGGGGAACGTCCCAGTCCGCTGTCCAGAAACGCCAAAACTCCGAGCTGCTGAAAGATAAATCGACCTTCTCGGTCGGAGGTTAAAATCAGTATGATGTATTTTTTTGCAATCGCTCCCTTTTAACGCTATTCGTTCGTCTCGTTGGACTCGCCCCTCTGGCTGAGTCTGCCGATTTGTCTCTATCCTGTGAGTGTGTACCGCTAGAGTATAAAACACGCGGACCCCAAAAAAATATCTTATTTTCTTTCAAACCGTAAACCCGTGTGGTTGTACGGCATCGGCATCGTGGACGTAACAAAGGAGGACAAGTTAAGGAGAGGCAAAGTCTCACTCGAACCTTGCAGGTCTCCAGTTCCCTGTTGGTCGCATTCACTGATTGCTCCGCAAGGGTAACTAGACCGAACGGATTGGTGCCGGAGCACCAGTATACCTAACAGCGATTATAGAGTTTCGGCCGTCGGAGTGCTCGAGTTGGCCTGCAAAGCTGCTCACGACAATCAGAAAACCCGCATCAAGAACAGAGCAGCTTCGGTTCGGCGCTCATCAAGGCAACAATTAGTTTCAGTGAGTGGCAAAGTGTTTCTCCGGCACGTCGCATTAAATGTAATTTACTGAACAATATGCCACAAGCTGGATGGGAATAAATTTTCCAACTGTGAAAGCTGTGGCGAGTGGCAAACGCAATAGCTAAACAGGAAGGTTTAACCGAACAAGATGGGAATATCGAGTGATAACAAAAACACAACACCAAAAATTAATTGCAAATCTTTCATATGAATGTATTTTTAAATTCCCAGAGGAACTGGCTGATTATTTCCCAGCAATGATTAGATCATTCCGGAACTTTCTCGATGCTGAATGACATCCAAACGGAAAGAATTCTGCGTGTGTATGTGTCGATCCTTCGCCGTCCACCTCCTCCAGCACGTTAGGCAACGATGTTGTCTTGTCGATGTCCTCACGAAAAATGAATGTGTCTCACCACCAGAATATCGCTTAAGTATGCTTTTTGTGTGTGATTGAATCGAGAGAAGGTGTGGTTTACAATGGCAATTTGGAAGGCAAACTAGAGGGGAATGAACTCTCTGAGCTCGGAACTTTCGGCGACTGAGCAACAATCGATTGCGGGCGCATACAATATTGGATACGGAAATATCCTACTGATGGGAAGAATAATCTTGAGAAGCTATCCTGTTAATTGCGATTGATTGAAAAACCACAAAACCAAATGTATTTGGTCACAGTGTTACATGGATAGAAAACATTCAAATGAACTCTTTCACATGAATATATTTTGAAAATTCCCAAAGGAACTGGCAGATTATTTTCAGTAACGATTAGATATTTCCACATTTTCCTCGATACTGGAAGCCCACCAGTGGTTAATGCCAACTCGATAACCACCTGTTAATAGCACTTGATTGAAACATATTTGGTCACAGTGTAACATGGATAGAAAACATTCAATTAAACTCTTTCACATGAATATATTTTGAAAATTCCCAGAGGAACTGGCAGATTATTTTCAGTAACGATTAGTTATTTCCACATTTTCCTCGATACTGGAAGCCCACCAGTGGTTAATGCCAACTCGATAACCACCTGTTAATAGCACTTGATTGAAACATATTTGGTCACAGTGTTACATGGATAGAAAACATTCAATTAAATTCATTCACATGAATATATTTTGAAAATTCCCAAAGGAACTGGCAGATTATTTTCAGTAACGATTAGATATTTCCACATTTTCCTCGATACTGGAAGCCCACCAGTGGTTAATGCCAACTCGATAACCACCTGTTAATAGCACTTGATTGAAACATATTTGGTCACAGTGTTACATGGATAGAAAACATTCAATTAAACTCTTTCACATGAATATATTTTGAAAATTCCCAGAGGAACTGGCAGATTATTTTCAGTAACGATTAGTTATTTCCACATTTTCCTCGATACTGGAAGCCCACCAGTGGTTAATGCCAACTCGATAACCACCTGTTAATAGCACTTGATTGAAACATATTTGGTCACAGTGTTACATGGATAGAAAACATTCAATTAAATTCATTCACATGAATATATTTTGAAAATTCCCAAAGGAACTGGCAGATTATTTTCAGTAACGATTAGATATTTCCACATTTTCCTCGATACTGGAAGCCCACCAGTGGTTAATGCCAACTCGATAACCACCTGTTAATAGCACTTGATTGAAACATATTTGGTCACAGTGTTACATGGATAGAAAACATTCAATTAAACTCTTTCACATGAATATATTTTGAAAATTCCCAAAGGAACTGGCAGATTATTTTCCAGCAATGATTAGATCTTTCCGGAACTTTCTCGATGCTGAATGGCATCCTAACGGAAAGAGTTCTGCGCGTGTATGTGTCGATCCTTCGCCGTCCACCTCCTCCAGCACGTTAGGCAACGATGTTGTCTTGTCAATGTCCTCACGAAAAATGAATGTGTCTCACCACCAGAATATCGCTTAAGTATGCTTTTTGTGTGTGATTGAATCGAGAGAAGGTGTGGTTTACAATGGCAATTTGGAAGGCAAACTAGAGGGGAATGAACTCTCTGAGCTCGGAACTTTCGGCGACTGAGCAATAATCGATTGCGGGCGCATACAATATTGGATACGGAAATATCCTACTGATGGGGAAGAATAATCTTCTGAAGCTATCCTGTTAATTGCGATTGATTGAAAAACCACAAAACCAAATGTATTTGGTCACAGTGTTACATGGATAGAAAACATTCAATTAAACTCTTTCACATGAATATATTTTGAAAATTCCCAAAGGAACTGGCAGATTATTTTCAGTAACGATTAGATATTTCCACATTTTCCTCGATACTGGAAGCCCACCAGTGGTTAATGCCAACTCGATAACCACCTGTTAAAAGCACTTGATTGAAACATATTTGGTCACAATGTAACATGGATAGAAAACATTCAATTAAACTCTTTCACATGAATATATTTTGAAAATTCCCAGAGGAACTGGCAGATTATTTTCCAGCAACGATTAGAACTCTTCCGGAACTTTCCCGATGCTGAATGGCATCCTAACGGAAAGCGTTCTGCGCGTGTATGTTTCGATCCTTCGCCGTCCACCTCCTCCAGCACGTTAGGCAACGATGTTGTCTTGTCGATGTTCTCACGAAAAATGAATGTGTCTCACCACCAGAATATCGCTTAAGTATGCTTTTGACGTAGGACTACGTCTTTCATTTCTATACCGGGGTGTAAAACCAAAGTTTCGAGAACGAAAGCGTTACGCTGGAGACCGAGATTTTGAGCGTTAATAGCTCTTAAACAACTGAACGAAATGGTATGATAAACACTTCATTTGAAAGATAAAATGTCTACGCGTCATATACTTGTTACTTTTGACGTAGGACTACGTCTAACCGGAAGATATAGGGGGTGAAATGGAAAACTAGGCACTGACAAGTAGGAAAAAATGCAAGATTTGGAACGCTTATAACTCGAGCATTTCTCAATAGATCGCAAAGGTTTTTGCATCAATTGATAGGAAAAATATCTACGCGTCTATCATAACGAATAACATTTCATTTTTCTTGAGATAAATAATTGAATAATTGTGAAATATCAAGCAATGTCAAAATGCACTATGTGCCCATTTTTGATTGGTCCATTTTGTGCTCCTCAAATTGAACCGACCAAAACGAGCAACTAGAGCAGCAGCGAAATAGAATGAACCACGATTGGAAAGGAAAAAGAAAAAAATGAACGAAACATTGGTCGCAGTCTCACACATGCGTAATTCTCGAGCCAGCCAGTCAGCTTAAAAATCCTCGCTCCGCTGCCGTAACGATCATTCTCATTCAAACCGTACACCACATCGGTTCGCATCACAACACATCAACAAACCAACCCAAGCAGCCATGTCCGGACATGGTAAAAGAGGAAAAGTGAAGGGAAAGGCAAAATCCCGCTCGAACCGTGTTGATCTGGAGTTCCCCGCAAGGGTAGCTAGGCCGAGCGCGTTAGTACCAGTGCACCAGTCCACCTAGCCGGCGTTATATAGTTTCGGCCGCCGAAGTGATCGAGTTAGCTGGTAAAGCTGCTCGCGACGATAAGAAAACCCGCATTCGGAAAAGAACACATTCGGTTCTGTGGACATCAAGACAACAGGCAGTTGCAGCGAGTGGCGAGTGGCAAACGCAATCGCAAAACGACATCAGGTAGCAGAAGAAAAAAGTTTGTTCTTTATACAATCTGCTTTGGTGGCTAATCCAGAACAAGGCAGCATCGAGGGCGTTCGAAATGGTTTTTTTTTCAAAACCACGAGTACTAAGTTTTCTAAATTGGAACCATTCCTTAAAACAAGGCGCTTTTCAGGGCCATTAAACCTTCCAAAAAAGAGTTTAGGAAATACAGTTCAATGCTTCCAAAAACAATATCCAAAATAATAATAAAACACAAATTGATTTTTTCATAATTTGTTTGCCAGGATATGATGAGTATGTGAATTTGGCAGTTGTTCTGAGCTTATTGATTTTCACCAATTCTTAAATTGCTTCTAGATTGAAAGTACAGTAATTTACACTTATCTCGACATTTAGCTAATTGGACGGACCAGTAATGCGACATATTTAGTTGGACATTTTTGTAAACATAGAGTTCGGGGTCCAAATTATGACCCCACATTGAAGGTCGACACTGTACCACTGTCATCGCAAATGTTCAATTACAGGTTAAAATTACCTCCAATCCGATACTGAGTGGTGGTAATGCGACGTGCCATTGAATGTAATTTACTGTAAAATATGTCACAAGCTGGATGGGATGAAATTTTCCAACTGTGAAAGCTGTGGCGAGTGGCAAATGCAATCGCTGAACAGCAAGGTTTAGCCGAACAAGATGGGGATATCGAGTAATAACAAAATAATAAACTCTTTAGATTGAAGATAATTTTGTGATCCTGAAAAGGACCCTTTTTAGCCTGCATGTGAATCCAACGAGCGAACAAATCGTAATGAATGTATTTTCTTCTTCTTCTTCTTTTTGGCTTTAAGAGGGTTTAAACTAGGTGCACCCGTGGCCGAGTGGTTAGCGTCTCACATTATCATGCCGGGTGTTCGGGTTCGATTCCCGTTCTGGCCGGAGGATTTTTCGTCAATGAAATTTCCTCCGACTTGCACTGTGGTCACGCGTATTCTAGAGCTTGCCCCTCGGAATACATTCAAGGCGTGTTATTTGGCTTAAGAGATCTCAACTAAGTATTAATGAATGATGCTAGTTAATGCATATGTTGAGACGGCAAAAGTTCCACAGGGAACGTTAACGCCTTTCAAGAAGGGTTTAAACTTTTCAGTTCATTCGCCTCTAGCTCTGAGAAGAGCCATTGAGCACCAGTCTTGAGGAGGCTGGTGAAAAAGAAAAAAAACCATATTCAGCGGACCTGTCTGCTCAGATGTAAAACCGGGCGAAGGTAGGAAAGGATCCTATGCCATATAAGATGTTTAATATGAGCTGTAACGTAATTGTATTGTTATTATTGAGTACCAAAGCAGCGACAAAGCATCGTAGAACCTAGCTCTAGATCAAAAGGAAATGTAGGGGGAGGGGGAGGTGGGGAGGATAAGGAAAGGAAAGGTAAGGAAAAGGGGTGGGATAGAGTGGGAAGGAATGATGTGATGTTGGATGATTTATAAATGTAGTTGAATTTAATGGTGTTAGTAAAATGCTGGATAAGTATGAATTAGTGTGGTTAGAATTTAGTAAACAAAACAATAATATGTTTAAAAGGTATGCTGTTTGATTATGTAGTACTGCTGCATATGCTGGAAAAAGTTAATTTGTGAGTTATATATGGAAGATGTTTATGTTTATATATTTTTATTTGTTTTAATATTTTTGTATGTTATATGTTTATAGATGCATACACATACATACGCCAATTTATTTGTTAGATTTAATGAATGTATTTTTTTGCCATCGCTCCCTTTTAACGCTCATTCGTTCGTCTCGTTGGACTCGCCCCTCTGGCTGAGTCTGCCGATTTGTCTCTATCCTGTGAGTGTGTACCGCTAGAGTATAAAATACGCGGACCCCAAATAAATATCTTATTAGAGGCGAATGAACTGAAAAGTTTAAAGCCTCTTTAATTCAACATCATCATCATAAATATCTTATTTTCTTTCAAACCGTAAACCCGTGTGGTTGTACGGCATCGGCATCGTGGACGTAACAAAGGAGGACAAGTTAAGGGAAAGGCAAAGTCTCACTCGAACCGTGCAAGTCTCCAGTTCCCTGTTGGTCGCATTCACTGATTGCTCCGCAAGGGTAACTAGGCCGAACGGATTGGTGCCGGAGTACCAGTATACCTAACAGCGATTATAGAGTTTCGGCCGTCGGAGTGTTCGAGTTGGCTTGCAAAGCTGCTCACGACAATCAGAAAACCCGCATCAAGAACAGAGCAGCTTCGGTTCGGCGCTCATCAAGGCAACGATTAGTTTCAGTGAGTGGCAAGTGTTTCTCCGGCACGTCGCATCAAATGTAATTTACTGAACAACATGTCACAAGCTGGGTGGGAAGAAATATTCCAACTGTGAAAGCTGTGGCGAGTGGCAAACGCAATAGCTAAACAGGAAGGTTTAACCGAACAAGATGGGAATATCGAGTGATAAAAAAAACACAACACCAAAGGTTCTTTTCAGAACCATCAACATATTCATGAAGAGTAAACAGTAAACTAATCCATTTTTAAGGTAGATAGGTAGGTATTCACGTAGGAGAAGAAAATAAAACAATATATTTAAAATATATATTTAACAAAAGCTGTCCCCTTTGTATAGTCCTACGTCACTCCGGTTATGTCCCCGACATTACCCACCCGTCTTTTTGATCCAAAAACTTGTTTCAATAGTCTTAAAATTGCTTTCAAAACAGGCTATTGAAATCACCAATCGGTATATAAGCGAGCGCCGCTCGTAAACCCACTCAGTTATGATTGAACAGCGATTGGAGCATGTTGTCGCTGTTGTTGTGAAGCTAATTTCGTTTATCATGAAAACGCTGATGAACGGTTTCACCAAGAGCCTGTTTGTACACCTAAGGCCAAAAGGGAATCCATCAGGAGGAGAGTGATGCCACGGTTCCGCTTGAAACATCGGAGCAGCCGCCACACACACACACACACACACATACACGCGCGGAATTCTCGTTGCTATCATCGTTGCTGAAAAATAATCTGCCAGTTCCCCTGGGAATTGAAAAATACATTCATGCGAAAGAGTTTATTTTAATGTTTTCTATCCATATAACACTGCAACCAAATACATTTGGTTTTGTTATTTTTCAATCAATCGCAATTAACAGGAAAGCTTCTGAATATTTGTTTTCCCCATCAGTGGAAATTTTCGTATCCAATATTGGATGCATAACATGAAAAACGGAAAATGTTTCACATCGCGAAAATCAAGTCATTTTCGAGCGATTATTTGCTTTCTACTCATATAATGCTGCGACCAAATACATTTCGTTTTGGATTTTTTCAATCAAGTGCGATCAACGTAAGACCATGTCTTTCGGCAATTTATTAGAGGTGCAATGAATCTTTAGGAATTCCCGCTCTACGCGCACTGGCAAACAATGTTTACTCAACAATTTCTCAAACGAGAAATGGGTGTTGTGAGAAAGGATTAGCGAACGCGAAAACGACAAACGGGAGAAAGATACGTTTGGAGGTTGAAGGAAATTGGCAGAAAACTTCTTCATTCTATCATTCAAATAATGTGATTCATACCACATCGTTTTGCCAGAAAGAGATTATTAATGCTCAAAGGTGGAATCAAGTCCTTCGAGGAAATTGCCCAGCGCAAATTAGTGTCGACTATCGATTGCGGCATTCGTACACAAATAATTTTATAATGCAGTTTCACCAAAGTGATTTCTTCGGATATATTCACTACATCATGTCATGTATTTCATATTCTTCGTTAAGAAATCCATATCCATGGCACCTATCGGTAACGAATTATTATCGAAACCACGATTTTCGCTAAATGCTCCTTTCAGTTCGGCCTGTAAAAAACTTTTCTGAACTCTAATCCATCAAATTTGGAGCCCTGAAAAGGGCCGTTGATTATATGCTAAGCTAATATAGCACCCTCTCCTTGGATTCGACGGGCCAGCTGAATGTCCTTGGGCATGATGTGACGCGTTTTACGTGGATAGCACACAACTTTGTATCTTCGAATAAGCCTCCTGCAGCATCATAGCCGCGGAACTTTGGAAGCGCAAGTCGGTTTTGAAGCCCTGAGCAATTCCACGATCCAAATGCTGCAAAGGTAGCTGCGGATCAGCAATTCGGTCGACTTCTGATAGCGATGAATTTCACGCAAAGTTCCCGGTCGATAGCGATGTGGCTTCTCCACCTATCGTGCTACTGGTGCGCTTATCCGAGCTGACTTAATGTGCCTTACCACCGAATGACTAACGAGCTGTCTGCGAAAGACTAACGAGCTCGAGTCCTCACGGTGCGGAGAGTAGAGTAAGAAATGAACGAAAGCAGGAAGGAAGGAAGGTATTGAATTAGAGAGACTTTAAACTCTGAGAGTTCATTCGTCTCTTGCCCTTGAGGGCGGGAAATTTAACTAAAGGAAAACTAAGAAAAACTATTGCAAAA
The DNA here is from genome assembly GCF_029784135.1 of Toxorhynchites rutilus septentrionalis. Lineage (NCBI taxonomy): Eukaryota > Metazoa > Arthropoda > Insecta > Diptera > Culicidae > Toxorhynchites > Toxorhynchites rutilus. Next base: position 172,641,319 of record NC_073745.1, read on the forward strand.
TTCGTTATTCTCGCTCGACTCAGTCCTAGTAACCGCTATGGATGTATGTCGTAACGCCGCACCCTACACGGCTCTGGGGCCAAAAACACAACCAAACAAATGGAGCAGGGAAAAAGCCCCTTTTAGTGTGCTTGACGAGCTCGCTTCTAAAAAGGGCGTAAAAAACCTGCTCATCTTTTGCTGAAATTAGAAGAGAAAACAAACGTAGTTTTATCAGTATAGGTAGATTTAGTAATTTGACATTAGATCTGATCGAATAAACCTGTATCCTTTAGGAACTCGATGGTCCTTTTTTGCTCGACGGCGTCGTCCGATAGTGCTGTCCTTATGGTGTCTGCAACCTGAAACTTTATTCTTGAAGCATTAAATTTAGGGCATGTGATTAATATGTGTTCCACCGTGAGTCTTCGCCATCAATCCCACTGAGTGAAATGGAGGACAACTCCCGACCTTTAGAGAAAATATAATATTAGACTAGGAACCGCCGCTCACCCTACCATCTCAAAAATAAGGTGAGAGTCGGTTTCCGGTCCTACGATTATGAAAGTTATTTAAAGAAATAATCCGATTAAATATAATATGAATAAGTGAAAGCCTGAAGACCGCCCTCCGTCCCATCCCTCTTGAATAAGGCGGAAGGTGACTCCAGGTCTTTCGATTAATGAATTATTTTATGAAAAGTATGGTAAATAGTATCAAGAGATCGAGGGCTGGAGCCGCCGTCCATCCTACCTCCCTCAAGAATAAGGTGGACGGCAACTCCGGGCCGTTCGGTTTAACTAAAATAATGTTGATTGATATAAAAATACTGCAGATTAAAGGTTAAAATTATGTAATAGAAGTAATAATTTATTTGTTTTTATTATTACCCTTTGGAGGGCTGGAAACTTTCCTGGTGTGTGTGTTATTTGTGTTAGTGTTATTTTTATTTGGAGTGGAGTGGTATAGAGTGTTAGCATGTGATTGTTGATTGTTGTTATGTGGGTGTTTATTGTTGGTGTGTGTGTGTGTGTTGTTTCTTCCATTTATTTGATTTGTTTGTTCGTTCCTTGTCCGTTTTCGTTGGACTTCTTTGGTTTGCTTGTTTTCCTCATCAGAAGACTTATGTTCTTCAGAAGATATTCCTTTGTTCGAGATTTTCCTTTTATTTTTATTCCTAATTTCAATGTATTCCATTGGATTATCTGATTCCTCTTCGGTTTGCATGTCCTGTCTATCCTCTTCAGATTCTATATTCTTTGGTTCTTCCATTTCTTCTTCTTCTGATTCTTCGGAATCTTCTTCAGATTCATCTACCGAGCTTTCCGTTTCATTGCCTGAAGTAATGGATTGGCTATTATCCTGATTGGGTCTAGCGGAATTACATTGGCATTTGCATTGAGTGCAGCCATCTACTGTTGTTTGAATGGTATTAAGTCTGTCCTGCAGCACACTGGAATAGGTTATTCCATTGTTCTGGAGGTCATACTTTTTCCTAGCTTCGTTGTGAGATATTCCCTCATCTACTCTTATTCTGGTTATGTTGTTTTCTCTTACCCATATTGGGCACGTCCTGTTGGATGAGGTATGATCACCCTTACAGTTGACGCAAAATTCAGGGGATTTACAAATTTTGTTTCCGGAAATATTTATTTTGTGTTCTTTTCCACAGTTTTTGCAGAGTGGAGTATTTCGTCTGCACCGTTTTGTTGTGTGCCCAAAGCGGTAACACTTAAAACATTGCATGGGGTTTGGATAATAATTCCTAGTCCCTGCTCGAAGAAATCCAAAATTTATATATTCAGGAACAACAGTTCCACGAATGGTCAGAATTAATGTTGGTGTGGCTATAATCAAATCATTTTCTTTCCTGGTGATACGCTTTACCTCGATCACTTTTTGATCGGCTAGTTCTTTTAACAATTCGTCTTCCTTTAAATCTAGAACTTCACGACAGGTGACAACGCATTTGCGTTGATTTAGAGTCGGATGGTAAATAATTTCTATTGGGGTGTCATCAATTAGCTTGTTAATTGAAAGTAAATTTTCGATAACATCCTTTTCTCTTACTGAGAGTACATATTGAATTCGGTTTTTATCGTCTCGTTGTGGTCTTGCACTTTCTAAGGATCCTGCCTTGGCAACTGTCTTGCTTACAAGAAAGGGGTTCGAGGGGAGGGTATCTTCCCCTGTGGCCCGTAATAGAAGAATTTCAAGATCACCACTCAGTGGGTCAGCCCAAAATGGACTGGTCCGTTGGGTTGGTCTTCCACGGTAACGGTTTGTAGCCCGGCCTCCTGGAGGTCCGGAACTACTGGAAGCCATTTTTGTTGCCTAGCTACACCCAGGTGTAGCCGGCGAAAAAGTCGTAAAATATTCACTAACCAAAGTAGACCATACGACGTGCGACGGGGGACGAAAACGGCGGAGGACAGTAACGGCGGGGGACAATGCCAACGCAGTCACAAGAACAAACACCGAAATCACTTGGCGGAAAAACACTATTTTTTTAAAAACACTTGGAAAAAATCACTTTTTAAATGTCAGTTAAATTAAAATCAATTTGGGATATGTAGTAAAAAAAATTTTTAACCTATACCCTTTGGGCGTCCTATCTCTCACTAACTCCTGGTATTAAGAAAGGTTTGGTCACTCACCGATCGTGTTGAAGAACCACTCCTAATACACCACCAAATGGTAGTGGGGTAGCGGGGAAGGGACCGGATACCGCCGACGGCAGGGCAATCGCCGCAGCGGTTCGAAGCGACGAAGCGAAGAAAACCTCTTTTCACACCTCCTGAGCTGCTGATGATTGATGAGTAGAAATTGCGCCAAAATCGCGCGTCACTGGCAGGAAAAACGTAGCTGATGAGACGGGCACAAACAGCGGGACACGCAGGGGGCAGTGAAAACTGCCGGTCAAAGTGGCCAATCCGACCGAACCAACTTCCTGAATGGCCGTTGGGGGCTTCTCGGCTGCTTCCTCCTTTCCTGGTATCCGGACAACTGTTGCTGAAAAAAACGCTATATTTAGGACCGAAATCAGTTTTGAAAAAAGCTATACATTCGGTTGTAGGAGAAAACTTCTATAGTTATTATTCTCTTTTAGAATGGCGCTAAAACATAACCGTTGCGGTCGAGTGTCAGTAGCACCATTGAACGAAATGATGATGATGATGTTGAATTAAAGAGGCTTTAAACTTTTCAGTTCATTCGCCTCTAAATTGAACGAAAGCAAAGGAAGCGTCATTTTATAAACCATAAAAGTATAGAATCTAAATCCCACCCTTATTATATTCGTGAGTATACAGTAAGCTTATACAATAAAGAGGGTGGGGTTTACATTCGATTCTTTTATGTTTTATAAAATGACACTTCCCTTGCTTTCGTTCATTTCTTACTCTACTCTCGCACCGTGAGGACTCGTTTCATCGGGACTAAGCAGACAGCTCGTTAGTCCTTCGGTGGTAAGGCACCACGAAAGCAGCTCGGATAAGCGCACCAGTAGCAGGATAGGTGGAGAAGCCACATCGCTATCGACCGGGAACTTCGCATGAAATTCGTCGCTATCAGAAGTCGACCGAATTGCTGATCCGCAAGCTACCTTTGCAGCATTTGGTTCGTGGAATTGCTCAGGACTTCAAAACCGACTTGCGCTTCCAAAGTTCCGCGGTTATGATGCTGCAGGAGGCTTATTCGATGATACCAATTTGTGTGCTATCCATGCAAAACGCGTCACATCATGCCCAAGGACATCCAGCTGGCCCATCGTATCCGAGGAGAGCGTGCTATATTAGCTTAGCATATAATCAACAGCCCTTTTCAGGGCTCCAAATTTGATGGATTAGAGTTCAGAAAAGTTTTTTACAGGCCGAACTGAAAGGAGCATTTAGCGAAAATCGCGGTGTCGATGATAATTCGATACCGATAGGTGCCATGGATATGGATTTCATAATGAAGAATATGAAATACATGACATGATGTAGTGAATATATCCCCATATCGAAGAAATCACTTTGATGAAACTGTTTACCGTTTGTCGTTTTTAAGTGTTGGGAAAGGGCATTATTTTTGCTGAGTAAATTCCAAGAAAAAATCCATTCCTTCTTTAAGCGTGATTCATTCTGCTTCGGATCAACGGAACAGTGATAATCATTTCATACAAAAGATAAAATGTCCAAGAGTTATATGATTGCTATTTATTGAGTCGGAAAATTGTTTCAATAGCTTAATGATAGCTTCGAAAACAGGTTATAACATGACGCTTCCTTTGCTTTCGTTCATTTCTTACTCTACTCCCGCACCGTGACGACTCGTTTGTTTGGGACCAAGCAGATAGCAGGTTAGTCTTTCAGTGGTAAGGCACACGAAAGCAGCTCGGATAAGCGCACCAGCCGCAGGATAGGTGAAGAAGCCACATCGCTATCGACCGGGAACTTTGCGTGAAATTCATCGCTATCGGAAGTCGGCCGAATTGCTGATCCGCAAGCTACCTTTGCAGCTTTTGGTTCGTGGAATTGCTCAGGACTTCAAAACCGACTTGCGCTTCCAAAGTTCCGCGGTTATGACGCTGCAGGAGGCTTATTCGAAGATACCAATTTGTGTGCTATCCACGTAAAACGCGTCACATCATGCCCAAGGACATTCAGCTGGCCCGTCGAATCCAAGGAGAGGGTGCTGTATTAGCTTAGCATATAATCAACGGCCCTTTTCAGGGCTCCAAATTTGATGGATTAGAGTTCAGAAAAGTTTTTTGCAGGCCAAACTGAAATGAGAATTTTCGTTTGGATGCCATACAGCATCGAGAAAATTCCGGAAAGATCTAATCGTTGCTGAAAAATAATCTGCCAGTTCCCTGGGAATTGAAGAATACATCCATGCGAAAGAGTTTATTTTAATGTTTTCTAATTATATGGCGAACACAGCGACCAAATACATTTGATTTCGTAATTTTTCAATCAAGTGTAATTAGCTGGAAAGCTTCTGAAGATTATTCTTTCCCATCAGTAGGATATTTTCGTATCCAATAATGGATGCATAACATGAAAAACGGAAAATGTTTCGTATCGCCAAAATTATATAATTTTCAATCGATTATTGCTCAGTCGCCGAAATTTTCATACTCAGAGAGTTCATTCTCCTCTAGTTTGCCTTCCAAATTGCCATCGTAAACCACACCTTCTCTCGATTCAATCACGCACGAAAAGCATACTGAAATGATATTCTGGTGGTGAAACCCATTCATTTTTCGTGAGGCGTCGTGCACAAATTACGTAACGCGATAAGGGGAGAGGGGTTAGATGTTGCGTTACTTTCTGTTTATTAGAGATAGGAAATTGCGTTACGAAAGGGGGGGGAGGTTCAAAATCCGGATTTTTGCGTTACGTAATTTGTGCACGACGCCTGAGGACATCGACAAGACAACATCGTTACTGAACGAGCTGAACGGCGAGGGATCGAGGTATTCATTACCTGACTTGACCTGACCTGAAATGCAATCAGTTTGTTTTAACTGTGAGGGAGCGCAGAAAGGCCGATCGATCAGAAGGAGAAGAGAAGGTGACCAAGAGAGTATCAGCATCGAAATACGGTTCCTCGGGAAGACATAGAAGCAGCCGCCACACACACACACACACACATACACGCAACTCTTTTCGTTTGCTGGTTATCGAGAGGAAACCTGGAAAGAAATGATCGTTGCTGAAAAATAATCTGCCAGTTCCCCTTGGAATTGAAAATTACATTCAAGCGAGTTTATTTTAATGTTTTCTATCCATATAATACTGCGACCACATACATTTGGTTTTGTGATTTGTCAATCAAGTGCAGTTAACAGGAAAGCTTCTGAAGATTATTCTTCAGAACAAGGTTTTTTGTATCCAATATTGGATGCATAAAACCTTGAGTCTTCAAAGTAACACTCTCGTTTTTGAAGTCACCCAAATATTTATTTATTCATTCATTCAGGATGGATTTAGATTCAACTTCAAACAAATGATCTCTAAATCAACGATAGTCCTACGTCACTCTTGCGGTTATACCATAGATATAACCCACTTCCTGTTTTTCATTAGATAAACAATTGAATAACTGTAAAATATTAGGCGTTATCTAAACGCCCTAACTGAATGGTTTTGATTGGCCCGATTTACGGTTTCCCTAACACAGCCATCAAAACCAAGCAGCCTTGGGGAAATCGGCATTGCAAATACATGAAAGTAGGGGGACTTTTGTTCTCATCGAAAAATGTTCCCTAACACAGACTTTTAAACCAAGCAGCGAAATCGGCATTGCAAGCACACGAAGAGCCTAGAGGCGAGTGAACTGAAAAGTTGAAACCCTCTTAAAGCCAAAAAGAAGAAAAAGAACACACGAAAGTAGGGGGAGCTTTTGTTCCCACCGAAATGTGTTCCCTAATAGAGATTTCTAAACCAAGGTGCCTGGAGAAATCGGTATTTCAAATTCATGCAAGTCGGGGGTATTTTTGTTCCGACTGGAATGTGTTTCCCTAACACAGACTTCAAATCCATGAAGCGTGGGGAAATCGGCATTGCGAATTCATACAAATCGGGGGTATTTTTGTTCCGATTGAAATGTGTTTCCCTAACACAGACTTCAAAACCGTGGTTTCTGGGGAAATCGGCTCTGCAAATAAATGCAAACTGCGAGTACTTTTGTCCTCGCTTGCCTTTGTGCAGAGTGGAATATGTCTGTCCTAACATCATCTTCTAAACTTAGGAACCTGGGAAAATCGTGCAGCCACAGAAGCGAATGAACTTCCCAGTTTCAAGCAAATTCGAGATTCGAGAAGTATGTACACTTTTGGGATGTAAACTTCAGAGGGAAATGTAAAATAAAATAATCGTTTGATAATTTTTTGACGTAGGACTACGTCTTTCATTTCTATACCGGGGTGTAAAATCAAAGTTTCGAAAACGAAAACGTTACGCCGGAGACCGAGATTTTGAGCGTTAATAGCTCCTAAACAACTGAACGAAATGGTATGATAAACACTTCATTCGAAAGATAAAAAAGAAAGATCTACGCGTTATATACTTGTTACTTTTTGATCCAAAAACTTGTTTCAATAGTCTTAAAATTGCTTTCAAAGGCTATTGAAATCACCAATCGGTATATAAGCGAGCGGCGCTCGGAAATCCACTCAGTTCTAATTGAACAGCGATTGGAGCATGTTGTCGCTGTTGCGGTGAAGCTCTTTATTTATCATGAAAGCGCGGATGAACGGTGTCACCAAGAGCCTGTTTGTGCACCCTAGGCCAGAAGGGAATCTATCAGGAGGAGAGTGATGCCACAAACGGTTCCCTGGGAAGACATCGCTACACACACATACACGCGCGGCTATTAACAGGTGGTTATCGAGTTGGCATTAACCACTGGTGGGCTTCCAGTATCGAGGAAAATGTGGAAATATCTAATCGTTACTGAGAATAATCTGCCAGTTCCTTTGGGAATTTTCAAAATATATTCATGTGAAAGAGTTTAATTGAATGTTTTCTATCCATGTTACACTGTGACCAAATATGTTTCAATCAAGTGCTATTAACAGGTGGTTATCGAGTTGGCATTAACCACTGGTGGGCTTCCAGTATCGAGGAAAATGTGGAAATATCTAATCGTTACTGAAAATAATCTGCCAGTTCCTTTGGGAATTTTCAAAATATATTCATGTGAAAGAGTTTAATTGAATGTTTTCTATCTATGTAACACTGTGACCAAATACATTTGGTTTTGTGGTTTTTCAATCAATCGCAATTAACAGGATAGCTTCAGAAGATTATTCTTCCCCATCAGTAGGATATTTCCGTATACAATATTGTATGCGCCCGCAATCGATTATTGCTCAGTCGCCGAAAGTTCCAAGCTCAGAGAGTTCATTCCCCTCTAGTTTGCCTTCCAAATTGCCATCGTAAACCACACCTTCTCTCGATTCAATCACACACAAAAAGCATACTTAAGCGATATTCTGGTGGTGAGACACATTCATTTTTCGTGAGGACATCGACAAGACAACATCGTTGCCTAACGTGCTGGAGGAGGTGGACGGCGAAGGATCGACACATACACGCGCAGAACTCTTTCCGTTAGGATGCCATTCGGCATCGAGAAAGTTCCGGAAAGATCTAATCATTGCTGGAAAATAATCTGGCAGTTCCTTTGGGAATTTTCAAAATATATTCATGTGAAAGAGTTTAATTGAAGTTTTCTATCCATGTTACACTGTGACCAAATATGTTTCAATCAAGTGCTATTAACAGGTGGTTATCGAGTTGGCATTAACCACTGGTGGGCTTCCAGTATCGAGGAAAATGTGGAAATATCTAATCGTTACTGAAAATAATCTGCCAGTTCCTTTGGGAATTTTCAAAATATATTCATGTGAAAGAGTTTAATTGAATGTTTTCTATCCATGTAACACTGTGACCAAATACATTTGGTTTTGTGGTTTTTCAATCAATCGCAATTAACAGGATAGCTTCAGAAGATTATTCTTCCCCATCAGTAGGATATTTCCGTATCCAATATTGTATGCGCCCGCAATCGATTATTGCTCAGTCGCCGAAAGTTCCGAGCTCAGAGAGTTCATTCCCCTCTAGTTTGCCTTCCAAATTGCCATCGTAAACCACACCTTCTCTCGATTCAATCACACACAAAAAGCATACTTAAGCGATATTCTGGTGGTGAGACACATTCATTTTTCGTGAGAACATCGACAAGACAACATCGTTGCCTAACGTGCTGGAGGAGGTGGACGGCGAAGGATCGACACATACACGCGCAGAACGCTTTCCGTTAGGATGCCATTCAGCATCGGGAAAGTTCCGGAAGAGTTCTAATCATTGCTGGAAAATAATCTGCCAGTTCCTCTGGGAATTTTCAAAATATATTCATGTGAAAGAGTTTAATTGAATGTTTTCTATCCATGTTACACTGTGACCAAATATGTTTCAATCAAGTGCTATTAACAGGTGGTTATCGAGTTGGCATTAACCACTGGTGGGCTTCCAGTATCGAGGAAAATGTGGAAATATCTAATCGTTACTGAAAATAATCTGCCAGTTCCTTTGGGAATTTTCAAAATATATTCATGTGAAAGAGTTTAATTGAATGTTTTCTATCCATGTAACACTGTGACCAAATACATTTGGTTTTGTGGTTTTTCAATCAATCGCAATTAACAGGATAGCTTCAGAAAATTATTCTTCCCCATCAGTAGGATATTTCCGTATCCAATAATGTATGCGCCCGCAATCGATTATTGCTCAGTCGCCGAAAGTTCCGAGCTCAGAGAGTTCATTCCCCTCTAGTTTGCCTTCCAAATTGCCATCGTAAACCACACCTTCTCTCGATTCAATCACACACAAAAACAGGAAGTGGGTTATATCTATGGTATAACCGCAAGAGTGACGTAGGACTATCGTTGATTTAGAGATCATTTGTTTGAAGTTGAATCTAAATCCATCCTGAATGAATGAATAAATAAATATTTGGGTGACTTCAAAAACGAGAGTGTTACTTTGAAGACTCAAGGTTTTATGCATCCAATATTGGATACAAAAAACCTTGTTCTGAAGAATAATCTTCAGAAGCTTTCCTGTTAACTGCACTTGATTGACAAATCACAAAACCAAATGTATGTGGTCGCAGTATTATATGGATAGAAAACATTAAAATAAACTCGCTTGAATGTAATTTTCAATTCCAAGGGGAACTGGCAGATTATTTTTCAGCAACGATCATTTCTTTCCAGGTTTCCTCTCGATAACCAGCAAACGAAAAGAGTTGCGTGTATGTGTGTGTGTGTGTGGCGGCTGCTTCTATGTCTTCCCGAGGAACCGTATTTCGATGCTGATACTCTCTTGGTCACCTTCTCTTCTCCTTCTGATCGATCGGCCTTTCTGCGCTCCCTCACAGTTAAAACAAACTGATTGCATTTCAGGTCAGGTCAAGCCAGGTAATGAATACCTCGATCCCTCGCCGTTCAGCTCGTTCAGTAACGATGTTGTCTTGTCGATGTCCTCAGGCGTCGTGCACAAATTACGTAACGCAAAAATCCGGATTTTGAACCTCCCCCCCCTTTCGTAACGCAATTTCCTATCTCTAATAAACAGAAAGTAACGCAACATCTAACCCCTCTCCCCTTATCGCGTTACGTAATTTGTGCACGACGCCTCACGAAAAATGAATGGGTTTCACCACCAGAATATCATTTCAGTATGCTTTTCGTGCGTGATTGAATCGAGAGAAGGTGTGGTTTACGATGGCAATTTGGAAGGCAAACTAGAGGAGAATGAACTCTCTGAGTATGAAAATTTCGGCGACTGAGCAATAATCGATTGAAAATTATATAATTTTGGCGATACGAAACATTTTCCGTTTTTCATGTTATGCATCCATTATTGGATACGAAAATATCCTACTGATGGGAAAGAATAATCTTCAGAAGCTTTCCAGCTAATTACACTTGATTGAAAAATTACGAAATCAAATGTATTTGGTCGCTGTGTTCGCCATATAATTAGAAAACATTAAAATAAACTCTTTCGCATGGATGTATTCTTCAATTCCCAGGGAACTGGCAGATTATTTTTCAGCAACGATTAGATCTTTCCGGAATTTTCTCGATGCTGTATGGCATCCAAACGAAAATTCTCATTTCAGTTTGGCCTGCAAAAAACTTTTCTGAACTCTAATCCATCAAATTTGGAGCCCTGAAAAGGGCCGTTGATTATATGCTAAGCTAATAAAGCACCCTCTCCTTGGATTCGACGGGCAAGCTGAATGTCCTTGGGCATGATGTGACGCGTATTACGTGAATAGCACACAAATTTGTATCTTCGAATAAGCCTCCTGCAGCGTCATATCCGCGGAACTTTGGAAGCGCAAGTCGGTTTTGAAGTCCTGAGCAATTCCACGAACCAAAAGCTGCAAAGGTAGCTTGCGGATCAGCAATTCGGCCGACTTCCGATAGCGATGAATTTCACGCAAAGTTCCCGGTCGATAGCGATGTGGCTTCTTCACCTATCCTGCGGCTGGTGCGCTTATCCGAGCTGCTTTCGTGTGCCTTACCACTGAAAGACTAACCTGCTATCTGCTTGGTCCCAAACAAACGAGTCGTCACGGTGCGAGAGTAGAGTAAGAAATGAACGAAAGCAAAGGAAGCGTCATTTTATAACCTGTTTTCGAAGCTATCATTAAGCTATTGAAACAATTTTCCGACTCAATAAATAGCAATCATATAACTCTTGGACATTTTATCTTTTGTATGAAATGATTATCACTGTTCCGTTGATCCGAAGCAGAATGAATCACGCTTAAAGAAGGAATGGATTTTTTCTTGGAATTTACTCAGCAAAAATAATGCCCTTTCCCAACACTTAAAAACGACAAACGGTAAACAGTTTCATCAAAGTGATTTCTTCGATATGGGGATATATTCACTACATCATGTCATGTATTTCATATTCTTCATTATGAAATCCATATCCATGGCACCTATCGGTATCGAATTATCATCGACACCGCGATTTTCGCTAAATGCTCCTTTCAGTTCGGCCTGCAAAAAACTTTTCTGAACTCTAATCCATCAAATTTGGAGCCCTGAAAAGGGCTGTTGATTATATGCTAAGCTAATATAGCACGCTCTCCTCGGATACGATGGGCCAGCTGGATGTCCTTGGGCATGATGTGACGCGTTTTGCATGGATAGCACACAAATTGGTATCATCGAATAAGCCTCCTGCAGCGTCATAACCGCGGAACTTTGGAAGCGCAAGTCGGTTTTGAAGTCCTGAGCAATTCCACGAACCAAATGCTGCAAAGGTAGCTTGCGGATCAGCAATTCGGTCGACTTCTGATAGCGACGAATTTCATGCGAAGTTCCCGGTCGATAGCGATGTGGCTTCTCCACCTATCCTGCTACTGGTGCGCTTATCCGAGCTGCTTTCGTGGTGCCTTACCACCGAAGGACTAACGAGCTGTCTGCTTAGTCCCGATGAAACGAGTCCTCACGGTGCGAGAGTAGAGTAAGAAATGAACGAAATGATGATGATGATGTTGAATTAAAGAGGCTTTAAACTTTTCAGTTCATTCGCCTCTAGCCTTGAGAAAGGCCTTGGGTTTTTTGACGTAGGACTACGTCTTTCATTTCTATACCGGGGTGTAAAATCAAAGTTTCGAAAACGAAAGCGTTACGCTTGACACCGAGATTTTGAGTGTTAATAGCTCCTAAACAACTGAACGAAATGGTATGATAAACACTTCATTCGAAAGATAAAATGTCTACGCGTTCTATACTTGTTACTTTCTCATCCAAAAACTTGTTTCAATAGTCTTAAATTTGCTTTCAAAACAGGCTATTGAAATCACCAATCGGTATATAAGCGAGCGCCGCTCGGAAATCCACTCAGTTCTAATTGAACAGCGATTGGAGCATGTTGTCGCTGTTATGGTGAAGCTCTTCATTCATCATGAAAGCGCGGATGAACGGTGTCACCAAGAGCCTGTTTGTGCACCTTAGGCCAGAAGGGAATCCATTAGGAGGAGAGTGATGCCACAAACGGTTCCCCGGGAAGATCTCGAAGCAGCCGCTACACACACACACACACACACACACACATACACGCGCGGAATTCTTTCCGTTTGGCATTCTTTGTGTGGACACCGACTGGACAACATCGTTGCTGGACGAGCTGGACGGCGAGGGATCGAGTGCCTTTCTCAAGGCAAGAGGGTGGAGGTGGTAGCGCTGGATTAAATAGAGTAGAGTTTTCAAAAGGCTTTTCTCAAGGCTAGAGACGAATGAACTGCAAAAGTTTAAAGTCTCTCTAATACAAGACCTTCCTTCCTTCCCTCCCGTTTGGATGCCATTCAGCATCGAGAAAGATCCGGAAAATAATCTGCCAGTTCCTCTAGGAATTTAAAAATTCATTCATGTGAAAGAGTTTATTTGAATGTTTTCTATCCATGTAACACTGTGACCAAATATGTTTCAATCAAGTGCTATTAACAGATGGTTATCGAGTTAGCATAAACCACTGGTGGGCTTCCAGTATCGAGGAAAATGTGGAGATATCTAATCGTTACTGAAAATAATCGTCAGTTCCTCTGGGAATTTAAAAATACATTCATGTGAAAGAGTTTATTTTGATGTTTTCTATCCATGTAACACTGTGACCAAATACATTTGGTTTTGTGATTTTTCAATCAATCGCAATTAACAGGATAGCTTCTAAAGATTATTCTTCTCCATCAGTAGGATATTTCCGTATCCAATATTGTATGCGCCCGCAATCGATTATTGCTCAGTCGCCGAAAGTTCCGAGCTCAGAGAGTTCATTTCCCTCTAGTTTGCCTTCCAAATTGCCATCGTAAACCACACCTTCGCTCGATTCAATCACGCACCAAAAGCATACTTAAGCGATATTCTGATGGTGAGACGCATTCATTTTTCGTGAGGTCATCGACAAGACAACATCGTTGCTGAGGGTGCTGGATGGCGAAGGATCGAGATCTGCCCTGAAACGCAAGCAGTTTATTTGAAACTGTGAGGAGCACAGAGAAGCCGATCCTTCAGGAGAAGAGAAAGTGACCATCGAAGCAGCCGCTACACACACACATACACGCACGGAATTCTTTCCGTTTGGATGCCATTCAGCATCGAGAATGATCCGGTAAATAATCTGCCAGTTCCTCTAGGAATTTAAAAATACATTCATGTGAAAGAGTTTATTTGAATGTTTTCTATCCATGTAACACTGTGACCAAATATGTTTCAATCAAGTGATATTAACAGGTGGTTATCGAGTTAGCGTAAACCACTGGTGGGCTTCCAGTATCGAGGAAACTGTGGAAATATCTAATTGTTACTGAAAATAATCTGTCAGTTCCTCTGGGAATTTAAAAATACATTCATGTGAAAGAATTTATTTTGATGTTTTCTATCCATGTATTACTGTGATCAAATATGTTTCAATCAAGTGCTTTTAACAGATGGTTATCGAGTTAGCATAAACCACTGGTGGGCTTCCAGTATCGAGGAAAATGTGGAGATATCTAATCGTTACTGAAAATAATCTGTCAGTTCCTCTGGGAATTTAAAATTACATTCATGTGAAAGAGTTTATTTTGATGTTTTCTATCCATGTAACACTGTGACCAAATATGTTTGCATCAAGTGCTATTAACAGATGGTTATCGAGTTAGCATAAACCACTGGTGGGCTTCCAGTATCGAGGAAAATGTGGAGATATCTAATCGTTACTGAAAATAATCTGCCAGTTCCTCTGGGAATTTAAAAATACATTCATGTGAAAGAGTTTATTTTAATGTTTTCTATCCATGTAACACTGTGACCAAATACATTTGGTTTTGTGATTTTTCAATCAATCGCAATTAACAGGATAGCTTCTGAAAATTATTCTTCCCCATCAGTAGGATATTTCCGTATCCAATATTGGATGCATAAAACCTTGTGTCTCCAACGTAACGCTCTCGTTTTCGAAGGACTCCAAATATTCATTTATTCATTCATTCAGAATGAATTCAGATTCAACTTCAAACAAATGATCTCTAAATCAACGATAGTCCTACGTCACCCTTGCGGTTATACCATAGATATAACCCACTTCCTGTTTTTTTTAATCAAATTTCGCGCATGCTTCCTCTGCTCTCGTTTCCGGTAAATCATGTATATAATGTAATAATTGTATAACATATGCTGGAAGAGAAGTACGTTAGTAATGGGAGGCATATTTGGTCACCTGGTAGTAGAAATAAGAAATAATTATATCAAACACGCTGAAAGAAAATAAAATGAGAAATGATGTCTAGCCCAGGAAGCTGAAAGTGAATTATATGGTAATTAAAAGATGTTAATTGACTTGTGTGCCATCCACGCAAAATTTGAATTCGTATGTCGGAAAGGAGCCTTTTTTTTACAAAAAATTAAAATCTGTGTATTTTGTTGTGAGTGTGTGTCTAAGTGTGTGTGTGGGTGTGTTTGGTTTGTGATATCTAACTACATATCTAACTAATTTTTTTGTTTTGTTTTTTGTTTTTTTTTTTAGTCTCGACACATCGCTTGCTCTGCTTGTTCTGGAGCTTAGTTCTCTCTGCACCTGCTGCTTGATCTCGTCGACTTGCGTTTGGGAGAGCATATTGTTGCGTACAATCGCTCTACGCCTCGCGTTCATCGCGTTTTGGTCAAGCCTCCCGACGAACTCTGGATACGCTTCCTCGAACATTGCGAGTATTCGAGGGCGACCGCTCATGTCCGTCTCCAAAGCAGTGCAGATGTAATAGGCGCGGATCACGAATTCGTTCATTTCGTGTGTCCACATGATCCGTCGCCTAGTAGTACCCACAAGTGTGGACGACTGTCGTCTGACAGTCGCAACACGCCTCGTAGGCGCAGCGTTTCGTTGGTGATGTCGATGGCTGCTGTTTCCGTGTGGCGGTAGCTCTTCGGGTTGAACCCGGCTGGTGGCCCGCTCTTGCACATCGCCCTCCAGCCGCTGGCCGCTCGCTCTTACGCCCGTTCCAGGACCAGCTCCAGTTCGGGGACCCTCCTCGGGTGATCGCATTCGTAGTATTCGTCTTGACCTTAGCTCCATTGTCTGGGTGTATCTCGTTTGCCCGGGAGACAGCGGGTTGGCAAGGCCTCCATGACCCGGGAGGCCTTCCCCGGGAGAGATATAGCGCTCTGACTCGCTCGCACCCCCTCACTTAGCCACTTTCGACACCCGTTCTCGGAGCCAAGACCAGGTGTGTGTTTCCAGTTCACGCCCGATCTAAAAATGTCGTCATATGATCTTCGTGGAGGCGTGAGATAGGAACATTTGAGACCAACAGGTAGGCTCCTACCCTAGTGTTGATCCCCATTTGAGAATTATAAATTTTTTACATTTTTTTATATATATATATTAATTTTTTCACTGGCAGATTATTTTCAGTAACGATTAGTTATTTCCACATATTCCTCGATACTGGAAGCCCACCATTGGTTAATGCCAACTCGATAACCACCTGTTAATAGCACTTGATTGAAACATATTTGGTCACAGTGTAACATGGATAGAAAACATTCAATTAAACTCTTTCACATGAATATATTTTGAAAATTCCCAAAGGAACTGGCAGATTATTTTCAGTAACGATTAGATATTTCCACATTTTCCTCGATACTGGAAGCCCACCAATGTACTTTTTTATATATATATATTAATTTTTTTTTTTTTTTTTTTTTTTTATAAATAAAATGTGTGTGACCTAACATATGTAATACGTTGGTAACACATATATTAGCTCACAAGCATTAGGTGTTAGTATGAATGATGTGGTTATGTCTGTAACATATAGTAAATAATTGTATAGTGGTTAAATAAGCTCCAAAAGATCCGTCTCCTTCAGGAAATGCAGTAATTTGTCCTCCTCCAAGTTATCTCTTGCTAGGGCTGTCCTTGGGTTGTCAGCTATCTGAAACTTAGTTCTCATAAGGTTGTAACGTGGGCAGACAAGTAGAAAATGTTCTACGGTCAGCCTGACGTTACAGGTATTACAAATGGGTGGTTCGGTTTTTTCAACCAAGAACCTGTGCGTTAATTTGGTATGTCCAATACGAAGACGTGTTAGACATACTTGAAAAGATCTTTGGTTTCTATCCATCCAAGGATGGGTAGTGTTTTTAATTTTTCTCAAAAAAGTATCTCTGCAGATGTTCCATTCGTTCTCCCAGCACGTCATCAGAGATGAGTTAACCCATCTGGTTATATCATCAGATGGGACGCTTGTGCTCCATAGTTCGGATGTTCTCCCTTCTTTGGCTAGGCGATCAGCCTCTTCGTTACCGCGGATTCCACAGTGACCTGGGATCCAGCAGAAGGTGATATCATTTTGGGCAGTTTTCTCTTCAATTGCGAGTACCCATGGATGTTTGCTACTTCCGCTCTCAAGAGCAAGAAGCGCGCTAGCAGAATCGGTGAAAATAACCGTCTTTCTGTTGTGTTCGCACTTTGATGTAGCGATAAGAAGTGCCGCTAATTCAGCTGAAAATACCGAACAGATATTTGGGAGTTGGAACTTAACTTGCAGGTTATTAGCAAAAATGCCTATACCTACTTGTAAACCATCAAAGGATCCATCTGTAAAGATCTTGTGGTGAAAAAGGTATTTACTGTGGATGTGGTTGTTGAAAATGGCCAAAACTATACTGCTGTTTTCACCAGCTCGCACAGAGTTTTTAATTGACCAATCAATCTGAGGTTCCCGTTTATACCATGGTCGAAGGTTAATAATGGGAATTGGTGCAATCGTTGGAAGAGTGGTTCGGCATGTATCCTGCAACCAGTTATTCACTCTCACAAGAGAGGATTCAAATGTTGGATGTTTCTCGAGCGTTCGTATCGCGCGCGTGCTGTAGAATCTCGTGAGGAACAATTTGAAGGGTAAATTGCCTGACTCAGCGAGTAACGCTTTACTTGGGCTAGTTCTAAAGGCCCCTGAAGCTAGTCTTATTATCTTTTGATAGCTAGGCCTCAGTTCTTCAAGCGTTTTCCAGGTGGCACGGCTGAAGAGTTCAATACCGTAAGTAAGTTTGGAATAGACTAAGCTTCTTCCAATGTTGAAGATAGTTTTGCGGGATCCTGTTCGGCTTCGACCGCTTATAACGCTAACTAAGTTAAGGCGGTTTTTAATGTCCGATATTGTACTCTTTATATGTTTATTGAACGTGAGTTTTTTGTCCACCATTACACCGAGAATTCGTGCAGAATTGACTCGTTTAATGGAACTACCGTTCAGAAGATAAGAACGTAGTTTTTTCCTGTGACGCTTATTGTTGCAGCAATGAAGAACTAGAGATTTTTCAGCTGAGATCCTAAATCCCACGGAATTCGCCCAGTTATTAACAGACGAAATTCCTTCCTGAAGTCTTCTTCTTGCTAGTACTGGGAATGGGTTTTTTGAAATTAGCAGAATATCATCTGCGTATAGCAAAGCGTCAATATTTTGGGGTATGGCATCAAATAATGATTGCATCGCTATCAGGAAAAGAGCAACCGATAGCACAGAACCCTGTGGCACTCCATTTTCTTGCAGTTTACTGGTGGAGGTGACTCCTCCGAGAAGAACTTTGAAGCTACGATTTTGTAGAAAACTGCGAATTATCTCGAACAAATTACCTTCGATACCCCATTGATGGAGTTGTTCCAAGATATTATATCTCCAGGTTGTATCGTAGGCTTTGGATATGTCCAAAAGAGCGAGTTCCCCGTGGAGGTGGTCTCGCGTGATCACGTGAAGGTGTTGATCAAGTTGGCTGAAATACGTGTTGGTACCATTGCCTTGACGAAAAGCATGTTGTCGAGGATCCAGGAGATGACGTTCTTCAAGGTTCGTCATCAATCTCCGTTTGATCATTCTCTCGAAGACCTTACCTAGGCAATTGAGAAGGGTGATGGGACGAAAACTAGTGGCTAGTGGTTTTTTCTCCATCGGTTTAGGGATGGGGATGACTAGCCCTTCCTTCCATGAGTCGGGGAAACATTTGCTAGCCCAAAGGTTATTATAAATTTGGAGCAGCGACGTTTTGACGTGGAAAGGTAATTTTTTTAACATGCTGTATTCTATTTCGTCTGGTCCGGCTGATTTGCCTTTGGACTTACTAATGGACCACAACATTTCTTTCATAGAGAACCTGATATTGTAAATATGAGGTTCCCCTGAGTCCGAGGGAAACTCTGTAGTCTCCGCGGCAGTTTTACGAGCTTTGAAGTCGCTTTTGTAGTTGGAGGTGGCAGAAGTACTAGCAAAATGGTCAGCTAAATGTTCAGCAATGGTTCCGGGATCATCGGTAGTGGTACCATTGATCATAATGGAATAGCCTCGCGATCTTTTTTTGCCACTGATTGCATTAACCTTGCTCCACAGTTCACTAGAAGTTGTCTGAGGGCAAAAGCTATCATGAAAATCAGCTAGGGCAAGTACTTTTGTCTCACTACCGTCCAGTTGTCTTCTAAGCTTCCTCAGCGCTTTTCTTCTGGATTTAATGGCCTGTTTGACATCATTATTCCACCATGGGACTGCCTTCCGGCCGGAGATACCACTAGTGCGGGGTATATTAGCTTTCGCAGCTGCGAAAACGGCTTGGGAAAACTCCTCTACTGAATAGTTACCCTGTGCAGGTAACAGATGCGAAATGGTTGATTCGAAACCATCCCAGTCGGCAAATTGGTACAACCATCTCCTTCGCAGGAGGATTTTTGGATTACTGGTCAGTGTTCGGATGTGAATGGGAAAATGATCACTTCCTCTTAGATCATCATCGACACACCATCTGACTCTGGGCGCTAGGTCCCATGAGGTAATCGTTAAATCAATTGAAGAAGTAGAGCCAGAGTGTTCATCCATACGAGTATGTTGGAAGTCGTTCAGGATGATGAGGTTAAGTTGTTCAACGATTTTTAAAATAATTTTACCTCTTAAATTGCATCTTTGGCCACCCCATACAGTATGGTAGGCGTTAAAATCACCCATGATTATGAAAGGGTGTGGTAATTGTTGAATGGCATTGTTCATTTCTGCTTCCAAATTACTGTTACTATGCGTTGGGGAAATGTATATAGAAGCGAGGGTTAACCGTAACGGTCCCGTGAGTTGGATTGCGCATATCTGTAACTGTGATGAAATTTGGATGAGGGTATGTGGGAGATGGCTCAAAACAGCGAGGCATACTCCACCCTGGCGTGAGGTAAGTCCCTCACGGAAGTACCACTTGTATTTACCTTGTAGTGAAAGGTTAAAATCGGGTGTAATCTTAGTCACTCTGGCTTCTTGGAATGCAAGTGTTAGTGGGAGATGTTTCTCCTCAGCTAACATTAATTTAATTTCATCCATTGACCTACTAAGCCCACGCAAATTCCATTGAATGGCAAGTTTTCGGTTGGATGTTGAATCTTGGACAACAGGTCTACTGTTTTTGTGTGGAGTGTTGAATTTTAAGAAATGTTATGGAGGCTCTTGAAGGGTTTAATTAATTTGGAAGGAGGTATATCAGAAATTATTTTGACTGTTTGTTACCTTTGGAAGTCTTGGTCTTCAGTCTAGGGTCAAATTTTAAATAATTTGGTATTGTTCGATTCGTATTGGGTACTGTTTTGTATGAAGTGGATGGTTGAGGGTCGGCCTGTTGTGGGGCGGCCGGTTGAGAGATTTCTGGTTGTTGGTTTTTATATCTTTTCCTTGTTTTATCATTAACGCGGAAATTTTCATCTTCAGATGATTTCAAATCATCTGAAGTTGAAGTTTTTGAATTTTTGATTTTACGTTTATTTAATTTTGCTGATTCAGTTTCCATGGGAATTTCTGGATCAGTTTCGGAATCGGAAGTGGAGATGGTATATTCAGTGTCTGGCTGGTTAACTATCGGTGTGGAAACCGTTTGGATGATTGGGGTAGGGTTGGGCTGCGTGCAGTTGCACTTACAGCGATTGCATCCCGTGCTTTGGATTAAGTTAAGTCTCTCTTGGACTTTGCTTGCGTACGAGGATCCATTAACTTTGGTCTGGTAGCTTTGTTTGGCTTCCTTGTACGATATTCCTTGGTCTACCCTCACTTTGGTAATATTGTTCTCTGCAACCCATGCGGGGCATTTTCTATTCGTAGAAGGGTGGTTGCCACTGCAATTTACACAGAAGGCAGGAGCGTTGCAAATGAAGTTCTTGGCTGTTTCTTCATTGCCTAGTTCTGGGTGTGCTTGTCCACAGTTTCGGCATAATTGGATCTTGGTTCTACACTTTTTTGAAGTATGTCCGAATTTGTAGCAGCCGAAGCACTGCATAGGATTCGGATAAAAATTGCGCGTGGGGGCGCGGATAAAGCCAAAGTTAATATATTCCGGGATTACAGTACCTCTGATGGTCAAAATCAGGGTTGGAGTTGGAATTAATTCCTTCTTAGTTGGGTCCATACGGGAAATTCTTTTGATCGCAATAACTCTTTGGTCAGCAAGCTCTTTTAAAAGTACAGCTTCTGCCATATCTATCACATCCCTACAGGATACCACGCATTTGCGCTGGTTCAAGGTAGGGTGATAAGTTATCTCCACAGGGGTTTTGTCAATTAATGACTTAATACCCAGGAGCGCATCTACATATTCCTTGTTACGAATATGGATCACGTATTGCAAATTATTGTTCTCATCGCGCTGTGGTCTCGCGTCCTTGAAATCGCGATCCGTAACAGCTTGGATGGTTTTGGAAACAACGAAAGGGTTTGATGGTAGAGTATTCTTGCCAGTTGCTTTGAGCAATAAAATTTGGAGCTCCCCACATAAGGGGTCGGCCCAGAGAGGAGAGGTGCGTGTGGTGGGCACGCCATTATAAAGGTTTGTTGACTTACCGGCACTGCTGGAAGCCATGGTAGAGGCTGGCTATACCCGGGAGGTACAGCCAGGGGGGTTGATGTAGAGATACACACTAAAAATGGCACTAATGCAGAATAAAAAAAAAAGAAAAGGCTCAACAGTTTCGGAGCTTGTTTCAAAAAAGTTTTTTAAATTTCACTAGAAACACTACTTTTAATACAATGAAACACTACTATAATGTCTATGAGGTTTAAAGAAAAACAGGAAGTGGGTTATATCTATGGTATAACCGCAAGGGTGACGTAGGACTCTCGTTGATATAGAGATCATTTGTATGAAGTTGAATCTGAATTCATTCTGAATGAATGAATATTTGGAGAACTTCGAAAACGAGAGCGTTACGTTGGAGGCACAAGGTTTTATGCATCCAATATTGGATACGGAAATATCCTACTGATGGGGAAGAATAATCTTCTGAAGCTATCCTGTTAATTGCGATTGATTGAAAAACCACAAAACCAAATGTATTTGGTCACAGTGTTACATGGATGAACTGGCAGATTATTTTCAGTAACGATTAGTTATTTCCACATATTCCTCGATACTGGAAGCCCACCATTGGTTAATGCCAACTCGATAACCACCTGTTAATAGCACTTGATTGAAACATATTTGGTCACAGTGTAACATGGATAGAAAACATTCAATTAAACTCTTTCACATGAATATATTTTGAAAATTCCCAAAGGAACTGGCAGATTATTTTCAGTAACGATTAGATATTTCCACATTTTCCTCGATACTGGAAGCCCACCAGTGGTTAATGCCAACTCGATAACCACCTGTTAATAGCACTTGATTGAAACATATTTGGTCACAGTGTTACATGGATAGAAAACATTCAATTAAACTCTTTCACATGAATATATTTTGAAAATTCCCAAAGGAACTGGCAGATTATTTTCAGTAACGATTAGATATTTCCACATTTTCCTCGATACTGGAAGCCCACCAGTGGTTAATGCCAACTGGATAACCACCTGTTAATAGCACTTGATTGAAACATATTTGGTCACAGTGTTACATGGATAGAAAACATTCAATTAAACTCTTTCACATGAATATATTTTGAAAATTCCCAAAGGAACTGGCAGATTATTTTCCAGCAATGATTAGATCTTTTCGGAACTTTCTCGATGCTGAATGGCATCCTAACGGAAAGAGTTCTGCGCGTGTATGTGTCGATCCTTCGCCGTCCACCTCCTCCAGCACGTTAGGCAACGATGTTGTCTTGTCGATGTCCTCACGAAAAATGAATGTGTCTCACCACCAGAATATCGCTTAAGTATGCTTTTTGTGTGTGATTGAACCGAGAGAAGGTGTGGTTTACGATGGCAATTTGGAAGGCAAACTAGAGGGGAATGAACTCTCTGAGCTCGGAACTTTCGGCGACTGAGCAATAATCGATTGCGGGCGCATACAATATTGGATACGGAAATATCCTACTGATGGGGAAGAATAATCTTCTGAAGCTATCCTGTTAATTGCGATTGATTGAAAAACCACAAAACCAAATGTATTTGGTCACAGTGTTACATGGATAGAAAACATTCAATTAAACTCTGTCACATGAATATATTTTGAAAATTCCCAAAGGAACTGGCAGATTATTTTCAGTAACGATTAGATATTTCCACATTTTCCTCGATACTGGAAGCCCACCATTGGTTAATGCCAACTCGATAACCACCTGTTAATAGCACTTGATTGAAACATATTTGGTCACAGTGTAACATGGATAGAAAACATTCAATTAAACTCTTTCACATGAATATATTTTGTAAAATTCCCAAAGGAACTGGCAGATTATTTTCAGTAACGATTAGATATTTCCACATTTTCCTCGATACTGGAAGCCCACCAGTGGTTAATGCCAACTCGATAACCACCTGTTAATAGCACTTGATTGAAACATATTTGGTCACAGTGTAACATGGATAGAAAACATTCAATTAAACTCTTTCACATGAATATATTTTGAAAATTCCCAGAGGAACTGGCAGATTATTCTCAGTAACGATTAGATATTTCCACATTTTCCTCGATACTGGAAGCCCACCAGTGGTTAATGCCAACTCGATAACCACCTGTTAATAGCCGCGCGTGTATGTGTGTGTAGCGATGTCTTCCCAGGGAACCGTTTGTGGCATCACTCTCCTCCTGATAGATTCCCTTCTGGCTCTTGGTGACACCGTTCATCCGCGCTTTCATGATAAATAAAGAGCTTCACCGCAACAGCGACAACATGCTCCAATCGCTGTTCAATTAGAACTGAGTGGATTTCCGAGCGCCGCTCGCTTATATACCGATTGGTGATTTCAATAGCCTGTTTTGAAAGCAATTTTAAGACTATTGAAACAAGTTTTTGGATCAAAAAGTAACAAGTATATAACGCGTAGACATTTTATCTTTCGAATGAAGTGTTTATCATACCATTTCGTTCAGTTGTTTAGGAGCTATTAACGCTCAAAATCTCGGTCTCCGGCGTAACGCTTTCGTTTTCGAAACTTTGATTTTACACCCCGGTATAGAAATGAAAGACGTAGTCCTACGTCAAAACTGTTAAAATATCACTAACACTATGTACTGCTGCTGGGGGGTGCGCCCCCGCACCGGAGAAACGGTAGTGCGGGTACACCACCACTCTGCAATCCAGGATCAAACACCAGCTGAAAATGAAAACCACCACCAGAGATAAGTAACCAGTAATAATAATGTGGGGTATATATAAGTGAGCTGAAAAGACGGGTGGGTAATGTCGGGGACATAACCGGAGTGACGTAGGACTATACAACGGGGACAGCTTATTCTAAATATATATTTTAAATATGTTGTTTTATTGTCTTCTCCTACGTGAATACCTACCTCTCTACCTGAAATATGGATTAGCTTACTGTTTACTCTTTATGAACATGTTGGGAGTTCTGAAATGAACCTTTTGGTTGTGTTTTTGCGTTTTTTGACGTAGGACTACGTCTAACCGGAAGATATAGGGGGTGAAATGGAAATCTAGGCACTGAACAAGTAGGAAAAAATGCAAGATTTGGAACGCTTATAACTCGAGTATTTCTCAATAGATCGCAAAGGTTTTTGCATCAATTGATAGGAAATATATCTACGCATCTATCATAACGAATAACATTTCATTTTTCTTGAGATAAATAATTGAATAATTGTCAAATATCAAGCATTGTCCAAATGCACTATGTGCCCATTTTTGATTGGTCCATTTTGTGCTCCTCATATCGTACCGACCAAAACGGGCAACCAGAGCAGCAGCGAAATAGAATGAAGCACGATTGGAAAGGAAAAAGAAAAAATTAACGAAACATTGGTCGCAGTCTCACACATGCGTAATTCTCGAGCCAGCCAGTCAGCTTAAAAATCCCCGCTCCGCTGCCGTAACGATCATTCTTTGTGTGGACACCGACTGGACAACATCGTTGCTGGACGAGCTGGACGGCGAGGGATCGAGTGCCTTTCTCAAGGCAAGAGGGCGGAGGTGGTAGCGCTGGAGTAGAGTAGAGTAGAGTTTTCAAAGGGCCTTTCTCAAGGCTAGAGACGAATGAACTGCAAAAGTTTAAAGTCTCTATAATACAATACCTTCCTTCCGTAACGGTCATTCGCATTCAAACCGTACACCACATCGGTTCGCATCACAACACATCAACAAACCAACCCAAGCAGCCATGTCTGGACATGGTAAAGGAGGAAAAGTGAAGGGAAAGGCAAAATCCCGCTCGAACCGTGTTGATCTGGAGTTCCCCGCAAGGGTAGCTAGGCCGAGCGCGTTAGTACCAGTGCACCAGTCCACCTAGCCGGCGTTATATAGTTTCGGCCGCCGAAGTGATCGAGTTAGCTGGCAAAGCTGCTCGCGACGATAAGAAAACCCGCATTCGGAACAGAACACATTCGGTTCGGTGGACATCAAGACAACAGGCAGTTGCAGCGAGTGGCGAGTGGCAAACGCAATCGCAAAACGGCATCAGGTAGCAGAAGAAAAAAGTTTGTTCTTTATACAAACTGCTTTGGTGGCAAATCCAGAACAAGGCGGCATCGAGGGCGTTCGAAATGGTTTTTTTCAAAACCACGAGTACTAAGTTTTCTAAATTGGAACCATTCCATAAAACAAGGCGCTTTTCAGGGCCATTAAATCTTCCAAATAAGAGTTTAGGAAATACAGTTCAATGCTTTCTAAAACATTATCCAAAATAATAATAAAACACAAATTGATTTTTTCATAATTTGTTTGCCAGGATATGATGAGTATGTGAATTTGGCAGTTGTTCTGAGCTTATTGATTTTCACCAATTCTTAAATTGCGCTAGAGTATAAAACACGCGGACCCCAAAAAAATATCTTATTTTCTTTCAAACCGTAAACCCGTGTGGTTGTACGGCATCGGCATCGTGGACGTAACAAAGGAGGACAAGTTAAGGGAAAGGCAAAGTCTCACTCGAACCGTGCAGATCTCCAGTTCCCTGTTGGCCGCATTCACTGATTGCTCCGCAAGGGTAACTAGGCCGAACGGATTGGTGCCGGAGCACCAGTATACCTAACAGCGATTATAGAGTTTCGGCCGTCGGAGTGCTCGAGTTGGCTTGCAAAGCTGCTCATGACAATCAGAAAACACGCATCAAGAACAGAGCAGCTTCGGTTCGGCGCTCATCAAGGCAACAATTAGTTTCAGTGAGTGGCAAAGTATTTCTCCGGCACGTCACATTAAATGTAATTTACTGAACAATATGTCACAAGCTGGATGGGAAGAAATTTTCCAACTGTGAAAGCTGTGGCGAGTGGCAAACGCAATAGCTAAACAGGAAGGTTTAACCGAACAAGATGGGAATATCGAGTGATAACAAAAACACAACACCAAAGGTTCTTTTGAGAACCATCAACATATTCATAAAGAGTAAACAGTAAACTAATCCATTTTTCAGGTAGATAGGTAGGTATTCACGTAGGAGAAGAAAATAAAACAATATATTTAAAATATATATTTAACAAAAGCTGTCCCCTTTGTATAGTCCTACGTCACTCCGGTTATGTCCCCGACATTACCCACCCGTCTTTTTTGTAAAAAATTTCTCATTTTTTTCTCACTGTCTTATATTTGATTCTTGATTTTTTTTCCGAAGGCTTTGTACTCATTAAATGTTCAACGCCGGGCATTTTTCGGCGTATGCACATATCGTACAATCAAAATGATGGCTGTGATAAGGAATGCATAGGTGGTCGTCAGTTCATTGAGCACATTACCGTACCTTAAACTGTGGTTTCGGAGACGAATGAATTGTAATATTTGTAGTCTCCGCAAACAAAATAAATAAAAATGAAAAGAACTGAGGTTTTGGAGACGAACTCTACAATCTGTCGAGGAATAGACGAGCTTTAAACGTTCTGAAAAATCAATGTGAATACAGGGACGGATGACCTTCGAATTAAAGTCCTTTAAAATAAGAACAGAGTAGCAGGAAATGCATAGCTCATCATATTGCTCCTTAGTTATGTTTCTATACAATGCAGATGTAACGTCAGTCAATTTTCAACATCAGTTATCAACTAAAGAAAGCAGTTCTTGCTACCGAGAAAATTCGTTAATGCCATCCTGCATACAATGTGTTGTAATTTGGAGCCACTTTTAATTCGGAGACCATGTATGGGTTTGTGAAAACTGAATGATCAATTTAAAAGACCTCAACCACCAATAAGTTCAAAAACAAGCATAAACAAAATAATTCAGTTCATATTATATGTCATATTATGTCACTTTAGAATGCATTGGTATTGTGAATAACTTTTAATAACTTTTCTTTGAATGGCTTAATGGCCATGAAAGGCGCCGTGTTTTACGGTGGCTGGTTTTGCCACCAAAGCAGTCTGTATAAACAAACATTTACCTTCTTCTACCTGCTGCCGTTTTGCGATTGCGTTTGCCACTCGCTGAAACTGATTGTTGCCACCGAACCGAATGTGCTCTGTTCTGTAGGCGGGTTTTCTTATTGTCGTGAGCAGCTTTGCAAGCCAACTCGAGCACTCCGGCGGCCGAAATTCTATAACCGCTATTAGGTATGCTGGTGCTCCGGCACCAATCTGTTGATGCGATGTGATGTGAAACGATGCCATACAACCACACTGATTTACGGTTTGAAAGAGAATGATATATTTTTCAGCGGATCCGCGCGTTTTGTACTTTAGCGGTACACGCTCACAGGATAGAGACAAATCAGCAGACTCAGCCAAAGGGGAGAGTCCAACGAGACGAACGAATGAGCGTTAAAAGGGAGCGATGGCAAAAAAATATATTCATTACGATTTGTTCGCTCGTTGGATTCACATGCAGGTGTTTCTAACAAACACGAAGGCACCGAAGACTAGTGGAATAGTGGAAAAGCCGCCAAAAAGTTCGGCACGGCGCAGAAGAATATCTCGGAAACCGACAAGAAGAAGGAGAAGGAAGCAAACGCTAAAAAGGGTCCTTTTCAGGTCCACAAAATCATCTTTAATCTAAAGAGTTTATTGTTTTGTTATCACTCGATATCTCCATCTTGTTCGGTTAAACCTTCCTGTTTAGCGAGTGCGTTTGCCACTCGCCACAGTTGGAAAATTTCTTCTCATCCAGCTTGGGACATGTTGTACTGTAAATTACATTTAATGCGACTTGCCGAAGCACCACTCAGTGTCGCATTGGAGATGATTTTAACCTGTAATTGAACATTTGCGATGACAGTGGTACAGCTTTCACAGTTGGAAAATTTCTTCCCATCCAGCTTGGGACATGTTGGGTCATAATTTGGACCCTCATAGAGTTTACAAAACTCCAATTAGCTAATTATCGAACTAAAATTACTGTACTTTCAATCTGGAAGCAATTTAAGAATTGGTGAAAATTGAATAATCGAGAAAGTCCCCAACCATCAATAAGCTCAGCACAACTGCAAAATTCTCATACTCTTCATATCCTGGCAAACAAATTATGAAAAATCAATTTGTGTTTTATTATTATTTTGGATAATATTTTAGAATGCCTTGAACTGTATTTCGTAAACTCTTTTTTGAAAGGTTTAATGGCCCTGATAAGCGCCGTGTTTTATGGAATGGTTCCAATTTAGAAAACTTTGTACTCGTGGTTTTGAAAAAAAAACCATTTCGAACGCCATCGATGCTGCCTTGTTCTGGATTTGCCACCAAAGCAGTTTGTATGAAGAACAAACTTTTATCTTCTGCTCGTCACTCGCTGAAACTGCCTATTCTTGTCTAGATGTCCACCGAACCGAATGTGGTCTGTTCTGAATGCGGATTTTCTTATCGTCGCGAACAGCTTTGCCAGCCAACTCGATCACTTCGGCGGCCGAAACTATATAACGCCGACTAGGTGGACTGGAGCACTGGTACTAACGCGCTCGGCATAGGGATTTTGCCTTTCCCTTCACTTTTCCTCCTTTGTCATGTCCAGACATGGCTGCTTGTGTTGGTTTGTTGATATGTTGTGATGCGAAACGATGTGGTGTATGATTTGGATGAGAATGATCGTTACGGCAGCGGAGCGGGGATTTTTAAGCTGACTGGCTGGCTCGAGAATTACGCATGTGTGAGACTGCGACCAATGTTTCGTTAATTTTTTCTTTTCCTTTCCAATCGGGTTCATTCTATTTCGCTGCTGCTCTGGTTGCCCGTTTTGGTCGGTACGATATGAGGAGCACAAAATGCACCAATCAAAAATGGGCACATAGTGCATTTGGACAATGCTTGATATTTCACAATTATTCAATTATTTATCTCAAGAAAAATGAAATGTTATTCGTTATGATAGATGCGTAGATATATTTCCTATCAATTGATGCAAAAACCTTTGCGATCTATTGAGAAATGCTCGAGTTATAAGCGTTCCAAATCTTGCATTTTTACCTACTTGTTCAGTGCCTAGATTTTCATTTCACCCCCTATATCTTCCGGTTAGACGTAGTCCTACGTCAAAAAAACGCGCCAAAAACAGGGACCGACGCTAGGGGCAGTGAAAACTGACGGTATCGAAAGCCACCAACCGTCTAGGCTATTCGGTGGCCTCCTCCTTGTCCTCGTCTTGTACACCTGTGGGAGAAAACTTTATTTAGGACTGATTAGAGCCTCAAGGAATTTCCTTTAGCATAGAACCAGTTGTATGAGGAGAAAACTTCTATTTTCGCTACTCTTTTCAAAGGGGCGCTACAAACATGACCGTCTCGGTTGAATGTCAGAAGCACCGTGAAATGAACGAAAGCAAGGGAAGTGTCATTTTATAAAACATAAAAGAATCGAATGTAAACCCCACCCTCTTTATTGTATAAGCTTACTGTATACTCACGAATATAATAAGGGTGGGATTTAGATTCTATACTTTTATGGTTTATAAAATGACGCTTCCTTTGCTTTCGTTCATTTCTTACTCTACTCTCGCACCGTGAGGACTCGAGCTCGTTAGTCTTTCGCAGACAGCTCGTTAGTCATTCGGTGGTAAGGCACATTAAGTCAGCTCGGATAAGCGCACCAGTAGCACGATAGGTGGAGAAGCCACATCGCTATCGACCGGGAACTTTGCGTGAAATTCATCGCTATCAGAAGTCGACCGAATTGCTGATCCGCAGCTACCTTTGCAGCATTTGGATCGTGGAATTGCTCAGGGCTTCAAAACCGACTTGCGCTTCCAAAGTTCCGCGGCTATGACGCTGCAGGAGGCTTATTCGAAGATACAAATTTGTGTGCTATCCACGTAAAACGCGTCACATCATGCCCAAGGACATTCAGCTGGCCCGTCGAATCCAAGGAGAGGGTGCTATATTAGCTTAGCATATAATCAACGGCCCTTTTCAGGGCTCCAAATTTGATGGATTAGAGTACAGAAAAGTTTTTTACAGGCCGAACTGAAAGGAGCATTTAGCGAAAATCGTGGTTTCGATAATAATTCGTTACCGATAGGTGCCATGGATATGGATTTCTTAACGAAGAATATGAAATACATGATATGATGTAGTGAATATATCCGAAGAAATCACTTTGGTGAAACTGCATTATAAAATTATTTGTGTACGAATGCCGCAATCGATAGTCGACACTAATTTGCGCTGGGCAATTTCCTCGAAGGACTCGATTCCACCTTTGAGCATTAATAATCTCTTTCTGGCAAAACGATGTGGTATGAATCACATTATTTGAATGATAGAATGAAGAAGTTTTCTGCCAATTTCCTTCAACCTCCAAACGTATCTTTCTCCCGTTTGTCGTTTTCGCGTTCGCTAATCCTTTCTCACAACACCCATTTCTCGTTTGAGAAATTGTTGAGTAAACATTGTTTGCCAGTGCGCGTAGAGCGGGAATTCCTAAAGATTCATTGCACCTCTAATAAATTGCCGAAAGACATGGTCTTACGTTGATCGCACTTGATTGAAAAAATCCAAAACGAAATGTATTTGGTCGCAGCATTATATGAGTAGAAAGCAAATAATCGCTCGAAAATGACTTGATTTTCGCGATGTGAAACATTTTCCGTTTTTCATGTTATGCATCCAATATTGGATACGAAAATTTCCACTGATGGGGAAAACAAATATTCAGAAGCTTTCCTGTTAATTGCGATTGATTGAAAAATAACAAAACCAAATGTATTTGGTTGCATTAAAATAAACTCTTTCGCATGAATGTATTTTTCAATTCCCAGGGAAACTGGCAGATTATTTTTCAGCAACGATGATAGCAACGAGAATTCCGCGCGTGTATGTGTGTGTGTGTGTGTGGCGGCTGCTCCGATGTTTCAAGCGGAACCGTGGCATCACTCTCCTCCTGATGGATTCCCTTTTGGCCTTAGGTGTACAAACAGGCTCTTGGTGAAACCGTTCATCAGCGTTTTCATGATAAACGAAATTAGCTTCACAACAACAGCGACAACATGCTCCAATCGCTGTTCAATCATAACTGAGTGGGTTTACGAGCGGCGCTCGCTTATATACCGATTGGTGATTTCAATAGCCTGTTTTGAAAGCAATTTTAAGACTATTGAAACAAGTTTTTGGATCAAAAAGTAACAAGTATATGACGCGTAGACATTTTATCTTTCAAATGAAGTGTTTATCATACCATTTCGTTCAGTTGTTTAAGAGCTATTAACGCTCAAAATCTCGGTCTCCAGCGTAACGCTTTCGTTCTCGAAACTTTGGTTTTACACCCCGGTATAGAAATGAAAGACGTAGTCATACGTCAAAACAACATTTTGTTAGTTGCGATAGATGCGTAGAAATATTCCCTATCAAGTGATGCAAACATCTCTCCTATCCAGTACGAAATGTTCGAGCTATAAGCATTCGAAATCTTTCATTTTTTCCTGCATGTTCTGTGTTTAGGTTTTCATTTTACCCTCCATATATTCCGGTTAGACGTAGTCCCACGTCAAAAAATGAACGAAACATTGGTCGCAGTCTCACACATGCATAATTCTCGAGCCAGCCAGTCAGCTTAAAAATCCCCGCTCCGCTGCCGTAACGATCATTCTCATAGAAACCGTACACCACATCGTTTCGCATCACATCACATCAACAAACCAACACAAGCAGCCATGTCTGGACATGGCAAAGGAGGAAAAGTAAAGAGAAAGGCAAAATTCCGCTCGAACCGTGTTGGTTTGCAATTCCCCGTAGGTGTATTCACCAATTGCTCCACAAGGGTAGCTAGGCTGAGCGCGTTAGTACCAGTCCACCTAGCCGCCGTTATATAGTTCCGGCCGCCGAAGTGATCGAGTTGGCTGGCAAAGCTGCTCGCGACGATAAGAAAACTCGCATTCAGAACAGAACACATTCGGTTCGGTGGACATCAAGACAACAACAGGCAGTTGCAGCGAGTGGCGAGTGGCAAACGCAATCGCAAAACGGCAGCAGGTAGCAGAAGAAAAAAGTTTGTTCTTTATACAAAAAAGTTTGGTGGCAAATCCAGAACAAGGCGGCATCGAGGGCGTTCGAAATGGTTTTTTTTCAAAACCACGAGTACTAGGTTTTCTAAATTGGAACCATTCCATAAAACATGGCGCTTTTCAGGGCCATTAAACCTTCCAAAAAAGAGTTTACGAAATACAGTTCAATGCTTTCTGAAACAATATCCCAAATAATAATAAAACACAAATTTATTTTTTCATAATTTGTTTGCCAGGAGATAATTTGTTTGAGTATGAGAATTTGGCAGTTGTTTTGAGCTTATTGATGGTTGGGGACTTTCCCGATTATTCAATTTTCACCCATTCTTAAATTGATTTTAGATAGAAAGTACAGTCATTTACATTTAGCTCGACATTTAGCTAATTGGACGGACCTGTAATGCGACATATTTATTTGGACATTTTTGTAAATATAGAGTTCGGGGTCCAAATTTTGACCCCACATTAAAAGTGGACACTGTACCACTGTCATCGCAAATGTTCAATTACAGGTTAAAATCGCCTCCAATGCGACACTGAGTGGTGTTTCGGCACGTCGCATTAAATATAATTTATGTTGTACAGTAACTCACAGTCACAGTCACAAGCTGGATAGGAAAATATTTTCTAACTGTGAAAGCTGTGGCGAGTGGCAAACGCAATCGCTAAACAGGAAGGTTTAGCCGAACAAGATGGGGATATCGAGTGATAACAAAACAATAAACTCTTTAGATTAAAGATAATTTTGTGATCCTGAAAAGGACCTTTTTTAGCCTGCATCTGAATCCAACGAGCGAATAAATCGTAATGAATGTATTTTCTTCTTCTTCTTCTGTTTGGCTTTAAGAGGGTTTAAACTTTTCAGTTCATTCGCCTCTATGAATGTATTTTTTTTTTGCCATCGCTGCCTTTTAACGCTCATTCGTTCGTCTCGTTGGCTCGCCCCTTTGGCTGAGTCTGCCGATTTGTCTCTATCCTGTGAGCGTGTACCGCCAAAGTACAAAACGCGCGGATCCGCTGAAAAATATATCATTCTCTTTCAAACCGTAAATCAGTGTGGTTGTATGGCATCATTTCACATCTCACCGCATCAACGGATTGGTGCCGTAGCACCAGTATACCTAATAACGGTTATAGAATTTCTGCCGCCGGAGTGCTCGAGTTGAGCACATTCGGTTCGGTGGCAACAACTAGTTTCAGCGAGTGGCAAACGCAATCGCAAAACGGCAGCTGGTAGAAGAAGGAAAAAGTTTGTTTATACAACCTGCTTTGGTGGCAAAACCAGCCTCCGTAAAACACGGCGCTTTTCAGGGCCATTAAACCATTCAAAGAAGAGTTATTAAAAGTTATTTACAATACCAATGCATTCTAAAGTGACATAATATGACATATAATATGAACTGAATTATTTTGTTTATGCGTGTTTTTGAACTTATTGATGGTTGGGGTCTTTTAAATTGATCATTCAGTTTTCACAAACCCATATATGGTTTCCGAATTAAAAGTGGCTTCAAATTACAACACATTGTATGCAGGATGGCATTAACGAATTTTCTCGGTAGCATGAACTGCTTTCTTTGGTTGATAACTGATGTTGAAAATTGACTGACGTTACATCTGCATTGTATAGAAAAATAACTAAGGAGCAACATGATGAGCTATGTAGTTCCTGCTGCTCTGTTCTTAATATAAATGACTTTAATCCGAAGGTCATCCGTCCCTGTATTTACTGTTGGTTTTTCAGAACGCTTATAGCTCGTTTATTTCTCGACAGATCGTAGAGTTCGTCTCCAAAACCACAGTTTTTTTTCATTTTTATTTACTTTGTTTGCGGAGACTACAAATCTTACAATTCATTCGTCTCCGAAACCACAGTTTAAGGTACGGTAATGTGCTCAATAGTGAAATATATGATAGTGAATGAGCTGATGACCACCTATGCATTCCCTATCACAGCCATCATTTTGATTGTACGATATGTGCATACGCCAAAAGAAGTTTGTAAAAAAAAACGCAAAAACACAACACCAAAGGTTCTTTTATGAACCCCCAACATGTTCATAAAGAGTAAACAGTAAACTAATCCATTTTTCAGGTAGATAAGTAGGTATTCACGTAGGAGAAGAAAATAACACAAAAAACAACACAAACGCAACAAACACTCCAAAGACTTCTACACCAAACAAAAACAACACCAATACCTCAAAGAAAGCTTCTCTTTCCAAGGGTAAAGGACCATCGAACTAATTCTCTTTGAATAGTTCAAACATACACACAATTAAGACTTAGGAATTAGAGTTAAAAACACCAACACATTCACTCCAACACAGAAATTCGGGATACAATGGAACATCAGAAGTATCCGACAAAATATTTTAGAACTAAAAATTCTTATTTCGAGCTCTAATCCCACAGTCATAGCTCTTCAAGAAACTATGACACCAAACAATTTCAACAAACACTTCATCCCAAAGTTCATCACATACTTCAAAGAGGGTCCCAACCCCTCAAAACACGGAGTTGCAATCGCAATCAAGGATGGCACTCCACATGATCTTCTTCTTGACCTTCAGGCAGTGGTAGTGCGCATTAAACACCCCTTTCCAATCACCGTCGTTAGCATCTACATCACTAATGATTCCGATCCGAACACTCTACGCGGACAACTGGACCATCTGTTCGCCCAACTTCCCGCCCCAATCATGCTTATGGGTGATTTCAACGCCCACTCATACGCCTGGGGAGGTGCATACCTCGATCGAAAAGGATCTATCATTGAGGATTTCATATCGGACCATTCTCTTCTCCTTCTTAACAACGGCCAACACACCAGAATCCATTATTCTGGTACTACGTCAGCCATCGATCACACCATAGTATCAGACAAAATCTCTTCAAAACTTTCTTGGAACATCCACGATGATACTTGCGGAAGCGATCATTTTCCAATCTTCACTTCCTTCGGCCAAACTTCTCCAGAGTTTTCAACAAGGCCAAGATGGAAATTTGAATACGCTGACTGGGCTGGCTATCAGTTTGACATTGAAAACCGCCTCTCCACTAAACGAGATTGGGCAGCCGAGGAATTCTCCAAAGTTGTCCTAGAAGTTGCAATGGTGCATATCCCCAGAACCAGTGGCATCCCTGGCAGGAAATGTGTCCCATGGTGGTCGCCTGAGCTGAAGGCAGCGATCAAAGGTCGACGTAAGGCCCTACGCAAATTAAGAAAGGCCCATCCGGACAGCCCACTGAGACCCACTCTGCTTACAGAGTTCCAAAGGGCTCGCAAAGAAGCTAAGACTGCTATCAACACAGCCAAGCACAACAGTTGGGTTAAATTCGTCAGCGAAATTAATCCCAACGCGTCAACAAAGGAGTTATGGAGTAAGATTGGCAGGCTTCATGGAAAGAAAAGAAGCAAAGAATATAATCTTCTAATTAACGGTCAATACACCAATGACCGGAAAATCATCGCCGAGGCGTTTGGAGATTTCTTTGCTTCCGCCTCCTCCAATCAAAACTACGACCATACCTTTCTAACTCACAAAACGGAATGCGAAAGAATTCCCATCGATTTTCATACCGATGTGGAATTTGACTTCAACAAAAACCTCTCCCTCAAAGAGCTCGATTGGGTACTGAACAAAGTCAAACAAGGATCCACAGGACCTGATGACATCAGCTACCCTATGCTTAAGAATCTACCCCATCTCGGGAAAAAAGCACTTCTGAAGCTCCTCAACAAAGTCTGGGACAGTGGAACCCTCCCCAGTTGCTGGAAAGAGGGTTTAATGATCTGTATCCCGAAACCAGACATGAACAACCATCTTCTTGACAATTTCCGCCAAATCACTCTTCTAAGTTGTGTTGGGAAAGTCATGGAAAAATGATCAATCGACGCTTAACGACTTTTCTAGAGTCAAATAAGCTGATTGATCCCAGACAATTCGCATTCCGTGCGGGAAAAGGTACAGAAGATTGCCTTGTAGCAATCGAAAAAATCCTAGACGACGCAACTGAAAAACTACACCACATTGATATTGTTTCCCTGGATTTATCCAAGGCCTTCGATCGGGCATGGAGGTACCCAGTGCTGAAAAGCCTCTTCGACTGGGGGATTCGTGGGAGATTAGGTCTCTTCATTAAAAGTTTTCTAGAAAACCGGTCTTTCAAAACCGTTATTAACAACCACCAATCTTCTCTAAAAATCCCAGAAAACGGCTTCCCACAAGGCTCAGCACTTTCACCAACCCTCTTCAACATTGCCATGCAATCTCTATTCGAGATTATCCCGGACCATATAAAGATCATAGTCTATGCAGATGACATCACTCTTATCTCTACGAGCTGCTTCGGCTTAATTCAGAGAAAGAGGCTTCAAAAAACCTTAGACTCCATCCAAAACTGGGCTCTAAAAACAGGTTTTTTTTAGAGCCCAGTTTTGCCCGGAGATATCCAAACACATACATATTGGAAAAGCTCTCAGAAGGAGAACCTATCTTCAGCTCAACAAAATCCCGATCCCTACAATGAGGACATTGAAAATACTAGGGGTTACTTTCGACAAGAAACTCAACTTCCTATCACATTCCCAAAAGACCAAAATAGCCACCAGAAAGAAACTGAACATCATCAAGGCTATCGCAGGCAACCTAGCCTCTGGTCATAGAAAGACGCTGCTAAATGTTGTAAATGTTTGGTTAGTCCCACAAATCCTTTACGGAATAGGCACCTTCAGCCGTGGAGGGGACAGGGTGTTAAGGGTGTTTTAATAGCTACCCAAGAATGCACCCATGATTTCCTTCCTACCACAATATTTTCCGACTCAGCTAGCTGTCTCCATGACCTTCTAAGTGGAAACAGCAAACACCCATGGATTAAGCAAACAGAAGAGGCTGCTTCAGATAAAAACATCTCCTTCTGCTGGGTTCCTGGTCACTCAGGAATCCGCGGAAACAGAGCCGCCGACATATTGGCCGGCAAGGGCAGCAAAATGGAACCCCCAGACATGCCCTGTCCTCCATCTGACATTGTCCGCTGGGTAAAACAGCAAGTCCGTGAAAGTTGGGACATAGGCTGGATAAACAGCCGTCCCACTCATCTTCATAAAATCAAAAATTCCACTCTCGCTTGGGAGGACCGTCTCAATAGTAGGGAAAGGCAAGTCCTTACCCGTCTTCGAATTGGGCACACTAACTTCACCCACTCACACTTGTTCTGCAGAGCCGAAAAACCCCAATGTGCTTGCAACGAAGCTCCGGTTTCCGTTAGCCATCTTATACTTGAATGTCAACATACCAAAGATGCTCGAGTCCGACACAACATAGGTCAGAGTCTCCGAGATATCCTCAGTAGAGACGAGACCCAAGAAACCAATTTAATTGCGTTTCTGAAAGAAACCGACTTCTTTGGTAAAATCTATTGGGCTGTTTCAAAAATTTATGATTTGCTCAGCATCTACTATCCTACACGCGAATGATATGTCCACCCATACCTATCATCGCTCACGCACCGTGTTGCAGTCGAATACGACCCATCCACATGATTATCTTATGTCTAGCATAAGAAATCTCAAGTGTTGAGAAAGTTCGTGCACCTCGAGGAAGGTTCTTTTGAAACAAATCAATAGAAGCCATCCTATGCGCGATCAGTGTAACTACCCGCACATATCATCGCTCACGCACCACGTTGCAGTCGAATGTGACCCATCTGTTCAGTCTCACGACTGAAGAAAAGAGAAACCGCAAGAGAAAACATGTCTGTACATGTTCATAAGGAACAAACGCCCCTTTTCTTTGATTCCCCTTCCAGCAGCGCACGTGCATTACATAGCGCAATAACGGCAACAACACAAGAGATAAAAATGCTGTCCATCGCTATTGCAGCATTACCGTTGAATAAAACTATGCGTTTCAGCCAGTGAGACGCTCTCACATCAAATTTTATCTTACAGTGCCAAAGTGTCTTTAGCTCGAACAGTTTTTTTACAAGTGTTTCTCTTTTAGTCTAGAATAAGTTAGTATAATTTTAGATCAAGCTAGGGCAATGTAAATAAAGTGTATTATAAAAGACAACATTCCCTGTATTGAATTTCACAGTGTTTAAGAGTTACTATCTAGCAGCTGATTCAACGAGAGTGGTCGTCAGCGTAGATCAGCGAGTGGAAAGTTTCGCAGCACGCAGCTTTTCAGCCAGCCACTTCCCGGCGATTGTGATTGTCGCATGCGTGAGGCATCACCAGCTGTCCAGTTAAACCGAGGAAAGGTCACGAGCATCTTTGCCTCCTCCCCAACCATATACAGTCCACCATCGAACCACACATAAGAAACTGGTCCTTCGAACCGGATAGAAGCAGACTCCGAGAAGAAGATCAGTTACCAGTGTGAAATCAAACACGGAATTTAAACAGTGAAGCGTTAATAGACTAAAGTGAGTGAGAGTATTTGAACAATTTGTGAAGTAAACTTACAATCAAACAACGAGCAAAATGCCCACGAAGAGAACACCAGTGAAAAACGACAGTACAGCTGCAGAAGTTGCTAGCAGCATCGAAGCTTTGTCAGCGCTCTGCGGGGCAGCGCAAGGAAAAATAACAAGGATCATGCATCTCCTTCAACAAGCAGAAGTGGAGCAAAAGGAAATTTCCAGTCAACAAGTCAAAGTGTGGATGAAACGAGTTGAAGCAGCGAATAACGACTTTGACGGTTATCATCAGCAAATAGTGAGTGGAAGCCCAGCGTCGGAGCAAGAAGAAATTGATCATCGATATGTGCAATTCGAGGAAATATACAACGAAGTGACAGTGAAATTAGAAATGTTGCTAGAGCGACAAACACAACCAGCTGCTTCACAACCCATTATGAATCCGCCGCCATTAGTGATTCAGCAATCGCTTCCACGTGTCATACCAACATTCGACGGCAGATATGAGCACTGGGAGAAGTTTAAAATAATGTTCCGAGATGTAGTGGATCGAAGCAATGAGCCTCCTCGCATCAAGCTGTATCATCTAGAGAAGGCTCTAGTGGGAGAAGTTGCCAAATTGATTGACGCCAGGACGCTAAACGAAGGAAACTACGACAGAGCCTGGCAACTGCTAGAGGAGAGATACGAGAACAAGCGGCGATTGATCGATTTGCATATTCGCGGGTTGTTAAGCATGCGAAAAATAGTGAAAGAAAATTATAGTGAGCTGCAAAAATTAGTTGAAACTTTCAGCAACCATGTGGAGAATTTAAAGTTCCTTGGACAGGAATTTACTGGTGTTTCAGAGCAAATTGCTGTTTATCTGTTAGCACAATCCATTGATGACGAGACGAAGAAACTTTGGGAGGCGACCATACGGCGAGGTGAACTACCAAATTTTGACTTAACAGTACAATTTTTAAAAGATCGAGTGTCAATTTTGGAAAGATGTCAGCCAACCGAAGAAATTAAATTCAAGCAGCAGCGCATTTATTCGAACCCGTCCTCGGAAGAACCTTCGATTCAGCGTTTCAACTCAGCGAATTCTCCTGCAGTGCAACAAAGTCAATGTGATTTCTGCAGTAACATCCATCCATCTTACAAGTGTCCGGAATTCAACAGTTCTACATTGAGTCAACGTCTGCTGAAGGTTAAGGAAAGGAATTGCTGTTTTAACTGCCTACGTCGAGGCCATCGAGTAATAGAGTGTCCATCTAAAAGAACGTGCATCAAATGTCAACGGAAACATCACACCTTGCTTCATAGCGACGGAACTGTACCGAAGAGCAATGTTGATAAGAGACAACTTTCCCAAACCAGTGTCGCAGTGGAACCGACAACAACCTTTGAAGAGAATGCTGCATGCCAGTCCACAGTAACATCAGCCCTGTCCAATACACGGTCAAACCCAGTCAGCCAAGTGGAGTTATACACTGCTTTAGTCAAAGTTTTAGATCGAGATCAGCAAATACATCAATGCCGTGCCCTGTTGGATTGTGGCTCACAGGTGAGTTTCATTTCGCAATCACTCCAAAATAATTTAAATCTTAACATAGAAGAAGTGAATGTTCCCATAGCTGGAATCGGTAATGTTAGGTCGCTTGTGAAGCAGAAGTGTTCTGTTCAAATTCGATCACATTGCACTAATTTTGAGTTCAATTTGGATTGACTTATCACGCCAAAGGTTACCGGCAACATCCCGGCTATTCATTTCACGACTGAGAATTGGAACATACCCACAGGAATCCAATTAGCAGATCCCTACTTTAATCAATCAAATAAGATAGACCTACTTATCGGAATGGATTGGTTCCATGATTTGATGAAACCAGGCTTTCTTAGACTAGCGGACAACCTTCCCAGTCTTCAAGACTCACAACTAGGATGGCTAGTAGGTGGTCGATTTAATAATTACAATCACAACATAATAACACTACACGCTCTTACTGTGAGCTCAGATTCTCTTGGAGAAAATTTACAAAAAGTCCAGGAGATAGCAGTGTACGCACTCTACCGTTGAAGAAGAAAATTGCAAGCTACATTTTACAAAAGCATATCACGAATATGAGAAGAGTCGTTCCATTTTTCAATCATCTCTGAAGAACATGAAAGGGAAGAAAAAGCATCCATTACCAGCGAATGTCATCGAAGGGAATTTTTACATAAACGACACCCTATTTGATTACAATGATACAGAAAAAGCGAATATATTTCAAACACAACCAAATGGACTCAATTCCAGCGGAATGAACTTGCAAAAATTGTTACCTTATGACGAGCGCTTCTTACTTACAATCCATCAAGATAAAGATTTCATAGTCAATGTTAGGAACTGTACGATAGCGAAAAACGAAATATGGTGTTTCAGCCAGTGAGACGCTCTCACATCAAATTTTATCTTACAGTGCCAAAGTGTCTTTAGCTCGAACAGTATTTTTACAAGTGTTTCTCTTTTAGTCTAGAATAAGTTAGTATAATTTTAGATTAAGTTAGGGCAATGTAAATAAAGTGTATTATAAAAGACAACATTCCGTGTATTGAATTTCACAGTGTTTGAGAGTTTCTATCTAGCAGCTGATTCAACGAGAGTGGTCGTCAGCGTAGATCAGCGAGTGGAAAGTTTCGCAGCACGTAGCTTTTCAGCCAGCTACTTCCCGGCGATTGTGATTGTCGCATGCGTGAGGCATCACCAGCTATCCAGTTAAACCGAGGAAAGGTCACGAGCATCTTTGCCTCCTCCCCAACCATATACAGTCCACCATCGAACCACACACCATCCACATGCCTATCTTATGTCTAGCATAAGGCATCTCAAGTGTTGAGAAAGTTCGTGCACCTCGAGGAAGGTTCTTTTGAAACAAATCAATAGAAGCCATCCTATACGCGATCAGTGTGACTATCCGCACA
Organism: Toxorhynchites rutilus septentrionalis; assembly: GCF_029784135.1. Taxonomy (NCBI): domain Eukaryota; kingdom Metazoa; phylum Arthropoda; class Insecta; order Diptera; family Culicidae; genus Toxorhynchites; species Toxorhynchites rutilus. The sequence goes on from NC_073745.1 coordinate 172,683,045, forward strand.
TATCATCGCTCACGCACCACGTTGCAGTCGAATGTCACCCATCCACATGCCTATCTTATGTCTAGCATAAGGCATCTCAAGTGTTGAGAAAGTTCATGCACCTCGAGGAAGGTTCTTTTGAAACAAATGAATAGAAGCCATCCTATGCGCGATCAGTGTGACTACCCGCACATATCATCGCTCACGCACCACGTTGCAGTCGAATGTGACCCATCCACATGCCTATCTTAAGTCTATCATACGGCATCTCAAGTGTTGAGAAAGTTCGTGCACCTCGAGGAAGGTTCTTTTGAAACAAATCAATAGAAGCCATCCTATGCGCGATCAGTGTGACTACCCGCACATATCATCGCTCACGCACCACGTTGCAGTCGAATGTGACCCATCCACATGCCTTCAGGCATCCGAAATTTTTTTAATAAAAAAAAGACGGGTGGGTAATGTCGGGGACATAACCGGAGTGACGTAGGACTATACAAAGGGGACAGCTTTTGTTAAATATATATTTTAAATATATTGTTTTATTTTCTTCTCCTACGTGAATACCTACCTATCTACCTGAAAAATGGATTAGTTTACTGTTTACTCTTTATGAATATGTTGATGGTTCTGAAAAGAACCTTTGGTGTTGTGTTTTTGTTATCACTCGATATTCCCATCTTGTTCGGTTAAACCTTCCTGTTTAGCTATTGCGTTTGCCACTCGCCACAGCTTTCAAATTTGGAAAATTTCTTCCCATCCAGCTTGTGACATGCTGTTCAGTAAATTACATTTAATACGACGTGTCGGAGAAACACTTTGCCACTCACTGAAACTAATTGTTGCCTTGATGAGCGCCGAACCGAAGCTGCTCTGTTCTTGATGCGGGTTTTCTGATTGTCGTGAGCAGCTTTGCAAGCCAACTCGAGCACTCCGACGGCCGAAACTCTATAATCGTTGTTAGGTATACTGGTGCTCCGGCACCAATCCGTTCGGCCTAGTTACCCTTGCGGAGCAATCAGTGAATGCGACCAACAGGGAACTGGAGACCTGCACGGTTCGAGTGAGACTTTGCCTTTCCCTTAACTTGTCCTCCTTTGTTACGTCCACGATGCCGATTTACGGGTTTACGGTTTGAAAGAAAATAAGATATTTTTTTGGGGTCCGCGTGTTTTATACTCTAGCGGTACACACTCACAGGATAGAGACAAATCTGCAGACTCAGCCAGAGGGGCGACTCCAACGAGACGAACGAATGAGCGTTAAAAGGGAGCGATGGCAAAAAAATACATTCATTACGATTTGTTCGCTCGTTGGATTCACATGCAGGCTTAAAAGGGTCCTTTTCAGGATCACAAAATTATCTTCAATCTAAAGAGTTTATTGTTTTGTTGTCACTCGATATCCCCATCTTGTTCGGCTAAACCTTCCTTTTTAGCGATTGCATTTGCCACTCGCCACAGCTTTCACAGTTGGAAAATTTCTTCCCATCCAGCTTCTGACATATTTTACAGTAAATTACATTCAATGGCACGTCGCATTACCACCACTCAGTATCGGATTGGAGGTAATTTTAACCTGTAATTGAACATTTTCGATGATAGTGGTACAGTGTTGACTTTCAATGTGGGGTCATAATTTGGACCCCGAACTTTATGTTTACAAAAATGTCCAACTAAATATGTCGCATCTGTAGGTCCGTCCAATTAGCTAAATGTCGAGATAAGTGTAAATTACTGTACTATCAATCTAGAAGCAATTTAAGAATTGGTGAAAATCAATAAGCTCAGAACAACTGCCAAATTCACATACTCATCATATCCTGGCAAATAAATTATGAAAAAATCAATTTGTGTTTTATTATTATTTTGGATATTGTTTTAGAAAGCATTGAACTGTATTTCCTAAACTCTTTTTTGGAAGGTTTAATGGCCCTGAAAAGCGCCTTGTTTTGTGGAATGGTTCCAATTTAGAAAACTTTGTACTCGTGGTTTTGAAAAAAACCTTTTCGAACGCCATCGATGCCGCCTTGTTCTGGATTTGCCACCAAAGCAGTTTGTATAAAGAACAAACGTTTTTCTTCTGCTACATGCTGCCGTTTTGCGATTGCGTTAGCCACTCGCTGCAACTGCCTGTTGTTGTCTTGATGTCCACCGAACCGAATGTGGTCTGTTCTGAATACAGGTTTTCTTATCGTCACGAGCAGCTTTGTCAGTCAACTCGATCACTTCAGCGGCCGAAACTATATAACGCCGGCTAGGTGGACTGGAGCTCTGGTATTATCGCGCTCGGCCTAGCTACCCTTGCGGGGAACTCCAGATCAACACGGTTCGAACGGGATTTTGCCTTTCCCTTCACTTTTCCTCCTTTACCATGTCCAGACATGGCTGCTTGGGTTGGTTTGTTGATGTGTTGTGATGCGAACCGATATGGTGTACGGTTTGAATGAGAATGATCGTTACGGCAGCGGAGCGGGGATTTTTAAGCTGGCTGGCTGGCTCGAGAATTACACATGTGTGAGACTGCGACCAATGTTTCGTTCATTTTTTCTTTTTCCTTTCCAATCGTGCTTCATTCTATTTCGTTGCTGCTCTGGTTGCCCGGTTTGGTCGGTACGATTTGAGGAGCACAAAATGGACCAATCAAAAATGGGCACATAGTGCATTTTGACAATGCTTGATATTTCACAATTATTCAATTATTTATCTCAAGAAAAATGAAATGTTATTCGTAATGATAGATGCGTAGATATATTTCCTATCAATTGATGCAAAAACCTTTGCGATCTATTGAGAAATGCTCGAGTTATAAGCGTTCCAAATCTTGCATTTTTCCTACTTGTTCAGTGCCTAGATTTCCATTTCACCCCCTATATCTTCCGGTTAGACGTAGTCCTACGTCAAAAAGAGAAGTCACCACATGCAGCACTAAGCTGCAGTAGGACTTCTCTTCTAACCACAACAACCGTACACGTACCCCATCCACATGCCTATCTCCGACACTCGGCATGGACCTTCAAGCGCCCGAAAATGTTTAAATAAAAAAAAGAGAAGTCACCACATGCAGCACTAAGCTACAGTAGGACTTCTCTTTTAAACACAACAACCGTACACGTACAAGGCCAACCTCCAAGCAAGGGTAGTCTGAGAGGATCGAAATGTACACCTCTCTGCAACTCGCAACTCCCAGCCTGTAAACCTATCGTTTGTAGGAGGTCTCAGGTGTCCAGGTGCCACGCAACACGGTGGACACGCAAACGCGCATCACCTCTACGTGCTGGGCTCATCCCTTTTCGCTCGCAGCTACTCAGGGAATCCTTGTTAGTTTCTTTTCCTCCCCTTAGTAATATGCTTAAATTGAGGGGGTAGTCACACATCATTTGAGGCCTATAAGAACTATCTCATGTATGGAGAAGATGGAACACACAAAGACTTTCATCTTGGGACGTGTGTTCATCAAGCCGTGCGCCGGGGCCTTTGCACGTTTGACTATCTTCAATGTTTTTCCACCACTGAAGGCCGAAGAAAAACACCATTACGCATATGCGCTACCTAAGCAGCGCATATAGTTAAATTGGTAAATATAGGCACTCAAAAATGTGTACATCGCACAATGATTGTACGATGTGCAATATGCGTTCAACTTGTCGGTGTTCATGTGTCCTGCAGTTCACATTCTGACGCGCAATTTGCTGCGGTCTTCATCGATCCACGAGCCGAGTGATCCCCTGCCTAGGGTTTGTTGTATATGGATTTATTGAAATTGAAACACGGGTTGAAATTTGAAACACACACTTGGAGAGTACGTTCGCATGTAAACATACGATGTACAGGCCACTCCTGGGTTCTTAGAACTCATCGCACTTGCAGAATGAACATCACGCCGGATTTCATCACTTGGGACGTATTTTTGTCATCATTGGTCCAAAGACGGTGTGATCGGCTTAACCTTCAGCTTTTTCGAACCGCTACGGTGTGGCTTATGTTTTGAGACCTTCCCACACGACTGGTCTGGTAGTTTCGAGCCGCGCACACACTGCAAGGTATGGCCCCTACAATAGGATGAAAGTTCGAAGGCCCCGGCCCTTCATCCAAGTAGTAATACCTTTAGTGCAGTAAGGAATGGGAATCCCATCATCGATCCAAAGACCGAGACGATCAACCCTTTCCTTCCATTTCCACCTCACTAGTATGGGGACTCGCCAGGGGGCATCTGTACGTTCATATGCGCACATGCGAAGTACGAGACACCGCACCTAGTCCAACAGATGAGAGGATGGCGTTCATTTTGAGACCTTCTATAACGCCGGGTCTAGTAGTTTCGAGCCGCGCACACACTGCAAGGTATGGCCCCTACAATAGGATGAAAGTTCGAAGGCCCCGGCCCTTCATCCAAGTAGTAATACCTTTAGTGCAGTAAGGGAGTGTAAATCCTTTTATCGATCTGAAGACCGAGATGAAAGGGTTTGTTGTATGAATTGAAACATAACGGACTCGCCAGGAGAGCATTTTTAATGGGAACGTACGTTCGCACAACAAAGGTACGAGTACGGCGCCACTCCTAGTCCTCGCAAAACAACCACTGGGTAACGCGTGTCTATGTACCAAGACCCCAACGCGTTCGGTCTTCTGTTTGACAAAGGTCATCATAAGACGTAATAATGATCCTTCCGCAGGTTCACCTACGGAAACCTTGTTACGACTTTTACTTCCTCTAAATAACCAGGCTCGGTCAACTTCAGCGTGTCAAATGCAGCCCTCGAGGAGCCAGCAAATTACTCGCCTCCAAAGGCCTCACCTAATAATTCATCGGTAGTAGCGTCGGGCGGTGTGTACAAAGGGCAGGGACGTAATCAACGCTGGCTAGTGACCAGCACTTACTGGGAATTCCAAGTTCATATGGACCGTTTCAGTCCATAATCCCGACTACGTGGGCATTTCAGTGATTTCCCGTTCCTCTCGGAATAGGGTACACGCTGCTGCCCACATTGTAGCGCGCGTGCAGTCCAGAACATCGTAGGGCATCACGGACCTGTTATCGCTCAATCTCACATTGCTTAACACAAGTTGTTCCATTAAGCAGAAGTCAACCTCGATGAGTTGACGTGTCATCAGGTCATACTACACTGCGCCAGCGAGCGCGCGCGGAAGCCGACCCGAAAGCCAACCCCACACGCACACATCACAACCGGACGACAGCTTCTACGTCTGACTGCTGATAGCGTTCTAGTTAATTTGATTGAGTCACGTTCGTTATCGGAATTAACCAGACAAATCAATCCACGAACTAAGAACGGCCATGCACCACTACCCTTAGTTTTGAGAAAGAGCTATTAATCTGTCTTACCTCAATAAGTTCGGACCTGGTAAGTTTTCCCGTGTTGAGTCAAATTAAGCCGCAGGCTCCACTCCTGGTGGTGCCCTTCCGTCAATTCCTTTAAGTTTCAACTTTGCAACCATACTTCCCCCGGAACCTGATTTTGGTTTCCCGGAAGTCACTGAGAGCACCATACAGTAGCGTCTCCCAATTGCTAATTGGCATAGTTTACGGTTAGAACTAGGGCGGTATCTAATCGCCTTCGATCCTCTAACTTTCGTTCTTGATTAATGAAAGCATCCATGGCAAATGCTTTCGCTTTAGTTAGTCTTACGACGGTCTACGAATTTCACCTCTCGCGCCGTAGTACTAATGCCCCCAACTACTTCTGTTAATCATTACCTCCGGATCCGGTTACAAACCAATGAATATTAGGACCGAGGTGTGTGTGTGTATATATATTTATTAGGCTTTAACAAATTGAAAGCTACAGAAAAATACCTAGCTTCTGCTTTGTCATTCGCCTATGTTTCTCTTTGTTTTTATTTTTCCCTACATCCCTAATCTCCTAATCACCAAGTGAGCGGGCGTTTTTTGCTCTGTATACTCGTTTTTATTTTTTGAGTGTTCTTTTGGTGAACCTACCTTCTATTCTGTGTAATTTATATCATTTTTGTTAGATTGCACTCTTTAATGAAGTTTATGGTTCTTTTTAAGCTCTCAGCATTATTCCTTAGCACCGTTTGGATGTTGTCCTCTAGATTGTGGTTCCTTCTTTCTGTTTCATATTTCCTGCATTCTACTAGGATGTGCTCTACTGTCAGGTCGGTACCGCAGGTTTCGCACGTGGGTGTATCCTGATGTCTCTGGCTCATGATTGTGTTATGAGTTATCCAAGTGTGACCTATCCTTAGTCTGGTAATGATCTTTTGGTCCCTCGGGTTTTCTGCTTCTATCCATTTTTCAGTGGAACTTTTAATTTTTCTCAACTTATGGTCCCTACACTGAATCCATGCTCTGTTCCATTCTTGTTTAATTTCTTCCTTTATCCATCTTATGGCATCTTCTTTGGGTATAGCCTGCTCCTCGATTTGTTTGTGTCTTCCGTCATTGGCTAGCCTATCAGCCTCCTCGTTGCCTCGGATTCCTGTATGCCCAGGTATCCAAGTAAATCGGATTCTTTTATCATAATTTGGACCCCGAACTTTATGTTTACAAAAATGTCCAACTAAATATGTCGCATCTGTAGGTCCGTCCAATTAGCTAAATGTCGAGATAAGTGTAAATTACTGTACTATCAATCTAGAAGCAATTTAAGAATTGGTGAAAATCAATAAGCTCAGAACAACTGCCAAATTCACATACTCATCATATCCTGGCAAATAAATTATGAAAAAATCAATTTGTGTTTTATTATTATTTTGGATATTGTTTTAGAAAGCATTGAACTGTATTTCCTAAACTCTTTTTTGGAAGGTTTAATGGCCCTGAAAAGCGCCTTGTTTTGTGGAATGGTTCCAATTTAGAAAACTTTGTACTCGTGGTTTTGAAAAAAACCTTTTCGAACGCCATCGATGCCGCCTTGTTCTGGATTTGCCACCAAAGCAGTTTGTATAAAGAACAAACGTTTTTCTTCTGCTACATGCTGCCGTTTTGCGATTGCGTTAGCCACTCGCTGCAACTGCCTGTTGTTGTCTTGATGTCCACCGAACCGAATGTGGTCTGTTCTGAATACAGGTTTTCTTATCGTCACGAGCAGCTTTGTCAGTCAACTCGATCACTTCAGCGGCCGAAACTATATAACGCCGGCTAGGTGGACTGGAGCTCTGGTATTATCGCGCTCGGCCTAGCTACCCTTGCGGGGAACTCCAGATCAACACGGTTCGAACGGGATTTTGCCTTTCCCTTCACTTTTCCTCCTTTACCATGTCCAGACATGGCTGCTTGGGTTGGTTTGTTGATGTGTTGTGATGCGAACCGATATGGTGTACGGTTTGAATGAGAATGATCGTTACGGCAGCGGAGCGGGGATTTTTAAGCTGGCTGGCTGGCTCGAGAATTACACATGTGTGAGACTGCGACCAATGTTTCGTTCATTTTTTCTTTTTCCTTTCCAATCGTGCTTCATTCTATTTCGTTGCTGCTCTGGTTGCCCGGTTTGGTCGGTACGATTTGAGGAGCACAAAATGGACCAATCAAAAATGGGCACATAGTGCATTTTGACAATGCTTGATATTTCACAATTATTCAATTATTTATCTCAAGAAAAATGAAATGTTATTCGTAATGATAGATGCGTAGATATATTTCCTATCAATTGATGCAAAAACCTTTGCGATCTATTGAGAAATGCTCGAGTTATAAGCGTTCCAAATCTTGCATTTTTCCTACTTGTTCAGTGCCTAGATTTCCATTTCACCCCCTATATCTTCCGGTTAGACGTAGTCCTACGTCAAAAAGAGAAGTCACCACATGCAGCACTAAGCTGCAGTAGGACTTCTCTTCTAACCACAACAACCGTACACGTACCCCATCCACATGCCTATCTCCGACACTCGGCATGGACCTTCAAGCGCCCGAAAATGTTTAAATAAAAAAAAGAGAAGTCACCACATGCAGCACTAAGCTACAGTAGGACTTCTCTTTTAAACACAACAACCGTACACGTACAAGGCCAACCTCCAAGCAAGGGTAGTCTGAGAGGATCGAAATGTACACCTCTCTGCAACTCGCAACTCCCAGCCTGTAAACCTATCGTTTGTAGGAGGTCTCAGGTGTCCAGGTGCCACGCAACACGGTGGACACGCAAACGCGCATCACCTCTACGTGCTGGGCTCATCCCTTTTCGCTCGCAGCTACTCAGGGAATCCTTGTTAGTTTCTTTTCCTCCCCTTAGTAATATGCTTAAATTGAGGGGGTAGTCACACATCATTTGAGGCCTATAAGAACTATCTCATGTATGGAGAAGATGGAACACACAAAGACTTTCATCTTGGGACGTGTGTTCATCAAGCCGTGCGCCGGGGCCTTTGCACGTTTGACTATCTTCAATGTTTTTCCACCACTGAAGGCCGAAAAACACCATTACGCATATGCGCTACCTAAGCAGCGCATATAGTTAAATTGGTAAATATAGGCACTCAAAAATGTGTACATCGCACAATGATTGTACGATGTGCAATATGCGTTCAACTTGTCGGTGTTCATGTGTCCTGCAGTTCACATTCTGACGCGCAATTTGCTGCGGTCTTCATCGATCCACGAGCCGAGTGATCCCCTGCCTAGGGTTTGTTGTATATGGATTTATTGAAATTGAAACACGGGTTGAAATTTGAAACACACACTTGGAGAGTACGTTCGCATGTAAACATACGATGTACAGGCCACTCCTGGGTTCTTAGAACTCATCGCACTTGCAGAATGAACATCACGCCGGATTTCATCACTTGGGACGTATTTTTGTCATCATTGGTCCAAAGACGGTGTGATCGGCTTAACCTTCAGCTTTTTCGAACCGCTACGGTGTGGCTTATGTTTTGAGACCTTCCCACACGACTGGTCTGGTAGTTTCGAGCCGCGCACACACTGCAAGGTATGGCCCCTACAATAGGATGAAAGTTCGAAGGCCCCGGCCCTTCATCCAAGTAGTAATACCTTTAGTGCAGTAAGGAATGGGAATCCCATCATCGATCCAAAGACCGAGACGATCAACCCTTTCCTTCCATTTCCACCTCACTAGTATGGGGACTCGCCAGGGGGCATCTGTACGTTCATATGCGCACATGCGAAGTACGAGACACCGCACCTAGTCCAACAGATGAGAGGATGGCGTTCATTTTGAGACCTTCTATAACGCCGGGTCTAGTAGTTTCGAGCCGCGCACACACTGCAAGGTATGGCCCCTACAATAGGATGAAAGTTCGAAGGCCCCGGCCCTTCATCCAAGTAGTAATACCTTTAGTGCAGTAAGGGAGTGTAAATCCTTTTATCGATCTGAAGACCGAGATGAAAGGGTTTGTTGTATGAATTGAAACATAACGGACTCGCCAGGAGAGCATTTTTAATGGGAACGTACGTTCGCACAACAAAGGTACGAGTACGGCGCCACTCCTAGTCCTCGCAAAACAACCACTGGGTAACGCGTGTCTATGTACCAAGACCCCAACGCGTTCGGTCTTCTGTTTGACAAAGGTCATCATAAGACGTAATAATGATCCTTCCGCAGGTTCACCTACGGAAACCTTGTTACGACTTTTACTTCCTCTAAATAACCAGGCTCGGTCAACTTCAGCGTGTCAAATGCAGCCCTCGAGGAGCCAGCAAATTACTCGCCTCCAAAGGCCTCACCTAATAATTCATCGGTAGTAGCGTCGGGCGGTGTGTACAAAGGGCAGGGACGTAATCAACGCTGGCTAGTGACCAGCACTTACTGGGAATTCCAAGTTCATATGGACCGTTTCAGTCCATAATCCCGACTACGTGGGCATTTCAGTGATTTCCCGTTCCTCTCGGAATAGGGTACACGCTGCTGCCCACATTGTAGCGCGCGTGCAGTCCAGAACATCGTAGGGCATCACGGACCTGTTATCGCTCAATCTCACATTGCTTAACACAAGTTGTTCCATTAAGCAGAAGTCAACCTCGATGAGTTGACGTGTCATCAGGTCATACTACACTGCGCCAGCGAGCGCGCGCGGAAGCCGACCCGAAAGCCAACCCCACACGCACACATCACAACCGGACGACAGCTTCTACGTCTGACTGCTGATAGCGTTCTAGTTAATTTGATTGAGTCACGTTCGTTATCGGAATTAACCAGACAAATCAATCCACGAACTAAGAACGGCCATGCACCACTACCCTTAGTTTTGAGAAAGAGCTATTAATCTGTCTTACCTCAATAAGTTCGGACCTGGTAAGTTTTCCCGTGTTGAGTCAAATTAAGCCGCAGGCTCCACTCCTGGTGGTGCCCTTCCGTCAATTCCTTTAAGTTTCAACTTTGCAACCATACTTCCCCCGGAACCTGATTTTGGTTTCCCGGAAGTCACTGAGAGCACCATACAGTAGCGTCTCCCAATTGCTAATTGGCATAGTTTACGGTTAGAACTAGGGCGGTATCTAATCGCCTTCGATCCTCTAACTTTCGTTCTTGATTAATGAAAGCATCCATGGCAAATGCTTTCGCTTTAGTTAGTCTTACGACGGTCTACGAATTTCACCTCTCGCGCCGTAGTACTAATGCCCCCAACTACTTCTGTTAATCATTACCTCCGGATCCGGTTACAAACCAATGAATATTAGGACCGAGGTGTGTGTGTGTATATATATTTATTAGGCTTTAACAAATTGAAAGCTACAGAAAAATACCTAGCTTCTGCTTTGTCATTCGCCTATGTTTCTCTTTGTTTTTATTTTTCCCTACATCCCTAATCTCCTAATCACCAAGTGAGCGGGCGTTTTTTGCTCTGTATACTCGTTTTTATTTTTTGAGTGTTCTTTTGGTGAACCTACCTTCTATTCTGTGTAATTTATATCATTTTTGTTAGATTGCACTCTTTAATGAAGTTTATGGTTCTTTTTAAGCTCTCAGCATTATTCCTTAGCACCGTTTGGATGTTGTCCTCTAGATTGTGGTTCCTTCTTTCTGTTTCATATTTCCTGCATTCTACTAGGATGTGCTCTACTGTCAGGTCGGTACCGCAGGTTTCGCACGTGGGTGTATCCTGATGTCTCTGGCTCATGATTGTGTTATGAGTTATCCAAGTGTGACCTATCCTTAGTCTGGTAATGATCTTTTGGTCCCTCGGGTTTTCTGCTTCTATCCATTTTTCAGTGGAACTTTTAATTTTTCTCAACTTATGGTCCCTACACTGAATCCATGCTCTGTTCCATTCTTGTTTAATTTCTTCCTTTATCCATCTTATGGCATCTTCTTTGGGTATAGCCTGCTCCTCGATTTGTTTGTGTCTTCCGTCATTGGCTAGCCTATCAGCCTCCTCGTTGCCTCGGATTCCTGTATGCCCAGGTATCCAAGTAAATCGGATTCTTTTATTGAAAGCCTCTAACTTGGCTTGTTTCAGCCAAGGGTGTGTGCAGTCTCTATTTTCCATTGCTGCCAGGCAGCTTGCTGAGTCTGTGAATATTATTGCGTTTTCATGGGTATTTTGCGTTGCTCTTAGTAGTGCATACGCCTCTGCAGAGAAAATACTGCATTGGTTCGGTATTCTGCCATTTATGCTTATGCCTGTGCTAGGTGTCACTACACCGTATCCTACTTCGCTTTCTGTTTTTGAGCCATCTGTGTAGGTAAAGTTCTTTTCTTGGTGGTTTTGTATGTAACTTCTGAAGTTTGCCTTGGCAATGTCTTTTGGACAGCCCGCTCGAACGTTGGCTTTGAGTTTCCAGTCTATAATAGGACAGTGGTGTATCCATGTTCTGTGATCTGTTGTTGTGGTTGTTGCAACTTGTGGTAGTTCTCTTTTGGTGAGGCTTTTGAAGCTATTTTTGGCTTTTTCTACCAGGGGGAGGTTTTCCCATTATTCTAAGCTGAATTTTTCCTTCAGTTGGGTCGCCTTGATGCATATATTTTTTGCAACTTGGTATTTGAGGGGGAGTTCTCCGCACTCTGCGTATACTGACGATACTGGGCTGGTGCAGAAAGCCCCAGATGCTATTTTTATGCCGTTGTTATAGATGGGTTCTAAGGCTTTCATTACCTTTTCTCCACCTCTTGTGTAAAACTCAGCTCCATGGAGTATTTTGGTGAGTATAGTTGCATTTACAACTTTTAATAGCGTGACTCGATTGCTAGTTTTGAATCTCCCTGCTATTATTTTTAGCACTTTTATGTAGCTTTGTGTGGCCTTTTTGGTTTCTGCGCAGTGTTGTTTAAACGTGAGCTTGGAGTCTATGGTGACACCTAGCAGTTTTAACTTTCTTTCTTGTGGTACTAGCGGCCCAATTCTATGTTTTAATAAGTTTACCGCAAAGTCATTGGAATAGCTTTGCTGTTGCACTCAAACAGACTCTCGCAACTTATTTTCTTTTCTTTTATTCAATGTTTCTTTTTTGGTCCAAATATCTCTATGTGTCGAACATCTACTCTTTCTCTGCGATCAATTGTTGCTCTTCCAATTTTGACTTTGAATTTCAACTCTCTACTCTTCATTTCCTACTATCTACTCTATACTTTGTTCTCTCTTCTCTCTACTCTCTGCTCTTTATTTTAAACTTTCCACTTTCTCTCCACTCTCACTACTCTCTACTCTCTACTCTTTCTACTCTCTACTTTCTCTAATCTCTTTACTCTCTACTCTCTCTATTATCTACTCTCTACTCTCTACTCTCTCTACTCTATCTACTCTATCTACTTTATCTACTTTCTACTCTATCTACTTTCTACTCTCTCTATTCTCCTTACTCTCTACTCTCTCTACTCTCTCTACTCTCTCTACTCTCCCTACTCTCTACTATCTCTACTCTCTACTCTGTACCGTCTCTACTCTCTACTCTCTCTACTCTTCACTCTCTCTACTCTCTACTCTCTCCACTCTCTACTTTCTACTATCTCTACTCTCTACTCTCTCTACTCTCTACTCTGTACTCTCTCTACTCTCTCTACTCTCTACTTTCTACTCTCTCTACTCTCTACTCTCTACACTCTCTAATCTCTACTCTCTACTATCTCTACTCTCTACTCTGTACTCTCTCTACTCTCTCTACTCTCTACTTTCTACTCTCTACTCTTCCTACTCTCTACTCTCTACTCTACCTACTCTCTACTCTCTCTATTCTCTACTATCTCTACTCTCTACTCAGTACTCTCTCTACTCTCTCTCTCTACTCTCTACTCAGTACTCTCTCTACTCTCTCTCTCTACTCTCTACTCTCTACTCTCTACTCTCTACTCCCTACTCTCTACTCTCTACTCCCTACTCTCTACTCTCTACTCTCTACTCTTCCTACCCTCTACTCTCTACTCTCTACTCTCTACTCTTCCTACCCTCCCTACTTTCTACTCTCTCTACTCTTTACTATCTCTATTCTCTACTCTGTACTCTCTCTACTCTCTACTCTCTCTACTCTCTACTCTCTCTACTCTCTACTCTCTACTCTCTCAACTCTTTACTCTCTTTACTTTCTACTCTCTACTATCTCTACTCTCTACTCTGAGCTCTCTCTACTCTCCCTACTCTCTCATCTCTCTACTCTCTCTACTCTCTCTATTTTCTACTCTCTCTACTATCTATTCTCTCTACTTTCTACTCATTCTACTCTCCTTACTCTCTACTCTCTCCACTCTCTCTACACTCTCTTCACTCCTCATACTCTCCCTACTCTCTGCTCTCTCTACTCTCTCTACTCTCTACTCTCTACTCTCTACTCTCTCTACTCTCTACTCTCTCTACTCTCTACTCTCTCTACTCTCTACTCTCTCTACTCTTTACTCTCTCTACTCTCTTTACTTTCTACTCTCTACTATCAGGTCAATCACGGAGAGCAACTACGAATTGTACAGTCTACCCAAGCTCAAGCTCAAGTTCTACTATCTCTACTCTCTACTCTGTGCTCTCTCTACTCTCTATTCTCTCTTCTTTCTACTCATTCTACTCTCCTTACTCTCTACTCTCTCCACTCTCTCTACTCTCTCTTCACTCCTCATACTCTCCCTTTTTTTTTTTTTTTTTTTTTTTTTATAGAGGTGAGGAACGCTCTACCAGCCTTATCTAGGAAGGGTTAACCCAGACGTCGAGTGGGGATCGCACCCACAAAAACCAAGCCCTCTTCCCCCTGGGAATAAGGCAACGAGTAGAGGGCTTGGTTTTTGTGGGTGCGATCCCCACTCGACGTCTGGGTTAACCCTTCCCAGATAAGGCTGGTAGAGCGTTCCTCACCTCTATAAAAAAAAGGGGTGAGGAACGCTCTACCAGCCTTATCTGGGAAGGGTTAACCCAGACGTCGAGTGGGGATCGCACCCACAAAAACCAAGCCCTCTACTCGTTGCCTTATTCCCAGGGGGAATCTCTACTCGCTGCTCTAAAAAAACGCACACACAAACACATACACGCACATGCACGCACAAATGAACACATTTACACACGCAGACGCGCACAGTCTCACACACAAAAAAACGCATCGCAGCTGCTGACTGCTCACTCTCTCACACTGTTTTTGATTACATCAACCAATCAACTAACCAAAACACACACTCCCGCAAACGCACACGCACACGTACATGCAAACACACACACGCACACACAAACACGCAAATGTACACGCAAATGTACACGCAAACGAACACACGCAGACGCACACACTCTCTCACACAAAAAACGCATCGCAGCTGCTCACTGCTCACTCTCTCACTATGTTTGTGTTTACGTCAAGAATACGAACATTTACGACCGTTTACGACTGTTCACGACGACCGCGCTTTATTTTTTAGCGATTTTATTTATAGTAAGATTTGACTTTCTTCCAAGTATAGTGTTGGAGCTTTTCGGTGATGTCTTCTTTTGCATATGTGTAGCAGTTTTGACTTTCTGGGGTTTATCGTGAAGCCTCTCTCATTGGCCCAGCATTGTATGGTGTTCAATGCCTTTTGTGTCCTTCTCCTGTTCCAGCCAGGTGTATCGCCGTAGCTGATTAGGGTGATATCATCAGCATACACTGCTAGTGTCACATTATCGGGTATTCTTTCGAAGATGCTTTCCATTGCTATTAGGAACAATGTTGTGGACATGACAGACCCTTGTGGGATACCGTTTTGGAGGTTGTTGGTAGTTGACCATGCTCCTTTGCAGAAGACTTGTATTTTTCTGTTTTCCAGGAAGTTTTTCACGAAATTTAAGATTCGGCCATCGAATCCCCATGCTTTTAGTTGTTTGAGAATAGGGAGTCTCCAGGTTCTATCAAAAGCCTTTGATAGGTCTAGTGAAACCATATCTATGTGGGCATTCTCTCTGCATGCAGTATCAATTATTCTTTCTAATTGGGCTAGATATGTGGTGGTACTTTTGCCCTTCCTAAAAGCGTGTTGTTTGTCGCTTAATAGGTTGTTCTGTTCTAGTTCATCTATCAACCTTCTATTTACCATTTTTTCGAGTACTTTTCCCATGCAGCTTAGCAGGGTGATGGGTCGGTATCCGTCTGTACTCATTGAGTTGTTTTCAGGTTTTGGAATTGGTATGATTAAACCTTTTTTCCGTTCGTTCGGTATTCTGCCGGTTTGCCATATTTTATTATAGGTGTGCAAGAGAGCTATTTTTCCTAAAATTGTGAGGTTTTGTAGCATTGTATACGTTATGTTATCCGCTCCTGGGGCTTTGCCAGTAGCACTATTCAGAGCTAGTAATAGTTCGCTCATGTTGAAGTCTCTGTTATATATTTCATTTCTCTCACATATTTGGATGTTCACCACTTTCTCCTTATGCTCTTTTAGTGTTTTAAAGGTGGATTCGTATATATCATTGGATGACATATATGAGAAATGTTTAGCAAATTCATTGGTAATGATGCTGGAGTCATCAGTTATCTCTTGCCCCACATTCAGTATGAGTCTTTCGGATCTGCGTTCTCCTTTGCATGCACGTACTTTTGCCCACATGCTGGAGCTACTTGTGCTGGGAGAGATACTAGCGAGGTATTCATCCCAGCTCTTTTTTCTGGCTGCTTTTATCATGTGTCTTGCTCTTGAGCGCTCGGTTTTGTACTTTTTCAGGTATTCTCTATATTCTTCAGAGGAAGGATCGGAGTTCCTGAGTATTCTAAGGGCTTTTCTTCGGTCTTTTATCACCTGGTAGATTTCTTTGGACCACCATGGGACCTCTCTCTTTGGCTTGTAGCCGGTTGTTTTCCTCATGCTTTTGCTAGCTGCAGTTGTTATGATATCTGTTAGTCCCGTGGGGTCTATACTTTCTATACCTGTTAAGGCACGTTCGATTTCACTCTCATATTTGTTCCAGTTAGCTGCTTCTGTTACCCATCTTTTCCTTCTTATATATAAATGATGATGGTCCCACCTCTTTCCCCTACATAGGTTTGAGCTGGACGAGTTATCTTGTGGATAATTGGAGTTTCTTTGTAATATCAAATCAACCAGTAAGCTAGTTAAAAACAAAAAACGGTCCGGTTGTACCACTGGCATAGATTGTTTATCAAAAGAACAAGTAAGGGCATTATCTAAACGCTAAATATTCCATGGCATGTCAAGAAAATTTCCAATCCGGGAAGACACTTGACCGATCGGGAATCGAACCCAATGCCTATATCAGAATTAGCCATGAATTTACAAGGGATTTCCCGCTTTACTAGATTCCCGAGAACGATCTACTAATGCGATCGCTTTCGAGTCCAGACAGCTGAGCAACCCCGAGCCTAATTCTAGCCGACACTTCAGGCCCAGTAACTCTCCCAAGGCATGTCAAGAGAATTTCCAACCCGGGAAGACCCTTGACCGATCAGGAATTGAACCTAATACCTATGTCAGTACCAGCCTTGAATTTACAAAGGAAATCCCGCTTTACTGGATACCCGACAACGATCTGTTAATCGTTTTCGAGACCAGACAGCTGAGCAAACCTAAGCCTAATTCCAGCCGATACTTCAGGCCCTTCATTCAACCTGGGGTATAATCGCGTCAATCTGAATCTGCAATGAGATCTGCCACAACACAGAAAGATCTCGTCAATCATCTGTCAAAAGGATAAATTTACAAGTATTCCGGTTGAGCTATCCCTAGCTTCTTTTCAGTTTCCACTTTCAATCCCTTGGAATGGATCGATCTTATTAAACAAAACAAAAACAAAGAAAAAAATCACTTTTGCCAATGTTCAATTTCAAATTTTACTATGCCGGTTCACGCGCGCGATGCTCAAACTCTTGTAGACTTCACAATTATTTTTAAACTAATCTAATAACTAAAATTATTAAAAATTGAAGAAAAAAAAAATAATAAAAACAACATACCATCATCATCATAGTCTAAAGATAAAAAAAACACACACACATGCACCTACACCTAAAACAGTACTCTATTCATTATGTAATAATGATGACGGTCCCACTTTATTTTCTTACAACGATTTGAGCTGGACGAATTTTTTTTGATAACTATATATATATATATGGATTTCTTTTATAATACAAACAAAACCAGTATATTAGTTAAGAGCATATACATAGATTGTCACTCGAAAGAGCAAGTAAAGGCATTATATGAACGCTAGATATTCCAAGGCATGTCAAGAGAATTTCCAATCCGGGAAGACCCTTGACCGATCAGGAATCGAACCTAATACCTATATCTATACCAGCTTTGAATCTGTTAATCGTTTTCGAGACCAGACAGCTGAGCAAACCTAAGCCTAATTCCAGCCGATACTTCAGGCCCTTCATTCAAATTGGGGTATAATCGCTTCAATCAGAATCTGCAATGAGATCTGCCACAACACAGAAAGATCTCGTCAATCATCTGTAAAAAAAAGAAAAATTTACAAGAATTCCGGTTGAGCTATACCTAGCTTGTTCGCAATTTCCACTGTCAATCCCTTAGAATATGATTTTCTTAAAAACAGAATATTTTTTTTAGCCAATGCTCAATGTTAAGCTTCTCTATGCTGTTTCACGTGCACGATGCTCAAACTGTTGTAGACTACTCGAAATGTATAAAAAAAAAATTAATTAATTAAAAACGAGTACAAACAAATAAAATACCACCATCATCATAGTCTAATGATAAAAAAGACAAAAGCACAACAAAAAAAAAATTAATCCGTTATAGCTTCGTCATCTTACATACTAACATTGATTACACACCAGGTCAAAAATTTAAATCATGTTTCAAAAACTCTTTACAAATACTACGAAACATTCGAAGGCTTGTTGCTGTCTTTGCCTCATTGGGTAAGGTATTATACAGTCGATATCCCTTATAAAAAATTGAATTTTGGGTACACGACATTCGGAAGTTCATGGTTCTGAGGTCGCTTGCTTGTCTTGTATTATATCGATGCATGTCTCTTCCATACATTATAGTGTTTCGTAGGTAATTCGGCGTCATATTATTAGTCATTTTGTATATAAACGTGAGCGTGCAATATTTAATACGCTGACTGACTGACATCCATTGTAGGCATTCTAGCATGAATCTCCGCGGAGTTCGTCGATCACATCTCAATATCAGGCGCATAGCCTTGTTTTGCAACATTTGCATTCTTTGCATCTGTCTCTTATTTGCAAGAAATAGTACAGATGCACAATAATCAAAATGTGGAGCGATCAGCGCTTTGTAGATCGTTATTTTGCTTTCAAAAGTCAAGAAACGATTTATTCTACAAAGCACTCCATATTTTTGAGCTGCCTTCTTTATAGTATAATTAATGTTCTCTTCAAAAAGCAGCGTTTCGTCTAGAATAACGCCAAGATATTTGATTGATGATACTCTTTCTACGGGTTGCCCATCTATACTTATACTTAGATTGCCACTATCAAGACTGCGTGTCGACACTACCATGTATTTCGTTTTACTTATATTTAATTTCAATTTTTTCCATTTTAACCAGTCATCTAAGTTTTGTAGTTCAAGATTCATTTTTCTGTAACAGTCTTGCAATGTATCTGCCACAACAAATATAGCTGTGTCGTCAGCGAACAAATTCACGTCGCTGTCATTTAACACCTGTTTGATGTCATTGATATAAAGCAAGAAAAGTAACGGCCCCAGAACACTTCCTTGAGGCACACCCAGATTCACTGATCCCGCCGATGATTTACTGTCCCTATAAATAGTGATTTGTGTTCGCCCGCTTAAGTAGTTTTCAAACCACGTCAATACAGGTCCAGTTACATCATAACTGGAAAGTAGTTTTATCAATTTACACCGGTCTACTGTCTCGAAGGCCCTTTTCAAATCAATAAATACCGTCAAAATAACTTTCTTCTCCTCTATAGCCTGTTTCCATTTTAGAAGCAACAAATTAAGAGCCGTTTCACAAGAGTGGTTTTTCCTAAATCCAGACTGTTCATCTACCAGTATTTCATTTTCCGTTATATGTTCCAGAAGTTGATCTTTGACAACGATTTCTAGGATTTTTTCGTACATTGGTAATATATTAACTGGTCTACGGTCTTCTGGTTTGGTCGATTTCGGATTTTTTGGAATCGGTATGACAACGGATTTCTTCCAACTATGTGGGCATTCACCTCGAATCATCGACTCATTTACTATATATAGTAGATTCTCTTTGATTAAATCAAATGCATCTACTAATACCGTTTTATTGATATCGTCAACACCCGCACAGTTTCTTAAATCCATCACAACCTTCCTCAGTGTTTCCATACTGATGGTTCTAAAGCATCTCCATTGTGAAGACAAACTAGGAAAAGCAAGATTTAGTCGATTTGTAGGAGGCACAATACCATTGTGGATTTCCTCCACACTTGACGTGAAAAATTTGTTCAATTTTTCAGCTGTTATGAAATTACATTCTGTATTACCGTCAAATTCAATGTCGATATCTTTACTTCCGCATGGATTACACAAATCTTTTATTTTTTTCCACAGCTTCTTTGGATCATGTTGAACTGCCATTAATTCACTTTGAATTAATTTATTTTTGGAATTCTTTAGTTCACGTACATAAATATTTCTCCATACTTTGTACATGTCCCAATATTTAATACTGTTTGTACGTTTAGCTATTATTAGGTAACGATCCCGTTTTCTTCTGATGGAAGCTAGCGTAGTGGTATACCAAGCTTTGTCTCCGCTCTGTCTTTGTGCTGGAATGCCCGATCCTCTAGGGGTCAATATCTTTTTCATTGAAGAGCAAAGTGCTTCCTCAAGATTTTTTGCAACATCATGAAGAGAGGAGTGTTCTCCAATCGGCATTATTTTGTTCTGTAAAACAGATTCCAATTTGCGTTTCGAATAATTGTTCCAGCACTTATATAACTTGTCCTTTATTTCGATAAACTCAACATCAGAGAAGTTATAGATCATACCAATTGTTTCATGATCCGAGATTTTGCTGTCATGAAGAATCTCGATAACACCATCGTCAAAATTAGTAAAAACTAAATCAATAGTCGTCGAAGTTGTCCTTGTTATTCTGGTGTGATCATTAATTCTCTGTTTGAATCCAGCGGCATGTGTGCTTTCAATTCATGAGATTTTCTTACGTTCGGCCCAATCAATATTAAAATCACCAGTAATGATTATTCTCTTTTGTTCATGAATTTGAATGTGTTGCAGCCACAAATCTTCCAGAAATTCTAAAAAGTCCCTATCGCTACTACTAGGCGAATGGTATATGCCAGCGTATATCCCAGCCATTTTGCATCCATCCTCCTTCTACAGCTAGAAACCAATTGTCCCCATATGTATCATTATAGATTTCTTTAAATTTCATAAGGTTCGAAATGTACATAGATACACCTCCAGTATGTACAGATCTCGACAAGCAATTTACCATTGAATACCCAGCTACATTGAATCCATTTAGATCGGTTGAAACCGTCAAGTGTGTTTCAACCAATATTAGTATTTTCGGTTTTTTGTTGGATACCAAGATTTCAATTTCGTCGAAATGTGTGCGTAATCCTGCCTTCTGGTAGGGTGTACTACTGTTTGGCCATGTTTTTGTAGTAAAATAGGGAAGTGGTCGCTTCCTCTTGTGTCTGCGTCAGTTCTCCATAAATAGCTGTTGGGCAAATTATGCGAGGCTATCATCAGGTCTATTGCCGATGGTTTACCAGAGGTTGGGGGCATCCTAGTCGGATTACCTTCGTTTAGTATTTTCCATCGATGTTTATCTGTCTCCTCAAGGAGGAGATTGCCTCTTGTATCGTTTTTGTATGATCCCCAATTTTCGTTGTGAGCATTGAAAACGCCCACTAGTATGTACGGTTGTGGGAGTTGTCTCGCAATGTGTGTTATTTCTGCAATTATGGCCCTTTCATATGTTTGTATAGTGTGGCGATATGTATATGTTTGCGATCGTAAGTTTTAGTGGGAGGTGTATAGTTACTGCTACGACTTGCACCTTATCGATCCCACTTACATCTATCCACTTATGAGGTGCGTCGTGGAGTACTCCCAATGCAACCCCGTTTTTGTTTGGGTGACTGTGATCATTGTATATTTTCCAGTCATATTGACCACCTAGTACATTTTGCGGTATTTTGGGTACCATTGTTTTTTGAAGTGCAATGATGGATGGATAGTGTTCGTTTACTAGTAGCTTTAGCTCGTGTAGTCTGCCTCGGAAGCCAAAGATGTTCCATTGTAGTATTAGTGTTTCGTTTGTGAATTTGTGATAGCTCATTATGGAATATTAAAAGTTTCACTATAGCTCCGTTGTGTCACTTTGTGACATTTCGGAATCGGAAAAGTTTCCGCTTTTCTTGTTTTTCCTTGACGGAGGCGAGGAGTCAGAGGATCTTTTCTCTTTCCTCTTTTTCTGTTTTTTGTTCGCTTTGTTATTAGGTTCGCTCGTTCTCATGCCCTCAGAAGCGCTATGGCTGGTTGAAGGTTTTATCAGATCGGCTTCGTTTTGAACAATTTTGTTTATCATGTTGTTCTTCTGCATCTCTGTAATGATTGATTTCAATTCTTCTATCTGTTGCTTCAGTTCTTGGATCTGGGCCTTAAGAGCGTTATTCTCGTTTATGACCTCATTGTTTACCACCAATCTTTGTTGAACTTGGCTTTTGGCTACATCAGCGTAACTTTTTGTTTGTCTTTGTGTGTTTACGTACGTTCTTTTTGCTTCCCCATATGGTATGTTTCTTGATACTTTAATTTTTAGTATATCGTTCTCTCGTTTGTAAAATGGGCAGTTTCAGGCCCATGATTCCCTTTGCAATTGATGCAATATGGTGGTTCTTCACAAGATGCGTTGATATGGTCTTTCGAGCATTTTTTGCACCTTGCTTCTTCTCTTTGGCATTTTTTCTGTGTATGCCCATATTTGTAGCATTTAAAACATTGCATTGGTTTCGGGAAATAGTGTCTAGTTTTAAGTCTTAGTAGACCACATTTCAGATGCTCCGGAGGCTCTGATCTATTGATCGTAATGATAAGAAGAGGCGTGTTAACCGTTTCTCTCTTTTCGTTTTTCCTAGTGATTCTGTGTACGTTTAGCACACCTTGGTCTGCTAGCTCAACTTGTATCTCTTTCGTTTCCATTTCCATCATTTCTTCGCTGTAGACCACACATTTTGAAATGTTCAGGTTCTTGTGGTATTCTACTTTTATCTTTTCTCCGTTTACTAAGCTTTTAAGCATTAGTAGCTTTTCTGCGTTTATGTTGTTCTCTAGAACAATCAGAAAGCTTGTGTCTCTTTTTATGTACTTTATTTCTAATATGTCTTTTGTTAGTTTTGATAGCGTTTTTGATATCAAGAAGGGGTTTCTTGTTATCTTTCCATCGTTTTTCTCTGCCGTAAGGCTGAGGTAAGTTTTACCTCCTACTCCGCTCATCGTCGATACAGTTTTGACGTAGGACTACGTCTTTCATTTCTATACCGGGGTGTAAAACCAAAGTTTCGAAAACGAAAGCGTTACGCCGGAGACCGAGATTTTGAGCGTTAATAGCTCTTAAACAACTGAACGAAATGGTATGATAAAAACTTCATTCGAAAGATAAAATGTCCACGCGTCATATACTTGTTACTTTTTCATCCAAAAACTTGTTTCAATAGTCTTAAAATTGCTTTCAAAACAGGCTATTGAAATCACCAATCGGTATATAAGCTAGCGCCGCTCGTAAACCCACTCAGTTATGATTGAACAGCAATTGGAGCATGTTGTCGCTGTTGTTGTGAAGCTAATTTCGTTTATCATGAAAGCGCTGATGAACGTCAAGTCATTTTCGAGCGATTATTTGCTTTCTACTCATATAATGCTGCGACCAAATACATTTCGTTTTGGATTTTTTCAATCAAGTGCGATCAACGTAAGACCACGTCTTTCCCGCTCTACGCGCACTGGCAAGCAATGTTTACTCAACAATTTCGCAAACGAGAAATGGGTGTTGTGAGAATGGATTAGCGAACGCGAAAACGACAAACGGGAGAAAGATATGTTTGAAGGTTGAAGGAAATTGGCAGAAAACTTCTTCATTCTCTCATTCAAATAATGTGATTCATACCACATCGTTTTGCCAGAAAGAGATTATGTGTAGAGGCGAATGAACTGCAAAGTTTAAAGCCTCTTAAAAACAAAGAAAGAAGAAGAAAGAGATTATTAATGCTCAAAGGAGGAATCGAGTCCTCCGAGGAAATTACCCAGCGCAAGTTAGAGTCGACTATCGATTGCGGCATTCGTACACAAATAATTTTAAAATGCAGTTTCACCAAAGTGATTTCTTCGGATATATTCACTACATCATGTCATGTATTTCATATTCTTCATTATGAAATCCATATCCATGGCACCTATCTGTAACGAATTATTATCGAAGCCACGATTTTCGCTAAATGCTCCTTTCAGTTCGGCCTGTAAAAAACTTTTGTGAACTCTAATCCATCAAATTTGGAGCCCTGAAAAGGGCCGTTGATTATATGCTAAGCTAATATAGCATGCTCTCCTTGGATACGATGGACCAGCTGGATGTCCTTGGGCATGATGTGACGCGTTTTGCATGGATAGCACACAAATTGGTATCTTCGAATAAGCCTCCTGCAGCGTCATAACCGCGGAACTTTGGAAGCGCAAGTCGGTTTTGAAGTCCTGAGCAATTCCACGATCCAAATGCTGCAAAGGTAGCTGCGGATCAGCAATTCGGTCGACTTCTGATAGCGACGAATTTCACGCAAAGTTCCCGGTCGATAGCGATGTGGCTTCTTGTGCCTTACCACCGAAAGACTAACGAGCTGTCTGCCAAAGACTAACGAGCTCGAGTCCTCACGGTGCGAGAGTAGAGTAAGAAATGAACGAAAGCAAAGGAAGCGTCATTTTATAAACCATAAAAGTATAGAATCTAAACCCCACCCTTATTATATTCGTAAGTATACAGTAAGCTCATATAATAAAGAGGGTGGGGTTTACATTCGATACTTTTATGTTTTATAAAATGTCGCTTCCCTTGCTTTCGTTCATTTCTTACTCTACTCTCGCACCGCGAGAACTCGTTTCATCGGGACTAAGCAGACAGCTCGTTAGTCTTTCGGTGGTAAGTAGAGGTGTGCAAATCAGCTCATCATGATGAACAGCTCTGATCCTATCAGCTCATCTAAATGAGCTGTTCTTTATGAACAGCTCTTCAGCTCAGTTGTCAGTGCCAACTTTCAATTTGGGTCCCAAACTCGATAGCCACGAAGCCAGTTTGAAAATGTTAAAATTCAAATGAAATTTTTCACACCATATTCTATGCATCGTATGACAGAACGTCTACTGGACAGTTATAGTACTGCTGGTTTATATCAGATGAACGGAATATACAACAACAACAACCGCATTCTCGATCTATGCTTCGTAAATTTAGAGATGGTCCACAATACAACAATAACTTCAGCTCCATCTACTCTTGTTAAATTGTGTCATCATCACCCACCACTGCTGGTTTCATTACATGAATCGTCACCGCTCGTTTTTACAGACATAATCGAATCAACATATTATAATTATCGTAAATCAAACTTCGCAATGATGAATCGTTTCTTCTCAACTATCGACTGGAGTGACATTCTGAACGACCGCGACATCGATGGAGCCGCAATGTCCTTGTCGCATGTACTTCTTTATGCAATTGACCAGTTTGTTCCGAAGAAAACTATTAAGGATCCTCCTCATCCTCCATGGACAAACTATCATTTGAAGCGTCTTCGAAGAGAGAAACGACTTACTTTGAAAAAATATTCAAAATACCGAACTGATTTTTGGAGAAAACGCTACTCTGTCGCCAACAAAAATTACAAGTGGTTGAACAACATTTTATTTGGTGCTAATTTGACTCGCGTTCAAAGTAATCTACGACTCAGTCCAAAGGAATTCTGGAAATATGTAGATAAACAGCGAAAGGAGCTCGGACTACCTTCTGTGATGACACACAATAATGTTGAGGCCTCAAACAGAGAAAGCATATGTGCGCTGTTTCGGGAACAATTTAACAGTGTTTTCGTTAGCGAAAATCTCAACAATGATCAAGTTTTCAAAGCAACAAGAAATGTAACTCATCTGCCATCTGTCTGCGCCCTCACTACCATTAGCCCTAGCAGAGTACAATTAGCTTGTCGCGAAATAAAAAATTCTACAAATCCGGGGCCAGATGGTATCCCCTCCATTGTGTTGAAGAAGTGCTCTGGTAGTCTATCGTCGCCACTAAGTTCGCTATTTTCTCGATCACTGGAATGTGGAAATTTTCCAAAAGCATGGAAAAATTCTTTCGTTTTTCCAGTATTCAAAAAAGGCTGCAGGAAAAATGTCAAGAATTACAGAGGAATCGCCAGCCTTTGTTCGGTGTCTAAGTTATTTGAACTCATAGTTTTGGAATTCATCTCCCATGCATGCAGTAGTTACATCTCACATCAACAACATGGTTTCGTTCCCAAGCGATCTACCTCAACAAATCTGGTGCTGTACACCTCATTCATCGCTCGCTCTCTACAGTCACGTCAACAAATTGATGCAATTTATACAGATTTCTCAGCTGCGTTTGATAAAATAAACCACGAAATAGCGGTCGCTAAACTCCGACGTCTCGGATTCCACGGCAACTTCTTGAACTGGTTACGTTCATACCTGACTGGCCGTGTGATGTCAGTGAAAATAGGTGACACTGTATCTTCTCCGTTTCCAGTATCATCGGGTGTTCCTCAAGGTAGTCATCTTGGCCCTTACATTTTTCTTCTGTACCTGAACGACGTTAACTTTTGCTTGGAGTGCCACAAACTCTCTTACGCCGATGACTTCAAGTTGTTTTGGCCCGTCAATTGTCTTAATGACGCAGTGTACCTGCAGCAGCAGCTTGAAATTTTCGCTGAATGGTGTGATAACAATAGAATGGTTTTGAATCCTGAAAAATGTTCCATTATATCCTTCTCGAGGAAACGTTCATCTGTCGTTTATGAATATAAATTGCGCAGTGTGATTTTAAGCCGTGTAGTAGCAATCAAAGATCTAGGAGTCATCATTGACAGTAAACTCACATTCAAGGATCATATATCTTACGTCACCGCCAAAGCTTCTAGAACTCTCGGATTCATTTTTCGTGTCACGAAACAATTCAAAGACGTTTATTGCATCAAGGCACTCTATTGTGCGTTGGTTCGCTCAATTCTCGAGTATGCTTGCATAACATGGTCGCCTTACTATCAAAACGGTATTCAGCGCATCGAAGCGATCCAGCGTAAATTTGTTCGTTTCGCTTTACGTAATCTGCCCTGGAATGATCCCTCAAATCTTCCTCACTACGAGAACCGCTGTAAATTAATTGGACTTGATCTACTGAGCGTACGTAGAGACGTAGCTAAGGCTACTTTTATATCGGATCTGATTCTCACGAATATCGACTGTCCCGACCTTCTTCAAACGATCAATTTCAACATTTGCTATCGAAACCTACGCTACTACACTTTTATTCGTCTCCCTCACTCCTGCACAAACTACGGGCACAACGAGCCCGTAGCGAGTATGTGTCGAGTGCTAAACCGATGTTTTTCATCGTTCGATTTTCACCTGTCTCGCTCAACTCTCAAAAAAATGTTCCTCGTAGTTCTTAGACATTAATAAAATCTTCATTTAGACTTAGATTTAAATTAGATTTAGATATCATTAGGGCACTAATGTAAAGGCCTGTTGATATAATAAATAAAATGAAAATTAATTACTTGAAACACGTATTCCAGACTATTATTTACAACAGACTCGGCGAGTACAACATTTCCGACATTTTTACTGAGGCTTTACATTACAATAGAAAGTTTTCTTCAAAAAAAAAAAAATCTTATGAGATTTTTGCACCGCCTGCAAACAAAGTGTTTTTCATTGAAATAGAATACTCATTTGATACACAGAAGTTAATTTTCATTAATAATTTGAATTTTAAAAACGTGTTCATTCTGCCTGAGAGCCAATTATTATTTTTGGCGCCCTCTAAACTGGTAAACAAAGCTCAATGCCGTCAACGCGAATATAACAGTTGAAAAGACGAGGGACAAATGAAACTAAACTGATGTCTTAACACGAAGAGCGAGAGACGGTCAGTTCATTTGAATCTTACAGCTCACACACTCTCTTCAATTCTACAGCTCTTTTCTCTCCTTCATCATCATCAAAGTGAGCTGAAAAGCTGTTTGATTTTTTTTGCGAGCTGTTCCGCGTCAACTCACTTCAAAGAGTCGATTCTTCGGAACAGCTCATGAGCGGATGGCACATCTCTAGTGGTAAGGCACCACGAAAGCAGCTCGGATAAGCGCATGACATGATGTAGTGAATATATCCCCATATCGAAGAAATTAAACTGTTTACCGTTTGTCGTTTTCAATTGTTGGGAAAGGGTATTATTTTTGCAGAGTAAATTCCAAGAAAAAATCCATTCCTTCTTTAAGCGTGATTCATTATGCTTCGGATCAACGGAACAGTATGATAATCATTTCATACAAAAGATAAAATGTCCAAGAGTTATATGATTGCTATTTATTGAGTCGAAAAATTGTTTCAATAGCTTAATGATAGCTTCGAAAACAGGTTATTGAAATCATTCGTATCCGTATGTAGCGCGCCCACTTGGAAACCCATTAATCTTATTAGAATGTGAGATGGGGAAGCTCATACTTACGTCTATGCATTATGCCCCCGCACACTACAGACTTTTGACGTAGGACTACGTCTTTCATTTCTATACCGGGGTGTAAAATCAAAGTTTCGAAAACGAAAGCGTTACGCCGGAGACCGAGATTTTGAGCGTTAATAGCTCCTAAACAACTGAACGAAATGGTATGATAAACACTTCATTCGAAAGATAAAATGTTTACGCGTTATATACTTGTTACTTTTTGATCCAAAAACTTGTTTCAATAGTCTTAAAATTGCTTTCAAAACAGGCTATTGAAATCACCAATCGGTATATAAGCGAGCGGCGCTCGGAAATCCACTCAGTTCTAATTGAACAGCGATTGGAGCATGTTGTCGCTGTTGCGGTGAAGCTCTTTATTTATCATGAAAGCGCGGATGAACGGTGTCACCAAGAGCCTGTTTGTGCACCCTAGGCCAGAAGGGAATCTATCAGGAGGAGAGTGATGCCACAAACGGTTCCCTGGGAAGACATCGCTACACACACATACACGCGCGGCTATTAACAGGTGGTTATCGAGTTGGCATTAACCACTGGTGGGCTTCCAGTATCGAGGAAAATGTGGAAATATTTAATTGTTACTGAAAATAATCTGCCAGTTCCTCTGGGAATTTTCAAAATATATTCATGTGAAAGAGTTTAATTGAATGTTTTCTATCCATGTAACACTGTGACCAAATACATTTGGTTTTGTGGTTTTTCAATCAATCGCAATTAACAGGATAGCTTCAGAAGATTATTCTTCCCCATCAGTAGGATATTTCCGTATCCAATATTGTATGCGCCCGCAATCGATTATTACTCAGTCGCCGAAAGTTCCGAGCTCAGAGAGTTCATTCCCCTCTAGTTTGCCTTCCAAATTGCCATCGTAAACCACACCTTCTCTCGATTCAATCACACACAAAAAGCATACTTAAGCGATATTCTGGTGGTGAGACACATTCATTTTTCGTGAGGACATCGACAAGACAACATCGTTGCCTAACGTGCTGGAGGAGGTGGACGGCGAAGGATCGACACATACACGCGCAGAACTCTTTCCGTTAGGATGCCATTCAGCATCGAGAAAGTTCCGGAAAGATCTAATCATTGCTGGAAAATAATCTGCCAGTTCCTTTAGGAATTTTCAAAATATATTCATGTGAAAGAGTTTAATTGAATGTTTTCTATCCATGTAACACTGTGACCAAATATGTTTCAATCAAGTGCTATTAACAGGTGGTTATCGAGTTGGCATTAACCACTGGTGGGCTTCCAGTATCGAGGAAAATGTGGAAATAACTAATCGTTACTGAAAATAATCTGCCAGTTCCTCTGGGAATTTTCAAAATATATTCATGTGAAAGAGTTTAATTGAATGTTTTCTATCCATGTAACACTGTGACCAAATACATTTGGTTTTGTGGTTTTTCAATCAATCGCAATTAACAGGATAGCTTCAGAAGATTATTCTTCCCCATCAGTAGGATATTTCCGTATCCAATATTGTATGCGCCCGCAATCGATTATTGCTCAGTCGCCGAAAGTTCCGAGCTCAGAGAGTTCATTCCCCTCTAGTTTGCCTTCCAAATTGCCATCGTAAACCACACCTTTTCTCGATTCAATCACACACAAAAAGCATACTTAAGCGATATTCTGATGGTGAGACACATTCATTTTTCGTGAGGACATCGACAAGACAACATCGTTGCCTAACGTGCTGGAGGAGGTGGACGGCGAAGGATCGACACATACACGCGCAGAACTCTTTCCGTTAGGATGCCATTCAGCATCGAGAAAGTTCCGGAAAGATCTAATCATTGCTGGAAAATAATCTGCCAGTTCCTTTGGGAATTTTCAAAATATATTCATGTGAAAGAGTTTAATTGAATGTTTTCTATCCATGTAACACTGTGACCAAATATGTTTCAATCAAGTGCTATTAACAGGTGGTTATCGAGTTGGTATTAACCACTGGTGGGCTTCCAGTATCGAGGAAAATGTGGAAATAACTAATCGTTACTGAAAATAATCTGCCAGTTCCTCTGGGAATTTTCAAAATATATTCATGTGAAAGAGTTTAATTGAATGTTTTCTATCCATGTAACACTGTGACCAAATATGTTTCAATCAAGTGCTATTAACAGGTGGTTATCGAGTTGGCATTAACCACTGGTGGGCTTCCAGTATCGAGGAAATATGGAAATAACTAATCGTTACTGAAAATAATCTGCCAGTTCCTCTGGGAATTTTCAAAATATATTCATGTGAAAGAGTTTAATTGAATGTTTTCTATCCATGTAACACTGTGACCAAATACATTTGGTTTTGTGGTTTTTCAATCAATCGCAATTAACAGGATAGCTTCAGAAGATTATTCTTCCCCATCAGTAGGATATTTCCGTATCCAATATTGTATGCGCCCGCAATCGATTATTGCTCAGTCGCCGAAAGTTCCGAGCTCAGAGAGTTCATTCCCCTCTAGTTTGCCTTCCAAATTGCCATCGTAAACCACACCTTCTCTCGATTCAATCACACACAAAAAGCATACTTAAGCGATATTCTGGTGGTGAGACACATTCTTTTTTCGTGAGGACATCGACAAGACAACATCGTTGCCTAACGTGCTGGAGGAGGTGGACGGCGAAGGATCGACACATACACGCGCAGAACTCTTTCCGTTAGGATGCCATTCAGCATCGAGAAAGTTCCGGAAAGATCTAATCATTGCTGGAAAATAATCTGCCAGTTCCTTTGGGAATTTTCAAAATATATTCATGTGAAAGAGTTTAATTGAATGTTTTCTATCCATGTAACACTGTGACCGAATATGTTTCAATCAAGTGCTATTAACAGGTGGTTATCGAGTTGGTATTAACCACTGGTGGGCTTCCAGTATCGAGGAAAATGTGGAAATAACTAATCGTTACTGAAAATAATCTGCCAGTTCCTCTGGGAATTTTAAAAATATATTCATGTGAAAGAGTTTAATTGAATGTTTTCTATCCATGTAACACTGTGACCAAATATGTTTCAATCAAGTGCTATTAACAGGTGTTTATCGAGTTGGCATTAACCACTGGTGGGCTTCCAGTATCGAGGAAAATGTGGAAATATCTAATCGTTACTGAAAATAATCTGCCAGTTCCTTTGGGAATTTTCAAAATATGTTCATGTGAAAGAATTTAATTGAATGTTTTCTATCCATGTAACACTGTGACCAAATATGTTTCAATCAAGTGCTATTAACAGGTGGTTATCGAGTTGGCATTAACCACTGGTGGGCTTCCAGTATCGAGGAAAATGTGGAAATAACTAAGCGTTACTGAAAATAATCTGCCAGTTCCTCTGGGAATTTTCAAAATATATTCATGTGAAAGAGTTTAATTGAATGTTTTCTATCCATGTAACACTGTGACCAAATATGTTCCAATCAAGTGCTATTAACAGGTGGTTATCGAGTTGGTATTAACCACTGGTGGGCTTCCAGTATCGAGGAAAATGTGGAAATATCTAATCGTTACTGAAAATAATCTGCCAGTTCCTTTGGGAGTTTTCAAAATATATTCATGTGAAAGAGTTTAATTGAATGTTTTCTATCCATGTAACACTGTGACCAAATACATTTGGTTTTGTGGTTTTTCAATCAATCGCAATCAACAGGATAGCTTCTGAAGATTATTCTTCCCCATCAGTAGGATATTTCCGTATCCAATATTGGATGCATAAAACCTTGTGCCTCCAACGTAACGCTCTCGTTTTCGAAGTTCTCCAAATATTCATTCATTCAGAATGAATTCAGATTCAACTTCATACAAATGATCTCTAAATCAACGATAGTCCTACGTCACCCTTGCGGTTATACCATAGATATAACCCACTTCCTGTTTTTTTCAGCCGACAGTTTTTTTCAGCCGGTCGACAAGTCAGTCTGCAGTCTGCGGGGCTCTTAATTCCGTTTTTGCAGGCCGAACCGAAAAATTTTCAGTCGAGTTAACTCTTTTTTACAGTAATGCTTTTGAATCCGGACACTTTGCATTACATTCAATATCATACCACAGCCATAACATTTTTTTCATGTTGAATTTATGCGATTAATAGTTACTAATATAGTTACTGATAGTTTCTTGATAGTTACTAATCAATCGCATTAATTCAACATGCAGAAAATGTTGTGGCTGCGGTATGGTATTAACTGTAACGCAAAGTGTCCAGATTCAAATACATTACTGTATACTTACTTCGATGTTATTCGTTTCTCTCTCAGGGTAAGCAACGAATATAATAAGGGTGGGGTTTAGATTCTATACTCTTATGGTTTATAAAATGACGCTTCCTTTGCTTTCGTTCATTTCATTTTTGACGTAGGATTACGTCTTTCGGGAACATATTGGGGTACAAATTGAAAAATGAAAATCGATCACATCGTGAAAAATGTCCAATTTCAAACGCTTGTTACTCATTCATTTCATGATGGATTGATGAGATTTTGCATCAAACGATTACGGCACTCCATAACAATTTTTCACATTGAATAAAATAGTACATATCATATAACTAACTATCGAACAATTGAAAAAAATCAACCCCTATTCAAACAGAGATACCCAGTCCTGATTGGTCGAAATTGACGTCATTTCTTTTTCGCGCCCGATTCGTTCTCTCACCGGCAAGCTGCATGGCAATCGAGTAGGAGGCGCCTACTTCACACATACCAAATGATATAAAAGGAAGGATTCGTGGATCTCATTCAGAACATTTTTTTCAGTCTCATCTCAACCGCCGCCGCGTTAGCAGCTATTATTCGTTTTCTTAAATCGTCGTGTGTGGTGAAGAAAAAAAAAAAAAAAAAAAAAAAAAAAATCATTTGAAGGTTCTCAAATGGGGATCAACACTAGGGTAGGAGCCTGCCCGTTGGTCTCAAATGTTCCTATCTCACGCCTCCACGAAGATCATATGACGACATTTTTAGATCGGGCGTGAACTGGAAACACACACCTGGTCTTGGCTCCGAGAACGGGTGTCGAAAGTGGCTAAGTGAGGGGGTGCGAGCGAGTCAGAGCGCTATATCTCTCCCGGGGAAGGCCTCCCGGGTCATGGAGGCCTTGCCAACCCGCTGTCTCCCGGGCAAAGGAGATACACCCAGACAATGGAGCTAAGGTCAAGACGAATACTACGAATGCGATCACCTGAGGAGGGTCCCCGAACTGGAGCTGGTCCTGGAACGGGCGTAAGAGCGAGCGGCCAGCGGCTGGAGGGCGATGTGCAAGAGCGGGCCACCAGCCGGGTTCAACCCGAAGAGCTACCGCCACACGGAAACAGCAGCCATCGACATCACCAACGAAACGCTGCGCCTACGAGGCGTGTTGCGACTGTCAGACGACAGTCGTCCACACTTGTGGGTACTACTAGGCGACGGATCATGTGGACACACGAAATGAACGAATTCGTGATCCGCGCCTATTACATCTGCACTGCTTTGGAGACGGACATGAGCGGTCGCCCTCGAATACTCGCAATGTTCGAGGAAGCGTATCCAGAGTTCGTCGGGAGGCTTGACCAAAACGCGATGAACGCGAGGCGTAGAGCGATTGTACGCAACAATATGCTCTCCCAAACGCAAGTCGACGAGATCAAGCAGCAGGTGCAGAGAGAACTAAGCAGAACAAGCAGAGCAAGCGATGTGTCGAGACGAAGTTCAGTACGGCTGAGCAATTCATTCGCGAGTGGGGCACGCGAATCAGCACCAGTGGAGGCCACAGTACAACAACCCTCTGAGCCGGAAGATCCACAGCCAGATCAACAACTACTACGCGATCTGGTCTTCCATTACGACGAGGCGATCTCACAGTTCCGCGACACGGACCCTTTGTCGCGCCCCAGGATCCCGAAGTTGCAGCATTCCCGCAGGCTGACAAGTGCAGTAAAGCTCATGAACGAGCACGTTCTTCCGCTGCACTTGGTTGATGCTGAGAACATGGAGGAGCTGCAACTGAAAGTTTACTGCGCTGCTGTGGCGACCGCCAAAAGTTTAGGATACCGTATTAGGCCAAGAGGCGGACTGCTCCAACATCTCCGTGAAAGGCGTGAGCCTCCATGGCGAAGGAGATTGGAGCAACGGATCCTAAACAAGCGCGCCGCAATTGGAAGACTGATGGCGTACAAAAGAGGCAGCAGATCGGTGAAATTATGTCGCCAAGTTGCTGTGATCGTGCGGCCTACTGAACTTCGCCAGCTGGGAGCTCACCAGCTGACGGAAAAACTCGACACACTGGTACAGCAATTGAGCGTCCTTACAAAACGGCTGAAACGTTACTCTGACTCTGCAAAGCGCCAGGAACAAAATCGGATGTTCAGAGATAACGAGAAAGCGTTCTACGACCACATTAGCGACGAGAAGCCCGACTACCGCGAAGGTTTGCCAGATATTAGCGATGTGACGAACTTCTGGGCTGGTATTTGGGAGACCCCAGTAGAACATCGCGACGGGCAAATGTGGTTAAGACGGGAGGAGGAGAGTTGTGGTGAAATTGGAGAGATGCCAGCTATCATCGTCGGAGAGAACGATGTCCGCGAAGCCTCGCGGTACCTGAGGAACTGGGCAGCCCCGGGCCCCGATGGTGTCCAGAACTTTTGGCACAAGAAGCTGACCGTCGCACATCCAAAGATAGCTGAGTGCTTCAACAAGGTGCTACGTGACCCACACAACCTTCCTCAATTCGCCACCCGTGGCGTCACCTTCCTCCTCCCGAAAGACAGCAACACATTGAACCCATCAAAGTACAGACCGATAACGTGCCTATCGAGTCTGTACAAAATACTGAGCAGCATAATTACCGCCAAAGTTTCTGCTCACTGCGAACAGCATCACATCATCGCTGAAGAGCAGAAAGGATGCAGGAAAAATACGCATGGCTGCAAAGACCAGGCCATCATCGACGCAGCCATAGTCGGCCAGGCGGTATATAACCAGCGGAACCTAAGTATGGCCTACATCGATTACAGGAAGGCTTATGACTCCATACCTCACATGGTTCGTGGCGAATCCTATAAATATCTTGGATTCCGACAGCTCACCGGGATTCGCCACTCCGACATCAAGACGGAGCTGCGAGACAAGTTCTTGAGTCGAGTGAACTGTGTCCTGAGGACTTTCCTCAACGCGGGGAACAAGGTACGCGCGATCAACACATTCGCGGTTCCCCTGCTGACCTTCAGTTTTGGTGTAGTCAAATGGAGCAAAACTGACCTAGAGGACCTTGAGAGGAGGATGAGGAAAGCATTTAAAGAGGCCGGAATGCACCATCCTCAATCGGCACTGGAGAGAGTTTCACTGCCACGCAAAGAAGGGGGACTTGGAATAGTCGACATATCTGCACTGTGTGTTGCCCAGGTACGACAACTGCGCGAGTACTTCGCAGAACGCGCCAACCAAAACGCGCTATACCGGGCTGTCTGCGCCGCCGACAGAGGATACAGCGCTCTGCACTTGGCGCAAGCGGAGTACCAACTCAACTGCAATCTGCAGACAGTGGAGGAGAAGATTGCAGCTTGGAAGCAGAAGGCAGTGCATGGTGCCCACCCCCATCAACTGGATCGGCCACACGTCGACAAGGCCGCATCTAATCTGTGGCTAACGCGTGGTGAACTCTCTTCAGTAGTAGAAGCCGACATGATAGCCATCCAGGACAGGATAATGCCGACGAGAAACTGCAGGCGGTACGTCTGGCATCAAGACGTTGATGACATTTGCCGGATGTGCCATCAACCAGGTGAAAACATAGAGCACATTATGGGAGGCTGTCCCGTTTTGGCCAACGCAGCCTACACCGAGCGCCACAACAACGTGGCCCGTATTGTTCATCGACAACTGGCGCTCCAATGTGCTCTACTGGAAGACAACGTACCAAACTACCGGTACCTGCCTGCACCTGTCCTGGAAAATGACCGTTTCAAGCTGTACTGGGATCGCACTGTTCTGACCGACCTCTCGATCCACCACAACCGCCCAGATATAATGGTTTACGACAAAAGCGACCGCAAAGTCACCATCATCGATGTCGCTATTCCACTGAACCAGAATCTGGAGGAGACCCACGGTCGCAAAATCTGCAAGTACCGACCATTGGCCGTGGAGCTCAAGGAACTGTGGGGGCTAAGGGAGGTCCCAAGAATTGTTCCAGTCGTTCTCTCTGGAACTGGAATTATCCCGAAGACACTTCTGGAAGCGCTAAAGGTGTTGAATATGGAGAAGGAATTGGCCGGCATCCAAAAGTCGGTCATCCTTAGCACCTGCGCGATTGTCCGACAATTTCTCGGTCAGGACTGAAACAGCACGGGCATGCAGATACGTGCATTCCGCAGAGCCTAGTCCCCCTTTGGCATTCAGAAGCCCGGGGGCAGGTGAAATTTCTGGCTAGGTTCGCCTAGTTAAGAAGTGAGATAAGTCTGCCAAAAAAAAAAAAGCCTCAAATGGGGATCAACATAGGGTAGGAGCCTGCCTGTTGGTCTCAAATGTTCATATCTCACGCCTCCACGAAGATCATATGACGACATTTTTAGATCGGGCGTGAACTGGAAACACACACCTGGTCTTGGCTCCGAGAACGGGTGTCGAAAGTGGCTAAGTGAGGGGGTGCGAGCGAGTCAGAGCGCTATTTCTCTCCCGGGGAAGGCCTCCCGGGTCATGGAGGCCTTGCCAACCCGCTGTCTCCCGGGCAAAGGAGATACACCCATTAAATGGAGCTACGATCACGAAGAATAATTAGAATGCGATCACCCGAGGAGGGTCCCCGAACTGGAGCTGGTCCTGGAACGGGCGTAAGAGCGAGCGGCCAGCGGCTGGAGGGCGATGTGCGAGAGCGGGCCACCAGCCGGGTTCAACCCGAAGAGCTACCGCCACACGGAAACAGCAGCCATCGACATCACCAACGAAACGCTGCGCCTACGAGGCGTGTTGCGACTGCCAGACGACAGTCGTCCACACTTGTGGGTACCACTAGGCGCCGGATCATGTGGACACACGAAATGAATGAATTCGTGATCCGCGCCTATTACATCTGCACTGCTTTGGAGACGGACATGAGTGGTCGCCCTCGAATACTAACAATGTTCGAGGAAGCGTATCCAGAGTTCGTCGGGAGGCTTGATCAGAACGCGATGAACGCGAGGCGTAGAGCGATAGTACGCAACAACATGCTCTCCCAAACGCAAATCGACGAGATCAAGCAGCAGGTGCAGAGAGAAATAAGCTCCAGGAACAACAGAGCAAGCGATGTGTCGAGACGAAGTTCAGTACGGCTGAGCAATTCATTCGCGAGTGGGGCACGCGAATCAGCACCAGTACAACAACCCCCTGAGCCGGAAGACCCACAGCCAGATCAACAACTACTACGCGATCTGGTCTTCCACTACGACGAGGCGATCTCACAGTTCCGCGACACAGACCCATTGTCGCGCCCCAGGATCCCGAAGTTGCAGCATTCCCGCAGGCTGACAAGTGCAGTAAAGCTCATGAACGAGCACGTTCTTCCGCTGCACTTGGTTGATGCTGAGAACATGGAGGAGCTGCAACTGAAAGTTTACTGCGCTGCTGTGGCGACCGCCAAAAGTTTAGGATACCGTATTAGGCCAAGAGGCGGACTGCTCCAACATCTCCGTGAAAGGCGTGAGCCTCCATGGCGAAGGAGATTGGAGCAACGGATCCTAAACAAGCGCGCCGCAATTGGAAGACTGATGGCGTACAAAAGAGGCAGCAGATCGGTGAAATTATGTCGCCAAGTTGCTGTGATCGTGCGGCCTACTGAACTTCGCCAGCTGGGAGCTCACCAGCTGACGGAAAAACTCGACACACTGGTACAGCAATTGAGCGTCCTTACAAAACGGCTGAAACGTTACTCTGACTCTGCAAAGCGCCAGGAACAAAATCGGATGTTCAGAGATAACGAGAAAGCGTTCTACGACCACATTAGCGACGAGAAGCCCGACTACCGCGAAGGTTTGCCAGATATTAGCGATGTGACGAACTTCTGGGCTGGTATTTGGGAGACCCCAGTAGAACATCGCGACGGGCAAATGTGGTTAAGACGGGAGGAGGAGAGTTGTGGTGAAATTGGAGAGATGCCAGCTATCATCGTCGGAGAGAACGATGTCCGCGAAGCCTCGCGGTACCTGAGGAACTGGGCAGCACCGGGCCCCGATGGTGTTCAGAACTTCTGGCACAAGAAGCTGACCGTCGCACATCCAAAGATAGCTGAGTGCTTCAACAAGGTGCTACGTGACCCACACAACCTCCCTGAATTCGCCACCCGTGGCGTCACATTCCTCCTCCCGAAAGACAGCAACACATTGAACCCATCAAAGTACAGGCCGATAACGTGCCTATCGAGTCTGTACAAGATATTAAGCAGCATCATAACCGCCAAAGTTTCTGCCCACTGCGAACAACACCATATCATCGCAGAAGAGCAGAAAGGATGCAGAAAAAATACGCATGGCTGCAAAGACCAGGCCATCATCGACGCAGCCATAGTCGGCCAGGCGGTTTATAACCAGCGGAACCTAAGCATGGCCTATATCGATTACAGGAAGGCTTATGACTCCATACCTCACTCGTTTCTCGTCCGGGTATTGGAGCTCTACAAAATTGATCCCGTCGTCGTTAGGTTCCTGCAGCATGCGATGAGACAGTGGAGTACGTCTCTGCACCTCAGTGATGGGGAAAATGTGTTGCAGTCTAGAACGCTGCAGATAAAGAGGGGGATATTCCAAGGCGACTCTTTCAGCCCGCTTTGGTTTTGTCTGGCACTGAACCCCCTCAGTAGGACGC
This sequence comes from Toxorhynchites rutilus septentrionalis, assembly GCF_029784135.1. Lineage (NCBI taxonomy): Eukaryota > Metazoa > Arthropoda > Insecta > Diptera > Culicidae > Toxorhynchites > Toxorhynchites rutilus. Next base: position 172,721,946 of record NC_073745.1, read on the forward strand.
TCAATAGAAACGGTCATGGCTATAAAATAAGGTATGGCGACGGCGCCCACGAAGAAGTGACCCATACCTTCTACATGGATGATCTCAAGGTCTACGCTGATTCACGTCAGTGTCTAGGTGTAGCTATCCGGGTTGTCGAAGACATAAGCAGGGACATCTGCATGGAGTTCGGCCTCGACAAGTGCCGCTGTGTCCATCTGCTGAAAGGGCAGCTTACCGAATCCGGAGGTTACGAGGTCTATGACGGCGAGTTCATAAGAGACATGGTTCGTGGCGAATCCTATAAATATCTTGGATTCCGACAGCTCACCGGGATTCGCCACTCCGACATCAAGACGGAGCTGCGAGACAAGTTCTTGAGTCGAGTGAACTGTGTCCTGAGGACTTTCCTCAACGCGGGGAACAAGGTACGCGCGATCAACACATTCGCGGTTCCCCTGCTGACCTTCAGTTTTGGTGTAGTCAAATGGAGCAAAACTGACCTAGAGGACCTTGAGAGGAGGATGAGGAAAGCATTCAAAGAGGCCGGAATGCACCATCCTCAATCGGCACTGGAGAGAGTTTCACTACCACGCAAAGAAGGGGGACTAGGAATCGTCGACATTTCTGCACTGTGTGTTGCCCAGGTACGACAACTGCGCGAGTACTTCGCAGAACGCGCCAACCAAAACGCGCTATACCGGGCTGTCTGCGCCGCCGACAGAGGATACAGCGCTCTGCACTTGGCGCAAGCGGAGTACCAACTCAACTGCAATCTGCAGACAGTGGAGGAGAAGATTGCAGCTTGGAAGCAGAAGGCAGTGCATGGTGCCCACCCCCATCAACTGGACCGGCCACACGTCGACAAGGCCGCATCTAATCTGTGGCTAACGCGTGGTGAACTCTCTTCAGTAGTAGAAGCCGACATGATAGCCATCCAGGACAGGATAATGCCGACGAGAAACTGCAGGCGGTACGTCTGGCATCAAGACGTTGATGACATTTGCCGGATGTGCCATCAACCAGGTGAAAACATAGAGCACATTATGGGAGGCTGTCCCGTTTTGGCCAACGCAGCCTACACCGAGCGCCACAACAACGTGGCCCGTATTGTTCATCGACAACTGGCGCTCCAATGTGCTCTACTGGAAGACAACGTACCAAACTACCGGTACCTGCCTGCACCTGTCCTGGAAAATGACCGTTTCAAGCTGTACTGGGATCGCACTGTTCTGACCGACCTCTCGATCCACCACAACCGCCCAGATATAATGGTTTACGACAAGAGCGACCGCAAAGTCACCATCATCGATGTCGCTATTCCACTGAACCAGAATCTGGAGGAGACCCACGGTCGCAAAATCTGCAAGTACCGACCATTGGCCGTGGAGCTCAAGGAACTGTGGGGGCTAAGGGAGGTCCCAAGAATTGTTCCAGTCGTTCTCTCTGGAACTGGAATTGTCCCGAAGACACTTCTGGAAGCGCTAAAGGTGTTGAATATGGAGAAGGAATTGGCCGGCATCCAAAAGTCGGTCATCCTTAGCACCTGCGCGATTGTCCGACAATTTCTCGGTCAGGACTGAAACAGCACGAGCATGCAGATACGTGCATTCCGCAGAGCCTAGTCCCCCTTTGGCATTCAGAAGCCCGGGGGCAGGTGAAAATTCTGGCTAGGTTCGCCTAGTTAAGAAGTGAGACAAGTCTGCCAAAAGCGTTGTGCTGTTGCAACGAACAGTCGCAGATCTGAAATTATAAAACGAAAGTAATTCACGCGTTAAAAAAAAAAAAAAAAAGTGATGTCTAAACGACGCAAGAAGCAGGGGCAGAGCCCCAGCAACAAAAATGGATGCAGCACTGCTCATGAAAAGCGCCCTAGGAAGAATTCTGTCCATTCGATGCAGAGCACTAAAACACCTGATGTCGCAAGTAACACATCGATGATCAGTGAAACAGTGAAATTAAGTGAATCTGGGAAGCCACCTAACATTCCGCAAATTGTTAAGCTTCCGCCATTCATGGTAAAATCAATTCCTCTTAGTGAACTAATGGAAAAATTGTCAGCACAAAAAATTGAAGCTGAATTCAAATTGTGCAGAATCGGCATCAAGGTGGTGGTCAAAACCAAAGACCATTATAATCAAACTTTGGCATACCTGAAGGAAATCAAAGCAGAGTTTTATTCCCATGATATTCCCGGGGAAAAACCCTTTAAAGCCGTTTTAAGAGGACTGCCAGAAATTGACACCGATGACCTTGATGAAATTCTTCGTGAGTACTACAAAATGGCCCCAATAGCAATTCATCGTATCATAAGACGTGACGAAAAGGTGAAACGATTTAAAGATCGTCTATACCTTCTGCATTTTAAGCGAGGAACAGTGACCATGAACAGCTTGCAGGCAATCCGTTCCCTGTTTTCTATCATTGTAAAATGGGAACCCTATCGTGGCGGAAACAGGGATGTCACCCAGTGTCAGCGGTGTTTAAACTTTGGCCATGGAACCCGAAATTGCAACATGGCTCCTCGTTGCAACAGCTGCGCCCAAAACCACTTTTCGGAGGAGTGTCCGATTGTAGAAGTTGTTGCCATGAAATGTGCTAACTGTGGTGGAGGACACCAGGGTTCGGACAAACAGTGTCCCAAACGTGAACATTTCAAACTTATCCGAAAACAAGCATCTTCCAACAACACATCCAAAGTGATAAAACCGGTCGAGCCCGTCTTTAATTTGAATGACTTTCCGGCACTGAATGAGTGTGTTTCAGCCCGACCTAATATGGCCCGTGCACCCGTTCAAAATCAGTGGAGCAGCCCTACTCCTGGTCTGAGACATCAAACAACACCTACATTAAGTCCTCCAACTAACAACAACGCGGATCTTTTTAATGCAGCTGAGTTGATGAAAATCTTTGTGGATATGACTGGTGCGCTTCGTCAATGCCGCAACAAAGCTGAGCAAGTGCAAGTACTCGGAACCTTCATTATCCAGTATGGCGTCTAACAACTTCAAAATTTTACTTTGGAATGCTCGCTCAGTAAGAGCGAAAAAGATCGAGTTGACTGAATTCCTTCGGTCTCACAATATCGACATAGGCATCATCACAGAAACGTGCCTATCTGCAGAGAAATCTTTTTCTATTGGAGACTACACCACAATTCGTTTAGATCGATCCCATTCTGATGGAGGAGGAGTGGCTTTGATTGTGAAAAAAGGATTGAAATTTAGCACACTCAAACATCAAAACACGAAAATCATTGAAGCACTAGCAATCGAATTACATCTAACCAGTGGAAATGTTAAAATCGTAGCCGTGTATACGCCTCATCAGTGCACAGACATCAGCGGAGACTCTAGAGTTTTCAGAAATGACTTGGCAAAACTCACCAGAGGCCATGGGAAATACATCATCGGAGGAGATTTGAATGCTCGACATGAATTATGGGGAAACTCTCGCAGAAACAAAAATGGTGTTCTTCTGGCGGATGATGCATTGCTGGGATACTACACGGTCAACTATCCAGATGAACCCACTTACCTATCATCCAGAGGAACTACTTCTACACTTGACGTTTTTCTGGCAAATGTTGTTCTTTCCAAACCGGTGGTGTACAGCGATTTAAGCTCGGACCACTATCCTGTCATCTGCAATATGGTTTGTAAAATCGTTCCTGCCCCGAAAGAAACACGTAAGGATTACCATCATGTTGATTGGTATCGCTTTCGAAGACTTGTGGATGCTGCCATCGGAGAAAACCCGGTAATAGTATCTGCTGAAGATATCGACCGGGAACTAAACCACCTTCAATTTGCGATCATGGAGGCAGATGCAACATGTGTTAGGAGAACGTTGATAAAAGGTAAGCACATTGCTATTGATTCCCAAACTAAATATTTAATACGTTTAAAAAATTTGATTAGACGCCAGTTTCAAAGGTCTGGAGAGTTGGGGAAAAAACAGCAAGTCAAAATTTTGTCCAGGGAAATAGCCAAACGAATAGAAGCTTTGAAAAACCAACATTTTTCCAGAACCGTTGAAAGACTTGGCAGCCATTCAAAACCCTTTTGGAAAATGACTAAAGTTTTAAAATCCAAGCCAAAGCAAATACCACCTCTCAAAGCTGATAATAATCAACTGCTCATAACACATTTTGAAAAAGCAAACGCCATTGGAGAGCATTTCGTCTGCTCACATAACTTAGGAATTAATATACAGAGTTCAAAGTCACAAATGGTTGCGAGTTGTGTGCAAAATCTCGAGGGAAAATTCTTTACAGTACCTCAAGATAAGAAAATAACCTCTGAACAAATTATTTCAGCTGTGAAATCGACTAGGAATATGAAGGCCCCCGGGTTTGATGAAATATTTAATATTGTGCTGAAACAGATGAGTAACAAAGTTTACTCGCTCCTGTCTGCCATATTTAATCGTTGTTTGGAGCTACATTACTTCCCTTCGATTTGGAAAACAGCGAAAATAATCCCAATTCTCAAACCCGGGAAGGATCCAAAAACAACATCAAGCTACAGACCTATTAGTCTTCTTCCAGCTTTGAGCAAAACCTGCGAGCGTCTTCTGTTGGATAGATTGACGGACTGTCTGGACAGAAACAATACCTTATTGCCTGAGCAGTTTGGCTTTAGAAAGGGACACTCTACTACACATCAGCTGGTGAGGGTGTTGAACATCATAAAAAGGAACAAATATGTATCAAAGTCAACTGCAATGGCAATACTTGATGTCGAAAAAGCGTTCGATAACGTGTGGCATGATGGACTGATATATAAACTCTGCCAATTCAACATCCCTCCTTACATAATCCAAACAATTAAATCTTATTTACAAAACAGGACTTTCAAGGTGTCCCTGGGGTGTGTGAAATCAAACATCTTTCGGATTCCTGCAGGCGTTCCGCAAGGTAGTCTGCTTGGTCCAATATTGTACAATATCTACACATCTGACATTCCTCCCTTACCTGAAGGATGTAATCTGTCACTTTTTGCAGATGATACGGCAATCATGGTGAAGGGAAGGATGCCAAGAGAACTTAAAAACAAACTCCAGCGATGTCTTGATAGTCTTATAAAATACATGGAGGAGTGGAAATTGAAAATAAACTCAGCAAAGACTCAAGCGGTGATGTTTCTGCATAGACGGTCCGCCAAACTGATTCCTCCAGAAGACTGTACATTAACGGTTCTGGGCACCCAAATTGGTTGGTATCGCGATGTAAAGTACTTAGGAGTTGTACTTGATTCGAAGCTTCTATTCCGATCACATGTTGATCAAATTAAATCAAAATGTGGAACTCTGATTAAATGCTTATACCCATTAATCAATCGAAGATCAAAACTGTCCAGACCAAATAAGTTGGCAGTGTTTAAACAAATAATTGAACCGGTAATTACATATGCATCACCAGTTTGGGAATCATGTGCAATGATGCATAAAAACAAGCTTAGAGTAGTTCAGAATAAAGTGCTTAGAATGATCACCAATGCTCATTTTTACGCGAGAAACAACCAAATCCACGAAATGCTGAATCAACAATCATTCAATGTAACGATCATAAATAAAAAATACAAATTCGTTCAAAAATGTTTTGCATCTGATTACCCCCTTATAAGGGATCTTTATGTATAAATTGTAAATATTTTTAGGTTAGGTTAGGTTAGGGTAGATTAGTTTAGTCTTAGTCTTATTAAAAAAAAAACAAAAATCACCAAATCCCTATTCACAGGGTTCAAATTCACATAGTCCTAGGAATCACACACAACTTTATTCAAAACAAGAAAAGCAAAGAGGAAAATTTATTATAAATGTATCACTTGAGAGAAAAACTTGTTCACACAAACTGAAAATTAATGTAAATAAAGATAAAATTTTTGACTTTTGACTTTGAAATCCACTCAGTTCTAATTGAACAGCGATTGGAGCATGTTGTCGCTGTTGCGGTGAAGCTCTTTATTTATCATGAAAGCGCGGATGAACGGTGTCACCAAGAGCCTGTTTGTGCACCCTAGGCCAGAAGAGAATCTATCAGGAGGAGAGTGATGCCACAAACGGTTCCCTGGGAAGACATCGCTACACACACATACACGCGCGGCTATTAACAGGTGGTTATCGAGTTGGCATTAACCACTGGTGGGCTTCCAGTATCGAGGAAAATGTGGAAATATCTAATCGTTACTGAGAATAATCTGCCAGTTCCTCTGGGAATTTTCAAAATATATTCATGTGAAAGAGTTTAATTGAATGTTTTCTATCCATGTAACACTGTGACCAAATATGTTTCAATCAAGTGCTATTAACAGGTGGTTATCGAGTTGGCATTAACCACTGGTGGGCTTCCAGTATCGAGGAAAATGTGGAAATATCTAATCGTTACTGAAAATAATCTGCCAGTTCCTTTGGGAATTTTCAAAATATATTCATGTGTAAGAATTTAATTGAATGTTTTCTATCCATGTAACACTGTGACCAAATATGTTTCAATCAAGTGCTATTAACAGGTGGTTATCGAGTTGGCATTAACCACTGGTGGGCTTCCAGTATCGAGGAAAATGTGGAAATAACTAATCGTTACTGAAAATAATCTGCCAGTTCCTCTGGGAATTTTCAAAATATATTCATGTGAAAGAGTTTATTTGAATGTTTTCTATCCATGTAACACTGTGACCAAATATGTTTCAATCAAGTGCTATTAACAGATGGTTATCGAGTTGGCATTAACCACTGGTGGGCTTCCAGTATCGAGGAAAATGTGGAAATATCTAATCGTTACTGAAAATAATCTGCCAGTTCCTTTGGGAATTTTCAAAATATATTCATGTGAAAGAGTTTAATTGAATGTTTTCTATCCATGTAACACTGTGACCAAATACATTTGGTTTTGTGGTTTTTCAATCAATCGCAATCAACAGGATAGCTTCTGAAGATTATTCTTCCCCATCAGTAGGATATTTCCGTATCCAATATTGGATGCATAAAACCTTGTGCCTCCAACGTAACGCTCTCGTTTTCGAAGTTCTCCAAATATTCATTCATTCAGAATGAATTCAGATTCAACTTCATACAAATGAACTCTATATCAACGAAAGTCCTACGTCACCCTTGCGGTTATACCATAGATATAACCCACTTCCTGTTTTTTTTGACGTAGGACTACGTCTAACCGGAAGATATAGGGGGTGAAATGGAAATCTAGGCACTGAACAAGTAGGAAAAAATGCAAGATTTGGAACGCTTATAACTCGAGCATTTCTCAATAGATCGCAAAGGTTTTTGCATCAATTGATAGGAAATAAATCTACGCATCTATCATAACGAATAACATTTCATTTTTCTTGAGATAAATAATTGAATAATTGTGAAATATCAAGCATTGTTAAAATGCACTATGTGCCCATTTTTGATTGGTCCATTTTGTGCTCCTCAAATCGTACCGACCAAAACGGGCAACCAGAGCAGCAGCGAAATAGAATGAAGCACGATTGGAAAGGAAAAAGGAAAAAATGAACGACACATTGGTCGCAGTCTCACACATGCGTAATTCTCGAGCCAGCCAGTCAGCTTAAAAATCCTCGCTCCGCTGCCGTAACGATCCATTCTTTGTGTGGACACCGACTGGACAACATCGTTGCTGGACGGCGAGGGATCGAGTGCCTTTCTCAAGGCAAGAGGGCGGAGGTGGTAGCGCTGGAGTAGAATAGAGTAGAGTTTTCAAAGGGCCTTTCTCAAGGCTAGAGACGAATGAACTGCAAAAGTTTAAAGTCTCTATAATACAATACCTTCCTTCCGTAACGATCTTTCTCATTCAAACCGTACACCACATCGTTTCGCATCACAACACATCAATAAACCAACCCAAGCAGCCATGTCTGGACATGGTAAAGGAGGAAAAGTGAAGGGAAAGGCAAAATCCCGCTCGAACCGTGTTGATCTGGAGTTCCCCGCAAGGGTAGCTAGGCCGAGCGCGTTAGTACCAGTCCACCTAGCCGGCGTTATATAGTTTCGGCCGCTGAAGTGATCGAGTTAGCTGGCAAAGCTGCTCGCGACGATAAGAAAACCCGCATTCGGAACAGAACACATTCGGTTCGGTGGACATCAAGACAACAGGCAGTTGCAGCGAGTGGCGAGTGGCCAACGCAATCACAAAACGGCATCAGGTAGCAGAAGAAAAAAGTTTGTTCTTTATACAAACTGCTTTGGTGGTAAATCCAGAACAAGGCGGCATCGAGGGCGTTCGAAATGGTTTTTTTTCAAAACCACGAGTACTAAGTTTTCTAAATTGGAACCATTCCATAAAACAAGGCGCTTTTCAGGGCCATTAAACCTTCCAAAAAAGAGTTTAGGAAATACAGTTCAATGCTTTCTAAAACAATATCCAAAATAATAATAAAACACAAATTGATTTTTTCATAATTTGTTTGCCAGGATATGATGAGTAAGTGAATTTGGCAGTTGTTCTGAGCTTATTGATTTTCACCAACTCTTAAATTGCTTCTAGATTGAAAGTACAGTAATTTACACTTATCTCGACATTTAGCTAATTGGACGGACCTGTAATGCGACATATTTAGTTGGACATTTTTGTAAACATAGAGTTCGGGGTCCAAATTATGACTCCTCATTGAAAGCCGACACTGTACCACTGTCATCGCAAATGTTCAATTACAGGTTAAAATTACCTCCAATCCGATACTGAGTGGTGGTAATGCGACGTGCCATTGAATGTAATTTACTGTAAAATATGTCACAAGCTGGATGGGAAGAAATTATCCAACTGTGAAAGCTGTGGCGAGTGGCAAATGCAATCGCTAAACAGAAAGGTTTAGCCGAACAAGATGGGGATATCGAGTGATAACAAAACAATAAACTCTTTAGATTGAAGATAATTTTGTGATCCTGAAAAGGACCCTTTTTAGCCTGCATGTGAATCCAACGAGCGAACAAATCGTAATGAATGTATATTTTTGCCATCGCTCCCTTTTAACGCTCATTCGTTCGTCTCGTTGGACTCGCCCCTCTGGCTGAGTCTGCCGATTTGTCTCTATCCTGTGAGTGTGTACCGCTAGAGTATAAAACACGCGGACCCCAAAAAAATATCTTATTTTCTTTCAAACCGTAAACCCGTGTGGTTGTACGGCATCGGCATCGTGGACGTAACAAAGGAGGACAAGTTAAGGGAAAGGCAAAGTCTCACTCGAACCATGCAGGTCTCCAGTTCCCTGTTGATCGCATTCACTGATTGCTCCGCAAGGGTAACTAGGCCTAACGGATTGGTGCCGGAGCACCAGTATACCTAACAGCGATTATAGAGTTTCGGCCGTCAGAGTGCTCGAGTTGGCTTGCAAAGCTGCTCACGACAATCAGAAAACCCGCATCAAGAACAGAGCAGCTACGGTTCGGCGCTCATCAAGGCAACAATTAGTTTCAGTGAGTGGCAAAGTGTTTCTCCGGCATGTCGAATTAAATGTAATTTACTGAACAACATGTCACAAGCTGGATGGGAAGAAATTTTCCAACTGTGAAAGCTGTGGCGAGTGGCAAACGCAATAGCTAAACAGGAAGGTTTAACCGAACAAGATGGGAATATCGAGTGATAACAAAAACACAACACCAAAGGTTCTTCTCAGAACCATCAACATATTCATAAAGAGTAAACAGTAAACTAATCCATTTTTCAGGTAGATAGGTAGGTATTCAAAAAAAAATAGGTAGGTAGGTAGAAGAAAATAAAACAATATATTTAAAATATATATTTAACAAAAGCTGTCCCCTTTGTATAGTCCTACGTCACTCCGGTTATGTCCCCGACATTACCCACCCGTCTTTTTAAATATAGATTTCTCCTTTTTTATATATGTATAAATGTGTAAAACCATATCTTGTTTGCTTTTTTATCTTTATCCTAATCTACCGTTTTTCGTGTATATATCAGATTCACATATTATTATTATTATTATTGTTATTATTTTGAAAATTGATCTACTTTTTCAATTGCATTTTTTTTTCATGCGCATTTTGGATTTCTCCTAACTGTATATATAATATTTTTTTTATAAATTTTTTTTTCTGAAACATTCACATAAACGCTTATTATTATTACTGTTTATACGTTGACTGGCTGTTCATCTTCCGCTCTGTTTATCCGTTGACTGGCTGCTTATCTTCCGCTTGTGACTTGTCAATTGGTTGGTCTCTGGTACTAGGTGTGGATTACTGCTTGTCTCCTTCCGCGTTGCATTGTCTCATCCGTCCGTCTTCCTCCACCGTAGCGTGTTCCTGGGTCCTATTCCTGAACAACCTTTAGAACGGTCCATAATTCCACCACGTCATCGTTGGAATGAAATTCAACTTCAAGAACTTGTTTTTGTTTGCTAGTTTTAGAGCTTCATTTGCTGCTCCGGTTGTAGTGTTTGCAATTATAGCAATGTAGGCTCTCCAATCATTAAATGTCATCTCCTTCAGTTCATCTTTGATCCTTATTTTAGTATCATGTGTCTCCTGTTCATCCTTATCTGGATCCTAGTTATTCTCTTTAACATCAGTTTCCGGCGATAAATAACCAGATTGCAGATTGTTGTAATATTCTACGTCATCGTAGAATGCAAAGGCACTACCCCAATTATGGAATCCAATTCCATCACGTTTTGTGCTGCTTTGACTTCAGTTTTCATTAGAATAATATCGTCGATAAAATTTACGTTTCCAAGACTCTCGAATTGCTGCTTGTTGTTTTCGCTCCGTCGTCCCACAGCACCCAACACCATTGACCATCGACCTTCCGCATGACTCGTCGTCCTCTTCTGGTGGCGATCCGGCTGAGATGTCGAATCGTTCCTCTTCCCTTCAGCGGTCTGCTGAGTTTTGTTCTTGCCTCGCACCTCGTCGAAAATCCATTTCCATCGTTCAACTTTGACCATCTTACGTTATAAATTTTTATATATTTTTTTAAATTTTTGACGTAGGACTACGTCTAACCGGAAGATATAGGGGGTGAAATGGAAATCTAGGCACTGAAGAAGTAGGAAAAAATGCAAGATTTGGAACGCTTATAACTCGAGCATTTCTCAATAGATCGCAAAGGTGTTTGCATCAATTGATAGGAAATATATCTACGCATCTATCATAACGAATAACATTTCATTTTTCTTGAGATAAATAATTGAATAATTGTGAAATATCAAGCATTGTCAAAATGCACTATGTGCCCATTTTTGATTGGTCCATTTTGTGCTCCTCAAATCGTACCGACCAAAACGGGCAACCAGAGCAGCAGCGAAATAGAATGAAGCACGATTGGAAAGGAAAAAGAAAAAAATTAACGAAACATTGGTCGCAGTCTCACACATGCGTAATTCTCGAGCCAGCCAGTCAGCTTAAAAATCCCCGCTCCGCTGCCGTAACGGTCATTCTCATTCAAACCGTACACCACATCGGTTCGCATCACAACACATCAACAAACCAACACAAGCAGCCATGTCTGGACATGGTAAAGGAGGAAAAGTGAAGGGAAAGGCAAAATCCCGCTCGAACCGTGTTGATCTGAAGTTCCCCGCAAGGGTAGCTAGGCCGAGCGCGTTAGTACCAGTGCACCAGTCCACCTAGCCGGCGTTATATAGTTTCGGCCGCCGAAGTGATCGAGTTAGCTGGCAAAGCTGCTCGCGATGATAAGAAAACCCGCATTCGGAACAGAACACATTCGGTTCGGTGGACATCAAGACAACAGGCAGTTGCAGCGAGTGGCGAGTGGCAAAAGCAATCGCAAAACGGCATCAGGTAGCAGAAGAAAAAAGTTTGTTCTTTATACAAACTGCTTTGGTGGCAAATCCAGAACAAGGCGGCATCAAGGGCGTTCGAAATGGTTTTTTTCAAAACCACGAGTACTAAGTTTTCTAAATTGGAACCATTCCATAAAACAAGGCGCTTTTCAGGGCCATTAAACCTTCCAAAAAAGAGTTTAGGAAATACAGTTCAATGCTTTCTAAAACATTATCCAAAATAATAATAAAACACAAATTGATTTTTTCATAATTTGTTTGCCAGGATCTGATGAGTATGTGAATTTGGCAGTTGTTCTGAGCTTATTGATAGTTGGGGACTTTCCTGATTATTCAATTTTCACCAATTCTTAAATTGTTTCCAGATTGAAAATACAGTAATTTACTATTAGTTCGACATTTAGCTAATTGGACGGACATGTAATGCGACTTATTTAGTTGGACATTTTTGTAAACATAGATATCCAAATTATGACCCCACATTGAAAGTCGACACTGTACCACTGTCATCGCAAATGTTCAATTACAGGTTAAAATCGCCTCCAATGCGACACTGAGTGGCGCTTCGGCACGTCGCATTGAATGTAATTTACTGTACAACATGTCACAAAGCTGGATGGGAAGAAATTTTCCAACTGTGAAAGCTGTGGCGAGTGGCAAACGCAATCGCTAAACAGAAAGGTTTAGCCGAACAAGATTGGGATATCGAGTGATAACAAAACAATAAACCCTTTAGATTGAAGATAATTGTGTGATCCTGAAAAGGACCCTTTTTAGCCTGCATGTGAATCCAATGAGCGAACAAATCGTAATGAATGTATTTTTTTGCCATCGCTCCCTTTTAACGCTCATTTGTTCGTCTCGTTGGGCTCGCCCCTCTGGCTGAGTCTGCCGATTTGTCCCTATCCTGTGAGTGTGTACCGCTAGAGTATAAAACGCGCAGACCCCAAAAAATATCTTATTTTCTTTCAAACCGTAAACCCGTGGAGGTAACAAAGGAGGACAAGTTAAGGGAAAGGCAAAGTCTCACTCGAACCGTGCAGGTCTCCAGTTCCCTGTTGGTCGCATTCACTGATTGCTCCGCAAGGGTAACTAGGCTGAACGGATTGGTGCTGGAGCACCAGTATACCTAACAGCGATTATAGATTTTCGGCCGTCGGAGTGCTCGAGTTGGCTTGCAAAGCTGCTCACGACAATCAGAAAACCCGCATCAAGAACAGAGCAGCTTCGGTTCGGCGCTCATCAAGGCAACAATTAGTTTCAGTGAATGGCAAAGTGTTTGTCCGGCACGTCGCATTAAATGTAATTTACTGAACAACATGTCACAAGCTGGATGGGAAGAAATTTTTCAACTGTGAAAGCTATGGCGAGTGGCAAACGCAATAGCTAAACAGGAAGGTTTAACCGAACAAGATAGGAATATCGAGTGATAACAAAAACACAACACCAAAGGTTCTTTTCAGAACCATCAACATGTTCATAAAGAGTAAACAGTAAACTAATCCAGAGTAAACAGTAAACTAATCCAATCCAAAACAATATATTTAAAATATATATTTAACAAAAGCTGTCCCCTTTGTATAGTCCTACGTCACTCCGGTTATGTCCCCGACATTACCCACCCGTCTTTTTTTTTTTCTTTGTTTCACCAATGTATGAATTGTTTTGTTGTTTTTTTTTTATATTTCAAATTTATTTATTTATTTCATATTTCTAACTTTTAAGCAAATTATCAATAAAATTTAATTAAGTTTACAAAAAGTGTTCAGCATATATATCTCTCTTTTTTTTTTTTTTATTAAATCGTTTATTTTTACAGGCTCAGTTACATAAGTTTAAAGGAGCCAAACTCCTATCTGTATTGTTACAAGTATATATAATCATTTTTCATTAATTCTAGTGTTAATGAAGTAGAGAACCGATTGCTCGCGGTTTGCTCGAGTTTAGAAGGGTGACATTTTTTTCAGGAAAAGGAAGGGATATAAGGATATGTTGACAATGTTCACACTCACATTCATCATACTCAATTCTTAAGTCTATCTTATATCTAATATGTATTTACATTTCACCTTATTCTATTGTTAGTAAGAAGGGATTTAATTTCTCGCGAAGGAAAAGGAAAAGGAAAATATAAGGATATAAGGACAATCACACACGAAGATCGATAACTTTTAAGAAGACGTATATTTGGGACATGTAATCAAGGTCTAACCGAGCCAACACATCTCTCACTGGCACATTGGGCTGTCTTCCTCTGGCCCGAAGAGAGTTTTCTAAATTCGATCTGGCAACAAGATACTCCTCGCACGACCAAACAACGTGTTCGATGTCGTGGTAACCTTGGCCACAAGCACAGATATTGCCATCGGCAAGATCAAAACGAAAGAGTAGCGCGTCTAACGAACAGTGATTGGACATGAGTCGAGAGAAGGTGCGAATAAAGTCCCGACTCAAGTCCAGACTTTTGAACCATGGTTTGAGGCTAACCTTAGGGATAATCGAGTGAAGCCACCGACCCAATTCATCTTCGTTCCACTTACGTTGCCAGTTAACGATGGTATTTTTACGGACTAAAGAATAAAATTCATTGAAGGCGATTTGACGCTGATAAATATCGCCTTCAATTGCACCTACCTTTGCCAATGAGTCAGCCCTCTCATTACCCGGAATTGAGCAATGTGAGGGGACCCAGACAAAGGTAATGACATAACAGCGTCTGGTTAAAGCACTCAAAATTTCTCGTATTCTCTCAAGGAAGTACGGCGAGTGCTTTTCCGGCCTCACTGAACGGATAGCTTCGACAGAGCTAAGACTATCCGTTACAATGTAATAGTGTTCAACAGGTCGTGAGGCGACGCTGTCCAGCGCCCAGTGTATTGCTGCCAATTCAGCAATATACACTGAGCAAGGATTCTGAAGACTGTGGGAGGTGCTAAAAAATTCGTTGAACACTCCAAATCCTGTGGACTCATTCATAGAGGACCCATCAGTAAAGTACATATTATCACAATTGATACGCCCATATTTTGCATTGAAGATCGTAGGAACGATCCCCGATCGATGATAATCTGGAATTCCATGGATTTTCTCCTTCATAAACAGATCAAAATGTACAGAGGAATTGATGTAGTCAGGAAAACAAACACGGTTGGGAATATACGAAGAAGGATCAACCTGCATGGAGATGAATTCATGATATGAAGTCATGAATCCAGAATGAAAATTTAGCCCGATCAGCTGCTCAAAATTTCCGATCACCAATGGGTTCATGACCTTACACCGGAGGAAGAACCGAAGAGATAAAAGACGGGTGGGTAATGTCGGGGACATAACCGGAGTGACGTAGGACTATGCAAAGGGGACAGCTTTTGTTAAATATATATTTTAAATATATTGTTTTATTTTCTTCACCTACGTGAATACCTACCTATCTACCTGAAAAATGGATTAGTTTACTGTTTACTCTTTATGAATATGTTAATGGTTCTGAAAAGAACCTTTGGTGTTGTGTTTTTGTTATCACTCGATATTCCCATCTTGTTCGGCTAAACCTTCCTGTTTAGCGATTTGTTGTCACTCGCCACAGCTTTCACAGTTGGAAAATTTCTTCCCATCCAGCTTGTGACATATTTTACAGTAAATTACATTCAATGGCACGTCGCATTACCACCACTCAGTGCCGGATTGGAGGTAATTTTAACCTGTAATTGAACATTTGCGTTGACAGTGGTACAGTGTCGACTTTCAATGTGGGATCATAATTTGGATCTCTATGTTTACAAAAATGTCCAACTAAATAAGTCACATTACATGTCCGTCCAATAAGCTAAATGTCGAACTAATTGTAGATTACTGTACTTTCAATCTGGAAACAATTTAAGAATTGGTGAAAATTGAATAATCAGGAAAGTCCCCAACTATCAATAAGCTCAGAACAACTGCCAAATTCACATACTCATCAAATCCCTGCAAACAAATTATGAAAACATCAATTTGTGTTTTATTTTTATCTTGGATAATGTTTTAGAAAGCATTGAACTTTATTTCCTAAACTCTTTTTTGGAAGGTTTAATGGCCCTGAAAAGCGCCTTGTTTTATGGAATGGTTCCATCTTAGAAAACTTAGTACTCGTGGTTTTGAAAAAAACCATTTCGAACGCCCTCGATGCCGCCTTGTTCTGGATTTGCCACCAAAGCAGTTTGTATAAAGAACAAACTTTTTTCTTCTGCTACCTGATGCCGTTTTGCGATTGCGTTTGCCACTCGCCATTCGCTGCAACTGCCTGTTGTCTTGATGTCCGCCGAACCGAATGTGTTATGTTCCGAATGCAGGTTTTCTTATCGTCGCGAGCAGCTTTGCCAGCTAACTCGATCACTCCGGCGGCCGAAACTATATAACGCCGGCTAGGTGGACTGGTACACAGGTACTAACGCGCTCGACCTAGCTACCTTTTCCGGTGCAATTGGCGGATACACCTACGGGAAATTGCAGACCACCACGGTTCGAGCGAGATTTTGCCTTTCCCTTCTATTTTCCTCCTTTGTTGAGTACACGATGCCGATGCCGTACAACCACACGGGTTTACGGTTTAAAAGAAAATAAGATATTTTTTTGGGGTCCGCGTGTTTTATACTCTAGCGGTACACACTCACAGGATAGAGACCAATCGGCAGACTCAGCCAAAGGGACGGGTCCAACGAGACGAACGAATGAGCGTTAAAAGGGAGCGATGGCAAAAAAATACATTCATTACGATTTGTTCGCTCGTTGGATTCACATACAGACTAAAAAGGGTCCTTTTCAGGATCACAAAAAGTCTAAAGAGTTTATTGTTTTGTTATCACTCGATATCCCCATCTTGTTCGGCTAAACCTTCCTGTTTAGCGATTTGTTGTCACTCGCCACAGCTTTCACAGTTGGAAAATTTCTTCCCATCCAGCTTGTGACATATTTTACAGTATATTACATTCAATGACACGTCGCATTACCACTACTCAGTGTCGGATTGGAGGTAATTTTAACCTGTAATTGAACATTGTCGATGACAGTGGTACAGTGTCGACTTTTAATGTGGGATCATAATTTGGATCTCTATGTTTACAAAAATGTCCAACTAAATAAGTCACATTACATGTCCGTCCAATAAGCTAAATGTCGAACTAATTGTAGATTACTGTACTTTCAATCTGGAAACAATTTAAGAATTGGTGAAAATTGAATAATCAGGAAAGTCCCCAACTATCAATAAGCTCAGAACAACTGCCAAATTCACATAAAGGGTGTGTCACATCAAATTGCATCACGGAAAAAACGCTGTAGAAATTTAATTTTTAGGAATTATATCTTCAGCTTTCGCTTATAATCAGATAAGAGTGTATAGATCACGTTGGCCATGCTTCACTGTCAATTTTTCGTAAATTTGGAAAAATGTGGTCGAACGAAAAAGAGCGTCGTGAATTAATCCTGTGCACTCATTTCGAGAATCCGGAGTTGTCACATCGGGACATCGGTAAGATGCTGGGAATCGTCCAATCCACGGTCAGCAGAGTACTAAAACGATACTTCGAGAACCTAACAATCGACCGGAAGGTGAAGAACGGCAAAAATGGATGCTTCGTCAGTGAAAAAGATCACAAGCGCGTAGTTAAGCAGTTTAGACGTGATCCGAGAAGTTCGGTCCGGGATGTCGCCAATTAGCTGAATTTGTCAAGTTCATACGTCCAGCGGACCAAGCAGCGGAAGGGCCTGCGTATATACAAGGTTCAGAAGGCTCCTAACCGCGACGAAAGGCAAAACATGGTGGGGAAGACGCGAGCCCGGAAGCTGTACACCGAAATGCTGACGAAGCCGCATTGCCTGGTAATGGACGACGAAACCTACGTCAAAGCGGACTTTCGTCAGCTGCCGGGCCTGTTGTTCTTCTCCGCAGAGGACAAATTCAGCGTTCCGGAGGAGATTCGCAAGCAGAAACTATCCAAGTTTGCCAAAAAGTACATGGTGTGGCAAGCGATCTGCTCTTGCGGAAAGCGAAGCGCCCCCTTCGTGATGACCGGCACGGTAAACGGGCAGGTTTACCTTAAGAAGTGCCTACAGAAGCGCTTACTACCACTATTGAAGCAGCACGAGGGCCCGACCATCTTCTGGCCGGATCTCGCTTCGTGCCACTATTCAAAGGACGTGTTGGAGTGGTACGAAGCCAACGGGGTCACCTTCGTGCCAAAGGAAATGAACCCACCCAACTCGCCAGAGCTTCGCCCAATAGAGAACTATTGGGCGATTATGAAGCAGGCCCTCCAGAAGAACCCAAAAGTTGTCAAATCGGAGGTGGACTTCAAGAGAAAATGGATTTCTGTTAAAAAAAAACTACAACCTGACGTTGTACAGAACCTTATGGACGGGTTGAAGAGGAAGGTGCGAGCATACGGGCTTGGGCTCGAAGTATGAATAAAAAGAAAATGCCAAAAGTTGTTTAATAGTTTTTATTTTACTGTCTAAAATTTTCAAAAGGATCGGTCTACTGAGCGAATTTCTACAGCGTTTTTTCCGTGATGCAATTTGATGTGACACACCCTTTACTCATCAAATCCTGGCAAACAAATTATGAAAGCATCAATTTGTGTTTTATTATTATTTTGGATAATGTTTTAGAAAGCATTGAACTTTATTTCCTAAACTCTTTTTTGGAAGGTTTAATGGCCCTGAAAAGCGCCTTGTTTTATGGAATGGTTCCAATTTAGAAAACTTAGTACTCGTGGTTTTGAAAAAAACCATTTCGAACGCCCTCGATGCCGCCTTGTTCTGGATTTGCCACCAAAGCAGTTTGTATAAAGAACAAACTTTTTTCTTCTGCTACCTGATGCCGTTTTGCGATTGCGTTTGCCACTCGCCATTCGCTGCAACTGCCTGTTGTCTTGATGTCCGCCGAACCGAATGTGTTATGTTCCGAATGCAGGTTTTCTTATCGTCGCGAGCAGCTTTGCCAGCCAACTCGATCACTCCGGCGGCCGAAACTATATAACGCCGGCTAGGTGGACTGGTACACAGGTACTAACGCGCTCGACCTAGCTACCTTTTCCGGTGCAATTGGCGGATACACCTACGGGAAATTGCAGACCACCACGGTTCGAGCGGGATTTTGCCTTTCCCTTCACTTTTCCTCCTTTGCCATATCCAACCATGGCTGCTTGTGTTGGTTTGTTGATGTGAGGTGATGCGAAACGATGTGGTGTACGGTTCGGATGAGAATGATCGTTACGGCAGCGGAGAGGGGATTTTTAAGCTGACTGGCTGGCTCGAGAATTACGCATGTGTGAGACTGCGACCAATGTTTCCCTCATTTTTTTCTTTTTCCTTTCCAATCGTGCTTCATTCTATTTCGCTGCTGCTCTGGTTGCCCGTTTTGGTCGGTACGATTTGAGGAGCACAAAATGGACCAATCAAAAATGGGCACATAGTGTATTTGGACAATGCTTGATATTTCACAATTATTCAATTATTTATCTCAAGAAAAATGAAATGTTATTCGTTATGATAGATGCGTAGATATATTTCCTATCAATTGATGCAAAAACCTTTGCGATCTATTGAGAAATGCTCGAGTTATAAGCGTTCCAAATCTTGCATTTTTTCCTACTTGTTCAGTGCCTAGATTTCCATTTCACCCCCTATATCTTCCGGTTAGACGTAGTCCTACGTGAAAACCCCAACCAGTTCAAGAACAAGCATAAACAAAACAAAACAGTTTATATTATATGTCATATTATGTCACTTTAGAATGCATTGGTATTGTGAAAAACTTTTAATAACTCTTTTTTGAATGGTTTTATGGCCCTGTAAAGCGCCGTGTTTTACGGTGGCTGGTTTTGCCACCAAAGCGGTCTGTATAAACAAACTTTTTCTTTCTTCTACCTGCTGCCGTTTTGCGATTGCGTTTGCCACTCGCTGAAACTAGTTGTTGCCTTGACGAGCGCCGAACCGAAGCTGCTCTGTTCTTGATGCGTGTTTTCTGATTGTCGTGAGCAGCTTTGCAAGCCAACTCGAGCACTCCGACGGTCGAAACTCTATAACCGCTGTTAGGTATACTGGTGCTCCGCCACCAATCCGTTCGGCCTAGTTACCCTTGCGGAGCAATCAATGAATGCGACCAACAGGGAACTGGAAACATGCACGGTTCGAGTGAGACTTTGCCTTTCCCTTAACTTGTCCTCCTTTGTTACGTCAACACGTCCACGTTGCTGCTTGTTTTCTTTTTATGATGTGATGCGATGCGATGCTAAACGATGCCGTACAACCACACTGGTTTACGGTTTGAAAGAAAATGAGATATTTTTTTTGGATCCGCGCGCTTTATACTCTAGCGGTACACGCTCACAGGATAGAGACCAATCGGCAGACTCAGCCAAAGGGACGAGTCCAACGAGACGAACGAATGAGCGTTAAAAGGCAGCGATGGCAAAAAAGACGGGTGGGTAATGTCGGGGACATAACCGGAGTGACGTAGGACTATACAAAGGGGACAGCTTTTGTTAAATATATATTTTAAATATATTGTTTTATTTTCTTCACCTACGTGAATACCTACCTATCTACCTGAAAAATGGATTTGTTTACTGTTTACTCTTTATGAATATGTTGATGGTTCTGAAAAGAAACTTTGGTGTTGTGTTTTTGTTATCACTCGATATTCCCATCTTGTTCGGCTAAACCTTCCTGTTTAGCGATTTGTTGTCACTCGCCACAGCTTTCACAGTTGGAAAATTTCTTCCCATCCAGCTTGTGACATATTTTACAGTAAATTACATTCAATGACACGTCGCATTACCACTACTCAGTGTCGGATTGGAGGTAATTTTAACCTGTAATTGAACATTTGCGATGACAGTGGTACAGTGTCGACTTTCAATGTGGGATCATAATTTGGATCTCTATGTTTACAAAAATGTCCAACTAAATAAGTCACATTACATGTCCGTCCAATTAGCTAAATGTCGAACTAATTGTAGATTACTGTACTTTCAATCTGGAAACAATTTAAGAATTGGTGAAAATTGAATAATCAGGAAAGTCCCCAACTATCAATAAGCTCAGAACAACTGCCAAATTCACATACTCATCAAATCCTGGCAAACAAATTATGAAAACATCAATTTGTGTTTTATTATTATTTTGGATAACGTTTTAGAAAGCATTGAACTTTATTTCCTAAACTCTTTTTTGGAAGGTTTAATGGCCCTGAAAAGAGCCTTGTTTTATGGAATGGTTCCAATTTAGAAAACTTAGTACTCGTGGTTTTGAAAAAAACCATTTCGAACGCCCTCGATGCCGCCTTGTTCTGGATTTGCCACCAAAGCAGATTGTAAAAAGAACAAACTTTTTTCTTCTGCTACCAGCTGCCGTTTTGCGATTGCGTTTGCCACTCGCCACTCGCTGCAACTGCCTGTTGTTGTCTTGATGTCCACCGAACCGAATGTGTTCTGTTCCGAATGCAGGTTTTCTTATCGTCGCGAGCAGCTTTGCCAGCTAACTCGATCACTTCGGCGGCCGAAGCTATATAACGCCGGCTAGGTGGACTGGTACACTGGTACTAACGCGCTCGGCCTAGCTACCCTTGCGGGGAACTCCAGATCAACACGAGCGGGAACTCTAGATCAAGGTTCGAGCGGGATTTTGCCTTTCCCTTCACTTTTCCTCCTTTGCCATATCCAACCATGGCTGCTTGTGTTGGTTTGTTGATGTGAGGTGATGCGAAACGATGTGGTGTACGGTTCGGATGAGAATGATCGTTACGGCAGCGGAGCGGGGATTTTTAAGCTGACTGGCTGGCTCGAGAATTACGCATGTGTGAGACTGCGACCGATGTTTCGTTCATTTTTTTCTTTTTCCTTTCCAATCGTGCTTCATTCTATTTCGCTGCTGCTCTGGTTGCCCGTTTTGGTCGGTACGATTTGAGGAGCACAAAATGGACCAATCAAAAATGGGCACATAGTGTATTTGGACAATGCTTGATATTTCACAATTATTCAATTATTTATCTCAAGAAAAATGAAATGTTATTCGTTATGATAGATGCGTAGATATATTTCCTATCAATTGATGCAAAAACCTTTGCGATCTATTGAGAAATGCTCGAGTTATAAGCGTTCCAAATCTTGCATTTTTTCCTACTTGTTCAGTGCCTAGATTTCCATTTCACCCCCTATATCTTCCGGTTAGACGTAGTCCTACGTCAAAAATACATTCATTATGATTTGTTCGCTCGTTGGATTCACATGCAGGCTAAAAAGGGTCCTTTTCAGGATCACAAAATTATCTTCATTCTAAAGAGTTTATTGTTTTGTTATCACTCGATA
This sequence comes from Toxorhynchites rutilus septentrionalis, assembly GCF_029784135.1. Taxonomy (NCBI): domain Eukaryota; kingdom Metazoa; phylum Arthropoda; class Insecta; order Diptera; family Culicidae; genus Toxorhynchites; species Toxorhynchites rutilus. Next base: position 172,744,060 of record NC_073745.1, read on the forward strand.
TCCCCATCTTGTTCGGCTAAACCTTCCTGTTTAGCGATTTGTTGTCACTCGCCACAGCTTTCACAGTTGGAAAATTTCTTCCCATCCAGCTTTGTGACATGTTGTACAGTAAATTACATTCAATGCGACGTGCCGAAGCACCACTCAGTGTCGCATTGGAAACGATTTTAACCTGTAATTGAACATTTGCGATGACAGTGGTACAGTGTCGACTTTCAATGTGGGGTCATAATTTGGATCTCTATGTTTACAAAAATGTCCAACTAATTATGTCGCATTACATGTCCGTCCAATTAGCTAAATGTCGAACTAATTGTAAATTACTGTACTTTCAATCTGGAAACAATTTAAGAATTGGTGTAAATTGAATAATCAGGAAAGTCCCCAACTATCAATAAGCTCAGAACAACTGCCAAATTCACATACTCAGCAGATCCTGGCAAACAAATTATGAAAAAATCAAATTGTTTTTTATTATTATTTTGGATATTATTTTAGAAAGCATTGAACTATATTTCGTAAACTCTTTTTTGAAAGGTTTAATGGCCCTGATAAGCGCCTTGTTTTATGGAATGGTTCCAATTTAGAAAACTTTGTACTCGTGGTTTTGAAAAAAACCATTTCGAACGCCCTCGATGCCGCCTTGTTCTGGACTTGCCACCAAAGCAGATTGTATAAAGAACAAACTATTTTCTTCTGCTACCAGCTGCCGTTTTGCGATTGCGTTTGCCACTCACCACTCGCTGCAACTGCCTGTTGACTTGATGTCCACCGAACCGAATGTGTTCTGTTCCGAATGCGGGTTTTGTTTTCGGCGCGAGCAGCTTTGGCAGCTAACTCGATCACTTCGGCGGCCGAAACTATATAACGCCGGCTTGGTGGACTGGTGCACTGGTACTAATGCGCTCGGCCTAGCTACCCTTGCGGGGAACTCCAGACCGACACGATTCGAGCGGGTTTTGCCTTTCCCTTAATTTTTCCTCCTTTGCCATGTCCAGATTTGGCTGCTTGGTTTGGTTTGTTGATGTGTTGTGATGCGAACTGATGTGGTGTACGGTTTGAATGAGAATGATCGTTACGGCAGCGGAGCGGGGATTTTTAAGCTGACTGGCTGGCTCGAGAATTACGCATGTGTGAGACTGCGACCAATGTTTTTTCGTTCTTTTTTTTTCTTTTTCCTTTCCAATCGTGCTTCATTCTATTTCGCTGCTGCTCTGGTTGCCCGTTTTGGTCGGTACGATTTGAGGAGCACAAAATGGACCAATCAAAAATGGGCACATAGTGCATTTGGACAATGCTTGATATTTCACAATTATTCAATTATTTATCTCAGGAAAAATGAAATGTTATTCGTTATGATAGATGCGTAGATATATTTCCTATCAATTGATGCAGAAACCTTTGCGATCTATTGAGAAATGCTCGAGTTATAAACGTTCCAAATCTTGCATTTTTTCCTACTTGTTCAGTGCCTAGATTTCCATTTCACCCCCTATATCTTCCGGTTAGACGTAGTCCTACGTCAATAAATTGAAGCGATCTTTTAGTGGGAGTAGGCCTGCCAAAACCTCGAGACTCATGGTATGCGTTGAGGGCATACATCCCAACGCAATACGGAGACAAAGATACTGAATTCGCTCGAGTTTAATGAGGTGTGTTTTGGCAGCTGATTGAAAACAGAAACTGCCATACTCCATCACTGAGAGAATAGTTGTTCGATACAACATTATAAGATCTTCTGGATGGGCTCCCCACCAGGTGCCGGTAATTGTACGGAGAAAGTTTATTCTTTGTTGGCATTTTTTACTCAGATACCTAATATGGGCCCCCAAGTACATTTGGAGTCGAACCAGACCCCAAGATACTTGAATGACATAGCATGAGTGATCGGTTTACCCAAAAGTTGAAGCTTTGGTTTTGCTGGTCTGTGCTTCCTAGAAAAAACCACCATCTCTGTTTTCTCCGTGGAGAATTCGATCCCTAGCCCAATGGCCCAGGTTGAAAAATTGTTCAAAGTATCTTGTAAGGGTTCTTGCAGGTCGGATTCTTTTGATCCTACGACAGACACTACTCCATCATCTGCAAGTTGTCTTAAGCTGCAATTTTGTGTAAGGCAATTGTCAATGTCGCTTACATAGAAGTTGTACAAAAGGGGGCTTAAACATGAGCCCTGAGGGAGGCCCATGTAAGAGACCCGACTTACTGCCGAATCTCCGTGAGAAAAATTCAAATGTTTCTCACAAAACAAGTTATATAACATATTATTCAATAGAGGCGGTAGACCCCGAGAGTGTAATTTGTCTGACAAAACCTCTATTGAAACAGAATCAAAGGCCCCCTTTATGTCCAAGAATACTGAAGCCATTTGTTTTTTTTTCGGCCATTTGTTCATTTGAATTTCTGAAGAAAGCAACGCAAGACAATCATTCGTCCCCTTGCCCCTGCGGAACCCATATTGTGTATCTGAGAGTAGGCCATTCGTTTCAACCCATCGATCAAGGCGAAACACGATCATTTTCTCCAACAATTTCCGTATACAAGACAGCATTGCTATTGGGCGGTACGAATTGAAGTCGGACGCGGGTTTTCCGGGTTTTTGAATAGCTATAATTCGCACTTGTCTCCAATCATCTGGAACAACATTATGCTCCAGAAACCGATTGAATAAATTCAACAAGCGATGTTTCGCCACATCAGGGAGGTGTTTCAACAAGTTGAACTTAATTCTATCTGTTCCTGGAGCCGAATTGTTACAAGAAAGGAGAGCAAGAGAGAATTCTACCATCGAAAACTCGGAATCAAGATCGCACCTATCTTGTGATATATCTCGAACAATTTTTTGCACAGGAACGGAATCGGGACAAACTTTCCGTGCAAATTTAAAAATCCATCGATGTGAATATTCTTCGCTTTCATTCGATGAAGAGCGATTTCTCATGTTTCGAGCCACTTTCCATATTTTTTTCATTGACGTTTCTCGTGACAAACCTCCCACGAAAGTTCGCCAATAAGCACGTTTTTTCCCTTTGATCAAGTTTTTAAATTGATTTTCAAGGTCCAAATACGTTTGAAAATTCTCAATGGTTCCACGTTTTCGAAAAGCTTTAAATGCGTTCGATTTATCCTGATAAAGCTTGGAACATTGGCTATCCCACCATGGATTGGGAGGCCTTCGACGAATAGTGGAGCCTGGGATGGGTTTCGTTTGAGCGCGAACCGCGCTGTCATAGATCAAACGAGAAATGAAGTTATACTCCTCCAATGGAGGCAAACCATCTCTGGAATTGATGGCTAGAGCAATCGCGTCCGCATATTTTTTCCAGTCAATGTGTCTTGTGAGGTCATATGCCATGTTTATAGATTCAGAAGAATTCGACCCAATGGTGATGGAAATTTTGATTGGCAAGTGATCACTACCGTTGGGGTCCTGGATTACATTCCACTTGCAATCTAACGATAGTGAATTCGAGCAAAGCGAGAGGTCAAGAGCACTTGGGTTAGCAGAAGGTTTAGGTACACGTGTTGTTTCCCCAGTATTCAAAACGGTCATATTGAAGCTGTTACAAAGGTCATATATCAACGATGAACGATTGTCGTCGTACTGTTCCCCCCAGGCAGTTCCGTGAGAGTTGAAGTCTCCCAAGATCAATCGTGGCTCAGGAAGGAGTGAGCACATGTCAACAAGTTGCTTGCGGCTAACCGCAGCTCTCGGAGGCCAATACAAGCTGACAATACAGAGGTCTTTGCCTCTGATGTTTGCACGACAAGCAACAGCTTCTATCCCTCCAATAGGTGGAAGGTCAATTCTAAAAAATGGGTGGCACTTATTAATCCCCAATAGTACCCCTCCGTATCTGTCATCGCGGTCCAAGCGTATTATATTAAAATCGTGGAAAGAGAGATCATTTTGAGAAGAGAGCCAGGTTTCGGACAGAGCAAAAACATCACAATTGAATTTATGAATTAGAAATTTGAAAGTATCCAATTTAGGGATAAGACTACGACAATTCCACTGTAAAACAGTGATATCTCCGACCTCTCTATTTAAATTAGACATCAAGAGAGATAATCATTGCAAGAAGGGGCCATGTTTGCATCAATTGCTGCAAAATTGTCTTTAACACTGGAAGCATTGAGATGACAATGGTTCTGATGGAGTCGGAAACGTTAAAACACGTGAAGATTTGATCCACAAGGTCAGTCAACTTTATAAATCCCGATTGGGAAGTTGAACTAGACGGAAAAACAGGGACAGTTGGGGTTTTTGATGTCCCCTCGAGTGCTGGGCCGTTCAAAGGTGAACCATTCCCACGGAAACCAGGAGGAACCTGATTTTGCTTGTCCGCTGCACTCGATTTTTTAGACATGCTAACAGGGGGTATAACCGGTGGGGCTTGTCCTTGAACTTTGGGAGTGGTCACATTTTTGCGCCGGGGATTCCCTTGGAAAATGAACGGTGTGCCCCCGTTAGCTGTGTCCGCTTCCATTTCGTCAACGGGCAACGTGGCGAAGACATTTTGAGTGTTGATTGATTGTTGTTGGGCAAGTGGAGAAGCGCCCTTTAAAATATCCGCAAAAGTGCGTTTTGAGCGTTCCTTCAAAGAGCGCTTCTGTTTCTCCCAGCGACTCTTGTAAGTTTCACAAGCTGAGAGCACGTGTGGGGATCCCCCGCAATATGGACACTTATGCTCAGTCGCACTGCAGGATTCCCCCACATGTTGCTCTCCGCAAGTTGCACAGTGCTCCTTGTTGGCACAATAATCTAAAGTGTGACCAACTGACTTGCATTTGTTGCAAGTCATGGGCTTTGGCACGAAGAGTCGCACAGGCAGTCTCAATTTGTCCACCATGACGTAGTCAGGGAGGGCCGAACCAGCAAAAGTTACTCGAAACGAGTCTGACGGCGTGAATTTCGTTTTTCCCTCTTCTTGGGATACTTTACCTAGTTGGCGACTGTCCAAAATTTTAACGCCCACCAAAGGGAGTCTTTTGAATTTACCAACTCCTTCTTTTATCAATTGGCACGTCAGACCCGTTTCAGTTACCACCCCCGAGATTTCTACGTCATGGGAGGGCACGTAGACACGATACTCTAGGGTGAACCTCTCGTCGATCACAATTGCATTTGCGTGTTTCCGATCACTCACGACAACACGCAGTTTGTTCGGCCTAACCTTAGAGATTTCGACCACGGAGGAATAAAATCTTGCCAGATCTTTCGAAACCTGAATTACATTAATGGATTTTCCTTTAGGTTTGGGCCGGAAAAAAACAACCCATGGACCAGCTCCTGGTGCATCGTCTGGATAGACCTTGACACGAGGAGAGGAAACAACTGAGGGGGAGGACGAGGTCGATTGTTGAGCGGGAGCGGGATCAGTAGGACTGGGAGGCAAGTTCGGGAGTTGAACGGAAGCGGGAGATTGAGGGGGCGAAGAGGAAAAGTTTGCCAATTTTCTTGAGGGAGGCTTGTTGAGGTTAATTAACTCTTTCTCTGAAGAGACATCTTCTGAGGGGGGAACGCGTTTGAGCGACTTCCCAGCCCCCGTTGTAACGGTAAAATCGCACCACCACACGATGATGGAATCGATGACGATGATAAAGCACACACAGCGATGATACGGCACACGCACCGCGCCCGCGGTGGAGAACTTCTTCCTCACGCTGGTTGTGATTGCTGCTCTTCTCACTCGCGCAATAAAGAGAACCCCGTTAGGGCGAAATAACTTCACCAGCCACTGATAACGGTATAATCTCCACTGTATGATAGACGCGAACAAATTTGCGACCGATGTCTTCGGACTGCGCGATCTGAATGATATATCTCTCTTATAATGTTAACAATTTATCAATTACTTTCTTCTCTTTCATTAATTCATTGTTTTTGACGTAGGACTACGTCTAACCGGAAGATATAGGGGGTGAAATGGAAATCTAGGCACTGAACAAGTAGGAAAAAATGCAAGATTTGGAACGCTTATAACTCGAGCATTTCTCAATAGATCGCAAAGGTTTTTGCATCAATTGATAGGAAATATATCTACGCATCTATCATAACGAATAACATTTCATTTTTCTTGAGATAAATAATTGAATAATTGTGAAATATCAAGCATTGTCAAAATGCACTATGTGCCCATTTTTGATTGGTCCATTTTGTGCTCCTCAAATCGTACCGACCAAAACGGGCAACCAGAGCAGCAGCGAAATAGAATGAAGCACGATTGGAAAGGAAAAAGAAAAAAATGAACGAAACATTGGTCGCAGTCTCACACATGCGTAATTCTCGAGCCAGCCAGTCAGCTTAAAAATCCCCGCTCCGCTGCCGTAACGATCATTCTCATTCAAACCGTACACCACATCGGTTCGCATCACAACACATAAACAAATCAACCCAAGCAGCCATGTCTGGACATGGTAAAGGAGGAAAAGTGAAGGGAAAGGCAAAATCCCGCTCGAACCGTGTTGATCTGGAGTTCCCCGCAAGGGTAGCTAGGCCGAGCGCGTTAGTACCAGTGCACCAGTCCACCTAGCCGGCGTTATATAGTTTCGGCCGCCGAAGTTATCGAGTTGGCTGGTAAAGCTGCTCGCGACGATAAGAAAACCCGCATTCAGAACAGAACACATTCGGTTCGGTGGACATCAAGACAACAGGCAGTTGCAGCGAGTGGCGAGTGGCAAACGCAATCGCAAAACGGCATCAGGTAGCAGAAGAAAAAAGTTTGTTCTTTATACAAACTGCTTTGGTGGCAAATCCAGAATAAGGCGGCATCGAGGGCGTTCGAAATGGTTTTTTTCAAAACCACGAGTACTAAGTTTTCTAAATTGGAACCATTCCATAAAACAAGGCGCTTTTCAGGGCCATTAAACCTTCCAAAAAAGAGTTTAGGAAATACAGTTCAATGCTTTCTAAAACATTATCCAAAATAATTATAAAACACAAATTGATTTTTTCATAATTTGTTTGCCAGGATCTGATGAGTATGTGAATTTGGCAGTTGTTCTGAGCTTATTGATAGTTGGGGACTTTCCTGATTATTCAATTTTCACCAATTCTTAAATTGTTTCCAGATTGAAAGTACAGTAATTTACAATTAGTTCGACATTTAACTAATAGGACGGACATGTAATGCGACATATTTAGTTGGAGATTTTTGTAAACATAGAGATCCAAATTATGACCCCACATTGAAAGTCGACACTGTACCACTGTCATCGCAAATGTTCAATTACAGGTTAAAATTGCCTCCAATGCGACACTGAGTGGCGCTTCGGCACGTCGCATTGAATGTAATTTACTGTACAACATGTCACAAAGCTGGATGGGACGAAATTTTCCAACTGTGAAAGCTGTGACGAGTGGCAACAAATCGCTAAACAGGAAGGTTTAGCCGAACAAGATGGGGATATCGAGTGATAACAAAACAATAAACTCTTTAGATTGAAGATAATTTTGTGATCCTGAAAAGGACCCTTTTTAGCCTGCATGCTCATCAAGGCAACAATTAGTTTCAGTGAGTGGCAAAGTGTTTCTCCGCCACGTCGCATTAAATGTAATTTACTGAACAACATGTCACAAGCTGGATGGGAAGAAATTTTCCAACCGTGAAAGTTGTGGCGAGTGGCAAACGCAATAGCTAAACAGGAAGGTTTAACCGAACAAGATGAGAATATCGAGTGATAACAAAAACACAACACCAAAGGTTCTTTTCAGAACCATCAACATGTTCATAAAGAGTAAACAGTAAACTAATCCATTTTTCAGGTAGATAGGTAGGTATTCACGTAGGAGGAGAAAATAAAACAATATATTTAAAATATATATTTAACAAAAGCTGTCCCCTTTGTATAGTCCTACGTCACTCCGGTTATGTCCCCGACATTACCCACCCGTCTTTTTTCATAATTTCTCTCTTTATATATATATTTTTTTATTTTTATCCACTTATTAAACTGAAAAATACATATAAATATATTTTTTTAATAATTTTTTTTTAACCTTACCATTCCTCTGTTGATAGGGGATCGCTTCTTTCTCCTCTATGCTGATATGGGGCGTCACTCTTTTCCGGTTCTGAAAATAAACCGTGGATGCGGTCGCTCCCCCCTCTTTTTGTAGGTCCTAGGTGGGATCTGTGAAAATAATTAGAACTTATTGTATGTTTTTCCTAATATCTTATTTTAATCTTGTTTCGTATTTTTTTTCATTCACATTCCGGGGCGCGCCTCCCTTGTCCATTCATTATGTATTTTCTTATTTATGCTCCTTATACAATGTACACCCTTTTATAAAAAGTGATTGAGAAAACGAGTGAAAGAAAAATTACACGCTTCACATACACACACACACACAGTCGATAATAACCATTACCATTTCCTGAATATTATTAATATATTTCACTTCCTATATAGTATCAATGTAATTCACTCATGCATCGTTCACTCATACTGGGACGTCTCCCTTGTCTTGAATTATTCAAACATCTCATTCATCATCTCATTGAAACAATTAAAATATTCTTGTGTGTATTATTATTATTATAATTTTTCAAATGTTCCTCAAAATATTTTCATTTGTATCTTGCTGCCTTGATTTTTTTTTCCTAAGTTTTCTAAGTAATTTGTTTTCTCGATTAATCCTTCTTTATTTTTTTCTATCCTTTACTTTCCTCTTTTTTAAATTCATCTTATTTATGGGCCATTGATTCATCTACCCTAATGTTTATTTATTCATCCTTTTCATATATTAATCGTTTTATCCATTTTAATACTTCATATCTTCTTTAATTCATTCGAAACTTTATTTTCTTCATCTTCATTTATGTTTCCTTGTAACTTATCTTCTTCAAAACCCTTATTTTCTTATTAATATATATTTCATTTGATTTCTGAATAAAATTTTTTCTTTATATAATCAACATTCTTCATTTTTCTGTATATTATTTTTCTTCTATAACCCTTTCAGCTGCTCTAATTTTTCTATTTCTATTTAATTGCTTTGGTTAATTTATACGTTTATCCTTTTTAATGTGGATTTCACCATTATTTTTTTTCTTTATACCCTCACTTATTTTCTTTATATTCCTCTCATGCATCATAACTTTTTTGATATATATTTTTCTTTTCTCTAATTGTACCTTTTTTTTCTTTATGTTTTACCTTTGTTTCTCTCTCTATCTTCTTTTATTCTTTCTCCTTTATTTTCTTCATTTTCGTTCATATTTTATTTTCCCCATTTCGTTTCCCGTGTATTTTTCTTCTTTTTAAAAAAACTTCATTATTATCTTTCCATTTATCTATCTCTTCTTTGATTTCATTATCCTTATTTTATTCATTTATCTTTCACGCATATATATATTTATATTTTTTTTACGGTATCATTGAATCGTTGTAACCCTGACAGACATAGACAAGCTATTCTGGTTTTCTAGCCCTTCGGTACGTTCAAAAACGATATGCGTTCCCTAATAATAAAATTATGAAACGTCGCATTGACGGACTCATTAATTGTTATATGAGCAATATAATACGATAATGCTCTTCTTCGTTTGAATTCCTTTCTGATCTTTTTTTTCAGACACATTCTCTGTTCTATATTTTTTTCAGACTCCTGTATAACTTTATTCTTTATCCTCTTACTTTTTTTTTCAATCCCCATCAAATTACCTTTTCTTTCCTAATTCTTTGGATTTCCAATATATATATATATATATATATATATATATATATATATATATATATATATATATATATATATATATATATATATATATTTATAATATGTTGTGAATCGTGGCTACCCTTACAGAATATAGCTATTCTGGTTTTCCAGCTCCTCGGTACATTCAAAGACGTTCTGCATAAAAAGTAATAAATTACTTAGGATGCTGTCTTGATGGACGCATTGATTGTTAGAAATTAGCTGTAAGTAACCCGATTTTACATTTTTTTTCATTTGTTTTATTATTCTTTTTATCATATTTTCAAATTTGCATACATCCTTAAGTAGGGAAAAATAGTGCTATGAGCTTTAATATACCTTCGATCTTCCATTATATATTTTCGAATAACTCACTTTCATTTCCTTTTTCTTATTAATTTTGTTAACAATTTCGGGATTACTCTCTATTTCAATTTTTTCATTATCATTAATTTCATGGTTCGTCACAATTTCTCTATCGGATTTGTTTCTCCTGTTTAAACTTGCATTATGTTCCTCAGTATTGCCCTTAGATTTTTGACGTGGGACTACGTCTAACCGGAGTATTTGCATTAATTGATAGGGAATATTTCTACGCTTCTATCGCAATTAATAGAATGTTATTTTTCATTAGATAAACAATTGAATAACTGTAAAATGTTAAGCGTTATCTAAACGCCCTAACTACCTCATTTTGATTGGCCCGATCTACGGTTTCCCTAACACAGCCATCAAAACCAAGCAGCCTTGGGGAAATCGGCATTGCAAATACATGAAAGTATGGGGACTTTTGTTCTTATCGAAATGTGTTCCCTAACACAGACTTCAAAACCAAGCAGCGTTGGAGAGATCGGCATTGCAAATACATGTAAGTTGGGGGCATTTTTGTTCCGACTGAAATGTGTTTCCCTAACACAGACTTCAAATACATTGAGCTTAGGGAAATTGGCATTCCAAATACATGCAAGTCGGGGGTATTTTTGTTCCGACTGAAATGTGTTTCCCCAACACAGACTTTGAACCAAGGTGTCTGAGGAAATTGGCATTGCAAATTCATGCAAGCCGGGTCATTTTTGTTCCGACTAAAATGTATTTGCCTAACATAGATTTCAAAACTAAGATGTCTGGGGAAATCGGCTCAGCAAATAAATGCAAACTGCGAGTACTTTTGTACTCGCTTGCCTTTGTGCAAACTAGAATATGCTTCCTTAAAACGGTCTTCCGGGGTTCTTCGGCACTCGCATGTTTTTTTGCACTCCGAAAAGTGTTTTCCTAACACGGAGTACAAAAGCGGGTACGAACACCACGCTTTGGCTCGTTTATTCAAGATTGTATTGAAGGATATGCCTTAATATTTTCTGCTCACTGAATTCCTACGCATACCATTTGATGATTAGGCAAGATGTTGATAACCAATTGCTGCGATGACGCCTATTGATTAAATAATATGCGTTCGACGTACATGTCAAATTCGAAACTGAGTGCCTGAAGTTCATCAAATTAAACAAATTCGCGGTTCGAGAAATACGTACACTTGAGAGATGCAAACTTCAGAAGGAAACGTAAAATAAAATAATCGTTTGATAATTCTTCCGTTCATATGTTTTGTCCTAGGCATCATACCAAACGTAAAAGGACTGTCATTAAATTTACTTGTAACGAAGAACATAATCTATCACAATGCATGAATTGACCTTATATGGAATTATACAATCTTTTTACTCACGAAGCAAATATATTGAATTTGATTGAATTCGGGAATTGTTTCATTCTATCAAAAATTTAATCAATACAAACAAATGATTGCTACGCTAAGATAGTCCCACGTCAACCTTGCGGTTATATCATAGATATAACCCACCCATTTTTTTTATTTCATTCTTTGTATTCAGTTTCTTTCTTTGTTTATTAGACTGTTTGACATAGCGTGTCCTTGTTCTTGTTCATGTTGTATTATTAAGAGCTAACTTTCTTGCACAACATGAAATTTCTCCTCTAAAGCAACAGAAAAAAATTGCTAAAACACCTCCTATAATTGCTATGGTAGAAAATGTGAACCATGGTTTTTCCAAAGGAGCGTAAATAATATTTTCTAATATAGTTTTTTGGCTATAGTACTTCGTTGACATCTATACCCATGTTGAACAGTTTCTTCTTACTAATAAATTGAAAGATTCCGTCACTGTTATTGAGTATCGGGACATTATTGAATTCATGTTTATTTATAGTGAAATTGATGAAATCTTATTCCATTTCATGTGCTATTATTATTTGATTTTCGGATTCTTCGTAAAAATAATATATCTCGACATTTTTAGTCGCTAATTTCATATGCGAGTTCAATTTTATTGTTCCCGATCCAGAAATCATTACTACCGTGGTGTTAGAACCATGGGTTATATTTAATTTAATTGGTTGTGGTGCTATATACATCCACTCATTATGTGTCATAGTATTTAGCCAAATTTCGTGCGAAACTTTCAGCACTCTGGTTTCGCATCTTTTTGAGTTGTTTCTGAAGAATAATTGCGTAAGACAGTGCTCACTAGCTATCAAATTTTCCTGCGCTTCGTTAATGTCGCATAATTTAACATTTCCTAGATTTCTACAGGCTGTAAAATCGTTTTCTTTTATCACAAAACCCATTTTTGATTTTTCGTTCGTGATCATTACATTATTTTCGAAATGAATCAGTGTCATGATTTGATCCTTTACTCCTGGTAATACCATCCCATAAAATGCTTCAAAAGCATATTTTGATACTAAAGGAACTTGCAACCTAACGATTATTTCAAATTTATTGGTTAAAACGAAGTCGTAGTTCATTTTATTTAATATTTCCTCAAATATAGCTCCATTGTTTCCTTGGAAATCCTATATTTCTATGGAACAAGCCTTCATGTTCTTCGAGTTTAATGAAAAATTGCGAGGGTTCAATGATCTCTGCTAATTTATTCACACTCAGATCGTTCTTCATCAGAATGTCTAGTATAATTTCTTGCCTTTCTTTAATCGTGCTCAGTAGCTCCTCCATCCACATGCCCAGTTCTATTAATTCCGTTTCAATAGTTAACATTTGTTTAATTCCTTTGGTAAAATTCAGACCCTTTTCTATATCTAGCTGGGTAGTTTTAATATTTTTTTGTATCCATTTGAGTTTTCCATCCACCTGTGTGGAAGCATTGTTCAGTAACTCGTACATGGAATCTACTACCATCGTCTGTTTGTTCAAATTGTCTTTTAAATGCTCCTCATTTTTTCTTAACCGATCGAAATCCTCATCTACTCTAGATCTATCCTCTGAATCCATGACACCCAAATATTTCCAAATTCCTCTGTTTGTTCTGCGAGGAAAAAATACCTTTATAAATTTTTGCTTCGAATTAAGTTTCTCTATGATTCTTTCCAAATTATGGCTCATACGATTACATTTTACTGTCGTCAACTGAGCCGATAATTCTTCGCAAGAATCTTTGTATAAATTCAAACCATTTTCAACAAAATTGGCCAAATTGTTTAAATCATTGACTTCTAACTTTACCTTAATACTAAATGATCCTTGTAAAACGAGAACGTCATTTAGTTTTTTTGTTATCAATTTTGGGTTTTCTTCTGCGTTGTACCCTATTCCGCTGAGGAAAACACTGCAAAGATATGAACATTATCACCTCATTAGAACTTTATATTATTTTCAGATTAGTTTTATCTATTACAACAATTCTATTGTGATAGTAAGATAGATCCACTGTTTTTCTATTATAACAATATTTCAAAACCAATCTATGCCACCATAGGCAATAAAAATAAAGATAAATATAAAAAGGATAGCATTGCTTTGTTCATGTTAGAAAAAAAGACCTATGCAATAAAATTAGTGTAAACGGAAAATTTGAATAAAAGACGGGTGGGTAATGTCGGGGACATAACCGGAGTGACGTAGGACTATACAAAGGGGACAGCTTTTGTTAAATATATATTTTAAATATATTGTTTTATTTTCTTCTACCTACCTACCTATTTTTTTGAATACCTACCTATCTACCTGAAAAATGGATTAGTTTACTGTTTACTCTTTATGAATATGTTGATGGTTCTGAGAAGAACCTTTGGTGTTGTGTTTTTGTTATCACTCGATATTCCCATCTTGTTCGGTTAAACCTTCCTGTTTAGCTATTGCGTTTGCCACTCGCCACAGCTTTCACAGTTGGAAAATTTCTTCCCATCCAGCTTGTGACATGTTGTTCAGTAAATTACATTTAATGCGACTTGCCGGAGAAACACTTTGCCACTCACTGAAACTAAGTGTTGCCTTGATGAGCGCCGAACCGAAGCTGCTCTGTTCTTGATGCGGGTTTTCTGATTGTCGTGAGCAGCTTTGCAAGCCAACTCGAGCACTCTGACGGCCGAAACTCTATAATCGCTGTTAGGTATACTGGTGCTCCGGCACCAATCCGTTCGGCCTAGTTACCCTTGCGGAGCAATCAGTGAATGCGATCAACAGGGAACTGGAGACCTGCATGGTTATCACTCGATATCCCCATCTTGTTCGGCTAAACCTTTCTGGTTAGCGATTGCATTTGCCACTCGCCACAGCTTTCACAGTTGGATAATTTCTTCCCATCCAGCTTGTGACATATTTTACAGTAAATTACATTCAATGGCACGTCGCATTACCACCACTCAGTATCGGATTGGAGGTAATTTTAACCTGTAATTGAACATTTGCGATGACAGTGGTACAGTGTCGGCTTTCAATGAGGAGTCATAATTTGGACCCCGAACTCTATGTTTACAAAAATGTCCAACTAAATATGTCGCATTACAGGTCCGTCCAATTAGCTAAATGTCGAGATAAGTGTAAATTACTGTACTTTCAATCTAGAAGCAATTTAAGAGTTGGTGAAAATCGATAAGCTCAGAACAACTGCCAAATTCACATACTCATCATATCCTGGCAAACAAATTGTTGGGTTAGGGTCACCAACTCTAATTGAGCACCACGTTTTTAGTATGTGAGCTTTAAGCTGCAAATAATTATTTATTTTAGCATAGCCATAACATTATTTTGTTCCCCTAAACTTACAAATTTGGTGTAAGAAACTTCTGGAAGTGGTATGGCTTAAATTACCCTTTTAACTGCGCTGACTACAATGCTAGTTTCTAGAATGCAGCTAAGTTAGTTACGCAATTTTCGTACTATTCAATTGGTACTTACAATAACTAGTTCTATATTTAGGTTTTATAATTGCACGGTAGAATAAGTTTTAGATTTAGGAACTTAGGAAAATATATAAATAATTAGAATAAGAATAAATGTCGTACTGGTACACTCAAAGCCTTCTGATCATTTTTTAATAATTCTTTTGTTCCATCCTTTTATGACCCAGTAGCGTTACATGCCATTCTTCTATCGCCATGTCACTTGTTGACAGCTGACGCCACGTCGTAGCGTGAAGCGTTGCTGCGATGAGGGGTCTCGTCGTAACATACTCCCGCCCGTAAACCTCGGTGAGAGGCCACAACTCTAGGAGCATCGGCAGCAGGTTTACTGTTCAACTCGACGTCCAAAACAGCTAATTTCACTACTGGTCTGCGTAAGACCCCCGACGATGTCCGCACCAGCGCTTGCCGCACTCTACCGTCTCGTCCTGGGAAAACTCGCTCAATTCTTCCTCGTATCCACTGGTTCCTCGCCGCCCCGTCAACTACCAGTACTAAGTCACCGGTCTCTAGATTCTTCACGTCCTCGAACCACTTGCATCTCCGTGTGATCATCGGGAGATATTCCTTGAGCCATCTGCGCCAGAGTTCATCCGTGATGTATCTGGCCAATTTCCAGCTGCTTCGTAGTGTGCATCGGTTGTCCATCTGTTCAGTAGGCAGGAACTTTGTCCCAGAAGAATTTTCCAACAAAAAATGGTTGGGAGTCAGGGCCTCCTGATCCGCGGATTCCAACGGAATGAAAGTAAGTGGTCTGGAGTTTATCATTCCTTCTGCCTCCAAGATGATCGTCTCGAATGTCTCATCATCTGGCTTCCGCAGGACGTTCAAAACTGATCCTATCGCCACCTTCACCGATCGAACGAGTCTCTCCCACGCTCCACCCATGTGTGGAGCAGCTGGGGGGATGAACTTCCAGGTGGTGCTTGTTGTAGTGAACTTCTCAGATAGAGCTTTGTTACTTGCTTCCCTATGTGCTTTCAGTTCATTGCTGGTACCTTGGAAGCAGGTGGCATTATCAGTCCAAAATTCTCTGGGAAGGCCTCTGCGTGCGACGAAGCGTTGTACTGCCATAATACAAGATTCGGTGCTTAGCGAGTGCACAATCTCCATATGTATCGCTCTAATCGTCAGGCATGTGAAGAGAGCCACCCAGCGTTTTACGTTGCTCCTGCCAACCTTCACAATCATCGGACCGAAATAGTCCAACCCGGTGAACGTAAAGGGTTGAGTGAATGCTGTCAGACGCATCTCGGGAAGCGGAGCCATCGCTGGAGATCTTGGCATCGCCTTGGTTACCCTGCAGAAAGTACATGAGCGTTCAACTTTATCCAACAGTCGTCTTAGGGCAGGTATTTCGAAGCGCTGGCGGATTTCATTGAAGATGGTCTCTCGGTTGGCATGACGGAAGCGGCGATGATACCAGTCTACAATTAGGAAAGTTATTAAATGTTGGTTGGGAAGAATGATCGGAAACTTAGCTTCGGTCGGTGCATACGGTGCAGCACCAATTCGACCACGGCTACGCAGAACGCCGTTCTCATCCAGGAATGGACACTTGGTGTAGATAGGGCTGGATTTGTCTACGGTGACGTGGTGATTCTCTGGTGACCCTTGAGTCTTGACGAGGTTGTTGATTTCGTCCGTGTAATACACGGTTTGAGCGGTTTTCAGCAGTTCTTCCTCGGCCCGTCGAAGTTCTTCGCTGGTAAGGTTTCCGAGTTCAAGTTTATCCTTCGATCGACACCTGCGAAAATTTTCGATGCCTCGGAAAACATATGCGGCTACTCTATGCATTTTGGTCCATCTATTGAACCTCTCGAATACCATGTTCGGAGCGAAGTGGGTGGCGTGGAAACGAGTTGGCCGAAGCTCTTCTTCTGTTGGGACGATTGTTCGCTGCTTAGGCCAACGTTCTTCTGGTTCGTAGAGGAAGGCCGGTCCCTGGAACCAGGGGTTGTCGATTGTCACAGGCATACCATTCCTCCACTTGGTGGCAAAATCCGCAATGTTTTGCTTGGATGGCACCCACCGCCATTCTGACTGTTGCGTAGAAGAGAGAATCTCTCCTATTCGAACGGCTACGAATTTGTGGTAGCGCCGATGATCGGTGGAGCGTACCCACGCTAGAACGGTACTGGCATCACTCCAGCAGAACCGTCGACTTACTGTGTACGTGTGCTGTTTTTGAACAGTTTCCATAAATCGAGCGCCCAAAACTGCTGCCTTTAGTTCGAGTCGAGGTATGGAGAGCGTCTTCAGCGGTGCTACTTTTGTTTTGGCACCGACGAGTTTCACCTGTGTTGTGTCTTCGTTTTCCAAGCGAAAGTATACCACGCAAGAATATGCGGATTCGCTTGCATCCACGAATAGGTGGATTTGTAAATGAGAGTAGTCCTTCGTTGAGCGGAAGTAGCATCGTGGTATGCGGAGTGAGTCTAATTGTTGGAGTAAAGCCACCCATTGTCGCCAGCGTTCGTTGAGATCGTGTGGGAATTCTTGGTCCCACTCTATCCCTGCTGCCCATAATTCTTGGATAAATATTTTGCCGTGAATGAGTAGGAAAGCGATGAGACCTAGCGGATCAAATAGGCTCATGACCACTTTGGCTACCTCGCGTTTGGTTGGGATGTGACCATTTTCCAAAATGTGCCGTAGATCCTCTCGCGTACCGAAGGCGTAGATGAACACGTCATCATGCGGAATCCACTTCATCCCTAGCACCGACTCGCATTTCCCATCACGTTCCAAATGTAGGTTTTTGGGTTCTTTCTCCGTAATTGTTTCTCCTATTCCTTGCAGAACTTCAGGTTCGTTGGATAAGAAGCTGCGAAGAGTGAAACCTCCTCTGGAGTGTACAAGTTTCACTTCATTCGCCACCGCAATCGCTTCGTCGGTGGTCTCGAAGCTGTCCAAGTAGTCATCAACATAATGTTTGTTCTTGATGCCTACTGCGGCTCTCGGATACTCACTGGCGAACTCATCTGCGTTGAAATTTTTGACGTACTGCGCTGACGCCGGGGAGCAGGATGATCCAAATGTGGCTACGTCCATGACGTAAACTTGTGGTTGATCTACTGGTCGATTTCGGAATATGAAGCGTTGTGATTGACAATCAGGAGAACGAATTTTAATCTGGTGGAACATTTCCATGACGTCACCACTTACAGCCACAGGGTATTGACGGAACTGACATAAGACCATTGCAAGTGGCGCCAGTAGGTCAGGTCCCTTCAGGAGTCGGGAGTTGAATGAGACTCCACCCACTTTAGCTGCCGCATCCCAGATTAGGCGTACTTTACCGGGCTTCCGAGGGTTTGTCACGACGCCTAGAGGAAGATACCACACACGGTTAGCCTCAACAGAAGTCAATTCGGCCAAGCTCGCTCGATGTGCATATCCTTTGCTTTCGTAATCCAAGATCTGTTCATGTACGCGCTCCTTCAGTTCTGGATCTCGTTGAAGACGACGTTCTAGAGACTCCAGACGACGGACGGCCATGGGGTAACTGTCTGGAAAGTTTGGTTCATCAGTACTCCATAGCAGACCGGTTTCGAATTTCGATCCATCTGCTGTGCGTCGTGTTGTCTCTCGTAGCAGTTGTATTGCACGTTGCTCGTCCTTCGACTCATGAACTTGATGCGCCTCAGCAACTCCAGCATCCTCCAGTGTGAAGTAGTCTCGAAGCTGTTGATTCAACTCACGATCACGATCCGAGACTGTTCCAACGTGGAACCCGATAATCATCGAATTCGTTGCTTGATTTGGAACATACCCATAAATGCTCCACCCCAATCGACATTTCGCTCCAATAGGATGGGAGGGTCCTCCTTCACGTAGTTTCAGAGGCACGCATAACCTCAAGTTATCTAGACCAATCAATAATTTGGGCTCGACCAACTCATAGTCACTAAGCGGGAGCCCACGCAAATGAGGAAAACGATTTGCTAGGTCCTGATACTTTATACTTTGCGTAGGAAGCACGAGACGACTCACCTTACGAACATTGGAAAGGGTGTATCGGGAGCTAATATTTTTACCGGAGATGTCGAGCTGCACGCATTGTGATTTTGGCTCGACTCGTGTAACATTTCCCGTCCACTTCAAAGTAAGTGCTTCTGTCTTCCCATTGACACACAGTTCTTTCGCAACGGTTTCGTCCAGTAGAGTATACGACGAACCCTCGTCAATAAAGGCAAATATAATTTGCGAGGAATTGTTGCCATATAAAATGACAGGAAGAATGCGGAAGAGTGGCCACTGGGATTCACCGGAAGTAACGTGGCTGGATGAAACGTTTATTTGCTCGAAAGAAGAAGACGAGTGTAAAAGTGTATGATGCTTCTGACGGCATCCGTCAACCTCGCACCCTTTCCAAGAACGACAAGGCCACTTGCCGTGATTATTCAGGCATGTTCTGCAGAGGGCCTTCTGCTTAACTAACTTCCAGCGTTCATCTACACTGGCACCATTGAACTGATGGCACTCAGACACACGATGGCCCGCACGACCACACGAGAGGCATACCTTGCCGGGTTTCGTGCTAGCTGGAGTGCTGCTGGACGTAGACGCTGGAGTTTTCTCTGCAAGATGAGCTTGAATTATACCAGTATTTCCACCCTTCGGTTTGATGGTTCTGCTTTCATAATTTGTGGTGTGTTTCTGAACGCTGAATCCCGGCACGGTGTAGGAAACTTCGCTTGCTGCTGTCACCAAACCCGACATGAATTTCCCGAAGGTGTCGAGTGTTACGGGTTGACGATGGGTTTTGTAGACTGCCCAATCGAGTCGTAATGAGCCTGGCAGTTTTTCCACTAACTCCTGAAGGAGTACCGGATTCGTTAGATGATTAAACTGCTGCGCTGCTTTGAGATGGTCAACCAAATTCTGCACTGCTATGCCGAAATGCATAACAGTCTCCAACCGATCGTGTCTGGGTGCCGGAACTTGTTGGATTTTATTCATCATCGATCTGATGAGAAGATCCGGTCTCCCGAAGAGCGTACGCAGGGTCTGAATGACGTGCGGTACACTAGCTGGCAGGAGCAATCGGCTTTTCACCGATTCGAAAGCGTTCCCTTTTAAACACCGCTGAAGTCGAACGAGATTTTCTGCGTCCGAGTAACCGCAGGTGGTTGTTGACTGTTCGAAGTTACTAATAAAAATGGGCCAATCCTCTGGGTTTCCGCAGAAAACAGGCAGGTCCTTTCCTAGTACCTGTCTCGCAGCGATTTGAGTTTGCGATAGTGTTCGAATCGAGGTAACAGGAACTGTCGACGCCGGTTGCGGTATTGGAACCGGGTTACTCAGTTGAACTGGTGCAGTAGAGGGTACTCCGATTGGAACAGATGGGTTGGGCAATGAAGCGAGAAGACTCTGTAGAGGACCTACGACCGGAGGTGAAGGGGGTGGCACCTGTGGTAACGACATGTCCGGAAGCGTTGGTTGAATAGGATTCTGAGGAACTACCGTTAGCGGATGTTCTGGGTCTTCAGGATTCGGGTTTGTAAGGGGTATGTTTGAATTCCCTTGTACATTTCCATCTGATCTTCCAGGGTTTTGACCGTCTAGCCAGTCTTTCACCTTCTGGTCGGAATTTACGACCGATCCACTTCTACTGCTCGCTTCTGCCATCTGCCGAATGATACTCTGCCGCTTCTCAAAGGATTCTTTTGACGTAGGACTACGTCTAACCGGAAGATATAGGGGGTGAAATGGAAATCTAGGCACTGAACAAGTAGGAAAAAATGCAAGATTTGGAACGCTTATAACTCGAGCATTTCTCAATAGATCGCAAAGGTTTTTGCATCAATTGATAGGAAATATATCTACGCATCTATCATAACGAATAACATTTCATTTCACTTGATATAAATAATTGAATAATTGTGAAATATCAAGCATTGTCAAAATGCACTTTGTGCCCATTTTTGATTGGTCCATTTTGTGCTCCTCAAATCGTACCGACCAAAACGGGCAACCAGAGCAGTAGCGAAATAGAATGAAGCACGATTGGAAAGGAAAAAGAAAACAATGAACGAAACATTGGTCGCAGTCTCACACATGCGTAATTCTCGAGCCAGCCAGTCAGCTTAAAAATCCCCGCTCCGCTGCCGTAACGATCATTCTTTGTGTGGACACCGACTGGACAACATCGTTGCTGGACGAGCTGGACGGCGAGGAATCGAGTGCCTTTCTCAAGGCAAGAGGGCGGAGGTGGTAGCGCTGGAGTAGAGTAATAGAGTAGAGTAGAGTTTTCAAAGGGCCTTTCTCAAGGCTAGAGACGAATGAACTGCAAAAGTTTAAAGTCTCTATAATACAAGACCTTCCTTCCTTCCTTCCGTAACGATCATTCTCATTCAAACCGTACACCACATCGGTTCGCATCACAACACATCAACAAACCAACCCAAGCAGCCATGTCTGGACATGGTAAAGGGGGAAAAGTGAAGGGAAAGGCAAAATCCCGCTCGAACCGTGTTGATCTGGAGTTCCCCGCAAGGGTAGCTAGGCCGAGCGCGTTAGTACCAGTGCACCAGTCCACCTAGCCGGCGTTATATAGTTTCGGCCGCCGAAGTGATCGAGTTAGCTGGCAAAGCTGCTCGCGACGATAAGAAAACCCGCATTCGGAACAGAACACATTCGGTTCGGTGGACAATCAAGACAACAGGCAGTTGCAGCGAGTGGCGAGTGGCAAAAACGCAATCGCAAAACGGCATCAGGTAGCAGAAGAAAAAAGTTTGTTCTTTATACAAACTGCTTTGGTGGCAAATCCAGAACAAGGCGGCATCGAGGGCGTTCGAAATGGTTTTTTTCAAAACCACGAGTACTAAGTTTTCTAAATTGGAACCATTCCATAAAACAAGGCGCTTTTCAGGGCCATTAAACCTTCCAAAAAAGAGTTTAGGAAATACTGTTCAATGCTTTCAAAAACATTATCCAAAATAATAATAAAACACAAATTGAATAATTTGTTTGCCAGGATCTGATGAGTATGTGAATTTGGCAGTTGTTCTGAGCTTATTGATTTTCACCAATTCTTAAATTGCTTCTAGATTGAAAGTACAGTAATTTACACTTATCTCGACATTTAGCTAATTGGACGGACCTGTAATGCGACATATTTAGTTGGACATTTTTGTAAACATAGAGTTCGGGGTCCAAATTCGACACAGTCGACACTGTACCACTGTCATCGCAAATGTTCAATTACAGGTTAAAATTACCTCCAATCCGATACTTAGTGGTGGTAATGCGACGTGCCATTGAATGTAATTTACTGTAAAATATGTCACAAGCTGGATGGGAAGAAATTTTCCAACTGTGAAAGCTGTAGCGAGTAGCAAATGCAATCGCTAAACAGAAAGGTTTAGCCGAACAAGATGGGGATATCGAGTGATAACAAAACAATAAACTCTTTAGATTGAAGATAATTTTGTGATCCTGAAAAGGACCCTTTTTAGCCTGCATGTGAATCCAACGAGCGAACAAATCGTAATGAATGTATTTTTTTGCCATCGCTCCCTTTTAACGTTCATTCATTCGTCTCGTTGGACTCGCCCCTCTGGCTGAGTCTGCCGATTTGTCTGTATCCTGTGAGTGTGTACCGCTAGAGTATAGAACACGCGGACCACAAAAAAATATCTTATTTCTTTCAAACCGTAAACCCGTGTGGTGGTACGGCATCGGCATCGTGAACGTAACAAAGGAGGACAAGTTAAGGGAAAGGAAAAGTCTCACTCGAACCGTGCAGGTCTCCAGTTCCCTGTTGGTCGCATTCACTGATTGCTCCGCAAGGGTAACTAGGCCGAACGGATTGGTGCCGGAGCACCAGTATACCTAACAGCGATTATAGAGTTTCGGAGTGTCGGAGTCGGAGTGTCGGAGTGCTCGAGTTGGCTTGCAAAGCTGCTCACGACAATCAGAAAACCCGCATCAAGAACAGAGCAGCTTCGGTTCGGCGCTCATCAAGGCAACAATTAGTTTCAGTGAGTGGCAAAGTGTTTCTCCGGCACGTCGCATTAAATGTAATTTACTGAACAACATGTCACAAGCTGGATGGGAAGAAATTTTCCAACTGTGAAAGCTGTGGCGAGTGGCAAACGCAATAGCTAAACAAGAAGGTTTAACCGAACAAGATGGGAATATCGAGTGATAACAAAAACACAACACCAAAGGTTTTTTTCAGAACCATCAACATATTCATAAAGAGTAAACAGTAAACTAATCCATTTTTCATGTAGATAGGTAGGTATTCACGTAGGAGAAGAAAATAAAACAATATATTTAAAATATATTTAACAAAAGCTGTCCCCATTGTATAGTCCTACGTCACTCCGGTTATGTCCCCGACATTACCCACCCGTTTTTTTATTTGCTGCTGCTTACGCTTCATCTCCAACTCCTCTTGCAGTTTACGGCCACGGAGGCGATTCTTTTCTTCCAGCTGACGCTCTTCCTCTTCTAATAACCGTTTCCTGATCCCTTCTTCTTCCAACAGGGCTTGTTCCTTCATCGTTTTCTCTTCTTCGATGAGTTTAAGCTGCTCTGACAACAATACAGCCCTTACACTGGAGGTCACGCTATCTGGTGGGCCTGGGTTCTTCTTTCCTTTCTTGGAGCCTACCTTTGAACCCGCCTTGGATCCTTTTGTAGAACGTGTTCCGATCCCTGGAATTTGCAGATGATCTTTGCTGGATTGTCCAGGTTTTGAGCACTGCTTACACGCATATCTAGCGCTTGGCTGTCGGATTTGCTCGTCCACACCGGCGCATCCAAAGTGCTCCCACAGCTTGCAGAAGTCACACTGGACCATTTCGCATTCTGCCGAATCCGTTCGTTCACAGGATTGGCAGTTCCGAGGGGAATTTTGATCTGCCATACTTCCGATACCCGAACAAATTTCTTAAAGAAATGTTGGGTTAGGGTCACCAACTCTAATTGAGCACCACGTTTTTAGTATGTGAGCTTTAAGCTGCAAATAATTATTTATTTTAGCATAGCCATAACATTATTTTGTTCCCCTAAACTTACAAATTTGGTGTAAGAAACTTCTGGAAGTGGTATGGCTTAAATTACCCTTTTAACTGCGCTGACTACAATGCTAGTTTCTAGAATGCAGCTAAGTTAGTTACGCAATTTTCGTACTATTCAATTGGTACTTACAATAACTAGTTCTATATTTAGGTTTTATAATTGCACGGTAGAATAAGTTTTAGATTTAGGAACTTAGGAAAATATATAAATAATTAGAATAAGAATAAATGTCGTACTGGTACACTCAAAGCCTTCTGATCATTTTTTAATAATTCTTTTGTTCCATCCTTTTATGACCCAGTTGCGTTACATGCCATTCTTCTATCGCCATGTCACTTGTTGACAGCTGACGCCACGTCGTAGCGTGAAGCGTTGCTGCGATGAGGGGTCTCGTCGTAACACAAATTATGAAAAAATCAATTTGTGTTTTATTATTATTTTGGATATTGTTTTAGAAAGCATTGAACTGTATTTCCTAAACTCTTTTTTGGAAGGTTTAATGGCCCTGAAAAGCGCCTTGTTTTATGGAATGGTTCCAATATAGAAAACTTAGTACTCGTGGTTTTGAAAAAAAACCATTTCGAACGCCCTCGATGCCGCCTTGTTCTGGATTTACCACCAAAGCAGTTTGTATAAAGAACAAACTTTTTTCTTCTGCTACCTGATGCCGTTTTGTGATTGCGTTGGCCACTCGCCACTCGCTGCAACTGCCTGTTGTCTTGATGTCCACCGAACCGAATGTGTTCTGTTCCGAATGCGGGTTTTCTTATCGTCGCGAGCAGCTTTGCCAGCTAACTCGATCACTTCAGCGGCCGAAACTATATAACGCCGGCTAGGTGGACTGGTACTAACGCGCTCGGCCTAGCTACCCTTGCGGGGAACTCCAGATCAACACGGTTCGAGCGGGATTTTGCCTTTCCCTTCACTTTTCCTCCTTTACCATGTCCAGACATGGCTGCTTGGGTTGGTTTATTGATGTGTTGTGATGCGAAACGATGTGGTGTACGGTTTGAATGAGAATGATCGTTACGGAAGGAAGGTATTGTGTTATAGAGACTTTAAACTTTTGCAGTTCATTCGTCTCTAGCCTTGAGAAAGGCCCTTTGAAAACTCTACTCTATTCTACTCCAGCGCTACCACCTCCGCCCTCTTGCCTTGAGAAAGGCACTCGATCCCTCGCCGTCCAGCAACGATGTTGTCCAGTCGGTGTCCACACAAAGAATGGATCGTTACGGCAGCGGAGCGAGGATTTTTAAGCTGACTGGCTGGCTCAAGAATTACGCATGTGTGAGACTGCGACCAATGTGTCGTTCATTTTTTCCTTTTTCCTTTCCAATCGTGCTTCATTCTATTTCGCTGCTGCTCTGGTTGCCCGTTTTGGTCGGTACGATTTGAGGAGCACAAAATGGACCAATCAAAAATGGGCACATAGTGCATTTTAACAATGCTTGATATTTCACAATTATTCAATTATTTATCTCAAGAAAAATGAAATGTTATTCGTTATGATAGATGCGTAGATATATTTCCTATCAATTGATGCAAAAACCTTTGCGATCTATTGAGAAATGCTCGAGTTATAAGCGTTCCAAATCTTGCATTTTTTCCTACTTGTTCAGTGCCTAGATTTCCATTTCACCCCCTATATCTTCCGGTTAGACGTAGTCCTACGTCAAAAAAACGCAAACAGCAGAATATACCACGTGGTTTTTTTTTCGTTTTTTTTTTATTGCCTAGACTGATAGGCGCGCAAGATTAAATAAACCCAAGTGAGCTGTATTTGACTTAGCTTGGGTAATTGAAATGTGTATATGTTATAGCAATAAGAGATTTGTTTATGTTCAGGATGCTATGCGAAGGAATGCGCAAGAATTTTTTATTCATAAACAGGACCCAGGCGAGCATATGGTTAAGCGATAAGTGCAGCCGCATAATTTCTGTTCACACAAGATTAAACAGGATGAGATTACAAATAGTGCACCGTGCTCGTGGGGGTAAGGAAACCAATAATGAAATAAACATTAGGTGATAAAACTTGATCCGTTTATGGAAAATGCACTCAACAAGTATAGAATTACTTCCAACGGCAAATACAGATGCCAATGCGAAGGATGGAAAACCATAAAAAAAAGGATAAAATTCTCGCGCTGATATTAGAACAGTTTACCAATGCACTTGTTTGTTTTAAACCGCTGTGTGGTGGTCTAGATTAGACACTGTACAAAGGAATGGAGAAAAACATATATGGCAACGTCTCTTGCTGAGACCCTTGAACCCTTTTAGCTCTAGACAAGATGGCAATAAAAATATGTTATTTAGGAGTCCCACATAAAAACAATGTTGATTTACGATAGGCAGCGCCGACCACTTATCGGAGCCAAACAAACATTTTTGTTTAGTTTTGTCGTAAATGAAGTAAGATCTGAAATATTTTCCTAACGATAAGAAGAACTTATGGAAACAAAGTTTGATGGAACAATTTGATTTACCATTCAATTGTTATATTTCTTTAGGTGATTTACATGTATTTTTTCTATTTTATTTCCGTTGCGAATCATAGCAGTTTGTTCACTTGGGATATCTACTATAGTATATGGGCCCCGCCA
Organism: Toxorhynchites rutilus septentrionalis; assembly: GCF_029784135.1. Classification (NCBI taxonomy): domain Eukaryota; kingdom Metazoa; phylum Arthropoda; class Insecta; order Diptera; family Culicidae; genus Toxorhynchites; species Toxorhynchites rutilus. The sequence continues at coordinate 172,770,622 of NC_073745.1, forward strand.
TATGTTTTGCAGCTTTTGTCCTGTTCCTGTAGGGTTTGCTTGTACTAAAACCAAGTCTCCCCACATGGGTTGCCAATCGTTTGCTTTATGGTCATACGTTTTCTTCCGTTGTTCTTTTGACTTTAGTAGGTTCTCTCTCGCATTTTTATGTAATTGACCAAAAATTGATTTCATTTCTGTGATGAAATCATCATAGTTCAGATTCCTGTCGTTATTGTTATAAATTGACGTTGGTAATCTAGCCATTCGTCCGTACATGAGTTCGAATGGCGTGTACTTTGTGGATGAATTCACGGTTGTATTGTATTCGAAAGTAAAATATGGTAAAAGTTGGTCCCAAATTGCTGGATTGCCCGCCACGTATTGCCTCAAATACGTCTTCAGTTCTCGATTGGACCTTTCAACTAAATTGGCTTGAGGGTGATATGCACTTGTGTGGATCTTTTTTATCTTTAAAATTTTACACACCTCCTTAAACACCTGACTCATGAAATTGGAACCTTGATCCCTTACCAATTCTAACGGAGTTCCAAAATAACAAATGTAATGCTCCACAAAAGTTTTTGCAACAGTATTTGATTCCTGATTATCCATTGGGGCCACAATTAAGAATCTTGTCAAATCGTCTTGCATTACTAGTCCATATTTATTACCAAAATCAGATTCTGGTAATACAACTATATCCATATATATTTTTTCCAGAGGTTCCGACGATGTAGTGGTGATTTTCATGGGAATTTTGTTAGAACTTCCAATCTTATTCTTTTGGCAGGAATCACACTGTTTTACATAGTTTTCTATGTCTCGTCTCATATTTGGCCATGCAAAGATCGTGCCAATTCTTTTACTCATTCGTTTCGCACCTACGTGTCCACCTAATGGCGCGTCATGAAACTCGTGTAAAATTGTGTCTATATTTTCTTTTCCTGGAAGAGTTCGTTCTGACGTAGCGTTATATAACGTAAATTCCTTATTAAATTTCATTGCTCCAAATTGGATCATTTCCAATATTTCTGGTTGTTGTACCTTTCTGAATGATATTACGTGATTTTTTTTCTGTTGGTTCAAGATTTCCGTATTTTCATTCAAGCATCGATAAAATTTATCAAAGAAGGTTTTGTTGTTTATTAATGCGCATTTTTTTCCTTCAATAATTATTCCTATAATTCCTTCCTTGTGAAATGTCAACATATTATCCTTTGTTAAGTCTCTTATTCCATGCGGAATAGAGCAAATTGAAGAAATTTCCTCAAAAGCTGATTTGCTGTTACAAATCAAAATGTTCATGTCTGCTTGATTATTCAGTGCTTTTTTGGTAATTTTTAGTTTCGAAATGTCTATTAATCCTTGATTTCTTACATTTTTGAACTCCTCGAATATATTTTCCGTACTATTTTTCAATTCATATTTATCATTGTCCGCTATATCTATGCGCAGGAATGCGTTTTCATCCGAATCTAATAGTTCGTCCGATTTATCATGTATTTCATTTTCGCTGATAGTCATATTTAAGTCCCTGTTCGATTCTGAGCTGTATTCAATTAATTCCTGTTGTCGCTTTTGTTGTCGTGTAACAATTGCGACAGTTTCTTCTTGCACATTAGAATCTGAATTCAACCTAGAAAGAAAATCTGCTACTATATTATCTCTACCTTGTTTATATCTAATGATACAATCCTTCCCTTGCAACTTTAGACGTAATCTGGTGAGGGTCGAAGAGGTTTCTTTTAAATGCCATAACGACACCAACGGTCTGTGGTCAGTATAAACAATAAATTTTTGATTGAATATATAATGTTTAAAGTGATCTACTGCCCATACAATTGCTAATATTTCTTTCTCAATTGTGTGATATTTTCTTTCGGCTCCAATTAGTCCTCTGCTTGCAAAGGCTATCGGTCTATCCGTGGTTTTTTCATTAGATAATACGACTCCGATAGAATGTTCGCTAGCGTCCGTCGTTAGGACAAATGTGTCATTATAGTTTGGTCGTATTAATAATGAATCTGAGGTCAAAAATTTTTTCAATTCATCAAATGCTTTTTGGCATTCTTGAAACCAATTAAATTTCACATTTTTACTTAGCAAGTTATTCAATGGTTTCCTAATTTCTGCAATTTTTGGTATAAATTTTCCATAAAAATTTACTGTTCCAAGAAAAGAACGGACACCTTTGACTGTAGTTGGTGCTTTCATATGCTTGATAGTTTTGATGTTTTCGTCTGTCGGTCGAATTCCGTGTTGATCAATGATGTGACCTAAATATTGAATTTTCGTATTTAAAATTTGGCACTTGCTTGGCTCAATTTTTAAATTATGTCGACGTAACGCCTTTAATACTCTGCAAAGATTTGTATTGTGTTCCTGAATAGTTTTCCCAAATATTATAATATCATCTAAATAAACAATGGCTTTGACATTTTCCAGCTCGTAGATTACTGTATTCATCAGTTTTTGAAATGTTGATGGGCTGTTCCTCAATCCCATTGGCATTCTCGTGAATTCAAAATGACCCTTGGGGGTAGAAAATGCCGTTTTTGCTGCATCTTTTGGGCTAATTGGTACTTGAAAAAATCCTGATTTCAAATCTAATGTTGAGAAATATACACTATCCCCAATATTGTCGAGTATCTCATCGATGAGTGGGATAGGATATACAAAGGGCTTTGTAATCAAATTTAATGCTCTAAAATCTACTACTATGCGATATTTTTTGTTTCCTTCTGCATCAGTACCTTTCTTAGGGATGCATAAAACTGGTGCATTCCATGGACTTTTACTAGGACGTATTATTACTTGTTTGTACATTTCTTCAATTTCTCTGTTTATATGTTTCTTTGTTGATTCAGGGAATCTGTACTGCCTTTTATTAATAGGCACATTGGTTGTTGTTTCAATCTCGTGCATAATAGTGTTGGTATATGTTAATTTATCTCCTTTTAGAAAAAATACATCACTATAGTCATTTATGATCAACTTTACCAGATCCGTTTCTTCTGGACAAAGATGGTTAAGTCTGATTTCCTCTAGGATCTTCTTATATCGTTGAAGTCCTTGAAGCATTTCTATGTCCTGTGCTTCCATAATGTCATAATCCATATTACTGTCCAAATCTATCATTTTATTATCTTGCTTTGCTAATTCATTCTCATACGATTCACATAATTCGTTATGCGATGTATCATTGTTTTTGTTCCCATCTATTATTCCTGTATATGCATGAACTTGTATTAAATTTGGATTTGCAAATTGATTATCAATTTCTTCATCTGTACCTAAAATGGCGTAATCAAAGTTTTGACGTAGGACTACGTCTAACCGGAAGATATAGGGGGTGAAATGGAAATCTAGGCACTGAACAAGTAGGAAAAAATGCAAGATTTGGAACGCTTATAACTCGAGCATTTCTCAATAGATCGCAAAGGTTTTTGCATCAATTGATAGGAAATATATCTACGCATCTATCATAACGAATAACATTTCATTTCACTTGATATAAATAATTGAATAATTGTGAAATATCAAGCATTGTCAAAATGCACTTTGTGCCCATTTTTGATTGGTCCATTTTGTGCTCCTCAAATCGTACCGACCAAAACGGGCAACCAGAGCAGTAGCGAAATAGAATGAAGCACGATTGGAAAGGAAAAAGAAAACAATGAACGAAACATTGGTCGCAGTCTCACACATGCGTAATTCTCGAGCCAGCCAGTCAGCTTAAAAATCCCCGCTCCGCTGCCGTAACGATCATTCTTTGTGTGGACACCGACTGGACAACATCGTTGCTGGACGAGCTGGACGGCGAGGAATCGAGTGCCTTTCTCAAGGCAAGAGGGCGGAGGTGGTAGCGCTGGAGTAGAGTAATAGAGTAGAGTAGAGTTTTCAAAGGGCTTTTCTCAAGGCTAGAGACGAATGAACTGCAAAAGTTTAAAGTCTCTATAATACAAGACCTTCCTTCCTTCCTTCCGTAACGATCATTCTCATTCAAACCGTACACCACATCGGTTCGCATCACAACACATCAACAAACCAACACAAGCAGCCATGTCTGGACATGGTAAAGGGGGAAAAGTGAAGGGAAAGGCAAAATCCCGCTCGAACCGTGTTGATCTGGAGTTCCCCGCAAGGGTAGCTAGGCCGAGCGCGTTAGTACCAGTGCACCAGTCCACCTAGCCGGCGTTATATAGTTTCGGCCGCCGAAGTGATCGAGTTAGCTGGCAAAGCTGCTCGCGACGATAAGAAAACCCGCATTCGGAACAGAACACATTCGGTTCGGTGGACAATCAAGACAACAGACAGTTGCAGCGAGTGGCGAGTGGCAAAAACGCAATCGCAAAACGGCATCAGGTAGCAGAAGAAAAAAGTTTGTTCTTTATACAAACTGCTTTGGTGGCAAATCCAGAACAAGGCGGCATCGAGGGCGTTCGAAATGTTTTTTTTCAAAACCACGAGTACTAAGTTTTCTAAATTGGAACCATTCCATAAAACAAGGCGCTTTTCAGGGCCATTAAACCTTCCAAAAAAGAGTTTAGGAAATACTGTTCAATGCTTTCAAAAACATTATCCAAAATAATAATAAAACACAAATTGAATAATTTGTTTGCCAGGATCTGATGAGTATGTGAATTTGGCAGTTGTTCTGAGCTTATTGATTTTCACCAATTCTTAAATTGCTTCTAGATTGAAAGTACAGTAATTTACACTTATCTCGACATTTAGCTAATTGGACGGACCTGTAATGCGACATATTTAGTTGGACATTTTTGTAAACATAGAGTTCGGGGTCCAAATTCGACACAGTCGACACTGTACCACTGTCATCGCAAATGTTCAATTACAGGTTAAAATTACCTCCAATCCGATACTTAGTGGTGGTAATGCGACGTGCCATTGAATGTAATTTACTGTAAAATATGTCACAAGCTGGATGGGAAGAAATTTTCCAACTGTGAAAGCTGTAGCGAGTAGCAAATGCAATCGCTAAACAGAAAGGTTTAGCCGAACAAGATGGGGATATCGAGTGATAACAAAACAATAAACTCTTTAGATTGAAGATAATTTTGTGATCCTGAAAAGGACCCTTTTTAGCCTGCATGTGAATCCAACGAGCGAACAAATCGTAATGAATGTATTTTTTTGCCATCGCTCCCTTTTAACGTTCATTCATTCGTCTCGTTGGACTCGCCCCTCTGGCTGAGTCTGCCGATTTGTCTGTATCCTGTGAGTGTGTACCGCTAGAGTATAGAACACGCGGACCACAAAAAAATATCTTATTTCTTTCAAACCGTAAACCCGTGTGGTGGTACGGCATCGGCATCGTGAACGTAACAAAGGAGGACAAGTTAAGGGAAAGGAAAAGTCTCACTCGAACCGTGCAGGTCTCCAGTTCCCTGTTGGTCGCATTCACTGATTGCTCCGCAAGGGTAACTAGGCCGAACGGATTGGTGCCGGAGCACCAGTATACCTAACAGCGATTATAGAGTTTCGGAGTGTCGGAGTCGGAGTGTCGGAGTGCTCGAGTTGGCTTGCAAAGCTGCTCACGACAATCAGAAAACCCGCATCAAGAACAGAGCAGCTTCGGTTCGGCGCTCATCAAGGCAACAATTAGTTTCAGTGAGTGGCAAAGTGTTTCTCCGGCACGTCGCATTAAATGTAATTTACTGAACAACATGTCACAAGCTGGATGGGAAGAAATTTTCCAACTGTGAAAGCTGTGGCGAGTGGCAAACGCAATAGCTAAACAAGAAGGTTTAACCGAACAAGATGGGAATATCGAGTGATAACAAAAACACAACACCAAAGGTTTTTTTCAGAACCATCAACATATTCATAAAGAGTAAACAGTAAACTAATCCATTTTTCATGTAGATAGGTAGGTATTCACGTAGGAGAAGAAAATAAAACAATATATTTAAAATATATTTAACAAAAGCTGTCCCCATTGTATAGTCCTACGTCACTCCGGTTATGTCCCCGACATTACCCACCCGTTTTTTACCTATTTGTACTACATGTTTCTGCAAAAATTCATTCCCTAATAAACAGGGCACTATTAGGTTTTCAACCAGATGTAACTTTATTGGGAAAACTTTATTACCTATTAATAGGTTTATGTTGACCGACCCTAATGTTTTTGCCTTCCCATTTCCTATACCTTTTATTATTATTTTGTTAGTAGTGTCTATTTTTTCTGTAATAATTTTGTTTGCTACATCAAGTCTCAAGAGATTCACTGCTGAACCTGTATCTAATAAACATTTCAAATTATAAGGTGGATCGTTCTTTACAATTGCTTCAATAAATAATAATTTCTCATTCGAATGGCTTGTATTTATAGTTATTTTGTTTTGTACTTCGTGATTATTTTTCCCATACTTTTTCTCTCGTGAGTTGATTTCTAACTCATTGTCATTCTTATTATTATTTTGCCTTGTTATTTCTTCTTCTTTTTCTGACAAGATCCCTGTTGTATTCTTTGTGGAGACATATTGTGTCTCCCTAATATAATCTTCTATGTCCCTGCCATTAATTTCTCCATTTATATACTCAAAATATTCCTCACATACTGAAGAAGAGTCACTTTTAAAAATGGTGTAAGTAAATCTTCCACCTATCTCTTCTATAAAGTTTCTAGCAAATTCCGTACCTATTGTAGCTGGTACTGTTAAATGATGGACTACATTGAATTCTATTGGTAAAAAAAGACGGGTGGGTAATGTCGGGGACATAACCGGAGTGACGTAGGACTATACAAAGGGGACAGCTTTTGTTAAATATATATTTTAAATATATTGTTTTGGATTGGATTAGTTTACTGTTTACTCTGGATTAGTTTACTGTTTACTCTTTATGAACATGTTGATGGTTCTGAAAAGAACCTTTGGTGTTGTGTTTTTGTTATCACTCGATATTCCTATCTTGTTCGGTTAAACCTTCCTGTTTAGCTATTGCGTTTGCCACTCGCCATAGCTTTCACAGTTGAAAAACAGGAAGTGGGTTATATCTATGGTATAACCGCAAGGGTGACGTAGGACTATCGTTGATTTAGAGATCATTTGTTCGAAGTTGAATCTAAATCCATTCTGAATGAATGAATAAATGAATATTTGGGGGACTTCGAAATCGAGAGCGTTACGTTGGAGGCACAAGGTTTTATGCATCCAATATAGGATACGAAAAACCTTGTTCTGAAGAATAATCTTCAGAAGCTAACCTGCTAACTGTACTTGATTGACAAATCACAAACCCAAATGTTATATATGGATATTTTATGGATAGAAAACATTAAAATAAACCCTTTCGCTTGAATGTAATTTTCAATTCCAAGGGGAACTGGCAGATTATTTTCCAGCAACGATTAGATATTTCCACATTTTCCTCGATACTGGAAGCCCACCAGTGGTTAATACTAACTCGATAACCACCTTTTAATAGTACTTGATTGAAAAATATTTGGTCACAGTGTTACATGGATAGAAAACATTCAAATAAACTCTTTCACATGAATATATTTTGAAAATTCCCAAAGGAACTGGCAGATTATTTTCAGTAACGATTAGATATTTCCACATTTTCCTCGATACTGGAAGCCCACCAGTGGTTAATGCCAACTCGATAACCACCTGTTAATAGCACTTGATTGAAACATATTTGGTCACAGTGTTACATGGATAGAAAACATTCAATTAAATTCTTTCACATGAATATATTTTGAAAATTCCCAAAGGAACTGGCAGATTATTTTCAGTAACGATTAGTTATTTCCACATTTTCCTTGATACTGGAAGCCCACCAGTGGTTAATGCCAACTCGATAACCACCTGTTAATAGCACTTGATTGAAATATATTTGGTCACAGTGTTACATGGATAGAAAACATTCAATTAAACTCTTTCACATGAATATATTTTGAAAATTCCCAAAGGAACTGGCAGACTATTTTCAGTAACGATTAGATATTTCCACATTTTCCTCGATACTGGAAGCCCACCAGTGGTTAATACTAACTCGATAACCACATTTTAATAGTACTTGATTGAAAAATATTTGGTCACAGTGTTACATGGATAGAAAACATTTAAATAAACTCTTTCACATGAATATATTTTGAAAATTCCCAAAGGAACTGGCAGATTATTTTCCAGCAATGATTAGATCTTTCCGGAACTTTCTCGATGCTGAATGGCATCCTAACGGAAAGAGTTCTGCGCGTGTATGTGTCGATCCTTCGCCGTCCACCTCCTCCAGCACGTTAGGCAACGATGTTGTCTTGTCGATGTCCTCACGAAAAATGAATGTGTCTCACCACCAGAATATCGCTTAAGTATGCTTTTTGTGTGTGATTGAATCGAGAGAAGGTGTGGTTTACGATGGCAATTTGGAAGGCAAACTAGAGGGGAATGAACTCTCTGAGCTCGGAACTTTCGGCGACTGAGCAATAATCGATTGCGGGCGCATACAATATTGGATACGGAAATATCCTACTGATGGGGAAGAATAATCTTCTGAAGCTATCCTGTTAATTGCGATTGATTGAAAAACCACAAAACCAAATGTATTTGATCACAGTGTTACATGGAAAGAAAACATTCAAATAAACTCTTTAACATGAATATATTTTGAAAATTCCCAAAGGAACTGGCAGATTATTTTCAGTAACGATTAGATATTTCTACATTTTCCTCGATACTGGAAGCCCACCAGTGGTTAATGCCAACTCGATAACCACCTGTTAATAGCACTTGATTGAAACATATTTGGTCACAGTGTTACATGGATAGAAAACATTCAATTAAATTCTTTCACATGAATATATTTTGAAAATTCCCAAAGGAACTGGCAGATTATTTTCAGTAACGAATAGTTATTTCCACATTTTCCTTGATACTGGAAGCCCACCAGTGGTTAATGCCAACTCGATAACCACCTGTTAATAGCACTTGATTGAAATATATTTGGTCACAGTGTTACATGGATAGAAAACATTCAATTAAACTCTTTCACATGAATATATTTTGAAAATTCCCAAAGGAACTGGCAGACTATTTTCAGTAACGATTAGATATTTCCACATTTTCCTCGATACTGGAAGCCCACCAGTGGTTAATACTAACTCGATAACCACCTTTTAATAGTACTTGATTGAAAAATATTTGGTCACAGTGTTACATGGATAGAAAACATTTAAATAAACTCTTTCACATGAATATATTTTGAAAATTCCCAAAGGAACTGGCAGATTATATTCCAGCAATGAATAGATCTTTCCGGAACTTTCTCGATGCTGAATGGCATCCTAACGGAAAGAGTTCTGCGCGTGTATGTGTCGATCCTTCGCCGTCCACCTCCTCCAGCACGTTAGGCAACGATGTTGTCTTGTCGATGTCCTCACGAAAAATGAATGTGTCTCACCACCAGAATATCGCTTAAGTATGCTTTTTGTGTGTGATTGAATCGAGAGAAGGTGTGGTTTACGATGGCAATTTGGAAGGCAAACTAGAGGGGAATGAACTCTCTGAGCTCGGAACTTTCGGCGACTGAGCAATAATCGATTGCGGGCGCATACAATATTGGATACGGAAATATCCTACTGATGGGGAAGAATAATCTTCTGAAGCTATCCTGTTAATTGCGATTGATTGAAAAACCACAAAACCAAATGTATTTGATCACAGTGTTACATGGAAAGAAAACATTCAAATAAACTCTTTAACATGAATATATTTTGAAAATTCCCAAAGGAACTGGCAGATTATTTTCAGTAACGATTAGATATTTCCACATTTTCCTCGATACTGGAAGCCCACCAGTGGTTAATGCCAACTCGATAACCACCTGTTAATAGCACTTGATTGAAACATATTTGGTCACAGTGTTACATGGATAGAAAACATTCAATTAAACTCTTTCACATGAATATATTTTGAAAATTCCCAAAGGAACTGGCAGATTATTTTCAGTAACGATTAGTTATTTCCACATTTTCCTCGATACTGGAAGCCCACCAGTGGTTAATACCAACTCGATAACCACCTGTTAATAGCACTTGATTGAAACATATTTGGTCACAGTGTAACATGGATAGAAAACATTCAATTAAACTCTTTCACATGAATATATTTTGAAAATTCCCAAAGGAATTGGCAGATTATTTTCAGTAACGATTAGATATTTCCACATTTTCCTCGATACTGGAAGCCCACCAGTGGTTAATGCCAACTCGATAAACACCTGTTAATAGCCGCGCGTGTATGTGTGTGTAGCGATGTCTTCCCAGGGAATCGTTTGTGGCATCACTCTCCTCCTGATAGATTCCCTTCTGGCCTAGGGTGCACAAACAGGCTCTTGGTGACACCGTTCATCCGCGCTTTCATGATAAATAAAGAGCTTCACCGCAACAGCGACAACATGCTCCAATCGCTGTTCAATTAGAAGTGAGTGGATTTCCGAGCGCCGCTCGCTTATATACCGATTGGTGATTTCAATAGCCTGTTTTGAAAGCAATTTTAAGACTATTGAAACAAGTTTTTGGATCAGAAAGTAACAAGTATATAACGCGTAGACATTTTATCTTTCGAATGAAGTGTTTATCATACCATTTCGTTCAGTTGTTTAGGAGCTATTAACGCTCAAAATCTCGGTCTCCGGCGTAACGCTTTCATTTTCGAAACTTTGATTTTACACCCCGGTATAGAAATGAAAGACGTAGTCCTACGTCAAAATTTCTTCCCATCCAGCTTGTGACATGTTGTTCAGTAAATTACATTTAATGCGACGTGCCGGACAAACACTTTGCCATTCACTGAAACTAATTGTTGCCTTGATGAGCGCCGAACCGAAGCTGCTCTGTTCTTGATGCGGGTTTTCTGATTATCGTGAGCAGCTTTGCAAGCCAACTCGAGCACTCCGACGGCCGAAAATCTATAATCGCTGTTAGGTATACTGGTGCTCCAGCACCAATCCGTTCAGCCTAGTTACCCTTGCGGAGCAATCAGTGAATGCGACCAACAGGGAACTGGAGACCTGCACGGTTCGAGTGAGACTTTGCCTTTCCCTTAACTTGTCCTCCTTTGTTACCTCCACGGGTTTACGGTTTGAAAGAAAATAAGATATTTTTTGGGGTCTGCGTGTTTTATACTCTAGCGGTACACACTCACAGGATAGGGACAAATCGGCAGACTCAGCCAGAGGGGCGAGCCCAACGAGACGAACAAATGAGCGTTAAAAGGGAGCGATGGCAAAAAAATACATTCATTACGATTTGTTCGCTCATTGGATTCACATGCAGGCTAAAAAGGGTCCTTTTCAGGATCACACAATTATCTTCAATCTAAAGGGTTTATTGTTTTGTTATCACTCGATATCCCAATCTTGTTCGGCTAAACCTTTCTGTTTAGCGATTGCGTTTGCCACTCGCCACAGCTTTCACAGTTGGAAAATTTCTTCCCATCCAGCTTTGTGACATGTTGTACAGTAAATTACATTCAATGCGACGTGCCGAAGCGCCACTCAGTGTCGCATTGGAGGCGATTTTAACCTGTAATTGAACATTTGCGATGACAGTGGTACAGTGTCGACTTTCAATGTGGGGTCATAATTTGGATATCTATGTTTACAAAAATGTCCAACTAAATAAGTCGCATTACATGTCCGTCCAATTAGCTAAATGTCGAACTAATAGTAAATTACTGTATTTTCAATCTGGAAACAATTTAAGAATTGGTGAAAATTGAATAATCAGGAAAGTCCCCAACTATCAATAAGCTCAGAACAACTGCCAAATTCACATACTCATCAGATCCTGGCAAACAAATTATGAAAAAATCAATTTGTGTTTTATTATTATTTTGGATAATGTTTTAGAAAGCATTGAACTGTATTTCCTAAACTCTTTTTTGGAAGGTTTAATGGCCCTGAAAAGCGCCTTGTTTTATGGAATGGTTCCAATTTAGAAAACTTAGTACTCGTGGTTTTGAAAAAAACCATTTCGAACGCCCTTGATGCCGCCTTGTTCTGGATTTGCCACCAAAGCAGTTTGTATAAAGAACAAACTTTTTTCTTCTGCTACCTGATGCCGTTTTGCGATTGCTTTTGCCACTCGCCACTCGCTGCAACTGCCTGTTGTCTTGATGTCCACCGAACCGAATGTGTTCTGTTCCGAATGCGGGTTTTCTTATCATCGCGAGCAGCTTTGCCAGCTAACTCGATCACTTCGGCGGCCGAAACTATATAACGCCGGCTAGGTGGACTGGTGCACTGGTACTAACGCGCTCGGCCTAGCTACCCTTGCGGGGAACTTCAGATCAACACGGTTCGAGCGGGATTTTGCCTTTCCCTTCACTTTTCCTCCTTTACCATGTCCAGACATGGCTGCTTGTGTTGGTTTGTTGATGTGTTGTGATGCGAACCGATGTGGTGTACGGTTTGAATGAGAATGACCGTTACGGCAGCGGAGCGGGGATTTTTAAGCTGACTGGCTGGCTCGAGAATTACGCATGTGTGAGACTGCGACCAATGTTTCGTTAATTTTTTTCTTTTTCCTTTCCAATCGTGCTTCATTCTATTTCGCTGCTGCTCTGGTTGCCCGTTTTGGTCGGTACGATTTGAGGAGCACAAAATGGACCAATCAAAAATGGGCACATAGTGCATTTTGACAATGCTTGATATTTCACAATTATTCAATTATTTATCTCAAGAAAAATGAAATGTTATTCGTTATGATAGATGCGTAGATATATTTCCTATCAATTGATGCAAACACCTTTGCGATCTATTGAGAAATGCTCGAGTTATAAACGTTCCAAATCTTGCATTTTTTCCTACTTCTTCAGTGCCTAGATTTCCATTTCACCCCCTTTATCTTCCGGTTAGACGTAGTCCTACGTCAATAATTCTGCCTATTTTTAAATGTACCCAAATAGTTCCAATCGATTCCTCTGTTTTTCCATCGCGATGTAAATTATTCTTAAATGGATTTATTTTTCTAGCTCCTACTTTCGAAGCTATACTTTTGTGCATGAAATTTAAAGTGTTGCATGTATCAAAATAATATTTATTGAAAAAATCTTGTTTCTCATTTGTTGATATGGACCAGTAAAAACTATTATCTTTTTCCCCGAACATAGGATATTTTTCTCGCATTGCAATTACATTAGTATCGATTTCTATTTGCCCGTATAAACAGTGAGGCCCTGCAATCTTTTTCCTTCCAGAACCCCCTTCTATTAGTTTTTTTCTCTTGGGTCAAAATTAGCTCTAGTATTCCAATTTCTGCTATGATTTTGTTCGAATCGTTGATTTGCTTGTTGTTGGTCATTATTTCTGTAGTTGTTTTCCGTTCTAAAATTCATGATATCTCGATTACCGCCGCTTTCGTTATTTCTTTAATTTATCTCATTTCTGCTATTCCCATTATTTCTTCCAAAGTTAATATTTCCAGCATATCCATTACCTCTGAAATAATTTTCATTAACATTGCTGCTATTGTTTCTAAAAAAGTTTCCATTTCGATTGTTATTTTCCGAGGGTCTATATTCGGTGTTCCGGTAATAGTTTCTATTGAAATTATCGTTTTGAATAATATTTCCACTATTATTTCTAGAAAAGTTTCCGTTCATATTCCTGTTAAAATTGTTCCCTTGATTATAAATTTGAGGGTTCCTGTATTGATAATTATGTTGAGGTTGTACATTATTATGCCCATTTATATTTTGGAAATTGTCTTGTGATCTGAAATTGTTATTCCAATTAGATCCATTACTTTGTCGATTGTAATTATTAGGTTCACCGTATTCGTTCCTTTGATATCTGTTTGGTCTGGAGTCGAATCTATTTTGAGCGTCTTGAAAATTCATCTGTCTATATCGCGAAATGTTTCCTGTACTCAATCGTGTATTCTGTAATCGCTTTTCGATATCTTCCATTTGTTCGACATCAAAGCATTCGTCTTGCAAATAGTCTAATAATTCCTCAAACGATATATTTTTTTGAGTTTTTGCTAAATTTTTTAAATTTCTGCTTTTCAGCCCGACCAAAAAATGTAATTTCAGACTCCGTAGAGCATATGATTCCTTTCCTGCTCTGTTTTCTACATTTTCATAATCATCAATAAACTCTTTTAATGTCAAGGCTCTATCTTTGTAACTTTGGAAAGTCTCACTCGGTCCTTGCTCCAAAGTTTCAATCTTTTGTAATACCTCCTCTAACTTAACATTTGTACCGAACTCTTTTTCTAGATTCGCTCTTACTTCTTCCCACGTTTCTCCTTTGATGCGTTTAAAATATGTAGCGGCTGGCCCTTTCAATTTTAATAAAACGATTTGAATTAATTCCTCGTGATTTCCATCTGCAGGAATTTTATTTGCATAGTAATCAACAGTATGCAAGAATGAATCTAGTTCAGCCGCCACTCCTCTGTATTCAGGGATATATTGCATTGCCTTTTCTGTTGGAAATTCTGCCATATTGTACTTTAATTGAACAAGATTCGTCTCGAAACTGATGTGTGAGAATTCCTTTTTTTCGAAATTTTTGTTTTCGCGATTTGCTGTCTTGTGAACGTCCGTGAAGTTATTGCCCTCACGGTTTCCCTGTATATATTCTTCAAATTTTTTTACTTGATTAAGAGTTTCCGAACAAGCTTTTTTTAAAGAACTCGATGAACACGATGGTTCGTAATCAATTTGTGCAGGATCAAAAGGATTTTCGGGTAGGATAACTTCTAAGCAATATTCTGAATTTCGTCTATTTTTTGCTGAATCCTGAATAATGGCAGTCTTGTTCAGAATATTTATTGATAAATTTACTTTGTCTTTTACTGATATATAATCGTCTGTTAATTTATTCCACTCCTCCGTGGGCAGTAAGTTTTCATATTTTTGAATTATTGTCTCGAATTCTCCTAAGGCTTCTTTCAAAAGTCGTGTTTTACATTCAACCCCTTCTTGAGTTCTCGCTCTATTGATACTTTTACGGAGATTCGAGTATTCTTTGTAAATATATTCTTTAATGTCTTTTAAAATTGACATTTACGGCTATTTGAATAGGAAGGAAAAAAAGTCCAAAAATATAAGATTGTAAATCAATCCCAATGTGCAGAATTGAAATCGCACAAGAAACTTTTGTTATAAAAATTACGTACACTGCTTGCGTCATTAAAATTATACGTATATACTTTCGAAACAACAAAAAAAAAATAAAACGGTTAGTACTCACCATATAAAAAATACTCCGGATATCATCTTCTCTGCTTCGACCACTCGTGTAACCAATATAGACAACTTTAAAAAAAATACTTGCAAACACACGCACCTTTCCGATAAGGAAACTTTTTTTTTATTCCGAATAATTGTATATCACTACCATATGCGGAACACAATAATTGTTCCTACTCGCTCAAATAATTGGCTGTCCACTGTGATTGTTTCAAAAACTTAGCACTTTACAAAATAAACTCCACACTTCACCAGTCAGAAATGTCCTTTTTGCAGCTTTACCGCTGTCACCACTTGTAGCGCCCGAGCGGTCCAAGGCACTTTCTTTAGGAAATAAATACAACTTTTTTCTCCAAGCTGTTAGTTCCGACTCCCCTATATTTGATCCATTTTCTTTTAACGAAGCATTCCTAATCTTAATTTCTACCGACTGAACTCCAGAGGCGGAGCTTGTTCATTCATACCTTCTCTCTGTTTATCTTTCTAACGCTCTATCTCCATTCCTTCTCTTCCTCCTTACATTCATATTGGAAAATCCTTGGTTGGACTTTCCCCTATCTCTTTCCCGTTAAAATCATAAATTCTTATTGAAACTATTTACACGACCCGCCATAAAGATCGTTCGGGGAGATGTATTTATTTAGGCTCGAGCCTATTGATAATTTTGGGTATACAAAACCCGCCTGTTTTATTGGTCGCTGCAGACGATACACAACACATAACATACATGACATAACACTGACCTAGAAGCAGTATTTACCACCGTACTTGATGACCCGCTTCCACCTCGCAGGTAGGGAATCTATGCCTCTGGCATAGAACGTAGGAGGCTTGCTCTCGAAGAACTCTTTTAGGAATGCGCTCATCTCATCCTTAGTCTTGAAGAGTTTATTCCTAAGCTTATTACTCAATGACCTGAATAAATGGTAGTCCGATGGACTGATGTCTGGTGAGTAAGGAGGATGGTTCAATATGTTAAATCCCAGGCTCCTCGCCTTATCTATCGTTTCATGTGCCCTATGGCACGGAGCGTTATCGTGTAGTAGGGGTACCGGCCTATGTTTACTCACTCCCAGTATACCAGCCACCTTTTCCAGCTGCTTCTGATATCGTTTACGATTAACAGATACACCCTTGTCTAGCAATTCCCAGTGTATAATGCCTCGTCGATCCCAAAACACACAGAGCATGTTCCACTTGCGATTCATCCTGTCTTTGGCGATTGTCTTCGCAATGGCGCCTTTTTCGATCCAATGTATGCCTCTGTAAGGCGCAAACATGGGTATCTTCGATTCATCACAAGTGACCAAATTATCGAGCATACCCTGGTCTCGTTCACTTTGTCTGAGTAGTCGTTGGGCTAGTTTCACCCGCTTTGCAAGGTTGACTGGGTCTAGCTTGTGTGGGTGGTATCCCATACTTCTGGGCACATAGTTTAGTTTATGCAACGATCGCATAACAGTCGCTGCCGAACAGTTGTATTTCTGGGCCATAGACCTCGTAGATTGCTGGCTGTTTTGTTTCACATCAGCAAGCAGTGTTGCTGTGTTATCGATTGCCTTCGGACGGCCTTTGCGTGGACGATCCGCGCAGTTCCTGTCGGTATCGAACCTTTTGTACCACATCGTAACCGTTCTACGAGTAACAGTTTGTCCATATGTGGAATTCAATGCCAAGAGGGTGTCCGACACTGAATCACCCATGCCGTAGTGGTGCAAGATGAACGTTCTTGTTTCATTTCTAGATAGTCTTATGGTTTGTATATCATATTGACTAGCATCTATCGGCTCTAGGACAACTCTGAGTTCTTTCGGAGAGTCTAATTGGATCGTCTGCTGTGTATCAAACGACTCTATGTCTACAGAAGGGGACTGGGGTAGTTGCTCTAGCATCACTCTGGATGACGATGCTAGTGGTTCCCATGATACTGATAAGGGTGGCGTTGCTAATGGGTGGTCAGACCATTGCTGCTCACTATTCGATTCCACGTGTAGTGGGTCTTGTGTCATTTCGGATGACGATGGCGATGCTAATGGGTGGTCAGACCATTGCTGCTCGCTCTTCGATTTTTCGTACAGTGGGTCTTGTGTCCTTTCGGATGGCGATGACGGTGCTAATGGGTGGTCAGACCATTGCTGCTCGCTCTTCGATTCTTCATCCGGATTTATATCTATAACCGGAGAAGGGGATAGCGATGAGGACGAGGATGAGGACGATGATGACGATGAGGACGACGATGCCACTGAGTTCACACAACAAGGACACTTCTTAGGGTGACGAATACGCTTCGATCTTCGCATTGGGTTGGTTTTGCTTTTCATGTGGTTCCCACGAGTCGCTAGGGAAAATATATGGTCGACTCTGGACTACCCTGCCATACCACAGCAAGGGCAACATTACTGTGAGGTTTGCCCCGGTACCCCACAGGGTCCGTTCGCGGCTTCATATTTGTATCGCCCCTACCACCATTCAACTATCGGCACGGATCGTATACACACCTTAAGCTTTGGGGCCCGAGTGCCCCCTTCTCTGTCTGCATACGACCTAAGGTCCCACCGAGGTTGGTTACTCGATCTTTCCGAAGGTTGCTCGTATCCCAGTCGGTACCACGGGGAGGTAGAGATAGGAGTTGCTGAATCATAGGCTACCATCATAAATGGATCATCATAATGAGTTCTATGTTCGTTGTATTCAGCCATTTACCGACCACTGTTTAATATATACATGTGGCCCCGAAAGCAGTGTATAAGTATTGATCCATCCTTTCCAAAACTTTTGCAACACGCCAATATTGATTTGTTTCAAAAGAACCTTCCTCGAGGTGCACGAACTTTCTCAACACTTGAGATGCCTTATGCTAGACATAAGATAGGCATATAGATGGGTCACATTCGACTGCAACGTGGTGCGGGTAGTCACAGTGATCGCGCATAGGATGGCTTCTATTGACTTGTTTCAAAAGAACCTTCCTCGAGGTGCACGAACTTTCTCAACACTTGAGATTTCTTATGCTAGACATAAGATAAGCATGTGGATGGGTCGTATTCGACTGTAACACGGTGCGTGAGCGATGATAGGTATGAGTGGACATATCATTCGCGTGTAGGATAGTAGATGCTGAGCAAATCATAAACTTTTGAAACAGCCCAATAGAAGCCATCCTATGCGCGATCAGTGTGACTACCCGCACATATCATCGCTCACGCACCACGTTGCAGTCGAATGTGACCCATCCACATGCCTATTGCAGTGAACCTCTCCCACGAATAGAACATCTCAGATAATTTCAATATGAATGAGTATTTACAATAAGAAAGATTCCTACTGAAGATAGGGGAGAATCCAACCAAGGATTTTCCAACAGGAACGATGGAATTTTCCATACTGTGCAAGTTGAAAATTCCCTACACATAGCAGGTAGCCAGTAAGTTAGTTCTAACGTTTTTAGAGTTCTGTACATCCTCACAGAGGGATCGAGGATTAGAGAGAAAAAATAAATCAGTTGATAGTTGAACATCGAGAAGAACAGTTGTTTCTCTCGATAGAACATAAAAGAAAAGTGCCCCAGACCGCTCGGGCGT
This sequence comes from Toxorhynchites rutilus septentrionalis, assembly GCF_029784135.1. Lineage (NCBI taxonomy): Eukaryota > Metazoa > Arthropoda > Insecta > Diptera > Culicidae > Toxorhynchites > Toxorhynchites rutilus. Next base: position 172,789,415 of record NC_073745.1, read on the forward strand.
TACACTATCTTATGTCTAGCATAAGGCATCTCAAGTGTTGAGAAAGTTCGTGCACCTCGAGGAAGGTTCTTTTGAAACAAATCAATAGAAGCCATCCTATGCGCGATCAGTGTGACTACCCGCACATATCATCGCTCACGCACCACGATGCAGTCGAATGTGACCCATCCACATGCCTTCAGGCATCCGAAATTTAAAAAAAAAAAAAAGAGAAGTCACCACATGCAGCACTAAGCTGCAGTAGGACTTCTCTTCTAACCACAACAACCGTACACGTACCCCATCCACATGCCTATCTCCGACACTCGGCATGGACCTTCAAGCGCCCGAAAATGATTAAATAAAAAAAAGAGAAGTCACCACATGCAGCACTAAGCTACAGTAGGACTTCTCTTTTAAACACAACAACCGTACACGTACAAGGCCAACCTCCAAGCAAGGGTAGTCTGAGAGGATCGAAATGTACACCTCTCTGCAACTCGCAACTCCCAGCCTGTAAACCTATCGTTTGTAAAGTCTGCTTCATTTAATATTGGAACAAATTCTTTTGCTCATTGTGGCGCTCCTAGTGGACGGATTTGGAAACTTTTTTCACCCACGTGTCGGGAAATTCATTACCTTTCACCATGTATTTATGTCATAACACCAAACGATAGCATTTTGTAAACAACCGCCATGGAAGCCGAACGGAGAGATAAAATTGTGCACAGTTTTCTTGAAAATCCATTGTTGTCGGCATCTAAGCTAGCTAAACAGCTTAAAATGCCCAGAAATACCGTATGACGTGTTATCAAGCAGTACAAGGAAACATTGACGACGGCTCGGAAGCCGCATTCGAAGCGTCGGAGTGGAACTGTCGACCGGAAACTGCGTGGGAAAGTCATCAAGGCCGTCAATAGGAATCCCAATCTTTCAGACCGCGATTTGGCCAATAAGTTCCAGGCCGCTCACAGTACGGTGCGACGAATTCGTCTCCGGGAAGGAATAAGGTCATTCCGAGCCAGCAAACAGCCAAATCGGACGCTGAAGCAGAACAATGTGGCCAGAATCCGTGCTCGAAAGCTGTACGACCAAGTGCTGACCAAGTTCGACGGATGTATTCTGATGGACGATGAGACCTACGTGAAGGCGGACTTTGGGCAAATCCCAGGTAAAAAATTTTATTCGGCGACGGCTCGGGGGGATGTACCTGCAAAGTTTAAGTTCGTGTTTGCGGATAAATTCGCCCGCAAGTACATGATTTGGCAGGGGATATGCAGTTGTGGACAGAAAACCAAAGTCTTTCTCACTGACAAGGCAATGACATCAGAAGTCTACAAAAAAGAGTGCCTACAGAAACGGATTCTGCCATTTATTCGTGCCCACGACCGTCCAGTAATGTTTTGGCCGGACCTCGCAAGCTGCCATTACAGCGAAACGGTTATGGAATGGTACGCAACGAACGGGGTCAGCGTAATACCGAAGGACCTCAACCCCCCAAACTGCCCCCAGTTCCGGCCGATAGAGAAATACTGGGCAATCACGAAGCGGAGGCTTAAGGCAAAGGGAAAACTTGTTAGGAAAATGACTCAAATGAAGAACTGGTGGAATCAAATCGCCAAAACGGTGGACGAAAAGGGTGTGCGTCGCCTAATGTGCCGTATTACGAGAAAAGTACGAGAATTTCTTCGAAACAGCAATGAATAATTTTGACGTAGGACTACGTCTTTCATTTCTATACCGGGGTGTAAAATCAAAGTTTCGAAAACGAAAGCGTTACGCCGGAGACCGAGATTTTGAGCGTTAATAGCTCCTAAACAACTGAACGAAATGGTATGATAAATACTTCATTCGAAAGATAAAATGTCTACGCGTTATATACTTGTTACTTTTTGATCCAAAAACTTGTTTCAATAGTCTTAAAATTGCTTTCAAAACAGGCTATTGAAATCACCAATCGGTATATAAGCGAGCGGCGCTCGGAAATCCACTCAGTTCTAATTGAACAGCGATTGGAGCATGTTGTCGCTGTTGCGGTGAAGCTCTTTATTTATCATGAAAGCGCGGATGAACGGTGTCACCAAGAGCCTGTTTGTGCACCCTAGGCCAGAAGGGAATCTATCAGGAGGAGAGTGATGCCACAAACGGTTCCCTGGGAAGACATCGCTACACACACATACACGCGCGGCTATTAACAGTGGTTATCGAGTTGGCATTAACCACTGGTGGGCTTCCAGTATCGAAGAAAATGTGGAAATATCTAATCGTTACTGAAAATAATCTGCCAGTTCCTCTGGGAATTTTCAAAATATATTCATGTGAAAGAGTTTAATTGAATGTTTTCTATCCATGTTACACTGTGACCAAATATGTTTCAATCAAGTGCTATTAACAGGTGGTTATCGAGTTGGCATTAACCACTGGTGGGCTTCCAGTATCGAGGAAAATGTGGAAATATCTAATCGTTACTGAAAATAATCTGCCAGTTCCTTTGGGAATTTTCAAAATATATTCATGTGAAAGAGTTTAATTGAATGTTTTCTATCCATGTTACACTGTGACCAAATATGTTTCAATCAAGTGCTATTAACAGGTGGTTATCGAGTTGGCATTAACCACTGGTGGGCTTCCAGTATCGAGGAAAATGTGGAAATATCTAATCGTTACTGAAAATAATCTGCCAGTTCCTTTGGGAATTTTCAAAATATATTCATGTGAAAGAGTTTAATTGAATGTTTTCTATCCATGTAACACTGTGACCAAATATGTTTCAATCAAGTGCTATTAACAAGTGGTTATCGAGTTGGCATTAACCACTGGTGGGCTTCCAGTATCGAGGAAAATGTGGAAATATCTAATCGTTACTGAAAATAATCTGCCAGTTCCTTTGGGAATTTTCAAAATATATTCATGTGAAAGAGTTTAATTGAATGTTTTCTATCCATGTTACACTGTGACCAAATATGTTTCAATCAAGTGCTATTAACAGGTGGTTATCGAGTTGGCATTAACCACTGGTGGGCTTCCAGTATCGAGGAAAATGTGGAAATATCTAATCGTTACTGAAAATAATCTGCCAGTTCCTTTGGGAATTTTCAAAATATATTCATGTGAAAGAGTTTAATTGAATGTTTTCTATCCATGTAACACTGTGACCAAATACATTTGGTTTTGTGGTTTTTCAATCAATCGCAATTAACAGGATAGCTTCAGAAGATTATTCTTCCCCATCAGTAGGATGATATCTCAGCTTATGTCCAATCACTACAACCTAATCGCGCATCTCTATCGCATTGGGCTCGCAGCAAACAATCTTTGTGATTGTGGCGATGGCTACCACGACATCGAGCATGTTGTCTGGTCGTGTATCCGGTTCCATGCTGCTCGCTCTCAGCTCTCTAGAGCACTGAGAGCACAAGGCAGACAATCGGAGATCCCCGTCCGGGATATCTTAGGTAGCCGTGAACCTGATCTTCTGCTTCATCTATACCTGTTCCTCAGAAACGCCGATGTCAACGTTTAATGATGTTTCCTTCTTTGTGTCCCCGTTTCATATCCCTCCTATCCGATCGATAAACTTTTACTTAGTCGCGGCAATACATACACACACTCTTTACAGACACACGGGCCAAAGGTTGTGCAGTCCACTGATCATTCAACAAAAGCCAAAGGTTGTACCGCTCATGACAACTCTACACGAACTGATGATTGCGCCGGCTAGTGACCATTCTATCCTGGATTCCTCGAGTCGAGAAAGACGCACCACGCTAGATATGAGGTACAGACTAGGGGGGCGTTGCTGATTAATAGTCAGCTGCATCCCAATAGGAAGTATCCCGTGTCGGGCACACGTACAGAGCATTGGAGACAGCAACATCCCAATTACGAAAACACTTGTAATACTAACCTCGAGCCAACCGCGAGTAATCGGTTACATATTACTAACATAGATAATAAGAAAAATTGTCAAAGTATTGAACTCCCGGCCCCGTGAGGCTAACGCCATATGAGCCTTTATAAAAATATATATTTTGGAAAAAAAAAATCAGTAGGATATTTCCGTATCCAATATTGTATGCGCCCGCAATCGATTATTGCTCAGTCGAGCTCAGAGAGTTCATTCCCCTCTAGTTTGCCTTCCAAATTGCCATTGTAAACCACACCTTCTCTCGATTCAATCACACACAAAAAGCATACTTAAGCGATATTCTGGTGGTGAGACACATTAATTTTTCGTGAGGACATCGACAAGACAACATCGTTGCCTAACGTGCTGGAGGAGGTGGACGGCGAAGGATCGACACATACACGCGCAGAAATCTTTCCGTTAGGATGCCATTCAGCATCGAGAAAGTTCCGGAAAGATCTAATCATTGCTGGAAAATAATCTGCCAGTTCCTTTGGGAATTTTCAAAATATATTCATGTGAAAGAGTTTAATTGAATGTTTTCTATCCATGTAACACTGTGACCAAATATGTTTTAATCAAGTGCTGTTAACAGGTGGTTATCGAGTTGGTATTAACCACTGGTGGGCTTCCAGTATCGAGGAAAATGTGGAAATAACTAATCGTTACTGAAAATAATCTGCCAGTTCCTCTGGGAATTTTCAAAATATATTCATGTGAAAGAGTTTAATTGAATGTTTTCTATCCATGTAACACTGTGACCAAATATGTTTCAATCAAGTGCTATTAACAGGTGGTTATCGAGTTGGCATTAACCACTGGTGGGCTTCCAGTATCGAGGAAAATGTGGAAATATCTAATCGTTACTGAAAATAATCTGCCAGTTCCTTTGGGAATTTTCAAAATATATTCATGTGAAAGAGTTTAATTGAATGTTTTCTATCCATGTAACACTGTGACCAAATACATTTGGTTTTGTGGTTTTTCAATCAATCGCAATCAACAGGATAGCTTCTGAAGATTATTCTTCCCCATCAGTAGGATATTTCCGTATCCAATATTGGATGCATAAAACCTTGTGCCTCCAACGTAACGCTCTCGTTTTCGAAGTTCTCCAAATATTCATTCATTCAGAATGAATTCAGATTCAACTTCATACAAATGATCTCTAAATCAACGATAGTCCTACGTCACCCTTGCGGTTATACCATAGATATAACCCACTTCCTGTTTTTTTAATTTTTTTTTATGAAAGAGTAAAGAAAATGCTACATTTGTATGAAAAACAAATTATGAATTCGTTAATAAATGACTGAACCACACGCAATTGTTTGTGTTCCAATATTAAATGAAGCAGACTTTAGGAGGTCTCAGGTGTCCAGGTGCCACGCAAGACGGTGGACACGCAAACGCGCATCACCTCTACGTGCTGGGCTCATCCCTTTTCGCTCGCAGCTACTCAGGGAATCCTTGTTAGTTTCTTTTCCTCCCCTTAGTAATATGCTTAAATTGAGGGGGTAGTCACACATCATTTGAGGCCTATAAAAACTATCTCATGTATGGAGAAGATGGAACACACAAAGACTTTCATCTTGGGACGTGTGTTCATCAAGCCGTGCGCCGGGGCCTTCGCACGTTTGACTATCTTCAATGTTTTTCCACCACTGAAGGCCGAAAAACACCATTACGCATATGCGCTACCTAAGCAGCGCATATAGTTAAATTGGTAAATATAGGCACTCAAAAATTTGTACATCGCACAATGATTGTACGATGTGCAATATGCGTTCAACTTGTCGGTGTTCATGTGTCCTGCAGTTCACATTCTGACGCGCAATTCGCTGCGGTCTTCATCGATCCACGAGCCGAGTGTAGTCACACATCATTTGAGGCCTATAAGAACTATCTCATGTATGGAGAAGATGGAACACACAAAGACTTTCATCTTGGGACGTGTGTTCATCAAGCCGTGCGCCGGGGCCTTCGCACGTTTGACTATCTTCAATGTTTTTCCACCACTGAAGGCCGAAAAACACCATTACGCATATGCGCTACCTAAGCAGCGCATATAGTTAAATTGGTAAATATAGGCACTCAAAAATGTGTACATCGCACAATGATTGTACGATGTGCAATATGCGTTCAACTTGTCGGTGTTCATGTGTCCTGCAGTTCACATTCTGACGCGCAATTCGCTGCGGTCTTCATCGATCCACGAGCCGAGTGTAGTCACACATCATTTGAGGCCTATAAGAACTATCTCATGTATGGAGAAGATGGAACACACAAAGACTTTCATCTTGGGACGTGTGTTCATCAAGCCATGCGCCGGGGCCTTCGCACGTTTG